>NW_024070206.1:12347000-12947000 GCF_014754425.2 Oryx dammah
CGGCCTGCTGGGCTGGGTATGGGTGAGACGTGCTCTGACTGTGGCTATGGCTAGACTCCTCATGGGTTTTTTTCCTCTTCCTTGACATCTGCACTCAGGCTTCCTGAAACCCCTGTCCCCTGTGTAAGGCAGGTCTGGCCCTGATCTCCACTGTAAGTCCTGTCTCATCATGGACCTTTCCCCTCGCCGTCCCAGCCTGATGATTGCAGGGGCAGAGCTTCTCTTAGTGCCAAGCCTCCCAGGGGCGAGAAGGAGCCCGCACCAGGGAAGTGACAGTCTTCCCAGCGTGAGCTAAGCAGCACGGTGGCCTGAGCCAGCGCCGACCCATGGGGCTGTCCCAGGGGAAACTGCAGGGATGCTCTGTGAGGGAGGAAGAGAGACCATGCTTGGTTTTGCTTAAGTCCAGAGGTAAACATCTTCTGGTTGGCAGAAGGGCCCCGTAACAGTGAATGCAGACTCCGGAGGTAGGAGTTGAAGGTGGCAGAGGCGTGAAGGAAAGGTCTTGACCTCTGTCCCCCAGAGCACCCTGGAGTTCAAACAGGGCAGGGGACACTCTTGGGGTCCCTGCCCCTCACATTGAGCAACTGTGTTTTCTCCTCCAGGCAGACGACGAGAGGAATTACCACATCTTTTACCAACTCTGTGCGGCTGCCAGTCTTCCGGAATTTAAGGAGCTGGCACTAAGTAAGTGAAGGGGTGCTGCCCGTTCTGGGAGGCTGGGTGCTGCGGCAGCAGGGGGTGCTTCTGGGGGCTTCACTCAGGGTCCTCTATCCTGGGGTTCTCAGCTCTGCCTCTTGGGGGGCCCAGCCCCAGACCTCTGTGAGTTTCATGCCCCCAGAGAACAAGAGGAAAAGAGGCCGGGGTGGCTCAGTGTTGCACATAGCCTCAACAAATTAACATTCATTATTATTTTGGAAAGTATGTTTCACTCGAGACACCCTGAGAACGTGTCCCCACCACGAGGATGTAGAGATTTAGGTAACGCATGCCACTTAAGTGTGGCTCAGCCACTCTAAGTCACATTTGAGGATTGAGACCAAGAGAAAGAAAGGGGTGAGGCTAAAGCAGAGGTAAGACAGGGATGGCTCCAGAGGCACGTTGGAAAATCCCTGGCCTCCCTGTGGAAGGTGAGATGGGGTGCTGAGAGGAGTTTCCCTGCACCCTGAGCCCCAGCCAGACCACAGCGCAGGGTCCTCCCCGCAGGCAGACAGCTTGTGCACACCCGCCCCGCAGCGCTCGGGCCGAGATGGAGCAGCCATCCCGGAGGAGCCGGCAGGAGCCTTGCTGCTGCCCTCAGATAGGAGGACAGCTTTCCGGTGGGTCCCCCTCACCCTGCATTTCTGCTGCTGCTGTTTGCTGAGGGGCCTTGATGTGAACCTAGCAGAGCTGAGAAAGAGAACCCGTTTGTTGCTCAGTCGTGTCCAACTCTGTAACCCCATGGACTGTGGCCCACCAGGCTCCTCTGTCCATGGGATTCTCCAGGCCAGAATACGGGAGTGGGTTGCCATACCCTCCTCCGGGGGATCTTCCTGACCCAGGACTCGAACCCAGGTCTCCCACACTGCAGGCAAACTGTTTACCATCTGAGCCACCAGGGAAGCCCTGAGTGGAGCTGAGAGCCAGCCAAGGCAAGAAGGGCGAGCAGGCTTTAGTTCTCGATGCCACACCCATGCAGCCCCTCTCCTTGGGCCTGGAGCCCTCTCCAACCTATATGCGGGGCCTTAGCTCTAAGTGTTGACTGACTCCTGCTGCTGAGTCCTCCAGGCCAACTCCTGATGGGTTTGTGTGCTGAGGGCAAGCCTCAGGCCACACAGCTTGCCTCGCCTGGCCTGTCATCTGAGTTTTGGGAGGTGTGGGTAGGTTCAGGACTAGCAGATGGGGTACAGAGCTGGATGTCTAGACAGGGGCTAGCTGCCTGTTGTACAATGGTTAGAGACCTAGACTTCTGAGGCTTGGCAGTCCCAGAGCCAAATCCTTGCCACCATAAGGGCCCAGGGCCAGATCCACCTCTGGCCGCTCCAGCCGAGGCTCCCAGGAGGTAGAATACAGCAGGTAGGTCAAGCCTGGGTCTGCCCTCTTTGCTCTCTGCTCTGCTTGGCTGGTAGCCAAGCAGAGTGGATGCTGGTAGCAGTCAGTGCCTGTGTCGAGCGCTTTAGCACCAGTTCCTTCATTCACTGAACTCTATGCAGGCAAGTTTGACCCTGGGGCTGTACTGTTGAACCAGACATGGTGGGTCCTGCCCTTGCTTCGCTTACCATACAGAGTGAGAAGGGTGTGCTAAGGAGTGGGTCACAGCTGCTCAGGGACAGTCGGTCTAAGTTGGACCCCAAAGGAGGAAGCCTTGGATGACGCTTGACACTGGTTTTGTGCCCTGCTCGAGCTGCGTAGTGCTTGCAGGTTTGATTCTCCCCAGTGGTCGTAAACTCCTTGGAGAAGGAGTGAACGCTACCAGCCTTGTTTGATGGGTTCTGCCGTGAGCTGGCTGCCTGGGGCTCTGATGTTGGCTCGCAGTCACAGGGACCAGAAAGGCAGGCCATGTAAAGGCCGACACCATCCTCCCCCACTCCTTCCCACGGGCTCTGCGGGACCTCTCAGAGCCAACCTGCGGGGGATGAAGACTTTTTTCTAGGGCTAATTTTATAGAAAATGAATGAGTACTGGCAAGACCCATCTGGCTGCATTTGGACCATTTTATTCCAAATGTAACTTTAATAGGAAAGAAATCATCGGGGTTTTTTTTTCCCCCACTTACAGGAGAGCATTGAGGTGAGAAATAACTTTTCTTTACTCCGTGTTTCAGCAAGGTGCAAGCTCCTTAGCCCCTGGCTGGAGAGTTGAAAAACTACCCAGTTGGATTAGTTTCTTGCTTTCTTACCTGCCTGTGCCCTCCAGGAGCATCTTGGAGTGACGTGAAGAGCCTTTGATAAGCTCTCGTGCTCAGGCGCGAGGCTGTCTTCTGCCTTGTGGGTAGATTGGCTGTGAGCCCTGAAGCTTGACATTTTCAGTTCCACTGATAACCCTGGTTGAGTGGATGGAAACGTCAAATAAAAGGAGGACGAGCCGGTGGCTTCTAGTGGATATTCAGACATGCCTCGCCTTCCTCCCCCTTTTCTTCACGTAAACTGTTGTTCAAATGCAGAGATCCCTGTAAGACCCCTTGGCCCTGCAGGAGTTCTGTGCATTTGTCTGGGGACAGAGTAGCTAACAGATGTGCAGACAGCCAGCCACACTTTCCTTTGCCCTGTTGTTGGTGGTCTGTTGTATTAAAATGACCTCAGTGTGAGATTAAAAAAAAAAACAATAATGTATTAGAGAATGAATGCATGCGTGCCTGCTAAGTAACTTCAGTCGTGTCTGACTCTGCGACCCTATGGACTTTAGCTCACCAGGCTCCTCTGTCCATAGGATTCTCCAGGCAAGAATACTGGAGTGGGTTGCCATGCCCTCCTCCAGGGGATCTTCCCAACCCAGGGATCAAACCCAGGTCTGTTATATTGCCTGAATTGGCAGGCGGGTTCTTTATCTCTAGTGCCACCTGAGAAGCCTTAGAATATGCATAAATGCTGGTTAAAAGAAGTATAGTGGACTCACATTCCTGTCACACAGTCAGGAACAAATCCTTTCTTCTTTTATTTCCATGGCTATACTGATACAGTTTTATAAGCACCCTCTCTTGCCTTGCACAAGTTGGAGTACAGCCTCCCCAGGTGAAGTACAAGCCCTGGGCTGTGGTCTTGATGGTCCATTGCTCTCATTGCTGGCTTCACGACCCCTTTGTACACTGGTTTGATCCAGTGAACCAGTTAATAGGGGATTCCATGGTGTTTGTCTCCTTGGAAATTCTAAGTAAAGAGAGAGACCTGACTGGAGGACAAGAGAGCCCTCTCTGGGATGGGATAATTGGCTTCCTGGGCCTAAACGTAGAGCTGAGATGCAGGAAGGCTAAGTAAATAGGGACTGCAACCTGTTGGGATGTCTCTTATGAAGAGAGTCTGGGGTGTGATGTTAACAGAGGTGATTGTAGCCTTAAAGCAGAGGGAAGGAAGACAGTTATTTTGATTGTAGTAGAGGATGCTGTGATTGGCCAGGGTACCCTTGCAGTGATGAACCTCAGTTGGGGGAAGTTACCCTGCAGGGCCTGTGAGTTTGGGAACTCAAAGCCCAGAAGGGTGGAGTGGTCTGTCTGACTTAGAATGTGAGACAGCGGGGCCCTGGCTGCTGACAAAGACAGGTGTTTGATTCTGAAAATGCCTCCTTCCCTCCAGGATGACAGTTTAGTGTTCTTCTTGGAGTCGCAGACAACTCTAGTACATCAGCTGATACTTTTGATAACGAGTTAGGTTGTATCTATGGCTAAGCAATGGGATGTCATAGATAACCATCTCCTTAGCAGGGTGATCAAGGAATGGGCTGCCAGGCCTGGCCAAACCCTGGGTGAGCCTGCCCCTAAAAACCCTATGGCACTCAGTTTGCCTGTCTGGAAAATGGGAGTAAATATACATTTGGCCCTCCATATCTACGGTTTCTACTTCCGTGGATTCAGCGAACTGAAATTCGACCCACAGTTGTAGATGGCTGATTGTACTACAGCATCTTACATAAGTTGCTCAGTTGTGTCCGACTCTTTGTGACCCCATGGACTGTAGCCTGCCAGGCTCCTCTGTCCAGGGGATTCCTCAGGCAAGAATACTGGAGTGTTTTGCCATTCCCTTGTCCAGGGGATCTTCCCGACCCAGGGAGCAAACCTGGGCCTCCTGCACTGCGGATCCTTTTCTGTCTGAGCCACTGGGGAAGCTCTATTTTATATAAGAGACTTCAGCATCTGTAGATTCTGGTATCTGTGGGGGGTCCTGGAACCAACCCTCTATGGGTACATAGTTCAGTTCAGTCACTCAGTCGTGTCTGACTCTTTGCGACCCCATGAATCGCAGCATGCCAAGCCTCCCTGTCCATCACCAACTCCCGGAGTTCACTCAGACTCATGTTCATCGAGTCAGTGATGCCATCCAGCCATCTCATCCTCGGTCGTCCCCTTCTTCTCCTGCCCCCAATCCCTCCCAGCATCAGAGTCTTTTCCAATGAGTCAACTCTTCGCATGAGGTGGCCAAAGTACTGGAGTTTCAGCTTTAGCATCATTCCTTCCAAAGAAATCCCAGGGCTGATCTCCTTCAGAAGGGACTGGTTGGATCTCCTTGCAGTTCAAGGGACTCTCAAGAGTCTTCTCCAACACCACAGTTCAAAAGCATCAATTCTTCGGCGCTCAGCCTTCTTCACAGTCCAACTCTCACATCCATACATGACCACAAGAAAAACCATAGCCTTGACTAGACGGACCTTAGTCGGCAAAGTAATGTCTCTGCTTTTCAATATGCTATCTAGGTTGGTCATAACTTTTCTTCCAAGGAGTAAGTGTCTTTTAATTTCATGGCTGCAGTCACCATCTGCAGTGATTTTGGAGCCCCCAAAAATAAAGTCTGACACTGTTTCCACTGTTTCCCCATCTATTTCCCATGAAGTGATGGGACCGGATGCCATGATCTTTGTTTTCTGAATGTTGAGCTTTAAGCCAACTTTTTCACTCTCCTCTACAGGGATGACTATATTCAGTCATCCTCATATGGACACTGTAAAAATCATCAAACGAGGTGTTTTGAAAGATAAATGTGAAGGGGGCATAGAATTGGTGTTTTATTAAATCTCTGAAGCTGTTACAGTACTCTGTGTCAGAGCTTCCAGGGTGATAACGAAAGATCTAAATTTGCCATCTTCCACAAAGACCTAATGTCACTTGCTTCATCAAAATGGGCTTTTGCTGTGGCCGTGAGTGAGCTCGAGGCTGAAGTCCTTCATCTCCCAGCTCAGGTGCCTGCAATCATCAGGGGGGTGCTGAAATGACTCCTCCAGGAAGCCCGCCCTCATTAAACGTGCTGCTATTATGCTGTTTATTCCTGTGTACAGTGTTCCTTGCTGGTTGTGTGTGAGACTAGGGTTTGGGGCTGAGTTCTGCTGCTTCCTTGCTGGGCCTGATAGCGTGGACTGGGCCGGTGGGAGGAATTGGCAGAGTGCAGTGCTCACTGGAGCATAGGATCGGAGGTGGGGAGTGGAGAAATCTGGCAGGGGAGGTTGGCAGGGCCTGAACGAGTGGAGCCCGAGGAGTGACAGTGAGGAAGCTGTTGGATCTGGGATGCAGAGGTGGCGAAGGAACGAAGAGCCATGGGTCTGGAGTGTTTGGAGGAAGCCACTTAATCAAAGGTCCAGGAGGCCCTTCTCAGGAGCTTGACCTTTGCCTTGAGGGCAGTGGTCTCCAGGGGCGTTCAGCAGGGAATGGTGTGATCAGTTTCCGGCGATTTGGAGGAGGGTTTTGAAGGACAGGAGCAGAAGCCAGGGGACCTTTTGCAACAGTTCCCAGACAACAGGAGCTGAAGGTCAGGCCTGGGACAGTGGTGGTCAGGAGGGAGGAAGGAAAGAGAGTGAAGAAATTCTTCGGAGATCAAGTCAGAAGGACAGGTATTGAAGGGGGTCACCGGGAGTTGCCGGGAAGCTGTGCTGAAACACGTGTAGCTAATGTGCCATCAACCATGCATGCCCAGGTCAAGAGAAGATCTTTGAGCTGGCATTTGCAGGGAAGGAAGGAAAACAGCCAGTGTCCAGTGTTGGCATCTTATCAAATCCAAGCCCTGGACAGGGGTGGAGCCCCACAGAGGTGCTAGTTTGTGGAAAGTGTAAGTGACTTTTGAGGGTAATGTTGATTGGCTACAACTGTTGCCTGAAACGCCGGCTTCTGAGCCCTGGGGTGCAGATGCTGCCCAGCTCACTGCTCCATGTGCTCCCCTGAGGGCCCCTCTGTCTCGATGACAGACCTGGGTGCCTGCTCACTCCCCGTCCCCAGGTGGTGAGCAGAGGCCTGACGGAAGAGGAATTAAACTGAGGGTTGAGGGCAAGCACTGAGCCTCAACCTGGGTTTGCACACATGCTTAAATAGCTCACAGTGCCCTAACGTTTAAAACAAAAAAGGCTGTGTCCCCCTGGGCACGTCACTGCCCTTCATGTGTTAAATGAAGCTGTCAGAGATTACGGATGGTCACGGAGGTCTGCTTCTAGGGTGGGAGTACCTTTTTTTTCTACCATGCTTCTCAGAGCCTTTTAAAGATAAGTCTACTGTAATTGAACTCTACTGTAATTGAATTCTACTGTCATTGAACCAGCCCTTTTATTTTCTCATGTTTTTTTCACGTATCCGTTTAACACAAGCAACAGGTTTTCCACTGAAATGTAGTTTTCTGTCTTTTGATCCTCAGTCTTCTGTCCCATTTGCCCTGGTCAATAAAGATGATATTTGAAACCCTGTTTGGCTCCACTTATACGAGGCACCTAGAATAGTCAAACTCATAGAGTCAAAAGTACATTGGTAGATGCCCAGGGGTGCGGGTGGGGTCAGGATGGGGAAGGGGACTTAGTGTCTAATGGGGACAGAGTTTCGGTTTAGGAAGGTGAAAAATTCGGGAGGTGGGTGATGGCAAGATTGCACAGCAGTGTGAATCTACGCAATGCTACTGAACCCTGTAGTTGAAAGAAAGTGAAAGTGAAGGTCGCTCAGTTGTGTCCAACTCTTTGCGACCCCATGGACTGTACGGTCCATGGAATTTTCTAGGCCAGAATACTGGAGTGGGTAGCCTTTCCCTTCTCCAGGGGATCTTCCCAACCCAGGGATCAAACCCATGTCTCCTGCATTGCAAGCAGATTCTTTACCAACTGAGCTATGAGGGAAGCCCTGAACTCTGTAGTTAAAATGGTTAAAATAGTATGTTTTATGTAACTCTTACCACAATTTAAAAAAAAAAAAAAGATGAAATTTGAAAGGGTTCCACGTCTTCCTGGGAATAAACTCTGGCCTAGGACAACTTGCCCAGGGGCTAGGCATCCTGGGGGGCGTGCTCTGCGGTGAACCTGGGAAGCAGCATCCCACCTGTGCCTGACCCCTCACTTCCTTTCCCACTGCAGCCTGTGCTGAGGACTTCTTCTACACGTCACAGGGAGGAAACACGGTCATCGAGGGTGTGGATGATGCTGAGGACTTTGAGAAGACTCGACAAGCCTTCACGCTCGTTGGTAAGGAGCTTGGGGATGGGGGAGAAGGGACCAGAGGGTTGATTTCATGGAGAAGAAAGCTCAGCAATGTCCTGCTTGGCTTACCAAGCTTAATAAGCTGGTGGGGAAGCCCTCTGGCTCCTGGTGAATATCTTCTTATTTTTATTCTACCCCAACTCGCAGGCTCCCAAGCTGATGGTGTGGAGCTCTGATGCCCTTTCTTAACAATAGGATTTGAGTGTTGATCTCTCGGATCAACCATGGACCACCATGGACCCCCGCCCCTTCACTCCCTCAGGGCACGGACACAAACCAAGAGGAGACATATCTTTTTTGTGCTGTGGTCTGGGTTTGAAGCAGTGTGCTCTAGCAGAAACAACATGCCCTCGGGGCTGAAACTACTTACCTACCACCATTGTGGGATCCAAGTTGGAAATGGAGCGTAAAGATCTGGCAGCTCTGTGATTCAGGCAGTGTTATGTCTGTTAATGCTGTTTCCATCTCGAGCTTAGCAGTGGAATCCATAAAACAAGAATTTCTCTCTGTTCTTCTCGGTCCTGAAGGGCAGTTCAGTTCAGTCACTCAGTCGTGTCCGACTCTTTGCAACCCCATGGATTGCCGCAGGCCAGGCCTCCCTGTCCATCACCAACTCACGGAGTTTGCTCAAACTCATGTCCATTGAGTCAGCAGTAGAGCTAGAGAAAAGTGGGCCCTTCTCTGGCCAGTTCTGGGGGAGAAGAGCCCCAGGGTGGTAGGCAATCCATGCTTAACTGGGAAGTTGAAGTGGTAAATTCCTGGGACCTGCAGCCAACAAAGGGGAAGCTTGGGAAGTTAGCCTGAAATCCACAGAGGGGCTCAGGGGGCCCTGGTGCTTTCCCCAGCCCTTCCCTGATGAACATTTGGCCTCTGAGAGGTTTGATCAACCTAGAGCAGTATTTCTTAGGTTCTTTGGGGATCAGAATCTGCCTGCAATGCAAGAGACCCAGGTTCAATCCCTGGGTTGGGAAGATCCCCTGGAGAAGGGAATGTCAACCCACTCCAGTATTCTTGCCTGGAGAATCCCATGGACAGAGGAGCCTGGCGGGCCACAGTCCATGGAGTTGAGAGCGACTAACACTTCGCACTTTTACTTTGGGAATCAGGGACATTTCATCCAAGGTCCAAATAAAACATGGCTGAACAGGGCTCACCCTGATCGCCACGTGGGGAGAAAAGCAGGACTTCCTGTGCTGAAGTCTGAGTGCTGTCCCCTTCTCTGGATAACTGGTGGATATATGTGGTTTGCCTTTTGTACCCATGAGACAGAAACCACACTAGTTATCCCAACAGAGAAAAATTAGTGTAATTGTTAGCAAGAGCAGTAGTAGATAACTAGCTATTAAATAAGAGGATTTCAGGGGCCTGGAAGTAGTGGGTGTAAAAGAACCATCTTGAGGGTGAGGAGGAAATTCCGTGCAGGAGCTAGTGAAGAGGAGAGCCCCGCACCCACACCAGGCTGAGATTTCCAACTCTTGTAGGGGATGCAGCTGCCCCAAGGTCAGGAAGCCCTCCGGTGGTGAAGGAAGCTACCGCAGGGTGTGAGCCAGCCCGTCTGTATAAGCAGACTGCAGTACACCTCAGGGTGTGGTAGAGCCAGAACTTCTCAGAAGCAGCTTCTAATGGGGGGGCCTGGCCTGCGGACACAGCTGGTTTCTCAGCTGAGAGGTGCCCAGGCTGCCAGGATGAGTGCTGATGACCCGAGGGACCAGTTCCAGTCCAGTCGTTCAGTCGTGTCCAACGCCTCCCTGTCCATCACCAACTCCCGGAGTCCACCCAAACCCACGTCCATTGAGGCGGTGATGCCATCCAACCATCTCATCCTCTGTTGTCCCTTCTCCTCCTGCCCTCAATCTTTCCCAGCATCAGGGTCTTTGCCAATGAGTCAGCTCTTCCGTCAGGTGGCCAAAGTACTGGAGTTTCAGCTTCAACATCAGTCCTTCCAATGAACACCCAGGACTGTTCTCCTTTAGGATGGACTGGTTGGATCTCCTTGCAGTCCAAGGGACTCTCAAGAGTCTTCTCCAACACCACAGTCCAAAAGCATCAATTCTGCGCTCAGCTTTCTTTATAGTCCAACTCTCACACCCAGACCAGACCCAGGAAAGGGAAAGCTGCTCTCGCCTGGCCGAGTCCCCGCAGCGCCCTCTACTGGCCAAGGGTCATATGCCACCCGCAGGCCGAGAGGAAGTGTTCACAGGGTCTAGGTCCAGTGTGACCAAGCAGGGCAGAGAAGGGCAGCTTTGAAGCTGAGAGATACCAAATTGAGGACAGGCACCCCTGAGTTTCCCCAGCATCATGCAGCTGTTTTATCCCCCAGAGCTGGGGAGCAGGTTTAGAGGAGACTCGACACCGAGCAGGATAGCATTCTGTACAGAAGGGAGAAGGGCCCCTGTGTGGGTGGTGGGCGTGAGCTGATGAAGGTTGTGCCCTCCAAGGCCCTAAGGAGACTCGGTACTTGGATTGCCAAAGCACATGGAATTTGTAAAATTAATTACTTTAATAAGCCGCTATTCCCTACTCTTCAATAAGCCCTGTCCCATCTTTTAAATCCCGGAGTTTGGCAAAGTTTTTCTTAAAGGACATGATAGTAAATATTTTGGGCCTTCTGGGCCACATGATTTTGTAGCAACTACTCAGCCATCGTAGTGTAAAAGTAGCCATAGGCAAAATGTAAAAGCAGGAGCTGACAGTATTCTAGTAAAACTTTATCTAGAAAAACCAGCGGTGGGCCACGAGCCACAGGCGACCAACCCGTATTTTACTCTTTCGGTTTTAGTGTTTGATTATTTTTGATTTGTTTTGTTGCTCCCCAGAAAGAGGTGCAGCATATTCAGAGAATCCTGTGTTAAGAAGGGACTGTCTGATCAGTACAGTGCAGAAATCCTAACTACTGTTAGGATTCAACAGGCATTCAATATCTACCACTTAAATTCATACCATGACAGGGTGGTTAGGGCTTGGGAAGCTGACACATCATTGGTTCCTAAGAATAAGTGAAGGGGAGAGGAAAGTGACGGGCTTAGCACCCACTTCCCTTGTTCTTCTGTGGGACTTACTGCAGAGTCCTCTGAGCTCCGATTGCAAGCCTGGCGCTTTAACCCCTAAACAGGTATGTAACCATTCACCTCCTGTCTTGTCCTGGGTTTCAGCCTCTGGCTTTAACCTGTCTTCCTTTTGCCAGTCATAGTTACACTGAACCAGGGCATGTGCCTAAATGTTCACCCTCTGGCTGTTGTTCTGGTTTGTTAGCTTAAATAAAACCAGATGTTGGAATGATGCATACGTTTCTGTAGACATTTGTAAGCCCTTGCTCCCTGTGTAACAAGTATCAGTATCATCATCCTACTACCCATGTTCCTGAGCACCTGTTGTGTGCCGGGCACTGGGGATATAATGAAACAAGAACAGGAATTCATTGTAATTTTTAAAATTTGTATGTTTTGAAGATATTGAGTAATAAAAATTAAAAAGTAAATCCCTCACCCTGTGAAGTTTAGACAGTGTGTGTGAGTTGCTCAGTCATATCTGACTCTTTGTGACCCCATGGGCTGTAGCCCACCAGGTTCCTCTGTTCATGGGGATTCTCCAGGCAAGAATACTAGAATGGGTTGCCATTTCCTCCTCCAGGGGATCTTCCCAACCCAGGGATCAAACCTAGGTTCTCCTACATTGCAGGTAAATTCTTTATCGTCGGATCCACTGGGAAGCCCAAGATTACTAACATCTAGAGTTAATTTGTCTAGTTTATGTTTGGGTTGTCCACTTTATTGATTACCTGAGTAAAGCTTTGATCCTTGTCTGACACGTCTTGACTGCCATTTATATAGGTGTCACTGACTTTTTTAAGCTTGAGTGAATTAATGTCTTAAAAATAAGTAACTGCCTCTGGGGAGGAATTTGGGGGTAATTGTATTATCTCTTAAACTGAATGGTAGGTTGACTGGTGTTGACTCTATTGTCTGAAGCCTTTTTTAAGTCTGAAATATTAGGTAATCCAGAAAGAAATGATGGGACTTCCCTGGTGGTCCAGAGAGTTTGACTCTGAGCTTCCAAAGTATGGGACTGGAGTTCGATCCCTGGATTTGAGGAACTGGATCCCACATTCCGCAACTAAGAGTTTGCATGCCACAAGGAAAGATCCCACATGCCACAGTGAAGACCCATTGAAGCCAAATGGATAAATAAATAAATATTTTAAAAGAAGAAGTAATACCTTAAAGCTAAATATAAATGTTAAGACATTATCCATGTCTTTGATAACTTACATGCATAAGTAACAAAATTGACAGTAGGTATTTGCTGCCAGTGGCTCCGGTATAGGTGTATGTGTCTCTAACTGAAGGAGCATATAGTGTTGTAAACAGTAGCCCCAGGGGGACAGCCAAGGGACAGCTGGCTGTCCAGCCTGTAACAGTGTCCCCAGGAGAAATTCTCCTCTCCTTCCCCTTTGGCATTTCAGATGTGTGCCACAGATGTTTGTGGGATATTATATTGAGAGAAAAATGACTTCAGATAAATGACCATTCATATTAAACTCATAAGAAATATCCGTAAAGCACTTGGTTGAAATAAAGCCCAAAACAGGTCTGCACGATTGCCGCCTCTCCTTTGCTCTCCTGTGACCCATCTGGTTTGATCAGGACAATCACCATGAAGATATTTCTCTTGTAGTCCAAGGAGCCCCTTTGCCCTCTGAGCTGTTATTGTGAGAGGTAATTACTTGGTGAGGATCCTGGATCATTTTAGGGAGTCATTGGCCTGGAAAGGAAAATGCAACATTATTTTTTCTAAGTCCTTAAAAAGAAAGTGAAACATCCTTTCTATCCTACCGTGGATATTGAGTGTCATTCATTTTTTTTTTTCCCCAGGAGTGAGAGAGTCCCATCAGATAAGCATTTTTAAGATAATTGCTTCCATCCTGCACCTTGGAAATGTGGAGATTGAAGCCGAGCGTGATGGTGAATCCTGCAGAGTCTCAGTAAGTTGCCCTCCAGCACGGGAGATAACACGTGCACACTCCACTCTGTCCCACCAGTTTTGTACAACTGAGATGTCTTTGCACTTAGAGGACATTCATAGGTTATTTATTCTTAAGAGTAAACGGTTTCTGTTTCCCTGCTGATAATTTTTTAAAGGAACAAATCCTTTTCAAATCAGCTGCCATCAAGGTTCTGTCGCTGAGGGCAGGGAATTTAGGGGTTATTCAATAAATTCTTTTTGATGGTTTGGTTTCCCAAGTATCCTCAAGTCCATGAGATTCTACAGAGTGTGTTCAGCTCCTGAGTACTTCTGGTCTGTGCTTGCCGGGACGTGAAGGGGTATTGGACACCATGCTGGTGACCGACCCCAAGGAGCTTACAGTCTAATCGGGTAGGCAGGATTGAAGACAACAGTGGCCAGGATTTTGACAGTACAAAGGAGAATACTGAGACATCTAGAAGACTGTGTTGCACACTGTGAAGTGCTCTGTAGATGCTCTTAATGACTGTTTCCCTGGTGCCCAATGTAGTATAATACCTTGTTTTTTATGGGAGATAAAAGAATGTCTGCATGGGTGGATGGGGGAGCACCGCCAGTCACAAGCGGTACAGACAGCGTGCTGTGTGCTCTCTGGTGTGTGATGGTGTCAGGCTGGACTGAGCTGGTCTTCTGACCCTTGTGAGTGAGTCTGCAGTTGCTTATTTTAGGTCTTTCGTGTCCATCTGTGGCCAAGTCCTGGGAGGTACAAAGTGCAATCCTTGCTATCAAAGACAGAATTGAAACAACTGGGGAAACGCAGAAGACGATGCTGTGGACAACGAACGTGGCCACGAGTGTCACCGCCACTCCCAAGCTGATGCTTTTTCCGCTGTGCGTTTTATAACTCAGCTAAACCTGGCCCTGCCTCAAAGGAGAGGAAGACCTGAATGGTAGCTGGCCTTTGACCGAGCTCATCACCCGTCCCACCCCCATACATCTTCCCTAAAAGAGACAAAATAGCTTTGTGTTTGGAGCCCAGGAGGGCTGCCAGCACCCTCAGCGTGGGATCTGCAGTCCATGTGAAACCAGGAAACGCTGGAGCTAGGCCGTGCTTGGTGGCCCCAGACGTGGATGTGGGTGTGCCTGTGTGTGTATGCATGCATGTGCCACAGGGCAGTGCAGTTGGCAGTGCCGATGCTGTGAGACAGACTGTGGTGAGTGGAGAAGAACCTGGTGCCGTGCTGATGTGGGGAGTGATGGATGGGCCCTAGTACAAGCCAGACACCCCCTGGCCTGAGTGTTTAGAGCACAGAGCATCTGTGCCTCTCTACCGCCCCCCCACCCCTGTAAATGCCCCCTGGTTCCTCAGGGCACCCATTCTCTGCCTCGTGCCGGGGATGGGTGAGTCTGAGAAGGCTGGCATTGGAGAGCTCCTCTGTCGGTGGAGAAAGGCAGGACCAGTGACAGATGTCCCCGGCCTCCCCACCTGCCCGCCCCCGGTCTCCTCCTTCTCAAGGTCGCAGCCTGGCCACTCCCCCATCGTACGCTCTTACCGCATTCCTGCCTCTCCTCCGACCCTCTCAGGGTGGTGTACTTTTATATTTATTATGTGCTGATTTGCTGCGTCCCTGCCCCTCGTGAGACTCCAAAGCCCATGAGAACATGGACTGTTCTGCTGACTGTGGTCGCGCCAGCACCCAGCACAGGGCCCAGGACTCAGTGGACACCCCCCAAGCAGATGGCTGGCGGCGGGGGCTCCCTCGGCTCAGCGGGGGGCGCAGTGAGCCAGTGGAGGGGTCCTGGGCGGTGTTGACGCCGAGGCGGGAGGACCAGGGCCAGAGAGCCTCTGGGCACCTGTGCCCGGGGGTGGGGTGGGGCCCTCTCCCTCAAAAGCTAAGGCTCCGCTAGCAAGTGAAGTGTTGCTGTGATCTAGCGGATCTCCCACACCAGCCTTTGCAAGGCCCTTCAGGGGAGAAGGCACATGAATGTTCGCTGGCGGCAGCACATCGATGCCTGCTTCCCCCCTAAGCTCAGGGACTGTGTCTCCTGTTCTCCAGCCCTGACACACACTGGCACCCACAAGTATGTGTGCAAAGGCTGTGAAGGAGGGGTATCAGGCACACTTGGAGAGGGGACAGAGGACACAGATGGTGGTGAAGGGACGGGGGAGGACGCCTGGCAGCTGGAGGCTTGGACACCACGTGCTGCAGGAGGCCCTTCCCTGAGAGGTGATGGGAGTCAGAGGATTCGAGCACAGGTCTGTGGTCTAGGTGGGTCTCGCTCTCCAGTTAGAGGCTGTGTCAAGAACTGACTGGGAGAGAGAAGTCTTGGGTCAGGACTGCCAGGGTTCAAACTCGGGTTCTGCCGTTTACTGATAGTGACTCCCCTTTGAGTCTGTGTCCTCGTTGCAGGTTGGGGCACTTGGCACAGGGCTCAAGGGCTTGAGTCCTTGACTGTTCTCATCCTTGTTGTTACATCACTCTCCTTCACGGGATTGGAGAAACTAAGACCCAGAGAGAGGAACTCGTTCTCTAAGGTCATCATGACAGTTCAAGGCAAAGCCAAGTCAGAGCCTGGCCAGTGCTGTCTCCCCTAGACCACCGCCAGCCTTGCTTCTCGGTCCCTGGGGGCTGGGCGGTCCTCCACCAGCCTGAGGTCCACCCACTCAGTGCCTGGCACAGTGCTGGGCATACCGCATGCGCCCGGGAAATGCTTCACTAAATGGTTGGTAGCGATTCTGGTTTATGCTTCGGGTACATAGGGTGGACCTCCTTCTGGAAAGGCTGTGGGTCCAGATGCACTGTGCCTTCTGCTCGGTGGTTTTTATTTGTAATTAAAACATGAAAATATGTTCCCTGCCTGCCACAGTTACCTTGGAGATGCAGCAGGATGCAATTACTTGGACACCAGAGGCAATCTGTTTCTTGAATTTGGCAATTGGGGCCCACAAAACTCATCTGCTGCCTGTGATGCTGGCCATTGGTGATGGGTTTAGCGTCATTTAATTAAGGTTAAATGTGATTGCATGGCATTAAATCAGTTTCAGTCATTACCTTTAAGCAATGGTCAGAAGTGGGTAATCTATGGCCAAGCCACACCCTACCACAGCAGATAAGAACCCATCCCGTGGTGACAATTGGACAGTTCTAGAACTCATGGTTCTTTCTGTACTGTGTTCACTTGAGAGATGACAGGGAGGGGAGAGAGGCTGCGGGCAGGCCTTGGGCGGTCATGTTTGCAGCTAGTGGGCCGTTTACATGTCAGGGAATCCAGCTCAGTGCTTTGCCTAGCAGTTAAGGACTTCTTGGTAACAGGTCAGATTAACAAGTTGGACACCTGCTACCTCCGAATCTGTTGCCTGCCAAGCTGTCCCCAGGCACTTAATGCTATCACACAGGGCTTTCTGTTTGCAGGAGAGGGTGGGTGGTGGTGGCAGGGTAGGGAAGAGCTGCAGGGTTAGAAGGCTGTTGGCCAGAAGTGGCCACAGCTGCCCCACCAGCTGAGTGAGTGAAAAGGCAGAGTCCTCCCACGCCCCCAGCCCAAGCTGATTCTCTGCCCACCCTCAGAGCCTGGTTAGGAGCTCTGGACCACAGGCAGGGGGCTTCTATTTCACCCTGTTTTTTCTCATGTGAAAAATAAAGGGGATTGGATTAAAATGATGATCCCTCAGTATTTTCCTAAGAACCTTAACCCTAGGCAATTTCTTAGGAAGTTAAGAGTCTTTGTCAATTAAGTTCAGGAAATGCTCTGTGAAATCTCTCTCTCTCTCTCTCTCCCCCACCCCCTCCCTCTCTCTAAGTGTGTGTGTGTGTGTGTGTGTGTCACAGGGTATGTTAACAAGCCCCTCCCACCATGTTCAATTTATGGTCACTCTCCCCACCCCTGCACTCTTGTTGGGTACAGCCAATTACTGGTCTTTGTAACTAATACTCCAGAAGCCATACTCTGGAAAACCTCAGGCCTTCATGATTTGAAGAGTTCTTTCCTACTCTGACATTTTATTGTTTTGTAATTGTGTGTATTTGGGTAGATGGATTTTAAGTGTCTGTAGGAGGGGAAAAAATGGCCTGGGGAAGTGGTATAGTTATCTGTGTTAATTTTCACTGAACAGGCCCCACATTTACATCCTCCATGGCAGCCTCATCAGAAAACGAGTCCCCCAAGCAATTCAGGGCCATTAGGAGGTAGCTCAGGGTCTTCCCGGATTGCCTTTCCACCTTGGAGTCCTGAAGCTCTCCAGCAGGCTCGTGGCTGGGTTATCAGCTTTCACTGGGGGAGTCAGATGTGGGAATGAATACAGCAAAAACCTGGAGAGGAAAAGCAGGTTTTCTGGGGGGAGTCATGAATGGGCAACAAGGGTAACCCAGGAGACTCATACACTTGGGTGAAATAAGACTCTGGGTGACTGACTTGGTTATCAATGACTTAGGGCCAGGTGGTAAGATTTGGTACTTTGGGTAAGTAAGGGTCAGGATCACGTGCAGCTGGCTACCTGGGTGAGTTCTTGCACTTCTCTGGGACTCAGCTTCTCACCTGTACGGCGAGGCATTCCTGTTTTTCCCAGCTGTAAACATGAATGTAGGTTATAGCATTCCAAGTGTTCTTCCCTGGTCAAAACTGGTCCCTTACTTTTGCCGTTTGTCCTAGCTTTCCAGTAAAATCACTTTTTTTCCACGTGGCAAGTGCTGAAAGAATATAAATAAGTTTGAGGCTATGTGTTTAGTATCACATATAAGTTTAATCGAAGTCTGAGGTTAAGATGAAAGCAGCTCTGCTTGGCGACTTAGGACAAGGGCAGTGTCCGTGCGCTATTGCGGACTGGGGTAGGGGGTCAGCCCAGGGCTCGTTGCTGAGCATGCTGCTCTGGGCGGTGGGTCAGTTCGAGATAATGCTTGAAACTGAGGCCCTCTCCTGGGCTGTGGACAGAGCACTGCTCTGCAACTGGAAGTTACAGTCACTGTGATTCTGCCTTCTAGCCCCTTACTCTTGGTGGATTATCCATTCCTAAGCTCTCAGTTCTCATTCTGCTCCCTTCCCTTGAAAACCCTCTCCTCCTGTTACCCTGCAGCCGCTGGCAGTGGAGGAGGGGACAGGGAAACGCAGAGGTGTTTTTAAAGCCCTGTGATTACTTGTCCTTAGCGGGTCCTTAGGGCTCCCTGGTGGCTCAGTGGGTAGAGTCCGCCTGTGGTGCGGGAGCACCAGGTTCGATCCCTGGCTTGGGAATATCCCCTGGAGCAGGAAATGGCAACCCACTCCAGTATTCTTGCCTGGAGAATCCCAGGGACGGGGGAGTCTGCTGGGCTACAGTCCACGGGCTCGCAAAGAGTCGGACACGACTGAGTGACTAACACCAGCGGGTATTATCAGTCTGAGCCACACTCTCTGGGCCCTGGTGATCACTCAGGGGTGTGAGAGTGCAGGAGACGGCGGGGGCAGTGGCTGGGGATGAGAGGGGGTTCTGGGGGGCCTAGAGCTGGCGAGAGGGGAGAGGGCGTGGTCTGTCCTCCACGCTCTGCCTGAACCCTTCTCTCTTCCAGCCTGAGGATGAACACCTGAGCGACTTCTGCCGCCTGCTGGGCGTGGAGCACAGCCAGATGGAGCACTGGCTGTGCCATCGCAAGCTGGTCACCACCTCGGAGACCTACGTCAAGACCATGTCCCTGCAGCAGGTGGTCAATGCGCGCGACGCCCTGGCCAAGCACATCTACGCCCAGCTGTTCCACTGGATCGTGGAGCACGTCAACAAGGCCCTGCACACCTCCCTGAAGCAGCACTCCTTCATTGGAGTCCTGGACATCTACGGGTAGGCCTGCGCCACTTCCTGCCGATCACTGGTGTCTTCCTGCCGGCATCTTCCAGCCGGCGGGGACCTCGGAGACCTTCTTGAGGGTTCTCAACCAGGGGATTGTGATACGGGGGAGAGGGCATTTCAGGCTGTCACAGTGACCGGGTGGCTGGCCCGAGGCCAGGGTGCTAGTGTCCGATAGTATGGAGGACAGTCCCACAGAAAAGTAGACCATGTCAAACACCGGTGGCTCCCCCACTGAGAAACCCTGCAGGCACCCCTTTGTCCTACTGGGAAACTGAGGTTCAGAGAGGGCAGGGGCTAGCCCAGTATCAGAGCGGAGGTTTCTGTGAACGTGCGTTCAGGTTTTGTGTTTCAGTTAGGTTTTATTTAAGTCTGTCGTCCACCCTCACTCACTACATCATCAGTCAGGGTGATTGTTCTAGTACTGTAATCGTGCCCAGTGCTGTATAGATTGATACTGTGGGTAGTCATTCCTCAAGGTCCTCTTCATTTCACAATTCTAGCCTGGTGGAAATGACTGTTATCATAGTGTATCTTGCAGGGAGAGGCGACCTGGCACGTGGAAAGTGTTCTTCAATAGGCACTGGGATACTGCCTTTTAGACTCAGAGCCGTCACCAGCTCACTGAATGACCCTCTGCAGATCACAGCCCCTCTGGTCTTGAGTTTCCATTGATCAAAACTAACAGAGCCAGCTGTGTTTTCAGCCACAGTCTCTCTGAAATTCATTCCAGGTCCTTCTGGAATTGCTTAAAATGATGCATGCTGGGTTTAAACCTCACTGGCGCTGCTCTTATGATCAATGTCCTGCCCTCATGAAGCTAATGATAGATGAAATCCCCCTGGATTCTTTATATCCTAAGAGTCATGGCTTCTGTCTTCAAATAGGAATTCAGACCCATAGCAGTGTGGCATTGTAAAAGCCATGATGTTCTTGTAGAATCGAGCGTGTAGTGGACCAGTGGGGCTGGCGCTTGCCCTGTGTCCGACTGTAGCAGAGGAGAACCTCCTCTGGGAGCAGCTGCTTCCCTGAGCAGAGAGAGTAGCTGCCCGGTTCCATCTCTGCTGCTCGCGATCATCATGGGGCTTCCAGTGAAACCGTGGCAGGAATGCAAGAAGGACACGCGATTTCTGGCATCGCAAAGGCCTTGAGGACTTGCTAAAGAATTAAGTCACTGCATGAGAGTAATACAGGAGAAAACAGAAGACGTTGCAGCAGGGTCCAAGTGAGGGCTTGCATACTTGGTGCTGTGCGAGCGTCGAGGCGGAAGAGCACACGCTTGTTGGCACAGTTAGCACGGGCTTCCTGTGGAAGGTGGGGCTTGAACTGGGTCTTTCAGAGAGAGAAGAGAACACGGGCGCTGGGGGAGCCACTTGGGGAAGAGGAGTTCGGTCTGGACGGTAGGGAAAAAGCTACCTCGTAGGCGAGGAGGAGCACAGGGCAGGATGGCCTGGGGAGCCAGGACAGCGCTCCCGCTCGAGGCTCTGCAGGGCCCTCGCTGAGTGGCTGTGGACACCCCGCCTCCCCTCTGCTCCCCCCCGCTGCTGCTTTGGTTCAGCCCTTCTGGTTTCCCTGGGCAGAGCCCGTGCGCCCTGGGAACGTGCTGCTGGGCTGTCAGCGGCGAGTTCTGTCATACCGTCCCTTGCCATGAGCATTTTCAGGTAATTGGGTTTCCAGAAAACTGCCCTTTCGCATTGCCTTCTGATGTAAGACCCAGAGAAAGTCAGGCGGCCGCATCTGACCCGGTTCTCTTAATCTCCCTGGGCAAGAATCTGTTTTTTTTCCTGAGTTTTCAGCGTGGGAAGATTAGCGTGGAGACTCCTTGTTGTTAGTAGCCTGAAATCCTATGGCTGCAGTGCTCCTGATAGACTGAATACTGTCACACCTCGCTTCTGCGAGAGGTGCCTACTGTCTCAGCAGTCCTGAGTTTACACAGACAGTCGCCCCCTTTCCAAGGGGTCCCCAGTGAGAGGCTTTGCTTACTAACAAGGCAGGTGGGTGACTCTCTGAGTTGGGCACCTGGTGCTGCTGAGTCTGAGGTGTCAGCTAGGCCCTTGCAAGCTGGGATTGTGTGTTCGTATTTGCCGTTTAATTTTTTTAAGATTTTTTTTTTTTAATGTGGACCATTTTGAAATCTTCATTGAATTTGTTACAATATTGCTTCTGTTTTACCTTTTGGGTTTTTTGGCCGTGGGGTATGTAGGATCTCAGCTCGCAGACCAGGGGTCAGACCTGCAACCCCTGCATTGGAAGGCGAAGTCTAACCACTGGACAGCTAGGGAAGTTCCCGACCATTGAGTTTATTGGGTTTTCTAATGGAGTTCATTCTCTCTAAGTCCCTGTGAGTGTGCAGAGGGGAGAAGTGGATGACGGGGAAGACTTGCCTGTGGTCTGAAGGGGCGCTTGTCGGTGGATGAATGGCGATCCACAGGACTCCGTGTCCCGTTTCTGGGGCAGGCTTCTGACCTGTCGCCCTCATCTCCATGTAGCCCTGGGTTCCTCTGAGAACTTGTGGCAGCTTTCCAGCGAGACCAGGTCCCCCTGCAGGAGCCCCCAGTCAAGCCCTCTCAGGCGTTCCCTCCCCTGGTTCTTCCTTCCAGGCACGCTGTGCTGTTTTCTCTGTTTAAAGTCCTTGTTCTTTCTCGGAAGCTAACTTGCTTTTTTG
The DNA here is from genome assembly GCF_014754425.2 of Oryx dammah. Taxonomy (NCBI): domain Eukaryota; kingdom Metazoa; phylum Chordata; class Mammalia; order Artiodactyla; family Bovidae; genus Oryx; species Oryx dammah. Next base: position 12,368,561 of record NW_024070206.1, read on the forward strand.
AACCTCGGCATAAAGCGGTCATATTTAGAAAGTGGTTCACCTCCTCCTGGGAAGAGAGATGCCATACGCGGTTCCTCCGCCAGCTCTCAGTCGGCCCCACACGCTGTGGGCAGAGTTCAGGATGGCGAGGTAGGTTCAGGGTTAACTCGCCGCCGTCTGACTGGGCCATTGGTTGCCAAAGCGCTTACAGCCAGCCTTGAAGCTGCATATGCGTGCTCCTCAGCAGTTCTAGTCTGCCGAGAAATCATTGTATAAATTTGGGCTTTCTTTTCTGGTCAGAGGGTGTGGGACGAACTCTTAGGAGATTAAAACCAAAAACTTCACCGCAACAAAGCAGGTGACTTAAATCTGGAGGTATTGGTTTTTTTTTTAAATTAATTTATTTGTTTTAATTGGAGGCTAATTACTTTACAATATTGCAGTGGCTTTCACCATACATCAATACAAATCAGCCATGGGTGTACACGTGTCCCCCATCCTGAACCCCCCCTTGGAGGTACTGGTTTTGATCCAACAGGTCAGTGACATCATTTATTAACCTGGGGGAAAATGGCAGCATTTGGTGGAAGTCTGAGATTGACCCTGGGCTGTTTGCAGTCCTCTCCCTCTCCCAGTCATGCCGTCTTTCTGCTTTATTTCCTTTAGACTTGACACACCTGCGAGGTGTCTTTCAGAAGCCTTCAGAAAAGACACGCTCTGAGAAACCCACGGAGCCCGTGCTCTCAGCTTCCTGAGAGTGGGCCTCACACCCGACCTCCTGCCTCCCCGCTCAAGCTCCTTCCTGTCGCTAGGCTGTATTTACAAACAGTATGGCTACAGGAAGGGATTCTTCCGTGGCATCCCCAAACTCTTATTTTTTATTTTTGAGTTTCCCACCCAAGTCCCTGGAGAGGAAGGAGACCCTGTTTCCTGCCGTCTCCCGCGTGGTGTCTCAGCCCGAGTACGGGGACACCGTGATGCAAAAGATGCCCTTGGGATGACCTAATGCTTTCCTATTTTCTTACGGCTCCTTGTCACTGTGGGCAAAAGAGAGCTTGTGGAAGCTGGAGAGAGTGGCGGAGGTGGGCGGGGGTGGGATTCTGAATACGTTAAACCCCACTGATGAAGAGGAAAGGAATAAAGGGTTCTCTCCCTCTCTGAAAGCGAAAGTCACTCAGTCGTGTCCAACTCTTTGCAACCCTATGGACTATACAGTCCATAGAATTCTCTAGGCCAGAATACTGGAGTGGGTGGCCTTTCCCTTCTCCAGGGGATCTTCCCAATCCAGGGATTGAACCCGCATTGCAGGCAGATTCTTTCCCAGCTGAGCCACAAGGGAAGCCCAAGAATACTGGAGTGGGTAGCCTATCCCTTCTCCAGGGGATGTCCCCTGGCTAGAGCATTTCCGGCTCATCAGTCAGGCCCATCCTGGAAGCAGGTCGTACATAGTGTAGGTGAGCACTCCAGGTTTTCCTATAAATGTTCCTAGTGTTAGTATAGAACCTGCAGCCAGAATGAATAAACACTCACTTCCATGTATATAAGCAAGCGGCATGTGAGCCAGCATCACACATACACGCCTTCCCCTTACCATGATGCTCTGACGGGTGGTTTGTTTGGGCGGTTTGTTCGGACGGTAGAAAAGGCTGTGAGCACCTGAATCAATTATATGGGCCACGGCCGCCTCCACCACCGCTCTGATGAGCCCCCTGCTCAGAGGCCCTGCTCTCAGGCTCCTCTGGACACTCCCACACACCCAGTGTCCTGGTAGAAGCCTCTACCCGCCCCCCACCCCCTGCCACCTCTCGCTCTCCTGCCCCAGCTCCCAAAAAGTGCAAGGGAAGCCAACCCAAGCCAAGCTCTCTTCCTTGACTGCAGATCTGTGAAGCTGCCTGCAGGGTCTTTCTTACAAGGCAGGGGTAGAAATTCACAGGACAGACCAGGCGGCTCTTAGCTGGGGTTTCCCTTTCAAGTCTCATTAACGTGCATCTGCCTCTACAGGCTTGGTTAATTGCAGTCATAATCCTTTGTTCCTCTCCCCTCCTCGAGGCAATGAGAAATAAATGGCTCCAGTTTGAGAAAGGTACACATTTATTTGTCTTTGACCTGAGCCTTCAAAATGCGAAGGTGGCAGGAGGCTTTGCCTTTGGCCGGCTCATTCTTGACGAGGACAGTTGATCCGGGAGACTTCTGGAGCAAGGCAAGGATAGATTCCTGCCTGATGCTGAGGGAAGCATGGGCCCCCAGAACAGGAAATGGGTTTGCTGGAAGCTCATATCCTTGCCAGTTGTTGTGTTACTTTCTCTGACTCTTATGGTGTTGCCTAACTGCAAATTTGCATCCTGAAACATCTATTCAGTGTTTCCTAATGATTTATATTAAAAAAAATTTTAATTGAAGTTTAAAAACCCACACAACATAAAATTTACCATCTTAACCACTTTTTGTATACAATAACCTCAAATATATTCACATTTTTGTGCAGTTGATCTCTAGAACTTTTTCATGTTGGAAAAACTGAAACGCTATACCCATTAAACAACTCCTGTCTTCTCTCCCCCACCCCCTGGAAGAAAGGACTTTCTGTCTCTATAATTTTGACACCTCTACATACTTCATGTAAATTAAATCATACCATACTTACCTTCTTGTGACTGGCTTATTTCACTTAGCCTAATGTCCTCAAGATTCAACCATGTTGTAGTGTGTGGCAGGATTTCCTTCTTTTTTAAAAGGTGAATAATACTAAATTGTATGCATGTACCACGTTTTATTTATCCATCCACTGATGGATGTTTGGGCTGCTTCTACCTCTTGGCTATTGTGATACTGCTGGAATGAACAAGGAAGGGTATGCAAATATCTCTTCTTTTAAACTCTTTACGATATATAGCCAGAAGTAGGATTGCTGGATTAGGTAGTAATCCTGTTTTTAATCATTTGAGGATTATGTAGGAATATAGTACTTCTACTTTTAATTCTTTGAGAAAACTCCATGTTGTTTTATAGTAGCTGCATCATTTTACATTTTTACTGGTAGTGCCCAGAGGTGCTAGTTTCTCTACATCCTTGCCAGCTCTTGTTGTTTTCTGTTTTTTTTTTTTTTTTATAGTAGCCATCCTAATAAGTATGAAGTGATTTTGATATGTATTTGATAGGTATGATTATGGTTTTGATATACATTTCTCTAATAATTTTGACCGTCTTTTCGTATGCTTCTTGGCCATTCGTGTATCTTCTTAGAGAAAGGTTTTAAGTTCTTGGCTCATTTTTAAATCAAGTTATTTACTTTTTTTGTTTTTGTGTTGTAGGACTTCTTTATATATTCTGAATATTAACTCCTTTTCAGAAATATGATTTGCAAATGTTTTATACCATTCCATAAGTTGCCTTAAATGATATATCTTAAGTAAATTTCTTAAGCTCATCAGTTGCCTTTGTCATTTTGATAGAAATTCTTTGTTTCTTTGTTATGTTTTTCTTTCTTGGTCTCACTCTTCAAAACAGACTTAAAGATAATTTCATGATCCTAAGTGATTTATTTGGAGAAGACAACCTATCCCTTCCCTCTGTCCAGTATGGGAAGGTTTCATGGAGGATGGAGGGGGAGAAGTTAGTGATTGCATTTGCCCTGCAGCCTGTGAACAGTGACCCAACCTTGGACAGCCCAGAAGATCCCTGGACATGTCTTCTTCAGGGTAGACATGTATAGCCAGCCCAAGGTTCCCAGATCCAGCAGATTACCTCTTGCAATGGGTTCTCCCTGGAATCTCTGAGTCTTCCAGGAGAGCCTTGTAACTCTGAGTGCTCAAAAGTCAAGCTCAGCCTTCTGGAATTGCTCTGACATAGCCCTTTGGAGCATGCCTGAAGCCGAAACCACTACATACTCTTAAAGCTTCAATAAAGTCCCATTTGTCTCTGTCCCTGCCAGCACCCTCATGAGCTCACCCTCCTTTAAAGTCCTGTAACACATACAAATCTCCACTAGTTGAGTTTTCCTGGGGTCTTCCTAATAGCTCTCTCCTTTGGGTAGGGTTCATGATTTGCCTTTTGTAGCTCTTACATTTCCTGGGACAATTGACTGATGGATTGGGAGAGAGTTACCATATGGTGGGCATCTTCCTGTCCCATATCAGATTTTCAGACACAGGGGAGAGGCAGGAATTGGAGCACACTGCAGACGGAATGGCCTTAGGTCCTCCAGAAGACCCGTTCTTGACCTTGGGATGTGAGTGGTGCCTAGAACTTTGCTCTCCCTGAAGGACAAGTCCCATGTGTGGGCATCTGGGACACAGAGAGAAGCACAGGAGCAGGACTGAAGTCCTTCCATTCTAAGGTGCAGCCAGCACCCCCGATCGTTGAGGAAAGAGATCAGAAGGGTTGGCATCCCTAACAGACTGCAAGGTGCCCTTGTGAGATTTCATGGGTTTCAGGAGGGAAAGAGACATTGAGAGGACTTGCTTGACTTTTGGCAGTCATTCCCTAGCAGCCCCCCTCTATGTCTAACCTGTACCACATATCTTCTCTTTTGAGCTTTGGTGGAAGGGCAGAAACACAGGGCTAAGCTCAGTTCAGTTCAGTCGCTCAGTCGTGTCCGACTCTTTGCGACCCCATGAATCGCAGCACGCCAGGCCTCCCTGTCCATCACCAACTCCCGGAGTTCACTCAGACTCACATCCATCGAGTCGGTGATGCCATCCAGCCATCTCATCCTCGGTCGTCCCCTTCTCCTCCTGCCCCCAATCCCTCCCAGCATCAGAGTCTTTTCCAATGAGTCAACCCTTCGCATGAGGTGGCCAAAGTACTGGAGCTTCAGCTTTAGCATCATTCCTTCCAAAGAAATCCCAGGGCTGATCTCCTTCAGAATGGATTGGTTGGATCTCCTTGCAGTCCAAGGGACTCTCAAGAGTCTTCTCCAACACCACAGTTCAAACGCATCAATTCTTCGGCACTCAAGCTAAGAAAGTCTAATTCCTCTGCCTTGTGCCCTGGGGGAAGAACTGTTTCCCAACCTTCAAAGCATCTCATCTCCTCTCTGCTCTGGAAGGAGTGGTTCCTGGAGGTTAGTAATTAACTGAGTGACAGGTAGACTTCTTTTTATTGCAGTTTCACTTTCCCATGGACATTATCCTATTTTTATAGAGGCACTTGTATCCCTTACCCTACCCTGAAGTCAGGTAGAATGAGAAGGGAATTGTCTACTTTTTTGCTCTGCTTTGAAGATAGGCAAACGTGGAAGTGGGAATGTTAATTGTACCACCATGACTACAGATCCCAGGCCCCAGCATCAAGCCTTATTCTGTGTCTTGACCTCCCTCCCACCCAAGGATTCTGGACTAAATATTCTCAACATTGACTTTACAGGAGAAATCCAGTTCCCTCTCACATATAAATTTCTTTGTAGTATTTTAATGTGAACTATAAATGGATCCATTGTATTTATTTTTAAAAGTCATCGCTATTGTTGACAAGAATAACTACAAATATAATGTCATTTAGAGAAGTTGCCTTATCTCCCTAACTGGCCTTTTCTGAGGTCAGTCATCTTAGACATTTTCCGGGCTCCCCAAACCCCTCATCCATTCATCTCTGGCCCGCCGGCATTACAGTAATTACCCTAGATGGCAGAGGAATTGTTACTAGATAATATCTTAGAAATAAGGAAATTATGAGCTAATTTCAGGCCATCTCAAATTAATGAGAATGTTCTTTGTGGAATGCTACCAATGTAAACCTTTAAAAAATGACGAGTGGGCAATATTTAAATCCTTTATCTTCGGAGCTCGATACGAGCTCAGCAAGTGCACCCAAGTGCTGTTATCTGGCCAGTTGCTAGGGAGGCTCTTTTATCTTCCTTCTGGGTTTTATTAATTAAAAGTTCCTCTATAGCTTGGCTGTCATCAGCAACCTTTCTTGAGGTACAAAAAAGGGAGCTGTAGGGAGAGGAAATGAGGTTCTAAGAGACATGACTGGGTCTGTAGGACCATCATCTGGGCTGAGAGGACCCTAAGCCAGGGTGAATGGCTGGCTGACCCAGTGCTTCCCTCCTGCATGGTCTGGACTGCCTCCAGCTTGGACTTTGCAACTTTGATCCTGTTTTATTGACCTGGAATTACTTGTCTTCCGTGGGCATGGCCAAAGGCTGTTCTTTAATGTGGTTGTCTCCAAGCAGTTGATTCCTTTGATTTCAAGATGATTTCCTGCCTCTTCTCGTCTTATATTTTGGTGGGGGGTGGCGGGGAGTGGGTAGGGGGAGGTGGTGAAGCCTGATGTGTTCTGGGCACCAAGCTAGCCCAATTGGATGGTTGGCGCATTTATTTTTGCAGGTCCTTCTGCTTAGGGTGCTGCCTCTCCTCCACCACCACCACCAACATCCCTAACCCATCAGGGGCGGCTCCAACATTTCTACTGGGGAGTGGTGGTTAGGGAGTACAATCTGTTTGGAAGGGTTGGCATACTTTTATGTGAGATTGAGAAAATTCAGTTGCCCATACTGACAGTGAGAAGGCCCATGCTGTGAAGGTTCTGAAGGTGGAAGCCTGTGCCCCGAGCCCAGGTCCCTCTTTGGCTTTCTCTGTTCTCCCCATCTCCACGTGCTCAGACACTTCTCTGGGAAGTTATCTTCTTGCCCACAGCCCTTCCTAGTCATCTCTCCCTTCCCTTCTTATTTATTTATGGCCATGGGTGTGTATGTGCGTGCTCAGTCGTGACTGACTCTTTGTGATCCCTTGGACTGTAGCCCCCTAGGCTCCTCTGGAATTTTCCAGACAAGAATACTAGAGTGGGTTGCCATTTCCTTCTCCAGGAGATCTTCCCAACCCAGGGATCAAAGCTGGGTCTCCTGCATTGCAGGCAGATTCTTTACCACTGTGCCACCTGGGTAGCCCCATGTATGCCAATAATTAACACTTCATTGGAAAACAGATACCAAAATAGAGCACTATTGTATACCTTATCCAATTAAACATCATCACATTATCTTGGTAGATGAGAACTGCTGAGCTGGTGAGGATTTCTGTGAAAGAACATAAATTCAGGAAGTTGTATGGATCCTTGATGTTGCTTCCTTCTAAATGAACGCCTTCTGTGAGGCTGGCCTTTCCTCCCATCACTTGGCACAACACTGTTGAACAACCTACACAAAGTACAGTCGTCTGAACATGACTGAGAACCGTATAATCCTGTAACAACTTGGACATTTTACATGAAGTCAGAATTTGGACTTTGAACCAGCCATTTCTTTTTCTGTTTTTTCTTTTCTTCTTCCAAGCAAGAGTACAGTAAATCTCTCACCAAAGGCATGTTGGTCCTTCCACAAGCCCAGCCCATCCAGATCTCTAAGGCAACATTCCCAGGGAGCAACACACCCCTGGGTGCACAGCGTCCCCTTTCTTCTTCTTTTTATAATATTTATTTGGCCGCTCCAGGTTTTAGTTGAGATGCAGGGTTTAGTTGTCCCCATCCAGGTGGGATCTTAGTTCCCTGACCCAGGGGATCAAACTGGAGTCCCCTGCATTGCAAGGCAGATACTTAACCCCTGGACCACCAGGGAAGTCCCCTTCCTTCTTTCTTAAACAGAACTTTTACTCCTTTCTGAGTTAATGTACTCTCAGAAATCACTGTCTCTGGGTTCAATTATTGGCTTTTCTGTCTCCTGACTCTCTGATTTGTGACAGGTTATTTGGTTTTTCAGCAGTAGGATGGATTAGTGATAGACCCCAACTCTTGTTGGTTGTGGGTATTCAGTGAGCCCATGAAGCCTCTGGAACTTGGTGCTCTGGAGATGCCCATTCACAGGGTCCCTGCCAGCTCATTCAGCCAGGTGTGTGAATGAGAAAAAGGTTCTTCTTCCTCCTGGATTTCTGCCCTTTCTCGCCTGCTTAGCCTGCTGCCTTTGCTCTGTGAGCATGGGGGCCCCACTCATTGTGGCTAAAGCTGCTGATGCTGTTTTCATGCTCCCAGCTTGGTGGGTGATCATATCCATCCAGTCACACAACTGACTCTCACTCCACATGCCATTGGTCATTTGAAGTCCTCTCATCTCCACCTTCCTTAATGTCTTTAGAACCTTCCTGTTAACTTGGCTACCACCAGCCTAAGCTATACCCTGGCTGGATTTTCCCTAAAGTTGCTCAGTCGTGTCCGACTCCTTGCGACCCCATGGACTGTATCCTATCAGGGTCCTCCATCCATGGGATTTTCCAGGCAAGAGTGCTGGAGTGGATTGCCATTTCCTTCTCCAAATTATTCCAATAATAAATCCTTATTCAACCTCCTGCATTCAGTCTTGTACACCTTCCCACAAATCACAGTATTTTTCTGAGATGGGAATTCGGTTTTCATTTCTTAATTTAAAATCCTGTCAGTTCTCCCCATTTCTCCTGGAAAAATCTAGAAGTGTAGCATACAAGGCATCCGGTGGGGCTGCGCCTGGCTGTGTGATGCCACGTCTCACCTCTGTAGACATTTCCCCTTCCTGAAGCCCCTTCCCCAGCAGTGATCCAGCCATATTGTGAACATTTCAGTTGAGCAATTGATGTCAGTGTTGATGACCTAAAGTATAAAGAGCTCAAATAAGTCCATTTTTAAAGTTAAAACCCAGCAAATACTTCACCAACCACAGACAGTTCACAAAGTATGGACAATTAGAACATACACTCACACCCACAGAAAAATCTTGAGCTTTATCGATAGTCAAAGAAATTAGAATTAAAAACATTTGTTGTGTAACAATTAGCCGAAGATTTTTAAAAGTTAATTTCTATTATTGACCAAAGATCTGTGATGCATTAATACTCCCAGTGAGGGGCAAGGGGGACAGACCTGATTGGAGCACAAAGCAACTTTGGTGTGATTGACGTGATAGAAATGTTCTGTATCTGATTGTGATGGTGGACACATGTAGTGTAATACTGATCAGAAACTCGTTGAAATACATCTTTCAAATCGGTGCATCTTATTGTACATAAACTCTAAGTCAAACATGAATTTTTTTTAAGTTTTTTAATTTTTAAATTTTTATTTGTTTTTGGCTGCTTGGATCTTTGTTGCTGCTCACAGGCTTTCTCTTGTTGCAGCGAGTGGGGGCTGCTTTCCAGTTGTAGTGCGTGGGCTTCTCACTGTGGTGGGAAGAGCTTGTGGCAGCTCTTCTTCTTGCAGAGCTTGGGCTCTGGAGTGCACAGGCTCAGTAATGTGGAGCCCCATGGCATGTGGAATCTTCCAGAACCAGGGCTCACACCTGTGTCCTCTGTATTGGCAGGCAGGGTCCCCTCTTAACCACTGGACCACCAGGGAAGTCCTCAAACCTGAATTTAAAGACAACCTTATTGACCAGGATCAGGAGAACGAGACCCTTGCATACACTGGGGCGCTGGGGTGAGGGCAGGGTGATAGCATCAGTTGGTTCCATCTTTCTGGAAGGTAATCTGCTGCTACCATTTAAGAAAACAAATCCTGACATGGTAATTTTCCTTCTAGAATAGCATCCTAAGAATCATGAATTCAAAGATGTATATCTAATATTTGTCACAGCAGCAATAGCAGCTAAAAACTAGGGAAAGAACCAGAATGTCCTTCAATAGGTGACTGGTTACATTATGATTCATCTGCATTGGGGCACTGCCAACCCAGGAAGAGCCTTTGTGTGAATCGGAAAAAGGCATCCCTCTGGGGCAAACGCTGCCTCCTAGACTTGAAGGGGACATCAGGTAAATTCTAGCCCCACTGGTTCCCTCACCTGGGCTCCTGGCCAATTCTCAGGCTGAAAGCAGCATCTCTAATCCATAGGACGGTTCACGAGGCAGACGTTAGAACTGATGTCTTTGAAGAACAGCAGCATGGGGAACTGTTAAATAACAAATGGGAAGTTAAATGATAAATATAGGGGTGATTTTACATACAATTCATCTTTTTTTCAAAAATAAAGTCACTGGAAGGAAACACACGTGTGCATGCTAAGTCACTTCAGTCGTGTCTGACTCTTTGCGACCCAATGGACTGTAGCCTGCGAGGCCCTTCTGTCCATGAGATTTCCCAGGCAAGAATACTGGAGTGGGTTACCATTTCCTTCTCCAGGGGATCTTCCTGACCCAGGGATCAAACCCACTCTCATGTCTACCTGTATTGGCAGGCGGTTCATATGAGTGACAGAATCGTGGGTGACTTTTTCTTACACCTGCTTTTTCCAAATTTTCTTGCTGTCAGTACTTTTTTTTAGTTGTGAAAAGACATTCATTCTTACTCTCCTGTTTGATTCTAAAGACTCTATTGTGCTGATACCTGTGACAGTGGTCTCAAGAGCAGATGGGACTTCTGTGCTGGAGTTAAGGCGAGAACCGCAGGGAGCAGAGGATGAGGGCCGCCTTGCTGAAGTCCCAGTGATCCCTTTGGTAAATGGGGACATCTCTTACTTTGTCCTTTGGTCTTTCCATCCTGTAGATTTGAGACGTTTGAGGTGAACAGCTTTGAGCAGTTCTGTATCAACTACGCCAATGAGAAGCTCCAGCAGCAGTTCAACTCGGTAGGTTTTTCTGGACCCAGAGATGTCGGGTGGTGGGGGGAGTCACAGACAGCCCAGCCCACTTCTCTTCCATCCAGGGCCAGTGGGCTCCAGCTCAGCCCTGACCTGCCCTTGGTTTCCTGGTGGTGCCCCAGCTCTAGGCAGGCACCCCCACTGGTCAGAAGGAGGTCGGAATTGGGACAGCTGGGTCAAGAGGGTCAGTGATCCTCTCCTTGGCTTTGACTTCTACTCTTTTTGAGCCCAAGAATCTGGGGTATTTGAACAATCACAGCCATCTGTGAGGCCTCTTGCGATTGGTTGAGGTATGACAGTGCAGGTGAGTAGTAGAACATTCTAGAGAAGGGTTCACATGGCAGTGAGGATCACCTTCGTCATTGTTCAGCCACTCGGTTATGTCTGACTCTTTGCAACCCCATGGACTGCAGCACACCAGGCTTCCCTGTCCTTCACTAACTCCTGGATTTGCTCAAACTCATGTCCATTGAGTCGGTGATGCCATCCAATCATCTCATCCTCTGTCGTCCCCCTCTCCTCCTGCCCTTAGTCTTTCCCAGCATCAGGGTCTTTGCAAATGAATTGGCTCTTTGCATCAGGTGGCCAAAGTACTGGAGCTTCAGCTTCAGCATCCATCCTTCCAATGAATATTCAGGGTTAATTTCCTTTGGGTTTGACTGAGATCACCCAACTGGGCCTTTTTTTTTCTGCAGTCATGACTGTGACTGGTGCCCAAAGCCTTTCTGATGAGTATATCCCATCCTCCGGGACTCAGAATCCATGTGGTTGAAGCTCAGGGGAGTTGAAAGTTAAGATGTGTCTGTAGTTCACTGACCTGACTTTTTGCTTCTTGGACTAGCACGTATTCAAGCTGGAACAGGAGGAGTACATGAAGGAGCAGATCCCGTGGACCCTGATTGATTTCTATGATAACCAACCTTGTATCGACCTCATAGAAGCTAAGCTGGGCATCTTGGACCTGTTGGATGAAGAATGTAAGGTAAAACTGATGATGTCATTGAATCGGCTTAATTCTAGGCTTAGGGTTATGAGGCAGAGGACAGCTCTGTGGTGCAAGGGATCATGTGAGATCTCAAGACTGGAGTTTCATCTGATTAGTCGGCCTTTAGTTTGCTGGGAGAAGCCTTAGTGTCTATTCTGCAACTAAAAGGTACCAGAAGGTAACACATTGAACATGACTGACAGGTATTGCTACATTGGTGAACAATGTCTTTGGCAGAGGCTGGGTGTTAAGGATTGGCATGATGTGATGGTCGTATGGATTTGGTGCCCCACATCTCCTAGGTGCTGAGAAAGGACCACAACTTCTAGACAGGCATCCCAGAGAGGGAGGGCCAAGGGCCCAGGACCGTCTTTACCATGCAAGGTGGCTTGTGAGTGGCAAGAGCCACGTGGCTTGGTGGCAAGTGAGAGCTGTGGATTTCCTCCATGCAGCTCCTCATGGACACCACCTGCTATGACAGGAGGGGCCCTGAGTTGCCAGCATGGAGAGAACCAGGCAGCCTTGGGTGTTGGGGGCAGGGGAACTCCTGTGTTATCGGTCGTCTAATTGCTTTGGCCTTTGGTTTCTGCTCTATGAATTGATGGGCACTGGATCTGATGGTCTTCCAAACTTCTCCTGATTTGGTGTTTGGCGATTACTCCTTCAGGGGTGGAAACTCTAATCAAGAGGTGTAGAAGCTGCCTGGGTCTCGGCATTGAAGGGGAAGAGCCCAGTTGCTCTTACTGTCTGATCTCCTGTCTGGGCTGTGGAGTGGCTTGTGGCCTGCTGGTTTGGGAGGAGCAGGTATTTCCTTTCCAGAAACTTTCACTGCCTTTGAAAGTGAGAAAGACTGAAAACAAAACAGTGGAAGACAGAGTGAAACTACCCTGAAATCCACAGCATGCTTTTTTTTATCTGATGGTTTTCAGCACATTCTCAAAACTGGGGACTTGGTCTGGTGTCAGACTTGGGAACAGGTAATTCCTTGGGGTGACAGGGGCTTCGTTGGCTTGCCCCTGCCCCCATGAGGTTGTGATAAAGGTGATAGAACAGTTGTCCCTTTGTCCCTGCTTGGGCAGCACTGGCCGAATGACAGACATCGCAGCCCAGGCCCTCTAGCACCTCGCTCCCCTCCCCGCCCGGTGTGCACCCCTCCCTCATCGTCTCGGTTCAACATCCACTGCCAGCAGCTCCCTTCTGACACTCGGGAGCGTGCTCCCCTCCCCTCTGTCTCTGGTGATCCTTTCCGCAGCCTCCTCCAGCTCCACAACCCCAACCACGCCCTCCATCCAGTTCCGGGCCTCTGAACCAGCACAGCCCCCCAGGCCCGGCTCCAGGAGGGCTCTGGCTCTTCCCTCCCTCACCCAGCGGTGACGTCCAAGGGTGGACAAGGCTCTGAGCCAGCGGCTCCACCTCGCTCTGCGATGAAGCGCTAACTGCTGCAGACCTCAGCCCCCAGGGACCCATCCTCGCCTCTCTTCTCTCACGGGCCTCTCACAGGAACCCCCCACTGCCTCAGGGGGATGGAGTCTGTGAATTCAGCAGCTGCCCTATCGATTTTCCCTGATCTACCTTGCCTTTGGCAGGCAAGCCAAGGTCACTTGTGGGTTTGTTTTGGCTCCTGGTTTGAAGTTCTCAGAGGTGCCGCTGCCCGAGGGAGCGTGTCCCCAGAATGTCAGGCTGCAGCGGTGAGAACACTGGTCACTGCACAGTGAGAGACCTCAGGCTGCTGTCCAGAAGCGGGGGGACCCAAGCCCCTGGGTGAGGGAGTGGGGTGCGCCCCTTGCAGCACGGGGCTGGGGAGCTGGTGGTTCCGGGGGTGGTGGAGGAGGGCTTAGCAGTGCAGCTGAAAAGTAAGCAGTGGTTTCAGGGAGGACCAGGTTTCAGGGAGGATCAGAGTGCAAACATGCAGCAGTTTTGAAAGCATCCCCCACAAAGCCCTGGACTTGGCAGCCTTGGGTATTCCTGGTGCAGCGGGTCCCCACACCTTCCTGTCTGTCTTCCTACCGAGTGCGCACTGCCTGTACTACTTTCCAGAAGCCGAGGGGAAATAAAACCCAGCTGCGTCTGTATGCATGGTCTCTGCCTTATGCTCTATGGTGCCTTTTGTTCGGGTCAAATTTTTAAAATTAGGGGATTTAAGTTTCAGACCGTATCCAACTCAAACTCCTGCCAAACCCCCAGAAGGTATTGATTTGGGCAAAAAGTTCATTTGAGTTTTTCTATAACATCTTATGGAAAAACCGGAACGAAATGTTTGGCCAACTCAATATTATGCACCTACTGTATATCTGGCCTTGAGGGGAAAGCCCTCAGGAGAAGGGACAGGGGGTCTCCCTGCCAGCCAGCAATGGGTGAAGAGGGACAGGATGGTACTTGGGAAGAGCCTGGCCTGGGCGAGGGGCCCATGGAGGGCTGTGGGCAAGGACCAGGGCCCAGGGACAGCTGAGTGACCTCCAGGGCAGGGCCCTCACCAGGTCAGAAAGAGTGCTGAGCTGCCCACAGCCATGGGGTTCTGTTAGATGCTTGCTTCCCTGTCCCTGAGGCTCCTTAGAAGGGAAATCTGAGGGTAAGCTGGGGTTTCCCGCTAGTCCCCGGGGGGCGGAGGTGTGCGCCCAGAGCATCGAGATAGATCGGGGGTGGTGCTGAGAGTGACACGTGCGGCCTCAGTGGGCGCCAAGTCACGGATGCAGCAAGGGAGGCAAGATGAACACCAAATTACAGGACTGACACAAGAGCCCATGGTGTAGAAACCATTTTCTGTGAGATTTAGCTGCTGTGGGAATTCAGACTCATTCAGTATAATCGGATACGGCGTCTAGCAACAGATGGATTCTTAAAATTTTATTTCTTTTTTGGCTGCGCTGGGTCTTGGTTGCTGTGCACGGGCCTTCTCTCCCGGTGCTGCTCTCTAGTTGCAGTGAGCAGGCTTCTCCCTGCGGTGGCTTCCTTGCTGTGGAGCATGGGCCCCAGGTGTGCAGGCTTTGGAAGTTGTGGCGATCGAGCTTAGCTGCTCTGTGGCGTGGGGGATCTTCCCGACCAGGGAGCGAAGCCCTGCCCCCTGCATTGGCAGGTGGATTCCTAACCACTGGACCACCAGAGGAATCCTAATAGATAGATTTTTAACCAATAGCTATTGCTTTTGTCAGAAGCCATGAAACTGTATCCTTATAAAAGGTGCATTTTGCTGTATGGAAATTGTACTGTAATAAGTCTGACTTATAACTCCTCCTCTTGGAGGCATGAACTAGCAAGGACTGATGGGAACTGAGACGGCAGTGCACATTTTCTCATAAGTGACATGCTTGCGTTTGAGCAGGAATTTTGTGAAAATGAGACCTTGACCCCTAGAAGCAGTTCCAGTGGGTGAAGACACAGTGTCTCAGGCTGGAGAGACGCAGGCAGGGCTGAGTCAGGGAGGCAGACTCTGCCCTGTTGACTGGGATCCTCTCGTTTCATGGAGCCCAGCCCAAGGAGCCGACGAGGATGGACCTTCCTGGTCATGATGTTGATGTTGAGGCAGTAGAAGGACAGCAGGCTGCACTCGGGAGTCAGTACCTGCTGTCTTCAGACCTGGGCCAGCCTGCTCTCGTGAGAGCTGACTGAATATCTGCTGTCTTCTGACTGGGTCCAGCCTGCTCTCGTGAGAGCTGACTGAATGCCTGCTGTCCCCTGACCTGGTCCAGCCTGCTCTTGTGAGAGCTGGTTTTGGATGAAGACCAAGGCCTTATGGTTTCTCCAGATGCAGCCCTAGGGTGGCTGGCTGTGAGCGGCTTTGAAGCCTGTGGTGGTCAGAGGGCAAGCGGCGCCCACATTCATCCTCCTGACAAACCCCAGGTTCCCTTCAGCGCACCTCTGAGGGGTCAGGCGAACAACAAGAACATCTCCTGAGCTGACAGGAAATGGAAACACTGAGATGAGAGGGTGGGGGTCGGGGGGAGGGCCCCCAGAGCGGCTGTGTGAGCAGGGGTCACATGAGGGGAGAGGCACCCTGGGCACAGGGAATGTCGTGTTTGCAGAGCTTGAGATGGTCTGGTTAGTTCCGGGCCTGTGGTGGTGGTCGGTGAGGGTGGGAAGCAGGAACCATCGAGAACGGGAGACTTGGCCTCACCTGCCCAGCGAAGGTGTCTGGGGGATGGAAGGGAGTGAAGAGGGGGGAGACACGATTGGATGTGACTGACTTTTCAGCAGGGCTCCCTGAGAACCGTGAAAGGTAAGCTGGAGAGAGACCGTGGAGTCAGCTGAGCACTGGCCAGGAGGAGACGCTGAGCGCTTCTGAGGAGGGAGGCAGCCGGTGAGGGCCTCGATGGCCCTGCACATGACAGCCAGTTGTTGGTTGGAGCCGTTTCTAGGGACTGGTCTGGGCAGAAGTCTGACTTGGGTAACTGAAGGAGCGAATAGGAGTGAGGCAGTGGAAGGGGCGAGTCTGAACTCCTAAGGAGGAGCTGAGAGAGGGGGAGGGCTGGAGAGGATTCAGGAGAGGGAAGATGGGCAGCTCCTGGTACCCAGGAGGCAGGGGGGCTGTGCTTGGGAGGCCACCCAGGAGGAGAGGCACTCCCTCCCCTGAGGAGGGTATGAGATGTTGTGGTCTAATGAGCCTCTGAATGTAGAGCAGAAATGTGAGGTTTCCTGCATGGCAGCCTGCTTCCCTGTGACGGAGGAGACAGGGCATCTGCTGAAAGGCAGCAGGGTTAGAAGTTCGAGGAGAAGAGAGGAAGTGGGGACAGGCTGCCCTCCAGGGAGGGACGAGGAATACCAAGTGCAGAGATATGAGGTCCAAGACTATCAGAGAGTGAGATGTACGTAGCTGCTGTCAAGGCGCGGTCGAAGTCCCCTTCGATCTGGGCACAGCATCTTAATCTACAGAAGTGTTGCTCACCCTGGAATTTGATTTTCTTTTTTGGAACTAATACTAAGTTATACTCAATTACCAGCAGAAGTTGATGAAGGGAAGGGAAGTTGGTGTGTGATCTCAGCCAGCCACCCAGGTCTGGGAAAGGACGGGATGGGTGGCTGGGTTGGTCTCAGTTCAGTTCACTTCAGTCGCTCAGTCGTGTCCAACTGTTTGCAACCCCATGGACTGAAGCACACCAGGCCTCTCTATCCATCACCGACTCCCGGAGTTTACTCAAACTCGGGTTCATCAAGTTGGTGATGCCATCCAACCTTCTCGTCCTCTATCGTCCCCTTCTCCTCCCGCCTTCATTCTTTCCCAGCATAAGGGTCTTTTCTAGTGCGTCAGTTCTTTGCATTAGGTGGCCAAAGTATTGGAGTTTCAGTTTTAACATCAGTCCTTCCAATGAATATTCAGAACTGATTTCCTTTAGGATTGGCTGGTTTGATCTCCTTGCTGTCCAAGGACTCTTATGAGTCTTCTCCAACACCACAGTTCAAAAGCATTAATGCTTCGGTGTTCAGCTTTCTTTATAGTCCAATTCCTCACATCCATACAGGACCACTGGAAAAACCATAGCTTTGACTAGACAGACCTTTGTTGACAAAGTAATATCTCTGCTTTTTAATATGCTGTCTAGCTTGGTCATAGCTTTTCTTCCAAGGAGCAAGCATCACTTAATTTCATGGCTGCACTCACCATCTTCGGTGATTTTGGAGCCCAAGAAAATAAAGTCTCACTGTTTCCGTTGTTTCCCCATCTATTTGTCATGAAGTGATAGGGCCAGATACCATGATCTTAGTTTTCTGAATGTTGAGTTTTAAGCCAACTTTTTCACTCTCCTCTTTCACTTTCATCAAGAGGCTCTTTGGTTCTTCTTTACTTTCTGCCATAAGGGTGGTGTCATCTGTGTATCTGAGGTTATTGATATTTCTCTCCACAATCTTGATTCCAGCTTGTTTTTCATCCAGCCCAGCATTTCTCATGATATACTCTGCATAGAAGTTAAATAAGCAGGGTGACAACATACAGCCTTGACGTACTCCTTTCCCGATTTGGAACCAGTCTGTTGTTCCCATGTCCAGTTCTAACTGTTGCTTCTTGACCTACATACAGGTTTCTCAAGAGGCAGGTCAGATGGTCTGGTATTCCCATCTCTCTAAGAATTTTCCACAGTTTGCTGTGATCCACACAGTCAAAGGCTTTGGCATAGTCTGTAAAGCAGAAATAGATGTTTTCCTGGCACTCTCTTGCTTTTTCAGTGATCCAATGGATGTTGGCAGTTTGATCTCTGGCCCCTCTGCCTTTTCTAAATCCAACTTGAACATCTGGAAATTCACAGTTCACATATTGCTGAAGCCTGGCTTGGAGAATTTTGAGCATTACTTTGCTAGCGTGTGAGAAGGGTACAATTGTGCAGTAGTTTGAGCATTCTTTGACATTGCCTTTCTTTGGGATTGGAATGAAAACTGACATTTCCAGTCCTGTGGCTGCTGCTGAGTTTTCCAAATTTACTGGCATATTGAGTGCAGCACTTTCACAGCATCATCTTTTAGAATTTGAAATGGCTCAACTGGAATTCCATCACCTCCACTAGCTTTGTTCATAGTGATGCTTCCTAAGGCCCACTTGACTTCCTGTTCCAGGATATCTGGCTCTAGGTGAGTGATCACACTATTGTGATTATCTGGGTCATGAAGATCTTTTTTGTATAGTTCTTCTGTGTATTCTTGCCACCTCTTCTTAATATCATCTGCTTCTGTCTTCTGCTTCTTAATACCTTCTGCTTCTGGGTTGGTCTAGAATTAGTGTCTTGCTGAGCATGCGAAAGGGGTGTTTTGTGAAGGTGGGAAAGTGAAGGAGGAGATGGCTGCAGGTGAGGAGGAAGGAGCCACTTCTGCCTGGAGCTGTTAGGACAGCAGAGTCCTGGAGGCCCAGCTATCACAGGAGGATTCAGGGCTGATGTGAGCAGGGCCACCTGAGAGGTCACCAGGGGTGGGAGTCATCAGGGAGCCCACAGAGGTCTGAGATGGAGTGAGATGGTGGCCAGGAAGGCTGTCTTGGTGGCACAGGCTCAGGAAGATGGGACAAGAAACAGATGGAATAACTGACTTTAGGCTCCTTATCAACCAGCTCTTGTCAGCTGTTGGGCTGGGGCAGGCTTTAGCCCGAGGCGATGTCTCAGGCCAGTGATGGCAGCCAGACATAGCTTCCTACGAGGGTTCCAGGAGTGCCTTGATGAAAAGCTGTCTGGGGCCACAGGTTTTATACCCCAGGCTGTTGGAGATGAGGGACTTAGTAAGTCCAAGGATTATTTCATTCCCTACCCCCTAGTTTTTTCTGTTTTATTTTAGTAGCAAAGAGTAAAATCAGGTTTAATGTATTTTAACAGCTTTATTAAGATAGAGTTAATAAACCATCCAACTCACGTATTTTAAATACACAAGTCAGTGGGTTTTTTTTTCATGTATTCAGAGTTGTGCAACCATGAATTTCACAACATTTTCATCATCCCCTAAAGATATACATTAGCAGAAATTCTCCATTCCCCCACAGCCCTAGGCAACCACAAATCTACTTCTTATCTCTACAACATTTGCCAACTTGAGACGTTTCATCTAGATGTGGCCTTCACCTTTGGTGTGACCAGTGGCCAGCAGAGCAGGTCAGAGGGATTCACCTCCTGAGGGACAGTACCCACCTAGATGAAGGCAGAGCTGGAGTCCAGGCTTCTGGCCCAGTGCCTTTGGAGAGGAAGAAAGCTTGCATGAAGCTGCTGGCAGATACTTTTTTTAACAAGGATTTGATTTGCAGCATATTCCAGAGCTACTGATAACCGCAATGTAGATTTTATCAAAATACAAGATTTGCTTGTTGTCTCCAATGCCTGTTTTAAATCTACTTATTGGAAAGATTTTTGGAAATGACTGCTTCCCACCTAACCGTGCCTTTGTGGCTCCTTTAAAACTCTGTCATCGGGCAGGGAAGCCCAAACAGTGAGGAGCACATCAACCAACCAGCCTGTCCTGGCTTGAACCCCAGCTTTGCTGCTTGCCAGCTGTGTGACCTTGGGCAAGTTACCTAACTGCTCTGTTTCTTCGCCTGTAAAATGTATATAGTAGCTTCCCTGGTGGCTCAGATGGTGAAAAATCTGCCTGCAATGCAGGAGACCCAGGTTCAATCCGTGGGTCGGGAAGATCCCCTGGAGAAGGAAATGGCTACCCACGCCAGTACCCTTGCCTGGAGAAGCCCATGGACAGAGGAGCCTGGTGGGCTACACTCCATGGGGTTTGCAGAGAGTTGGACATGACTGAGAAACTAATACCTAGTTCATAGGATTGAGTGGTTAATATAATAAAATGTATAGAAAATCGCCTGGCAATAAGTTCTCTGGACGTTTGCTTTTAGCATCATCTGAGATTCTTCATTCCTATGAATTTCTGCTGGCCTTCATTTTTAGTCAAGGATGGGGGTGAGAACAGAGACCGACCCTTGTCAGGAAATATGTTTACATATGACCTTGGTTCCAGGCCTCTCTTACTCATTGATTCACGCAAGTCTGATTTAGGGAATATGTAGGATTATGAAATCTGCTGAGAAGTCCAATTTCACGGACAAGATAAGATGAGCTGGATACTGGCAAACGCAGGTGCTGACCCAGGTGGGACTTCTCATCATGGTCCTGCCCTTCCGGTCCTGTCTACCCCGGGTCTGCTAGGTCTGGGCCCATTGTGCTTCTGTTTTTGCCTCCTGGGAGCTCAGCCAGGTTGGCCTCTTGCTTCCCCCACACCTGGTGTTTCTGAACACAAGCTGCTTGGAGACAAATATGAAACAATATATTTTAAAATGCGGAATTAAATATATTTTATTTTGTCTGCCCAACGCAATTACTAGCCTCCTTGAAGAAAAAGTTTTCTTAAAAATCCTATGGCACTTAACACTGGATATTCAGTACCAGTTACACCAAGTTGAATATTGAGAAAAATCTGTTTGGTTACAAAGTATTTGAGAAATTTGTTTTCAAGTGGATAAGCAATTTTTCATATGCACAGGTTTTATTAATCTACTAAAACAAAGCCCTTTTTAAATGGCTAGTGCAAGGGTCACCTTCAACCCTGCCTGATCCAAATGTACAGGCTAAACTAATGAAACGGCAAGTCATTGGTAGCCCATAGCTGAGGAAAGGGTGTATGCAGTGATGGTCAAGAATGAAAGAGGGGTACCTTCACATTTGACAAGGTGCCATCATCTTTGATAATTTGAGAGGTGAGTAGAGTGGCTCTGTGTTTTGTTCTCAGCAAAGCATGATGCGTTTTCACTTTCTAAGCTATCTCTAAAGATATGAAAAGAGGCTGCTCTTCAGAATCCTTAATGGAGTGAAATTGCTAAATGTAAATTTGAGGGAGGTAGAGATTAGTACTGCATGGTTCAGTCACTAGGTACTTAGCACCCAGTTTGTGGCTGGAACCCAGTTTTAAGTTTTTTGAGGGGCAGGAAAAAAACAGACATATTTCTCGAGTGCAACAAACTTACAGTTTATAGAGACAAGACAATACACAAAAACCAACTGATGAACAGTGTTTGACCGCGCTTGTGTAAGAACTCAACTGGAAGATTCCAAAGTGCGATTGAGGGTGGTCAAGAAAGGCTCCAGAGAAAAGGACAGACTTGAGCTGAGCCTGGACACTGGTGTTCAGATGAGACAGAGGGCGACCTGTCCTGCTGCAGGAGTTGGCCTGAGCGAACAGGAGCTCGGACTAGAGATGGGGTGATGTGTTCATGACCCTGAAGTCACTGCCCCGCCCAAGAACTAAAAAGCATCTTCAGATTTGTCCCGTGGGTTGTGATTCTGCTCTTGTAACCTTCGCCTCCACCCTCGTCCTCTCTCAGCTCTTCCAGCATCTGCCAACCAGCAGGTTCCCTGAGGTTCGGTTCACTCCTGTAGACACCACAGGAGCCAGCACGAAGGGCATGTTGAGAGCGTGCTGTGTGGGATCCCAGGTGTCCATGGTTGAGTCTGCTTTCCACATCCGGTTAGGGCCCGGGTCTGAGTGCTGAATCCAGCCTCGATGAGGTTAACTTCCTGGCAGACTCCATCACCCTGCCTCTATTCTCGACTTCCTTTTTCCTCTTCGCAAAACCCCTGATTTTGTGAATCCACAGGTCCCCAGAGGAACCGACCAGAACTGGACTCAGAAGCTCTATGACAGGCACTCTGGCAGCCAGCACTTCCAGAAACCCCGCATGTCCAACAAAGCCTTCATTGTCATCCACTTTGCAGATAAGGTGGGTCTTCTCATGGTGGGCTCAGCACTCCGAGAGCCCCACCCTCGGGGGACTTCGGGTTCTTGGGCTGAGAGGGAGCTGACCTGCGAAGTCAGGTAAGTGGCCTGGAGTCTCTTGGGTGGGGCCTTGTCTAGCCTCCTGGAGCCTGAGGGAGTGGCTCCTTCTCCACGTGGCTCGTTTCCCAGCAGCTGGTGTAGACTTAGGATTTCTCCATGTGCGTTGTGTTCCACGTGCACTAGCCCAGTGCTTCTCAAATTTTCCTGTGCGTGTACATCACCAGGTCTTGCTCAAAGGCAAGTTCTAATTCAGTAGATCTGTCGTGAGGCTGATAAGCTGCGCTTAGAGCACCCAAAGGAAGCCTTCTGTCCAAGGCCATCTTATGGAAACTCCTTTTTGAATCAATGTGTTATTTGCTCCTTCGTGTTTGAAACAATGTGTTATTTGCTCTGTCCTGTCTGACTCTTTGCAACCCCATGGATTATAGCCCACCAGGCTCCTCTCTCCATGGAATTCCTCAGGCAAGAATACTGGAGTGGGTAGCCATTCCCTTACTCCAGGGGATTTTCCCAACCCAAGGATCGAACCCGGCTCTCTCCCTGCATTGCAGGCAGATTCTTTACTGTCTGAACCACCAGGGAAGCCCAGACCAATGTTGTTATTGTTCAGTCACTCAGTTGTGTCTGACTCTTTGCAACCCCATGGACTGCAAAAGAATGTGGTTTTCCACAAAATGAATATTCAGCTTCCTCTCTGTAAATTTCGGTACGTGTTGGGTTTACATTTTAGATGAGAGCATCTGTGGGTTTCCCACGTACACACAGCTCTTTTCAGAAGATGCTCTGGATGAGATGAAACCAGTGGAGATGCTGCTGAGGGCCCCAGGTCACGCAGGAGCAGTAACTACTCTTTCTTTTTCCGGCCATGGCCCCAGGTGGAGTACCTTTCAGATGGTTTTCTGGAGAAAAACAGAGATACCGTGTACGAAGAACAGATCAACATCCTGAAGGCCAGCAAGGTAAAGAGCTCCGGAAGTGGAGAGACAGAAGCGGAGCACCCAGGCCAGAGCCGGGCAGGGTGTGGTCAGTGCCAGCACCATCCTGGATCACGGTTGGGGGTGGTGGGGCGTGAGGGGCCTGCCAGTCATTTCAGTCTGAGAATTTGAGGATGGCCTGATGAAAGGAAGGGAGCAAGGGATGGCAGAGGCGACTGCGAAAGGTACCAGCTGGTGGAGGGATGTGGGAAAGGGGGCCAGTCTGAAGGGGTCGTGGTGAGTCTAACTGTGGAGACACTGCAGGTGTCCATTGTGTCATTTGTCTTCCGTCTCCTTGGAGCAGATGTGAAAGCACTTAAACCCCTTCAGATCCTGGTTTCAGCGCCTTTGGTTTCTGCTTAGCAGTCGGTGGAACCTGCCTACGGCCAGAAACATAAATGGGGCAGCAGGATTCAGGGGAGCCTTCTGTCTGCAGTTCTGAAGCATCACTTTCTAGGGTCTCCAAAATTTCAGTTGTTTCCTTCTCATGAGCATAACAAAAAGGCAGCCAATATTGTGTCCATTCCACAGGCAGAAGGAACAAAGTACCGACTGACCTAAACACATTTATCAAGCACCTACCCCTGGTGAGGCATGGCCCTGAATATACCTGTAGGCATTTACATCCTGTTACGGGCTGGGGGTGGGCAGGTGAACAAGCCTACAGTAACTGAAGGGAGAGGCGGCCTGGGCTGGGGCTGCACAAGCCCTGCTGGTCCAGAGAGCCCCCTTGCCGATGCTGGCCACAGCCCCTCAGAGGAAGCCCGGGAAAGGACCCTCCAGGAGTTTGGAGGCTTTCTTCCAGACCACGCGGCACTGCACTCACTGCGGAGGCCTGATAACGCTGCCAGTGGCAGATTAATTTCTCTTTGTGATAAGCTGTAGATGAATGCCATAGGGCTGAGGTGATGGAATGCAAAAAATACACCCTGAGGATGGACCCAGGCATCTAGAGGCAGGTAAATCACGTGGCCCCGAGGCCAGGGTTTTAGGGAGGATTTGAGTCATTACCAGCAATGTGGGCAGCCCAGGGCAAACCCCAGCTCGTGTCATCTCCCCGTATCTAGAGAGTTAGTCATCATTGAGACAAACTTGCTTTGGATAAATGTGCACGTCAATGCGAGATTAACCCCTTGCCTTGCCAAGTATCCAGCCCTCCAGTCCATGGTGGTTAACGTGACTTTTTCCATTCTTTGCAAGAAAGGTGAGGGATGGGAGGGGAACCACAGTGAGAGAATGGAAGTGGACGGTTTGAGCCCCGAGGAGCACGTTTCCTCCTGTGTGTCTTAGAAGTAGAGGCCTGTGACCTCCTATTCCTGTGACAGCAGCCCTAGAGGGCTAAGAAGCTTGCTTTCTTGTGACAGGCTTCTCCTGTTGGGAAGGAGCACAAATGAGAGACTGGGGGAGAGTGTCGGGTTCTTTCTGTTAAGTGCAGAGTCTGGTTCTGCCGTTGATTTTTGTCTTAGTCTGAGTGTCTCTCGGGGATCCCAGTATCTAGAAGGGAATCTCTCACACTCTTATCTCCAGCAGATTATCTGTTATTAGCCACTGAGATTTTTTTCCCTTATTTTTATTTAACAAACTTTATTAAACATTTGTGTGATATATAGTGGTAACAAGTACGTGTAGTTAACCTCACGGAACTTACAGTCAAGTGAAAAGATGTACAGTTTGATCATAAGTTTTGGTGATGCTGTGAAGGTCAGGAAGAAGGTTCTATGGAAAAGAATAATAGGAATGTGCTTGGAGTCCCCATGCTGCTGCTGCTGCTAAGTCGCTTCAGTCGTGTCCGACTCTGTGCAACCCCATAGACAGCAGCCCACCAGGCTCCTTCGTCTGTGGGATTCTCCAAGCAAGAACACTGGAGTGGGTTGCCATTGCCTTCTCCGTGGAGTCCCCATAGTCACCCCCAAATTGAACCATTTGCTAGGAAGACTCTCAACCATAGTGCTCATGGCTATGATTTATTACGGCAAATGGGTATAAGGCACATCAGCAAGGGAGAGGGTGCCTGGGGTGATAGCCGTGGAAACCAGGTGCGAGCTTCGGGAGTCCTCCCCCAGGGGAGGACAGGGGAGTCCTGCTGAATATGCTTCTTTTCCACGGTAGTGCCTTGTGATGATACCTGCTGCCACTGCTGAGTCACTTCCGTCGTGTCTCACATGACCCCTGTGTAACCCCATAGACTGTAGCCCGCCAGGCTCTGCTGTCCATGGGATTCTCCAGGCAAGAATACTGGAGTGTTTTGCCATTGCCTTCTCCAGGGCATCTTCCCGACCCAGGGATCAAACCCGTGTCTCTTATGTCTCCTGCACTGGCAAGCGGGTTCTTTACCACTAGCGGCCCCTGGGAAGCTTGTGATGATCCCTGGCAACTATTTACCAGAGCAGCTCACCTGAGCCTGGGCATTCAGGGTTCCCTACTGGTAGTCAGTGATGTTGGCACCCTTTGCCTAGCACGTACCAGTTCCAGACTCGCAGCAGGAAAGCAGGTTGGCTCAGCAAAAACAATATTTTTGGTGTAAACAGTTTAGGCTCAGTGAACCGTTCTTATCAGGGACTGCAAAAGACCCTCCCCAAATCCACGTTTCCAGACACCAGCCAAGCATGTGTCTTGTAAGCAGGCCTCTCTAGGATGGCAGTCTCAGGCCTGGTATTCTTTCTTTTCCAAACAGGTGTATCATTTTAGATAGGGTGTACTGAATTTTTATTAGAAATGAAATATAGGCTCATAAAAAATTCAAATAGTTTAGAAATATATAAAATAGAACTATTCTCTCCCGCTCCTGACCTTTCTTTTCATGCATTCCCACTCTGATGATACAAATATACGGGTACATCTTTTTAAAATTGAAATGAATGGCATTATACACAGTCCTCTCACTTTTCACTTACCGTGATCTCTTGGCCATTTTTCATATGAGTACATATCCACTTCTTTTCTTTTTTTAAACAATTGTTGATATTTTGCTAACTCAAATAACACTGCAAGGAATGCCCTTTACATATATCTTTGCTTACTTGTATAGTTGTGTCTGCCTGTAAATTATTAGAAATGGAATTGACAGTTCCAAGAGTATGCCCTTCAAAAGTCTAGCAGTATTGCTAAATTGGAGTGTAAAATAGTTCTGTGATCTGCTCTTAAAAGGTTTGTTCTCGTTTAGTCACTAAGCTGTCCAACTTTCTGCAATCCCATGGACTGTAACCTGCCAGGCTCCTCTGTCCATGGGATTTCCCAGGCAAGAATACTGGCATGGGTTGCCATTTGCTTCCTCCAGAGGATCTTCTCCACCCCAGGGATCAAGCTCACATCTCCTGCATGGGCAGGCAGATTCTTTACTGCTGAGCCACCAGGGAAGCCCACTCTTAAAAGGTACCAACTCCCTTCTATCCACTGTCCACCTACCACAACTCTAGCCTTCCCCTTCACCAGCTAACATTTCTAAAGAAACCAAAGACCTTGTGGCCAGGCCCTCCTGCTCCCATCCCAGCAAACTCTCAGAGATGCTGTGATGACGACCAGCAACCCTTAAAGATTTAACTGAGAGGGGCTCCCAGGCCCCCCAGACCCCAGTAGGAGGAGGGCTGAGAATGCTCCACCCTGGATGCCTTCCAGCCCATTTCAGACATCCCAGGAGATGGAAAGCAGAAATCAACAGTATGTCACTATAAACCTATAGATGGGATCTCCACAGACTACAGCTGCCAATCAGAGCGATTAGAAATGTGCTTTAAATCATTCAGACAGGTGGGTACCACTGGCAGCATCTGTCGTTGTAGCATTTTTAAAGCCCAGAGTTCACTGAGCCACTATCATTTTCTTTAAATTTTTTTTTACATCAGTCCCACAAAATTTGTTTCTAGGATACACTTAAAGCAGAGAGAGAAAAAGACCTGGAAAGATACAAGCCTATGGTATCTAGTTAATGCCCACCTTTTTACTGGTTTTCTTCTCACTGAGCAAAACTCTTACATCCCGTAGGCAAATTCATGGTTTTACTTAAAGGTATTTTTATTTGGGAAGAGACCTATTAGCTTTTTCCTTTTGTGTGACATCCCTGGTAAGAAATTAACAAATCAGTGTGAAAAATTAGTCAGGATGGGATGGAAGAAAGCCATGTACCCTGCCAGCCAAAAGGCTGTTTGAAGAGCTCCCACCAAGAGCAGTGAAATAAAACAGTGTTAATGAGAATGTAATTAGTAAAGCCAGTTATGCTGCCTAAGAGGCTGTAATACAGCTAAATGCTTCCTCAGCTATCAGAAAGCTATAAATAGAGATTTAAGTAGAGAGATGCCTCTTTTAAAACATGACTTCAGGTTAACAGACTGATTTGTTTTAGATTCTAAAGATGGAGGGTTTTTCTTCTTAGTGTTTATTATAAAAAGCGATAAAATTTATAAATCGAGGTGGTAGGGGAATCTTGAAGGGAGAATTTTTTCTTCTGGAGATTTCCTGTTCCAGGGCCCCATGGAGTTCAGGTCAGAGGGCTGGGCAGTGGGTCCAGGGTGCATGCCGGCAGGTGCTGGAAAGCAAGGGCCATTCTGGGCCGTGTTCCCAGGCAGACCCTGCTGGTACCATCTCCACACCATCCCAGCGGACAGGATCTCAAGACCAGTGTGGTCCTGAGGCCAGGCAGACCATTTGAGCCCAGACTGCCTACAGTGGGCTGCAACTGTCCCTGAGGTCCAAGAGTCAGGATGCTCTGACAAGATCCAAACACCATCTTGATCCACCCCCTGCCGCCACCGCCCCGTCTCCTTTTTCCCTCAGTTTAAGCTCAAGAATAACGACACATGCATTCCATTGCTTTCTACACAACTAGCTTCCTTCCAGGGTACACACATGTTTCATTTTGAGCAAGCACATTTGCTTTACTTTTTTAAAAGTTGTTATATAATAGCTTTTGAGTCAGCATACTATGAAACATTAGCTTTGAAGTGTTTTTGGAGGGCTTCCTGTTTAAAATCAGTTTCTGCTGGTAGTTATAAAGCCTCTCCCAATACTTAGAATAAATAGATAACTGTGTAAGAGAGAACTTTAGTTAGGAAAACAATATGATCATTCTCAGCGATACAGAAAGGTCCCGCTTCTTGAAAAAAGTGCTGAGACTTTTCCTCCAAATACCCTTTAAAACCCCTTTAAATAGAGTCAGTTCAGTTCAGTCGCTCAGTCGTGTCCAACTCTTCGTGACCCCATGGACTGCAGCAACCAGGCCTCCCTGTCCATTGCCAGCTCCCAGAGTTTACTCAGATTCATGTTTGTTGACTCATTGATGCCATCCAACCATCTCATCCTCTGTCGTCCTCTTCTCCTGCCTTCAATCTTTCCCAGCATCAGGGTCTTTTCAGATGAGTCAGTTCTTCCCATCAGGTGGTCAAAGTATTGGAGTTTCAGCTTCAGCATCAGTCCTTCCAATGAATATTAAACAGGGTATTTCTTACCTAAAAGTTCAAAAATTTTTTCCACCTGGAGGGTAGCATTTACCATATATAAGAATTGATGGAAAAGAAAATGTGTTTGTTATTATGTTTACAGCCAGAGCTTTTAAAGATAAGACTCGAAGCTAGAGATTCCAATCAAATAGTCATTGTAGTGTCTTATTTTAGTTTCACATGTCTGCTTTCAAGAAAAGATAGTTATTGTTCATATAAACGGAAGTGAATAGCTGTGATTTCCAAGGTAACAGCTATATAGATACCTGTAATTGACATTTTTCTTAAACCCTCCTGTGGTCTTTAGAAAATGTTTTCATATTTCTTTTAATCCCTTTTCAAACAGATCTGCCTCCAGCTTTTAAAATCTATATATAGACTTGAGTAGCAGAGAACACCAAAGTCAGTGCCTGCCAACACTGAAATAAGTGACCAGCAGTATCAGGGAGTGCTTGGTTTGTTTGAAGGTTTTATTTCAGTATTTTCAAGATTGAAGGGAGCAGGTTTTTAGAAACGCCCAGGTGGATTCTGTTTCTGAGGACTGCCCTAAGGTGAATTGTAGTGCTTCCATTCCTGGGCTGGTAAATAGACTTTCTGGTTGTTTGAAAAGCAGAACTGGCGTTAGTCAATTAAAAACAACAACAAAACACAGCTCTCTCTCACTCAGAAATGTGTTCCTTTTGCATGAATCCATTTTCAAACAAGAGCTTGGTAACTACTTTTCGTCGAGACTTTGGGACACTCTGGGGACAAGGAGGTCCCTGTTGGGCCCATCCCCTTGCCCTGGGGAGTGGGGTTGGGTTGGGGTGGTGGGGTATCTGCCTGGTCTTTTATTGTTGCCTGCAGCCTGAGGTTAAACGAGGTACCTCTTGGTCATTCCATCTTGTGGTTCAACTAGATGTCTCTG
The DNA here is from genome assembly GCF_014754425.2 of Oryx dammah. Taxonomy (NCBI): domain Eukaryota; kingdom Metazoa; phylum Chordata; class Mammalia; order Artiodactyla; family Bovidae; genus Oryx; species Oryx dammah. The sequence goes on from NW_024070206.1 coordinate 12,397,605, forward strand.
TGTGTTCACTGAGTTTGTAACATCAGTTCTGAATAGAACATAAAGCCCACCCCTCCCTGCTAGTGTTAAGGTCTCAACAAACTCATCTTCTTCTCCATCCTAGAGACCTGACCACTTCCAGATACAGTCTTGATAGCCGGGACCTAACAACGAAAACATCGCTTTTAAAATACAGTACAAATCCTCCAGGCTTGGTCGTGTTTGTTCCTCAATTACGGCACAGTGCCTGCATAGATTAAAATCTGCCTTGAACAGAAGTTTTCATTTTTTGTTCTTAACTTATAAATCCTTTAATATATCAAATAAATAAAAGGCATAGCTTTTCTGATGGCAGCAGGAGAAAGGGGCTTAAATTTTAAAATACTCTTATTATTGCATTCAATTTCAGAGTTCCTTCTGTGATTCTGATACGAGCTCCCGACCTCAGAAGTTAACAGATTTTTCACAGAAAAAGCTGTTAATGATTTCTGTAAATTAGACTTCTCCAGTGGTATAGTCATACTGTTCGTAACTTCTACCGAAGACCCAAACATCTTGGAAGTCCACTTCTGAAAGTATGTGAATTAGAATAATTTAATCAGTTTGGTATCGTTTGGACTTGGCAGACGGAATCACTGCTGTCTTTAGAATGTGAACCTGGCTTCAGACTCCCATCAGTCATTTCTCTGCGGACACTTCTAGGCGCCTTTCTGACTGGGCACGTGACCCTTTCTCACGTGTGCCTTGGCTTTCTGGCACCAGTCTACGGAGGCCCCATGCCTGGGCTGACCTCTCCCACCTCCATCAGCCCCTCTATTCCTGCCGCTCCCCCTGTCCTCAGTTAATATATGTGATAGCGGCTCTTTGCTGTAGACAGTGAGGACCAACAAGTCTGTAAACAAGGGGTTACTAGGTATGTTTTGGATGTAGAGAAAACTCTAAGACTGGCTGTGGGGTAGAACGTGTTTGCAGAAGGATATGCCTGGAGGTGGGCACTCAAGGTTTGTAGATGACTACAGTGACCTGGGGGAGCGCTCAGGTGGGCCTGAACTAGGACAGGGGCATTCTGGTTGATCAAGAAAGGACTGCTGAGGCTTAACCATGGACAGACTGGGTGATTGATTGGGATGAGAGGTGGGTGATGGCAGGATCTCTAATCTAAATTTGGGAAGACAGCAGGTGGTAGTGGTTTGGGCTGTGTTGAACTTGGAGCTTCCAGTGGAACACTAAGAGTGAGGAGGAGGATATTGAGCAGAGGGTTGGAACTGTTGGTCGCAGTAGTGGGAGATCGAGATGGAGAGATGGGCTTGAAGGGGATAGTTGAAGCCACGGGCACAAAGGACACTGTCCAGGGAATGAGCGTTAGAAGAGTTAAATGGCGATGATGCGGTTTTGGGGAATCAGCAACTCAGAGGAGAGAAGTACAGGAAGGCGGAGCAGTGAGAGGTGCTGGAAGAGAGCACAGTGGGGAGAGCAGGCAGCGGGCTGGAGGAAAGTGGCTTCTGTTACAGCAAAGTGACAACGCGTTATCTGAGCGGGAGGGGCACTGAGATCAGATTTCAGAGCCCCCAGAAGGCAGACTCGGACATTCAGAACTGGCAGGAGGAGATGGGAGGCACCATGTTAGTGGGAGTTACGGGAAGAAAGATGCGTGGACACAAGGGAGCAGAGCCCGGAGCCTGAGCACAAGTGTGTGAGCCTCGTTGGGGTGGGAGTGGCTCAGGGTTAGAGGGCAGGGCCTGGCTCCTCCTTTTGTCCCCTCCCCACCTGCAGGCACGTGGTGGTGGCCTTCCAACCCTTGATTCCGTCCCCAGCATCCACTTCCCCAAGGGATGCTGGCACGACCAGTGCTTTGAGAGCTGGGACTCTGTCCCACCTGCCCCGTGCCTGCCCTGACCTTCACCCCGGTGTACACAGTGTGTTAACAGAGAGGTCATCTTACTTAGTCTCATAGCAACTCCGTATAGCGAGTCCATCCTTATTCCCATTTTACTGATGAAGAAATTAAGGCTTAAGTTAAATAACTTTACAAGATGCAGTAATAATAAGTGTGGAAAATTTTAAACAGCTTTGTTAGACCATAGCTGCCTTCTACCACTCCAGAAGGGAAAGAAGTTTTGCCCATCTTTGTAGGTGAAGGTTATGTGAGATTTCCTGGTGACATTACTTTTTTCCCTTCCTTTCTTTAAAATATAATTCTTATACCCCAAGTTCACCCTTTTGAAGTGTATAATTCAGTAGTTTGAGTATAGTCTCCAAGTTGTACAACCATTACCATGGTAAATTCGAGAATATTTTCATTACTCCAAGGAGAAACTCTGTCCCCATTAGCAGTCATTCCACTTTCCCCATTTGCCCAGCCCCCCGGCCAACTCTAAACTACCTTCTGTTCCCTGGACATTTCCAGTAAATGGAATCACACACTATGTGGTCTGCTGTGTCTGACTCTTTCACTTGGTGTGTTTCCAAGGTTCAGGCAGGTTTTAACATGAACAAGGATTTCATTCCTTTACACTGTTGAGTAATATTCCGTTGTGTGTATACATCACGTTCTGTTTATCCATTCAGCAATTGATGGGCATTTGGGTTGTTCCTGCTTCGTAGCTACTAGGAGTGATGCTGCCACAGATGCTGGTGTGCAAGTATTTGTGTGGACATGTGTTTCCAGTTCCCTCTGGCGTGTATTGAAAGGCTACTTGGAAAGAGTGCAAGCAGCATGAAGTCCAAGAGCTCTTGTTCTCCATCTTCTTCCTCTGTTTGTTTCTAGTTCCCACTGGTGGCTGACTTGTTCCATGATGACAAAGACTCTGCTCCTGCCACCACCGCTTCTTCCAAGATCAACATTCGCCCCTCCAGACGCCCCATGAAAGCCTCCAACAAGGAGCACAAGAAAACCGTGGGTTACCAGGTTAGCCCCCAGGCCCCAGAGCTGTGGAGCCTGGCACGTGAGACAAGACTGCCTCTCTGGAGATGAAGGATGGAGGGGCAGAGTCAGAGGGGGGCCCGAGTGGCCTTGGTATGCGCATCCCCAGCCCCCAGCCTGGTCCTTCTGTGCCCTTTGAAGAAGGAAGGTACGAAACCTTCACTAGAGGGAACTGGAAGGGGAGAGAGGGGAGGACTCCATCCCCATGTTGAGTGTCTGATCCCTTTTGGGGGGGCCACATCTCAGGACCACAGACACCTGAGGGTGAGCCTGTAGGGCTAGGGGTACAGTCTGGGACGGCAGGATCAGTAGCCTGGGGACCCGAAATTGAGAAATGGCTCCTGCTGTGGGCCTTGACATCCAGCATGTCTCCCAGGAGAGCAGAGTGCCTGCTGAGCCCTGGCAACCACTGACTCTCATGCTTTGGTAGATATCTGCTCTGGGCACGTCCTATAAGGCAGTAACTGCCAGCCTGCCACCCAGGCACCCTGTATCAGGGCAGCAGGGCCTCCAGCCACGTGACGGTCCCTCTCACACTCTTGCCTTGCTCGCCTCATCTCATCTGATCAGGGTGCTGAGTGAAATGCACCCAGGAGGTCTCTCCCCAGGTGCTTTGTGGAGCCTGTTGCTGGGATGCGGGAGGGTCTGGGGGTTGGCCACGCAGCCCAGCAGCGTCAGAGCTGGACTCCCCCCCAGGTCCCCGGGGGTCTCCCTGCCCTGCGTTAAAACAGTAATGAAATGATAAGAGCATTGACAGCTCCCGCCCTCAGTCTGGGGGTGCTCCTGGACGTTCGTGACTCACCACGAAAGCTGGGGAGGAGTAGGTCACGGGGCGCTGACCTCTGTCTCCCCAGTTCCGCTCCTCCCTGCACCTGCTCATGGAGACGCTGAACGCCACGACACCGCACTACGTCCGCTGCATCAAGCCCAACGACGAGAAGCTGCCCTTCCAGTGAGTGTCGCCTCGAAGGTCAAGGGCACGGGGCGGGCACAGCCCCGTGGGTCTGTGGGCCTCAGCGGGATGAGTGGCGGGTCCTGCAGCTGCCGCCCCCCGCCCTGGTGGTTTATGTGCAGAGTATGGACCCCAGCTGGCTGCTGTCCGGAGAACTGGGGGCCGTGAAGGGCCAGCTCCCCAATCTCACGTTGCTTACAGTGAAGGTCAGGGTGCCCAGGAAGCAGAGAGCCGGTTAGAAGTGTGCCGTTAAATGGGGACGTGAGTGCATCTCACAGCAGCTGCTCCGTTCAGAGACGGGAGTGGTCAGGGAAGGTTTTTTGACTGAGGAAGCGTAACCTCACGTGGTGCACCGAGTGATAAGACATGCAGTCGGTCCCGTGTCTCACACCCCCTCTCCTCTGCCTCCAGAGGCATCCATACTTGCTCACTTTCCCCTCTCTCTGACCCACATTCTGCCACTACTCCTATCTTGAAATTTTCCTTCCATTTCTGTCCCCACTCGTATGGTTTGCTGTCATTGTTGTTCACTTAGTCGTGTCTGGCTCTTTGTGACTTCATGGACTGCAGCATGCCAGGCTTCCCTGTCCTTCACCGTCTCCCAGAGTTTGCTCAAACTCAGGTCCATTGAGTCGGTGATGCCATCCGGCCGTGATTGGCCTCCCCCAAGTCTGGTTAACAATGACTCCTCAGCATCTCTGTCGTCTCTGGGTTGTGCCGATTCCACCTGGCATTTCTGCCAGTCTGCTGTGACTTCACTGGCCTCCTCACACTCAACATGTCTGAAACCAGACTCCTCCTCCCTGCCCCCCAGAATCCTGTTTATTTGGTCTTTGTCACAGTAAATGGCATAAGCATTTCCTGACATCTCATCCACCCACCAAACTTGGCTCTTCCAAACCAGAAACCTAAGGGTCCCTCTGGACCAGCACCATTGAGTAGAACCTTCTGCCGTGATGGAATTGTATGATAAATCTGCAGTGACCTACATGGTCACACATGCCTACCGAGTTCTTGCAGTGTGGCTAGGGTGACTGAGACAGCGAAGTCTTAATTTCATTTTACTTACTTACAGGTGGCTAGTGGCTAGCATATTGGGCAGCAGGGCCCTTACTCCCTAGGATCCAATCGTTGTCAAAGTCCTGTGGAGTCCGCCTGACAATCTCTCCCACGGTCTCCCATGTCCCTTCCTTCCCCTGTGGCCTGTCTCCGCATCTCTCCATTTCTTGCCTGGAGTGCTGCCCTGCGCTTGTAGAATGGTCTCTCACTCACCCTGCAACCTTTCCTCCTGCTCCCCTGAGCCTCTACACGCGCTGTTCTCCCCCTAGCCAATGGAGGTACATTTTTCCATTTTTCAAGCAATTCCTTCCCATCTTTCTGATTTCCTTTTTGGTCCTGGCATAATTTCTTTCTGTGAAATAATTTATTTTGGCAACTCCAGCTCTCAGGATGAATATCTACACTGCCTTCTGTATTTCATATCAGTTAATAAAGCTTGACTTCCACTCTCAGGGGCCTCGTCCCGGAAAAGGTTGGGAAGACAGCGTCGAATCAGCCTCCTCGGGAGCTGGCTGACTGTTCACTCTTCTCCCTTCCTCCAAGTTCCCGAGACATGCTCAGGAAATCCCTCCGTGTGGATCTGTTCACCAGACGCCTCCAGAAAAAGAGAGGCTGTTAGGAAAGCAGCAAGTGTGAAAGAGGTAGATTATGTGTGAAGGACATGAGTGGCATGCTGGGCCCGGGAGCGGAGCGTGTGGGAATGCCACCAGCTCTGCCTGAAGCAGGCCTGACGTTGGGCAATGCGTCTATCAGAACTGGGCGCCCACCGTGTGCCGAGTTCTCATGCTGAGTCTCTCCTCCCATGTGAGAGAAGCCCCTGGGACTCTTAAAGGGACGTGCGAGTCCTAATAGCCCACTTTTCTAGGAGCCTCCTTTACCTTCAGGACCAAAGTCTTCCTCCCAATAAAGTGGGGGAGATTACAGAACCAAGTCAGAAAGCCTGCGTTCTCGGCTACCGTTTGTTTGGCTCATCCCGAGCGAGGCCCTTGCCCTCTTTGTTTCATTTCCTCCTCGGTTAATTGTGGCTAAAAAAAAAATAGTTATCCTGATGAAAAATTTCAGCGAGATAATGAAGATTATTTATGACCAGTATAAAAATTTATGTCATGAAAATCTGAGGTTATTGATAATTCTGGAAACAAAGTGCTGTATCCCTCCTCCCCTTCCTCTAAAGCCGGATTTTCTCAGCCTCAGCACTGTGGGCATTTGGGCCAAGTAATGGTTTTCTGCAGGGCTGTCCTGTGCACTGGAGGAGACGTAGCAGCCTCCCTGGCCTCTGCCCCCTAGATGCCATTGACACCCCCACCACTGTGACAACTAACAGCGTCTTAGAACGTTAATGTTCCTTGGTGGCAAAATTTTCCCCAGTGGAGACTGCTGTCTTGCACTAAATGCTTCTATTTGATAAAAAGTCTTTCCTTCTGCTTCTTCCTTTGTTCAGAAGCCATCTCTCCTGGGCACTGGGCTAGGACAGTGGAATCACAATGAATAAAGACATAGTCGTCTTCTTAAGGAGTTGTCAGCCCCAGATAGCTGGTGACAGCCTAAGAGTGACTTTCAGTGGGTCTGTGGGATCTGCAGCGATATAGAGGTGAGAGAACAGGAAGTGTCCAGGGAGGAGGTGGCCCCGGGCAGGTGTGATCCTCTGGAGTGGGGATCATCGTTGGAGCAACCGGCCAGGTGTCCTGAAAGCCAGTGGGCTGGTCTCAGCAGTGGGTGGTGCTGAGTGCCTCAGGGTCCCGCGTGCACCTGCCCAGCACCGCAGAGCCCCAGGCAGTAGGTGGGAGCCTGCAGCCTTGTAGTGGGCAAGTGACTATGGAGGTGGAGCCGGGTCCCCACGTCATTGTGCTTTCTCCATGAAGACTCCCTGATTACCCCAGCCAACCCCAGCATCTTTCCCTCCAGTTTCTTTCAGCATTTTTACCAGGTTTTATCACACGATGCCTTGTGGTTTAATCAGTCTCTGGGTAGGAAAGATCCCCTGGAGAAGGGAATGGTTACCCACTCGAGTATTCTTCCCTGGAGAATTCCACAGACAGAGGAGCCTGGTGGGCTACAGTCCGCGGAGTCACAGAGAGTCAGACATGACTGAGTGAATAACACTTTCATTTGTAGTTTACTACCTGTATACACATCTCCCCTCTTCAAGTGTGGATACTTTAGAAAATCCAGACCATGTCTGACTTTTACCACCACTGTCCTACTCAGTATAGGTGTTAGAATAAAAATGGGGTTTTCAGTACTAAACTTAGCACCTTAGGGTGGATGAGTTGCTGACGACATGGCTTCTTGTCTAAAGACAAGAAGATAAAGTTCTTTATCTGTGTGATTCTTGGGCAGCTCTCATGACAGAAGCTCATAGCACGCGTGACCTTATCTGTTGTGCCAGGCGCTGTCCTCACTGCTTTCATGGGCTGTTACACTTAATCTTCACACTCACCCTCTAAAATAGAGACACTTCCACTCTCCCCACCTTAGAGAGGATACTGCTGTACAAGGAGGTGTGTTATGTGCCCCAAATCACACATGCAGCCGTAAGTGACATCATGATTCAGACCCAGCTCTGCGTGGCCTGAAACTCCCCTTTTAAACTTGGGAGCCAACTCATGCTTGAGGTGCTAAGTGTATATGATTTGGCCACTGAGTTAAGACAGATGCCCCTGTCTGTAGAAATAATAATAAGGGAAGGCTCTGTTGTTCAGTTGCTCAGTCATGTCCAACTCTTTGCAACCCCATGGACTGCAGCACGCCAGGCTTCCCTGTCTTTCACTATCTCCCAGAGTTTGCTCAAACTTAAATCCGTCGAGTCGATGATGCCATCCAACCATCTCATCCTCTGTTGTCCCCTTCTCCTGCCTTCAGTATTTCCCATCATCAGTGTCTTTTCCAGGGAGTTGGCTCTTCTTATCAGGTGGCCAAAGTATTGGAGCTTCAGTTTCAGCATCAATCCTTCCAATGAATATTCAGGTTTGATTTCCTTTAGGATTGACTGGTTTGATCTCCTTGCAGTCCAAGGAACTGTCAAGAGTCTTCTGCAGCATCACAGTTTGAAAGCATCAATTCTTTGGCGCTCAGCCTTCTCTGTGGTCCAACTCTCATATCCATACATGACTACTGGAAAAACCATAGCTTTGACTGTACAGACCTTTGTTAACAAAGTGATGTCTCTGCTTTTTAATACACTGTCTAGGCTCTGCAGAGGAGGCAGGAATGAGTTTGGGAGGGTGGCCAGAGTGCAGGGAGGCAAATAAGAGGAGTAGTCCAGGTGAGGGTGAGAACGCACACAGAACTGAGACAGCTCAGGTGCTGCCAGTCGCTGTCCTCTAGCCTGCGCTTGGCCCCTGGACTTGAGCTCCCAGGCGCACAATGCCTGTACCTCGGTGCAGGAAGGGGTGGTCTCTCTCTCTCCCTTGTTCTGTTTCTTTGCTGTTGTGGCCTCTCATTGCTTGTCTTGTGTTTTGCAGTTTTAACTCAAAGAGAGCAGTGCAGCAGCTCCGAGCCTGCGGTGTGTTGGAGACCATCCGGATCAGCGCAGCTGGCTACCCATCCAGGTACTGCACCTCCTGGGGCCCGCCTCCCCAGGGGATCACATTATGTGCTATCAGCCAGAGACAGGGCCTCCAAAAATGGTCCCCAACGCTGAGGGCTCAAGCAGGGTGCTGATAGACGAAAGAATCTCAGTTTGTCCTAGGAAGTGTGGGTGTCAACAGTAACATCCTCCTGGGCAGCTTTTCAGATTTCAGCTTGGTGTTAGTCTGAGCGGTGAGCTGGTCAACCCTCCCAGCAGCAGAGCCTCCAAAATCCTTTTTCCTGTCAGTCCTTTAGGCATGATTCTTTTAACTCGGCTACATGCTGAAGTTCTCAGCATCGAGGGAGAACAAAACGCCCCAGAACGTGTTTTGCTGCTCTGAGAAGGGCTTTGTGCTGGACATGTTGACCCCCTGGGGCCCCGTCTGAGATCATCCAGGGCCCTTGTGTGGCCGAGAGGCAGGACGTGTCCCTGACGCAGCGGTTTTCTCTCCAGGTGGTCCTACCATGACTTCTTCAACCGGTATCGGGTGCTGGTCAAGAAGAGAGACCTCGCCAGTGCAGACAAAAAGGCCATCTGCAGGTCTGTGCTGGAGAGCCTCATCAAGGTGAGCTGGGCACATCCCCAACCCCGGCTCCACGGAAGGCTCAGCCGTGGTGCCCTGGGATTTGGGGTGGGGTGTTAACTGCCTTAGTGGTCCTTTCCCCTCTTACCGAAACTGTCATCTGAGATGTTCATCCATTTTCCTGCATCAGGGACTGTAAAGGAAAAGCCCCTTTTTCACCTGCCTGGAGACATTCCCAGCCTTTCCCACATCACAGCTCCCGTAGAAAATGAAATTGTTTATACGGTGCTTTAGGGGTCATGATAAGGCCCCAAGCCGCTGGCCTGGATCCCTGTCTTCCCCAAAGCTTGGGGCTCCACCGCTCAGCCTGCCTGCTGGCACCAGTGGACCTGCCGGGGCTCTGATCTGGAGCCCAAGCAGGGATGGCCTAGAAGCCAGCTGAGGGGGAAATACCCGTGCCTCCCTGTGTCTTCCCCATCACAGAGCCGGCCTCAGGCCCAACCTCAGATGCTTGTTTTAAATAAGACAGTGGATTTCATTTTATCTGAAACAACCTGAACTCTGCAGCTGACGCTTGGGGCTGTAGAATGACAGCTGAGCTCTTGGGGGTCTTTGATGAGGGGCAGATCCTTGTGTGTTTCTTGGTTCTAGAGCATTCAGCAATTACAGCAGAGTATGGTACTTAGTGGTCTCAATAAAGAGTTAGATTATATCTAGAATCTTCCTTTCAAAGGGAAGAGAATTGCATCAACTTTAAAAAATTTTTAAGTATCATTTTGTTAGGAAAATCTGTTCATTTGGAGTATAGTTCATTGCCAGATGACCAAGTTTAAAATCATAAGTTATTTTGTAAAAGTGACACAGTCACCCTCAGCACAACGTTGTCTTAGCAGCTCTGGGCTAAACATTCTAAATATTCAAAACATTCGTAGAGAATATGAGGGTGGCAGTCTTCTTAACTGAAGGTTGCCTTTGGGCCACTAGACTCTGGTTAATTGAGGTTTGTGCTGTGGAACGTCTGCCAGTGTCTCCATTTCAGCATCTCTTTCTACACGGGTGAGAAAACTGTGTTCCAGGTCAGCTGGACCCTGGGCGAGAGGGAGCGTCAGGAGTCTTCCCCCTTTATTGGCCTGTTTGTGTGGTCAAGGCTTGCAGCAGCCTGCTCGGCCCTCGGTCTAGCTCCTGCTTTCCCTGGGGCCATAGTTCCACTGTTCCTCTCCCTTCCCTGGTTTCTCCACGCTTCCAGTGGAACCGTTGCTCCCCATGCAGAAGGTGATCTGGAGGGGCCCCGGGTCAGACCGGCTGACTCAGCGTCCCCCACCCCACTCCCCTCCAGCCGGCAGAACCGGGGGCGACTGTGCTTGGACAGCGCTCCTTGATGCACTCGGGCCTCTGGTTTGACATCACCCAGCTTGCACGCTGACCCCGCCCTCCTGCCTTCCTCAGTCCAGCAGTCTCTGAGCCCCTCATGTGCTGTCCTGCGCTCGAGATATCTTTTTCTCTCTTGCAGAGGATGTCTTTTGCGTTGACACTCTCCCTAAGTTATGAGCCCTGAGCCTGACACACAGGTCTCACTCACCAGGCATTTGTGGAATGTGTGAGCAAACCAGTGAACCCCCTAAAAGTATGTGAATAAGTGCTGTTTCCTCTGCCTGAAGTGCTTTCCCCACCTTTGTCGTGTCTGGCCAGGTTTTTCCTTCTGAACTGAGCTCTAAAATGCTTTCTGGGCCATGAAGCCCGTTCCTGGCCCCCCCAGATGGAGTTAGTCACTGGCCAACACTTCTCCACTTCTGTCTTCCGTTATTGCTTTTCTCCCCTTGTGTTGTAGTTAGGGGCTTGTTTGTCATTTCACCAGCCTGTGGACAGCTGAATGGCACGGGTCTCACTGTCATTGTGTTCCCAGCACAGGCACTGGCCATCACAGGAGCTCGAGTTTGTGCAGGTGGCTGCATGGGTGACGGATGAGCTCGTCCCTATGAAACCTGCCACCGGTGGCTCACAGTCCCTGAGCCTTAGTACAAGTCAGACATTTTTCTGTTTCACACATTCCATCTCATTTTCACACTGCCTTAAGAGAAAGACACAAACATGATCCCCATTGCACAGATGAGGAAACTGAGGCATAAACAGGTGATACAAATGGCCCAAAGTGACTCAGGAGCCCCCACAACCTAAATCACATCACCACTGAATCAGTCTGATTGGTTAATCAATGTCACTGTGTGCAATTGCCGTTCCTAGACAGGAGTGGGTTTCCCCAGTGGCTCAAACGGTAGATTGCACCTGCAATGCAGCAGACCTGGGTTTGATCCCTGGGTCGGGAAGATCACCTGGAGAAGGGAACGGCCACCCACTCCAGTTTTCTTGCCTGGAGAATCCCAGGGATGGAGGAAGGGGCCTGACGGACTACAGTCCATGGGGTCACAAGGAGTCAGACAGGGCTGAGCGTCTAACACCCTTTCTCTTTTCAGACATGTAATGGGGCTCAGTGCTTCAGGACTTCCTTGGAAACCTTTGTCTTTTCCCTTTTGGGGAATGTGGGGGCACCCCTTCTGGTTACTAGTGCTGCTAGTACTCTTGCTAAGTGACCTGAGACTTTAAGCGTTTGAGACTTGGCAAAGTCACCCATTATACTAGAAGGCCACAGGCCAGCTCCCTGCACTTTCCAGGAAAATGCTAAGTAATACTAGAGTGGAGTGATTAGCAGAGAAGCCGTGATGAAGGGGCGTGTAGGCCTGGCAGCAGGCTGTTCGTCCAGGGGCAGCCGGGCACAGGGGCTATATCCTGAGGTTGCTCAGGAGTGGTGGTCTCCTCCTGTGAGGAGTGTAGGAATCCCTCCATCGTTAGCTTGAATGTGTTTTTTCTTTAACTCCACAAATGGGTATTGAATTCTTGAATTCTTCCTGTGTACTACCCTAGAGTGGTCAGTGAGAGTTAAAAAGGAGCCGACTAGGGGGCCCCTGCCCTCCAGGACTGACGGTCGTCTAGTGTAGTTACAGATGCTACTGGCCATCAGGAAAACCTGACCCTGTATCCCGACAGTGGAGGAGTGGATTAACAAGCTTCTGCTGGGAACCCAGGGGGCGTGAGAAGCTACGTGTGAGAGGAGTGTGAAGAGGAGGTGGTCCTACAAACGGGCATGACGCAATAAAGAGACCTCTGGCCGAGGAGTCCTGGGGCTTGGGTTCTATTCCTTGATGTTTTCAGTGAGACCTTTGGCAAGTCACCTCAACATTCTCAGCGTCTGTGCAATAAGAGAGTGGCTTGGGATGGGTTGCTAAGATTCCTTTCTACCCCCTCAGTCTCTGATTATCAGAGAAGGGTTCTCAGGAGATGGCCTCTGATCAGTATGTGAAGAGTATGGCTAGTTCTAGGGGTCAGAGAAAGCAGATGTCTGGGCGAGGGGGAGTGCCACCATCAGGCCAGTGGTGACAGGCACACCACTGGGGCCTTCAGAGAAATCCTCATCCATTCAAATGGTGGCTTGCAGACCAGCCTGCCATTGCCCTGGTGGTGTCTTCCAGAATAGGAACTGGAGCCAGTGCACTGTGGCCCCAGGGATACCACAAGCACCCCCCACCTCCACCCCAGGCCATGGCTCTGCTGGAGACCTGGTAGCCAGGCTTGTCTCCCAACTGTGAGGGCTGAGTCGCCAACCCCTCCTCACTGAGGAGTCTCCCCAGCCGGGTGGTGATGAAGACCAGGCCTCAGGCATCTCAAAGCTCCCCTGCCCAGCCTTGGTTCCTCCCGGCATGAACTGAGGCCCGGAGCAGAGGCAGGAAGGAGAGCCAGGCCTGCAGCTTGCTCCTCCACGCCTCGCCAGCAGCCCAGCCATAGAAGGGACCATCAGCAACGGCCCGGCTGGCCACTGTGTCCCCAGCTCAGCCCTGGCGCAGGCCGCCTGGCTTTCGGGTGCGTGGAACCTGGTTCCTGTTAGCTGTACAGAGCTTGGCCATGACGAGTGTCGACTCAGCATGGTTTCAGAGCCACTGGTCGATATGAAATATATATTTGTGTGTGTGTTTTCCTTACCCCTTGGCTCATTATCTCCTCCTTATAATGGTCTTCATGCTCAGTGAGCAAAATTAGATGACGTGTGTTTACAAAGAGCACTCAGTTATTGTGGGCCGCCTACATAGTACTGTAGCCCAGGCCTGTCCATGCACACGCATACACACACACACACTGCCAGGTCATCTTCCCTTGTCCACTAGGGCAAGCACGGGAAGGGCCCCTAATTTTAACCTAAGTACATGTCATTAAAGACAGTTACCATCTGTGAAGAAACCTCACAGCATAGTTAGACACCAAATAGAATGTATTTGGGGGTTATTCACAATGTATGTGTAATTTCCCACGCCTGCTGCTTTCACTCCATTCAGGTCTTTGCTTGAACAGCCCCTCCATTGAGATGCCTTCCTCCTTTAGCCTATTTCAGCATCTGCATCCCATCCTCCAGCCCTCTTAGTATAAGTCAGACATTTTTCTGTCTCACACACTCCATCTCATCTTCATGCTGCCTTAAGAGAAAGATAGAAACATGACCCCCATTGCACAGATGAAGAAACTGAGGCATAAACAGCAGATATAAACTGCCCAAAGTGACTCAGGAGCCCCCACAACCTAAGTCACATCACCACTGGGTCAGTCTGATTAATTAGTCAATGTCACGGTGTGTAAATGTCACGGTGCACAAACCTTACGAAGCTTTGTTGTCCTCATAACCCTCAGCACTGCCTGAAATGTGCTGTGTCCTTTTCCACTCGCCCAGATGCCCTCGCCGTGATGGCAGCTGCTGGCGGGCAGGCCTGCTTCTCACCACTGGGGTCAGTGTCTGAACAGCAGCAGGGACCGGTCGGTGTCGGTTACATGCTGACTCGGTGGTTGTTTAAGGAGCCAGGGGCGCATGAGCCCCAGCAGGGGAATTGTGGGGGAGCAACTGGGGTGGTGGGGCGTGTTCCTTTGCCGCTCACGGGTGATGAACCAGCTCCCCTCCCTGCCTCGCCAAGGATCCTGACAAGTTCCAGTTCGGCCGCACCAAGATCTTCTTCCGGGCCGGCCAGGTGGCCTACCTGGAGAAGCTTCGGGCTGACAAGTTCCGGGCTGCCACCATCATGATCCAGAAAACTGTTCGGGGCTGGCTGCAGAAGGGGAAGTACCGCAGGTTGAAGGGGGCTGCCTTAACCCTGCAGAGGCACTGCCGAGGACACCTGGCCCGCAGGTGAGCCGCACGCCTGAGCTTGTGGATCTGTGTGGTGGGGTGGGGTGGAGTAGGGCGGGGTGGGTCAGGGCGGGGGCGAGGCCTGGCTCTGAGCCGGCTGGCCTCAATCAGCCCCTGTGGGTAGAGCGCCACCCTCCTGGGCCCTGTCTATATCCAGCTTTCCCCCAGCAGCCGGGCCCATCTCTCCTCCCCTTCTCACCTGAGCCAGTAGGTCTAGTTTCCATGTCTCCTGTCTCCCCCAGTCTGTCCCCACCCACCAGTGCTACCCTAGGACGGGCTGGTTTTCCTGCCAAACCTCTGTTTGCCCTTTGCTTAAACACTTAAGTAAAACAATCCTCTTCCCGAAAGAGAGATGAATTCAGCCTTTCTCTCACAGTTAACGTACACTCAGCTTCATGACTTACGCCACCGATTTCAGAATCCCTTAGGAGTTTGGTTAGTAGGGCTAAATGAAAAGGCCTGGGGAGGACCCTTCTATGAGCTGTTGCACTCAGCCAGCATGGGGAAGGGGAGGGGGAGACTTGTCTGACCACAAGCAGCTGCCTTGGGGCAAAGCCTCATGCCAGTGGGCTGCCCTGCCCCAGCCCAGCACCACACGAAAGAGGCTACTTTGCTGAAAACGTCCCCTTCTAGTGATGTCGTTGGGTTGCTGAAGTGCTGAATCAGTATGAGCGTCACCAGGGAGATGGGCACGGAGGACACGCCCAGCCTTCGCCATGAGACCCACCCCCCCAGCCTTTACATGGGTCATCAGATTTTGGACCCAGCCCTGGTTCAACATCAATGACCTCTGCAGATCCCGGTTTTCTTGAGGAAGTGACGATAATCTCTAGGACGCTTGCATTTGGAAGCCTAAGTTTCCTAAGTGACTGCTCAGGCCTCTCTGCTTGAATATAGAAACAAGCCCAGAGCAGGCACCCACTGTACTGTAAAGTTAGAAGATTGCTCCAGCTCCCCCTCATGTCCTTGTTATGAGCTGTTTATCCAAGCAGAACCAGAGATGATGAATGCTATTAATTACCTGTGAACAGCTGAGAGGTGGTCTCTAGAACGAAAGCTACAGAAATGAGAAAGTTGTCAGTGGTATCCACACTAAGTTGTCATCCACAGTTAGGGCATCACTGAGCACCCTGGTGCACAGGACTCTGTCCTGGGTAGTGGGATGGCCCACGTTCTCCCTCCCTGCTGGGAGTTTGTATTCTAGAGAGAGTGTCCAGGGAGAGCTGCACTAGGAATCAGACTCATTTAAGCAAGTAGGGCAGGGCTGAGTGAGTTACTTCCCACTCCGGAGTTGCGCTAGATTATGTCCAAGGTCCTTTCTAGCTTTTAATATTCTTAGTCTCTCATTGAGCACTTGCTATGAGTCTGACACCAAACAGAGCCCTTGCAGGGGGTAAAAAGTGTTGGACTGACTTGATGTCTGCCTTGAGGGGTGAGATGGGGAATGTAGAAATGAAACAGAGGGAAGTAGATGCCTATGTGCAGTGCATCCCCGGCAGAAAGGCTGGGAGGTGAGAAAGTAAAGAGAGGTCACCACAGGCCTGAGAAGGTGGTGTTCATTCAGCAGATACTTCCCATGCGCTGCTGTGCCAGGCCCTATACTAGATGTAGGGGTACAAGGATGCTAAGACCCAGCCCCTGACCCCTCCGAGCCTGGTGAGGTCCGGGGACAGACCTGAGTGTGAACGCGTGACATCCTTGAGGGCTGCCTAGGTTATAGGAGAGACTTGTGGGTCTGGGAATGGACGGATGAGGATCAGAGTTGATCAGACTTAGACTGAGTTGTAAATATGTGGCAAGAGTTTTTGGACGAGGTGGAGGAAGCCAGTTCTGTTCTGAGCTGTGTCTCAAGGCCTCGCTACGGTCGGTAACGGCGACACGAGTTGGCCTACCTGGCAGGTGACCAGGCAGGGCTGAGGGGGAAGGGGTTTGTATTCACGAAGGGCCCACCGCTCTCTCCCTCCCCAGACTGGCCAAGCATCTGCGGAGGACCCGGGCGGCCGTGGTGCTCCAGAAGCAGTACCGCATGTGGAGGGCCCGCCGGGCCTACCAGAGGGTCCGCAGGGCCGCCGTCGTCATCCAGGCCTTCGCTCGGGGCATGTTTGTGCGGAGAATCTACCACCAGGTGCGTAGCCGCCCCCAGGGACTTGGGCTGCAGACTCGGCCTTGAGCAGCAACAGATGGCTTGGCACTAACCTCAGCATTTGTTGGGCACTTCTCACTTTTTTCTAAGGAATTTCGCAACTCTGCTCCCACCGAATCCTGACCAAAGTCTCATGAGGCACAGTGACTCAGGGTTCGCCAGAGAGACAGAAGGCATAGGAGATGCGTGTCTGTGCGCATAAGGTTTATTATGAGGAACTGACACATGGAGGTAGGCAGGCTGAGCAGTTCTCGGTGTACCGTGTACACGCTGGAGACTCAAGAAACCCAGGGGAGTAACTCTGCCCGAGTCTGCAGGCCTGAGGAGCAGGCAGTCATGGTGCAGTCCCAGTCCAAGGGCAAGATGGCTCAAATGGTAAGGAGTCTGCCTGCGATGCAGGAGACCTGGGTTCTATCCCTGGGTCAGGGAGATCCCCTGGAGAAGGAAATGGCAACCCACTCTCGTATTCTTGCCTAGAGAATCCCATGGACAGAGGAGCCTGGCATGCTACAGTCCATGGGGTCACAAAGAGTCAGACACAACTGAGTGACTAACACTTTCATTCATTCCGCAAATGTTTATTTTGCAGGGCATTACAGTGAGGACATTGATGATGCTTTAATTTTCTGAGTGGTTTTTTAACTGTATAGGAGAAAAGAAAAACCGAATTACAAGCCAAGTTAACTGTAAACCATTAACCCACTCGACAATCCCACACAACCGCCTCCCTTCGCCTCCAGCTGACTGCTACCAGGAGTGGATCCACATCTGTTGAATGGGGGGCTCTCAGCTGGATAATCTTTAAGCTCCTCTGACTTTGAGGGTTTTTTTTAGATTGTGGTTTCCTAGTGAGTTAAAAAAAATTAGAAATGAGAGTTTGACAGCTGCCACCAGACTTAGTGGCAACTTGTTCATAAGACAGATGGCCACCAAAGCCTCAAGTCATAGGGCAGCTGTAGCTCGCCGACCTCGGCTCTCGCCTCTCCGGAGCTGTGCGCGAGCCCTTTGCTTCCACTGTGCAGCACAGACCCACCAGATGAGTGCTTGTCCCCCGCTAGGTCCTCAGGGAGCACAAGGCCACCGTCATCCAGAAGCACGTGCGGGGCTGGATGGCTCGCAGGCGCTTCCAGCGGCTGCGGGGCGCGGCCATTGTCATCCAGTGCGGCTTCCGGAGGCTCAAGGCCAAGCAGGCGCTGAAGGCCCTCAGGATCGAAGCGCGCTCGGCGGAGCACCTGAAACGCCTCAATGTGGGCATGGAGAACAAGATTGTCCAGCTGCAGCGGAAGATCGACGACCAGGTCAGTGTCTCCTCTCCCACCCGGGGGTTGGGGCCGGGGCGAGACTCCATGGGCACATTTGAGAGAGACCCACGGCTTCTCCAGGGGAGCTCTCAATTGATCCCTATGTAGCTTCACGAGGCCATTCTACGGGTAAGTGAACTGTGGATCTGGAGCATCAAATACTTGGGCAAGATCACAGAATTAAGAAGTGCTAGAACCAGCACTCCCAGAGAAGGCAATGGCACCCCACTCCAGTACTCTTGCCTGGAAAATCCCATGGGCAGAGGAGCCTGGTGGGCTGCAGTCCGTGGGGTCGCTAAGAGTCGGACATGGCTGAGCGACTTCCCTTTCACTTTTCACTTTCATGCATTGGAGAAGGAAATGGCAACCCACTCCAGTGTTCTTGCCTGGAGAATCCCAGGGATGAGGGAGCCTGGTAGGCTGCCGTCTATGGGGTCCCACAGAGTCGGACATGACTGAAGTGACTTAGCAGTAGCAGCAGAACCAGCACTTCAGCCCAGGTCTGCCTGGTCCCACAGCCATAACGAGGATGATGTTGGTTTCTTAACCCCAAATGTCACTAGAGAGTCAGTCCTTTCCTGTATCATGGCTAAATTGGGTTTCCAGAGTTGAAAGCAGGCTCATTGGTACCTTGGGCTTGTAGGGTGTTAGTGACCTCAGTACCAGGCTCTTGCAACGCCTAGAGGGCTTCTGGTGCCTTCTGAGAAAGAAAAGGTGAGGATGGAGGGAAGGAAGGGGGTGAATGTGCCTGGTGCAAGGAATGGAGAAAGAGAGTTGGCATTGCCTTGGCAGTCACTGGTCTTATTGTCCCTAATCTACGCTAGGCACTTTTTAAAGCTTCTCATGATCCCAGTAGGGCAAGAAAATAAATGAGCCATTTTACACCTAAACCAGCTGCCCTAAATAGGAGCCCCAAAGCAGTCAAATGTTACTGCCTCTCTGTTCTTGCAAAAAAAGACCAACCTTCTGGAGAAGGAATTGTCACCCTGGGTGTTTGTCTCTGTGTGCGTCCCATGGGTGTCTCATTTGGCTCGGCTCCCTGGCGGCGAAGTGAGACAGAAAGCTCGCACAGGGTTGGCCCACAGTGATAGGTCAGGTCAGGGAGGAAGACGCAACTGCTCAGAGCATCAGAAGTAGACAGGAAAAATGGCTTTCTGGGCTCAGCCATGTGGAAAACACAGGCGCAAGGGGGACCTGTATTATTGCTCTCGTCGCCATCATTCTTACTACCTTATGGCTATTGACGACTGGCTGGGAAAGACATTCTCATAGTCAAATTGCTCCCATTAATTTTCTGAGCAAACAGTGTGGTCCGAGGAAGGAGCAGGCTTTGCGAGCACCAGTGTGCTGTGCCTGGAGCCCTGTGTACTGGCCGCCTCTTCCAGCCATTGGTCCCTGTGTTGTCATTCATTGCTGATTTCCGAAGTTGACTCGAGAGGTTAAAAATAAATCTAGTATTTTACACTCCACGTACTGGAACATCAGATTTAAAAGACCTGTTTTTAAAAAGAGCTTTTTGCCTTAAGCTTCCTACTTGGCAAACATCTATGAGCAGTGGCCAGTGTTAAGCTCCTTGGGCAGGGTGCCCTGTTGTGCAGAGGGTGAGGAGAGAAGGCAAGGAGGGGTAGTTAGGTCTTGTTTTCTTATGTCCCTCCCCCTGTTGCTCAACTGTGTGCCAGGCACTCTCCTCACCTGTTAAGTCATTTAATCCTCACCACACCCTGTAAGATTTAACATTATTCCCATTTTAATCTGAGGCACAGAGAGGCCAAGTAGCCTACAAGGTCGCAAAGCTAGGAAGTGGCATGGTTAAGATTGAAACTTGGCAATTTGGTTCCAGAGAATGTTCTGCCACCTCTAACCACATTTGGGGATATCTGCATATTAGGAGATTCTTCAGACATGTGAGAATTCCTCAGTCCAAGAAAGACTGTCAGCTTTGTTTTGAGTTCATTCTTGTAGATAGGGTCATCCTTGGATCAGCCAGTGTTTTGTAGTGGAGTGTGTGACCTGGAGACAAAAAAAAAATGCGTGGCTCTCTGTCTTGAGAGGAGTCATAAACAACCTGTGGCACCAGGACATTAGAGTCTTATTGTACTACAGCCTCTTAGAAGGCAGGGCTCACCTTTTGTAAGCGAATGGGTTTCTGTTTTCTGTGTAATGGCTGGAGACAGCTCGGGAGGCTGCTCCCCAACACACACAGATTCTTAGCCAGGAGGATAGGAGACACGTGTGTCAGGAACGACATAGGTGAAAACATCCCCAAGTGTTCAGCAGAGTGGCCTGAGATCATGGATTGAGTCCCAGCTGGATGGAAGCCCAAGTTCTGTCTCAGTTATACTTGCCACCAGAGCTGACAGCTAGGATTTATGGCCAAATCTCTAACTGGGCTTTGAGTTCCTCGGAGGCTGCTGCTGCTGCTGCTAAGTCGCTTCTCCAACTCTGTGCGACCCCATAGACAGCAGCCCACCAGGCTCCCCCATCCCTGGGATTCTCCAGCAAGAGTACTGGAGTAGGTTGCCATTTCCTTCTTCAATGCATGAAAGTGAAAAGTCAAAGTGAAGCCATTGAGTCGTGTCTGACTCTTAGCGACCCCATGGACTGCAGCCTACCAGGCTCCTCCGTCCATGGGATTTCCCAGGGAAGCGTACTGGAGTGGGGTGCCATTGCCTTCTCCAAGATCTGTAACTTCTAACTCAAAAATTCACTGATCCCATAAAGTGGTTCTCAACTCCAGGCTGCACTGTAGAGTCACCAGGGGGCACTTTTTAAAAAGTGTCCCCAGTGTCCCCACTGCCAAGAAGACAGGAAAGGAGGAAACTGTGGGCTTAAACCAGGGTGAGGTTAGGGCCCAAAAGGCAGGTCGAAGGTGCTGCGCACACAGCTAAAGAGACAAGACATAAGCTTGGCACCAAGTTCCCAAGCAAACAGGAAGAAGGAAATAGGGTAACTTGAGAGCCAGGGAAAGCATTTGGAAGGGTTGGTGCTGTCCCTGGTGCTGAGACAGTTTTCTGAGGGTGTTCATAACCTGTGATGTAATAAGCTACAGCCTTCACAGTATCCTTCAGCAGTAAATGCAGTGATAGCTCCTGGGACGGTTTCTTGCAGTGTCCCTGGTGTAGGCCTGTGGTGTGACACTTTTTCAGCCCAAAATGGTATAACCTATGAACTTGACTCTTACCAGTTTGTCTTTATTCAAGCATATGTACAGTGAGATGGCCAGTTTAGCTTACAGTTTTTTTTTTTTTTTTTTAATGAGGGTCAAGTTCCTTAGACCTTTATAAGGCTACATTAAACTATATTTTAGTGGAAAAAATATGACACAAATGTATGGATTCAGTCAGTAGTCTTTTCAATCAATTTGATTCAGTATACTTCATATGCATTTGGTTAAATTAAAGTAGTTAATATTTATGATTCATGTACATCTGAAAAATTGTAGGGGCAAGTCACATGTCTAGGAGGCCAGTTTCTTTGTTTTCGCTGACATGCAGGCTGAGGCCCCGGGAGGCCCTCAGTCTCCCTGAACCTTGGTGAAACCCTCTGAGGATGGAGTTACTGTGGTCCCTCTTTCACACTGAGGAATCCGGGCACACGGAGGTGCAGTGATCAGGACAGAGCTGGGGCCTGAGCACAGGTCCGCCCAGCTCCAGCCTCTTAACTCCTCGACTTCCCTGAGCCTCACCTCAGCCTGCGTGTCAGTGAAAACAAAGAAACTGGCCTCCTAGACATGTCATCTTGCATGTGGGTCCTAGGTTGTCATTGCTGCCCGCAGCAGGGTGTCGCACCACATCGTATGCCTCTCTCTACACCCCACACCTGCTCCATCATGAGTGCCTCCCGCCTGCCCCCAGCCTGGTCCTCATCCCCACTCTCCCTGGGATCTGACCCAGGCCATGCCACCGGGAGGAACGTCACTTCCTGCCCAGAACAGTGTCGAGGCAGCTAGTCCAACTTGCATCCCCGTCCTGTACCCCACTCCCCTTGTGCAGGGACCCTTCAGCCTCCCGGGAGACCCAGATCTGGGTGGGCAGTACAGACCAGTTTTGGGTTGTTTAGACAGATGCTGCCTAAGTGGATTTCTCACTGGTGATGACTTAGAGCAAGGCTGACTGCCAGCCCAGACATGAGGGTGTGTTGCGTTGTAACTGGGATGTTTCCTCAGATGGTGGGAGGATCTCTCTGTGATAGGTCAGTGCTGGGATTGTGCTGCCTGGACACCAAACGCGGGTCTCAGCCTTGAGGTCCCAGGCATCCGCAGGGTTGTACTGGGTCCAACACCTGTTCTGCTGCTGCCCCTCACTGCTCCCCATGACACTTTATAGCTGATGTGAATGAGTCATTGGTTCCTGATGCCAAGAGCTCTGTTTTACTCAGAGCTCCTGCAGAGACTAGCCATGGAGAATGATGACGACTGTTTGCTGCCTGCTTGATTATCGGGAGAACTCTGCATCTTTCCCCTCCACATTCCCTCTGACCGCCTTCAGCTGATACGCTCGACTGCAGCACCTTTCTGCCCACGTTTGTGCTTGCCCTTGACACGGCCCTGGGTCCTCAGGGCTTCCTGTGTGTGAGCCCACCTACAGTCTCCCTCCCTGTCCTCCTCTGTACCTCCGCCAGGCACCCGGGACTACTTCTCAGTTGCCTGTTGCTTGAGTGGGTGTGTGATTGGGTCCCTCGTTGACAGGGACGGGTTTGGCCGGGGCATCTGTTTCTGGAGTCAGACTCTCATAGGACCAGCGGACAGGTGGTGGGAGGGCTCCACCAGTCCCATGGAGGGCCTCCTTGGAAGAGGGGATGCTAAAGAGGTCCTTTGTCTCAGAGCCAGCGATTAGGTTGCAGCTCTTTGTGCCAGTGAGTCCGAGGGCAGGAGGGCTTAGCGTTGACAGAGCAGGGAAGCCTGAAATGCAAAGGCTGCAGATCCAAGAAGCCAATACATTGTTCCTGAAACTTAAAAACCAGGTATAAGATCTTCCCAATGGATATAGAAGGCTAACTACTCTCAGCCAGCTTCCAGCACTGTCCCTGTTCCTAAACAATCCTTGAATGTCAGTCCCGGTGCTTTGTCTTTTCCCGTATTTCTCCTGGGTTCACAATACAGTTCTGTTAGGGAGATGCCAAGAAAGCACTCAAGCATTCAGTGGTTGCGAGATTCAATTCCACCTTGGAAGTTCCTTTTTTAATTGCCTTCTTGTTTTTTTTTTTTTTTTTTTTTTTTTTTGCTGCCCCACTAACCTTGGCGTCCACCTCTTTCTCCCCTCTTCCCGTTTGCTGATGCTCTCGCAGAACAAAGAGCTCAAGACGCTGTCGGAGCAGCTGTCAGCAATCACCTCTGCACACGCCATGGAGGTGGAGAAGCTGAAGAAGGAGGTGGCCTGCTACCAGCGGAGCCAGGATGAGGACAGAGGCCCGCAGCTGCAGGAGGAGGTGGAGAGCCTGCGGACTGAGCTGCAGAGGGCCCACTCGGAGCGCAAGGTCCTGGAGGACACCCACACGCAGGAGAAGGATGAGCTGAGGAAGGTCTGTTGGGGCCAGAGGGGTAGCTGGGTGGTGGGTGAACTAACGCAGTACCCCTCTGAGGCAGTTTTGCTTCTTCCGGCTCTACAGCTGCCTTGGACTTTCCTGGGGCTTGTGCCCAAGACTGACCATCCCTCTGCATTTAGATGTAAAATACCCCTGCATTGGGGGAATCCACACAAGCACGTGTCCATTCACCTGGCGAGTGTTGACTGAGTCTCTGCCCTTAGTGGGACACGATGGAATCCCCTGAAAGGTTACACATGTGTGCCTTTGGGCATATTCCTGATAGCCTAGAATTAGCCACTGAATCAGCCCTGTGGCCTGAGTCCTTGTTGGCAAGAGAAATTGTTTAGAGGTAGTGGCCTTTATTGCCTATAGGGATTAGCGGCAACTTCATGGCATCCCCAGGGCTTCCCCAGGGGCTCAGCGGTAAAGAATCCATCTGCCAATGCTGGAGACGTAAGTTTGATCCCTGGATCGGGAAGATCCCCTGGAGAAGGGCATGGCTACCCACTCCAGTATTCTTGTCTGGGAAATCCCATGGGACGGAGGAGCCTGGTGGGTTACAGTACATGGGGCCACAAAAGAGTCAGACATGACTTAGCAACTAAACAACAAAACACCTAGGCATCCCTCCCCATAATCTTAGTGCTCTGGGGAATTTGCCTAAAGTTTAAGTATTGATTGGTTCAGCCTGGCTCATCTACTCTGGTTGTTGTGCTCTGTAGGTTTACCCTCCATTCCATAAAATGTAACTTCTGGGATTGGACCCCCGTCCCCCATCTCGAATGTCAGAATGCAAAGAGTCCCTTCTCCATTCCTTAGATAGCTGTCCAAACCAGGGAAGTCCCACGTGCCCCTGCGGAGCCTTCCGCAGCCTCAGTGTCCTATGCCATCTCTATGGCATGGCCCATGTGCTTAATTCCTGTCCATCACTGGAGAGTTGCAATGGGTTGAGAATCTGTGTGGGAAGGACTCAGTGTTTCTAATGTTGAAATAATAATTCTTAGTATTTAAAAATTGGGGCAAGCAGAATGCTTTCACAGGAATGGTCCTGAAATAGACACTGGAGTTTTTGGATTCTCACCCCTGCATGGCCATTACTAAGTGCACACAGGAAATTTCTCTGACCTTAGTTCACTCATCTGTTTAAAAAAATAAGAAAGAAAAAAGTTGGTTTGATCATCTTTTAGACCCCTTCTACTTGCAATTAGTCAGTTCCATGAGCTGGTATTTGATGGCTTCTAGAAAGAAACACGGAGAAGGCGATGGAACCCCACTCCAGTACTCTTGCCTGGAAAATCCCACGGACGGAGGAGCCTGGTGGGCTGCAGTGCATGGGGTCGCCAAGAGTTGGACACGACTGAGCGACTTCACTTTCACTTTCATGCACTGGAGAAGGAAATGGCAACCCACTCCAGTGTTCTTGCCTGGAGAATCCCAGGGACAGGGGAGCTGGTGGGCTGCCGTCTTTGGGGTCACACAGAGTCGGACACGACTGAAGCGACTTAGCAGCAGCAGCAGCAGTAAACAGGCCCTTCCTGAGCCCTGATCTGTGGTGCCTCTGTCTTCTTGTGCACCTTTGTCTTCTCTGGCAGGACCAGAAATGGGCAGGCTGCCTTCAGCCATGGGACATCAAAGCCTGCAGAGCCAGCAACTGCTGGGCTTGCCAAGGTGGTTTTGTCATTTCGTGTCCAGGCAGAACTTCCATACCATCTCTACTTTCCCCAAATCCCAGGGTTTTCCCAAAGTCAGAGGGTGAATCCACATGGGGATTATTAAGTCACATTAGGTGACATTGAGACGTAGGACTTCCCAGCACAGGTACAAAAAGTGGCCGCCCTGCAGCATGTTGCCCCGATAAACCTGCCAGCTCACCCACCGTGAGACCTGGAATTGAAACCATTTGGTGTCATTTCAGGGGGGATCCAGAGAGCTCCAGTACAACAGTCCTCTATGTCTCAGTGCAGAGAAGAATTTAGCAAGAGCAGAATGGCAGATAAGAAGTGATTTATTAGAATAAGATGCTTGTGAGGCTTACAAGCGGGAGGCCAAGAAATGCCACGCCCTGAGAACTTAGTGGGCCACAGTTTTATAATCAAAGGAAAAGTGGTGATGGGGAGAAGACCTTCTTTGTCTTCCTTGAGTGGACGTCACATTTCATCGTCAGTTCCTTCCCCAGAGAGTGCGGGGGGTTGGCTTCTCCCTCCCTGATGGTCAGGCCAGGACCGCCATGTTGTGGTTGTGTCCCACTCTGTGACCCCATGGACTGCAGCACGCCAGGCCTCCCTGTCCTTCACTGTCTCCAGGCTTTGGCTAAACTCATGTTCATTGAGTTGATGATGCAATCCGACCATCTCATCCTCTGTCACCTCCTTCTCTTTCCGCTCTCAATCCTTCCCAGCAACAGGGTCTTTTCCAGTGAGTTGATTCTTTGCATCAGGTGGCCAAAGTATTGGAGCTTCAGCGTCAAGCCTTTCAATGAACATTCAGAGTTGATTTCCTTTAGGATTGACTGGTTTGATTTCCTTGCTGTCCAAGGGACTCTCAAGAGTCTTCTCCAGCACCACAGTTTGAAAGCATCAGTTCTTTAGCACTCAGTCTTCTTTATGGTCCAACTCTCACATCCACACATGACTACTGGAAAAACCATAGCTTTGACTAGATGAACCTTTGTCGGCAAAGTAATGTTTCTGCTTTTTAATACACTGTCCAGGTTTGTCAGAGCTTTTCTTCAAAGGAGCAAGTGTGTTTTAATTTCATGGCTTCAGTCACTGTCTGCACTGATTTTGGAGCCCAAGAAAATAAAGTCTCTCACTGTTTCCATTGTTTCCCCATCTATTTGCCCTGAAGTGATGGGACCAGATGGCATGATCTTAATTTTTTTGAATGTTGAGTTTTAAGCCAACTTTTTCACTCTTTCCCTTCACCTTAATCAAGAGGCTCTTTAGGTCCTCTTTACTGTCTGCCATGAGGATGGTGTCATCTGCATATCTGAGATTATTGATATGTCTCCTGGCAATCTTGATTCCAGCTTGAGTTTCATCTAGCCCAGCATTTCGCATGATGTACTCTGCATATAAGTTAAATAAGCAGGGTGACAATATACAGCCTTGACGTACTCCTTTCCCAATTTGGAACCAGTCTGTTGTTCCATGTCCAGTTCTAACTGTTGCTTCTTGACCTGCATACAGGTTTCTCAAGAGGCAGGTAATGTGGTCTGGTATTCCCATCTCTTTAAGAATTTTCCACAGTGTTTTTTAAATCTCTCCATGCTATTCTTTGGAACCCTGCATTCAGATGAATATATCTTTCCTTTTCTTCTTTGCCTTTAGCATCTCTTCTTTTCTCAGCTATTTGTAAGGCCTCCTCAGACAACTATTTTGCCTTTTTTGCATTTCTTTTTCTTGGGGGATGGTCTTGATCACCACCTCCTGTGTGTTACAAACCTCCATCCATAGTTCTTCAGGCACTCCATCAGATCTAATTCTTTGAATCTATTTGTCACCTCCACTATATAATTGTGATGGATTTGATTTAGGTCATACCTAAATGGCCTAATAGTTTTCCCTACTTTCTTCAGTTTAAATCTTAATTTTGCCATAAGGAGTTCATGATCTAAGCCACAGTCAGCTCCTGGTCTGGTTTTTGCTAACTGTATAGAGCTTCTCCATCTTTGGGTGCAAAGAATATAATCAATCTGATTTTGATATTGACCATCTGGTGATGTCCATGTGTAGACTCATCTCTTATGTTGTTGAAAGAGGGTGTTTGCTGTGACCAGTGCGTTCTCTTGGCAAAACTCTGTCAGCCTTTTCCCTGCTTTATTTTGTACTCCAAGGCCAAATTTGCCTGTTACTCGAGGTATCTCTTGGCTTCCTACTTTTGCATTCCAGTCCCTGTGATGAAGAGAACATCTTTGTGTTAGTTCTGCAAGGTATTACAGGTCTTCGTGGCGCCATTCTGTCCCAGCTTCTTCGACATTGCTGGCTGGGGCTATCTGAGCACTTTGGAAAAATATGTTCAGGTCTCAGTGCCCTGAGGGTTTTTCAGTTTGAAAAGTCACCTTCCCTTAAATGATTGTTCTTGTGTGCCCAGAGCCCGTTTTGGAGGCCATCAACTTACCAAGCTCACTGGGGCAGGATGCGGGTCTCACGCCACCACTGTTTTATCGTTGAGGGCACATCCCGTGCTTCTGTTGCACGGTTTTGTGTTTAAGCAAGCCTGCTTTCTCGAGTAATCATTAACTTAGGAATTTCCCATATTTTTCTACTTAAAACCCCCTAGTGAGATAAACTATTGAATCACCTATTTTGTCCCTTCATTCTGTCCCTATCAGAATGAACTTCATTCTTCGGGGTAAAGCACATGCTTAAGGAAACGCCTATTAAAATGTAGCTATTTACACAAGCCTGTAACCTATAAAGCATGAAATTCCAAACTGTGGTTTATGGATCCTTGAGAACAGATAGGCAGTAACCCTTGTATGTGAATAAAAGACAAGAAGGGGAAATCCAAAGCCAGAGAAAAGAGACCAAGATTGAGACTTGAGACTGGTGATCCTGGGAGAAAAAGAAAAGCAGGTTCTCTGCATGTGGGTGCCAGTCTCATGAGATGGTGTTAACCCAGCAGATCACAAAACCGGAATCTCCTGTCTTCTCCTCCATGGAGAGCACTTGACTCATCGACTCCCCAGGCTCCTTCCCTGCTTCTCCTGGGACAATGGGATTTAGGGGCTCAGCACTTTTAAAATATCCACATCTCCATCCAAGGGAGCCTAAGGGTTGATAATATCCCAGTCTTCCTCCACAGAGCCAAATAAGGAAATGGGCTCCCTCCTACTCACATTTGAAAAAAATGTTTCTGTTGAAGGCTTGACCTGGGTCTTAAATACAATGAGATCTTGGTCCTGGCAAGGAAAAAGAAATTCAAAGACATTGAAAAGGAATAGCAGGCACAAAGGCAGAACAAGAAAAGTACCTTCCCGACTCCAAACACAGGCACATCCTAAACTGGTCACATAAAGTGTGAAGTCTGCCTTTCTCCAGGAGAACATGGTTGCAGGCGTGTTAAGTCGCTTCAGTCATGTCCAACTCTGTGCAGCCATATGGATTGTAACCCACCAGGCTCCTCTGTCCATGAGATTCTCCAGGCAAGAATACTGGAGTGGGTTGCCATGCCCTCCTCCAGGGGATCTTTCTGACCCAGGGATCGAACTTGCATCTCCATGTCTCCTGCATCGGCAGGCTGATTCTTTACCACTAGTGCCTCCTGGGAAGCCCCAGGAGGAGAACAAGTGGAAGCACGTTTGCCTCTTTCTCCAACGTCTTCCGGACATTTATTCTGGCAGCTGTGGGCATGGGCAGGTGCAGGCTGGCTTTGCCCCACTCTGGTTCTTCTCTGCCGAGTCAGGGTTTAATATTTATCAAAGGGCCCGTGTACAATCTTAACAAACACTGCATAATCAGATAATTGGTTTCTTCTCCGGCTTATCCAACAGCCTGCTCCTCGCTGAACAAGATTGATGACATGGATAAATCAGGGAGGGAGCTGGCTGCTGGCAGAAGTTTAATTAATGGATTTGATGTTTCTGTCAGCAAGTGCTGTATTGGAACTGGCATCCTGGAAAACTTGAGGCTCCGCACCCCTGACAGGATTCTCATCATCAGCCCACATGGCCAGGCTGCCTTGGGCTGTGGGAGGCCAGGTCCCCCTGGGAGCAGGAATTCAATGCAGAGCCTGGGCATTGCCGCCACCCCGTCCAGCCATAGATGTTAGCTGACTGCTGTTCTATTAAAAGGACCTCTTGTCCTGGCCTCTCCCCAGAGTGGTCTGCATCTCAGCCTGCAGCTTCTTTCCTTTTAGCCTGTGAGATGTGTGTTTTGTTTGTTCTTAAAGCTATCAGTGATTCCTATGCTGACTCACCTGTGCAGCTGTGCTGTTTTGTGTCCTTGTGACATGACTCCCGGGCCTGCTGTTGACACAGAGGCCACGGCTCATTGTCCAGAATCTGCTCCGTGGTGAGGCCAGCACGACCTGGCTTGGTGCGGGGTTGTGGGTGGGTGACAAGCAGCCCATAGCCAGATCCCTGGCTCTGAGCAAGGGGCCCTGATATTTGTGAGCCCCCAGGCCTTGAGTATTCAGGCTGGTGCAGTTGGGTCTGGGTTGTATCGTGTCATCAGTCACCACACCACCAGCTGGTATTGACCTTGGGTAGTTCCCATGTAAAGGCTTTGGGGTTTTCCAAATACAAGTAAATAGATCTGCCTTTGCAGGAGGCAGGGTTCTCACAGTGGAGTGTTTTGAGGTTTCCCCAAAAGGTGCAGTGCAGGACTTCTTTGGCCTGTTAAGACTCAGAACTTTGCTATCAGGACGCTTCCTGGGTCCAAAGAGGCTGATGGTTTTTAGGAGGGTGCCATGCTGCCTCGTGGAAGGACATCAGCTCACTGCAGCCTTTCTCAGTGCTCACAGCCCTTCATTCATTCTGTTGTTATTTAGTGGGTGTATCTGTTAGGCCCTGTTCCGTACCCTGGGGCAAAAGTAAGCAATTTTAAAAGTCCTTCTCATTTTTATGGCGCTTAAATATTTGGGGGTTATTGGAGAATGCACAGACAGGAACCAGACACAAATTATCCCGCGTGGGCTGTAAAGAGAAATAAAGCAGAAGATATGGATCCAGAGGGAGCCAGGCGGGCAAGAGAGGTTGTTTCATTTGTGATGCCCAGAGACACCCTCTGAAAAGACACCCGAGTGAGGCAAGCAGTGAGCTGTGAGGACTTCTAGGGAGCAGGTGATACGGTACGTCCACTGGCCCCGAGGTAGGAGCAGGTTAGGTGGGATCAAGGCCCCACCCGGAGGCCATCAGGCTGAGGTGGAGAAAGCAAGGAGAAAGGTGGTGAGGTCAGAAAAGGAAGGACCTTCTGACCTTGAAGCCAGCACTGGCCATGCACCCTCCAGAGAGGTGAGCGAGTCTGTCTGAGGTCCCTGCTGCCCCTTCCCAGAACTCCTTCCTGAAGGTCTACTGTCAGAACCAGGCCTCTGGGGCCTGCTCCAGGCTGTGGCCATCCCTGTCCTTCAGATGTCAGCCCCTGACCTGTTGGGATGCAGGTGGCCTAGGCATGAAGAGCTGGGACTCGGTCAGCTCAGCATCACAGCCTGTAGTACCCCCATCTGACCTTCAGCCAGCTCACTAACTTTTCTGTGCCTTGGTTTCCTTAAAAGCCAATGACGATGGCACCCACCTCACAGGTATTAAGGAAGCTGATAGTGGCACCTGGGACCTAGTGTGAGCCCAATGACTGTTAGCTCCTATTCCCTCCGCCAGCCTGAGACTGGGTGGAGGGCAGAGGCTCTGCCTTGGTATCCCTGGACCCCACCCTCACTCCTGATCCCACGTCCTGGCTTAGTGGGTGCTGAGTGACAGAAGGCACACCTGTGATGCTGGGCCAGGGGTCCGTGCTCTGCCGAGCCTCTCTCTGGGGCTCTTTGTAATGATGGGACAGTCACTCCCCCACCCTGTAGCAGTGTGAGAGCCCACCCATGGCCTCCTTTCTCTGTGTAGGAGCCCAGCGCAAGCGTGAGTCCCAGGTGAGTTCACGCTGTGCTTTTGCACGGTCCCTTGTGTACTTTCTGCCCCCTCCTCCTCTCTGCTCAGGTCCATTTACCTTATTCTCAGTGAATAGGCCAGCAGCCCTTCCAGAACTTCCAGAATTAGAAGTGTTGTCTCTGCTGTGGGCCACCTTCATGCTGTGGACCTTCGCATGAGATGGTAGGTACACAGCCAGGAGGACAGAGGACACAGATCCCGGGGCAGAAGAGCATCCTCCAATCCACTTGTCCCATGGTTTTCTACCAGAAAACTTGTATTTGGCTCTTTTTGCAGTGCAGATGTACTGGAGTGGGTTGCCATTGCCTTCTCTGTCAGCAGCAGCAGCAGCAGCAACAGTGCAAATGCCCAATTTGAAACAATTTATTGTTGTTCAGTCGCTAAGTCGTGTCTGACTCTTTGAGACCCCCTGGACTGCAGCACACCAGGCTTCCCTGTCCTTCACTATCTCCTGGAGTTTGCTCAAATTAATGTCCATTGAGTCAGTGATGTCATCTAATCATCTCAACGTCTATCGCTCCCTTCTCCTCCTGCCTTCAATCTTTCCCAGAGTCAGGGTCTTTTCCAATGAGTTGGCTCTTCGCATCAGGTGGCCAAAGTGTCGGAGCTTCAGCATCAGGCTTTCCAATGAATCTTTAGGGTTGATTTTCTTTCGGATTGACTGATTTGATCTCCTTGCAGTCCAAGGGACTCTCAAGAGTCTTCTCCAGCACCACCGTTCGAAAACATCAATTCTTTGGCACTCAGCCTTTATAGTCCAACTCTCACATTGATACATGACTACTGGAAAAGCCATAGCTTTGACTTTTGAAAAAATAAGGAAAGACAAAACAAAACCAAAAGCCCGGAGCTGCATTTGTATCCCCAAAGATTTTAACTAGTAAAGGCAGTTACTGAGCTAAGGCATGTGTTTCATTTAATTTACCAGGGGCTAAATTAGCCTCATGGTAACAGGATTTACATCAATGTTGGTTTCCATGATCTGTCCCAAAAAACCTGTTAGAGGTAAGAACACTCTTAGTAATATTTCCTGGCGAGAGTTAAAAGACCCCCTCCACACACACACACAAAAAAAAAAAAGAAGAAGAAGAAAGAAAAGGAACTGCTGCTTGGCGCTTAATGAGGCCCCAAACCTGGTGAGCGCTGCTCTGTTATTTCTCGTGCTGAGGGCAGCACCTGCTCAGTTCTGTGTTGCGAAGTGTCTCTCACTGCAGCCTGCATCCCTGCCAACAAAAGGAAGTCTACTTGGCTGCAGAAGCTTGTCACCCTCATGTTGCCAGCAACTCTCCGTCTGCTAGCTGGCTGGGGAGACTGGGGGTGGCCAGCGCCTGGGAAGGTGTGATTGGGGAAGCACTCTCTGCCCTCCTGGGATGTGGAGCTGGGAGGGGGCCCATGACTCCTGCTGTGGGCCCACTTCCAGAACTGCTCCTACCAGCAAGAAAAGCAAAGCTCCCCAGTGCCACTTTGATGAATGGTTTAGAATAACAAAGCTGAGTTCATCAGAGGCCTGCCTTCTGGAATCAGGGAGAGAGATGGAGGAAAGAAATGAGGCTTATGCACAACAGAAATTTTTAGTGGGTACATGCTCATAAGTGTGACCCTCCCCAACCAGAGTTTTGGCAGAGATTGTAGATCACAGGTGGTTGCAATGAGGCTTCATGATCTCAGGCTGCATTCAGGCAAGTGGAGGTTTCAGGTCCAACCTCATGGTGATGGCACGTGCCTTCTGTACCAGGCAGATGACACGTTCCATTTCAGAAGGTTCTCGCCTGCCTGTAGGATGCTCAGAGGACGGGGATGAGGGTGGTGAGGGGTCATGGAAACATCTCAGGTGGCCACCTGCTCTTTGAGCTGCCCACACGTTCAGAGGGCTGTTTAGGAGAAGCAGAGTCTAGCTCTATGGGAAGTCTGATTACTTTATAGCCCGCTCTGAACACCCACCTCCTGGGGCCGCTGGCTCAGGGGTTGCAGCCTTGCACCTTCAAGGGGGGCTGGAGTCCTGCCCTCCTGACCATGGCACCAGGTGGAGCCTCCCTCCAGCTGAACTGAACCCTGGGCATTATTCATAGAGTTTCACTCCACGTGGTTTCTTTTGTTGGTGGATTTCCATTTGACTTGTACATCAAGAAAAGGGAAAGCTATTTTGATTATTTGCCAAGCTAATTTAAAGGCACACATGAGATCATTGCGTGGTGAACTGCTTCTAATAACAGCAAATTAGATGAATTTGAAGAACCTTTTTTCCAGTAGTGTATGTGCCTCCTGAATTGAATTATTCAATTAAGCAAGTTCATGTATTCTAGAGGTTTTAGTCAATTATAAACACATTTTTAGAACCAAAAAACCCTTTGATGGAGTCTGGGTTTTTGCATTGGGAAAGCTTGAGCTCCTTTACTGGATCTGCAGGGCTCCTCATTCCTTCAACCAGTGTTGAGTGCCGACCCAGGCCAGGTTCCGATGGCGTGGCAGCGTGGCACGTGGCCCCTGGGTCCTCGCTGAGGCCTCTGGTCCAGGCCAAGCAGGTGGCAAGGAAGCCAAGCCTCTGCCAGGGGGAGTTGGGGGGGCTCTACAGGGACAGGTGGGCCCTGGAAGAGCCACACAGCGAGTACAGGCCCCACCCACACCTGCAGGGTAGGAAGACTTCCCGGAAGAGTGGTGGTGGAGAAATAAACCGTGAGAAGTTATCTAGGGGAGAGCAGGACGAGCAAGCTTGACGGAATGGACACAGAGATGCTCAGGCAGCCGCTGGAGGGTGTGCAGAACCGAGCCCTGCTCAGGGCCTCTCCATCCTGAGGACAGAGGAAAAGTCTTTCCCAGCCTGGTTCTCACTCCCTCCACCCACCCAGCTTTGTCTTTTCTCAGCCCCCTGCCTGAACCGCGTGTAAACACTGCCACGCGGACCAGCTAAGATTCCCAGGCCAGGCTTCCCACCCCGCTGCACCAGCTGCTCTCCTATCTATAGACAGCCCAACTCCCAGCCACCTGGGAGAGCCCAGATCCAGGCCTGGTTCAGACAGCCTGCTCCTCCTGCCCATCGGTGCCATTCCTGGTGACCTCCTCCTCCTGACTTGCTTGGCGGTGGTGATTCTCAACAAGGGAGTCGTGCTGCCTTCTGAGTTCCTAAGGGGAGAACCACAGACCTTGTTCCTGGGCTCCAGCCTTGTGGAAAGTCTCTCCTGACCCTGTCTATGTGATGCTGAGGGTGGGGGAAGCAGTTCTCTTAACTTACCTCTTGGTGCCTTAAGTTTACCTTTAAAGCCTGGAGGAAGGGAAAAGGGCATTGAAACATAGCCAGCTGAAACTACAACTTCTCCGAGGCTTCTGTCCTGTAGCCAGCATCCTTGGGGCCTCCTTTCCTGCTTTTATTGCCACGGGGGTCTAACAGAGCTTGAAAGGCTTGCAGGTGGGTCCTCCAGGATCTGAGTGACCGTCTCTCCCCCTGGATTCTGTGCTACTGTGTCCCAGGGAGCGATTCAGGAGGTCCCCATTGAGTCTCTGTGCACAGGCCAGTTATGACATGTTCTGTTACTGACCAAGGAAGGCATTCTGAGGCTCTTTCTACACAGGTTGGGAAGAATTCTCTCCCAAGGAGGTCATAAGATGTAGCAAAGATAGCCAGAACTGATTTCTTGAACCAAAGGGAGTGAGGTTGTTCATGGTGTCATTCAGCATAGTCTGCAGGGATGCTCATCACTCAGACCAAAACCAGCCTGCCTTATGCTCATTTCTAAAAATCTTTTGCCACAGCTAGCACTTTGCATCACACTTAGTAAAGTAACAGCTTCATTGAGTATAGTTCATACTGCATAGTTGAAAGTCTATAGCAAGTCTCTTTCCCTTCCCCAGCGTCTGGGCTGTGCTGGTCCAGGGAGACCAACATGGGCAAGGGGGAATAAAGATCAGAGATAGGTCTTCGTTGTTAGCATCAGGCTTTCCTGAGACTTAGATTGGAGAGCTCAGAATTTACCAAGACATGGAACTAAATGCAAGGAGGCCAGTTATCACTGTAAGTTCCTGCACACAGCATATGTGCTTGGTGTAAGCTTTTCAGAAGGCTTTTGTGGGCATTGGAAAACCATAAGAAGCAGTGAACTCATCTGTCTTGTTTTAATGGGATTTTTCTTTCAATGTACAATTTTCATCTCCAAATGAAAGCTACTTTGGCTGATTCAGTTTTCTTAAGAAAAAAAAAAAAAAAGAACATTTAAACATAACCAGCTGAAGTTCAAACCCCACAGAAGGAGCCTTTCCTCAGCCCGACATCACAGGCAAACATTTCTCCCTGCTGCTCTTTTTCAGCGAGTTGCAGACCTGGAACAAGAAAATGCGCTCTTGAAAGATGAGAAAGAGCAGCTTAACAACCAGATCCTGTGCCAGTCTAGAGGTAGGTGCCAAGTGCTGGATTTTTCATTTTGCATTGGAATTTCTTTTCCACACTGACTTCCCCCAAAGATTTCCACCAGGCGTGCAGTTGGTCTGGATGCCACAGTGGGGAAAGCGTTCTAACAAAAGAGAGCTGAAGAAGAAGGGTGATCTTTAAGATCCCGCTGCCAGATTTAGTTTCAGGAGGTACCATGCAGTGAGACGCACACATAATAGCCAATATAGTGCCTGAGATCTGGGTCAGGGAGACCATGCGCTCCAAGAGTGACGATGCAGTGTGCTACTGCGTGACCTTGAGCGAGTCCCTCACTGACTGCAGTCCTGTTTCTCCATCTGCAAAATGGGCATAAGCCTGTGACATCCTTAGGATGGTGCTTGACCTGAGGTGAGCCCTTAGGAACTGCCGTTATTGCTATTTTCAAGTTTAGCATCCACAGTACCTATTGTGGTTTCTTCTACCCAGTGGGTCACCTGTCAGTGTTTGCTGGAGAGGGGGTTGCGGGCCAGATCCCAGGGCCCCTCTCTCGAACATGCACGACCTGGGCTGCCGTCAGCTCCTGTGCTATGCCTGATCAAAGAGGAGCAGGCCGTGCAGACCCCGGTTCTCCTGTGATTCAGTGCAGCCTTCAGCAGGTGGCTCCCCTCCCGGCCCAGCTCCTCCACTGGACTACGCGAGTGCACAGACCTGCCCAGTGTGGTCCTGTTGAAAACATTTAATAGTTCTAAATTTCCCTTTAAAAATTGTCTCTTTTCCACTGATTCGAATCGCAAGTGTGGGTGGGAGAAAAGCCCATCCACGTTCCCTCCTTCCCTTCTCTCCTTCCCCTCACATAACCTGCGGCCTTGTCTCCTGGAGCCTCCTTTAATCTCTCTGCACAACAGCCACCTGAGCGACCAGGAACAGGGAGGGTGCGCTGGAAGACACCTGGGTTCTTCCGTTGCTGTGACAGCTGTCTCGAGGGAAGGGCAGGCACAGTAACCGAGGGAGCTGTGGTGTGTGCAGCGGCTTCTCTCCCTGGCCCCTGGGGGTGATAGGGGCCTTCTCCCCTTCTGGAGACTGGAGCCGGGTCCACGCCACCCTGGGCTCTGCCGTGGGGGAGGCTGTTGAATAAACTCTCCCAGTATCTATGTTGTGAGCTTTTAACCGGTGGTTAGTCACTTGTCTCCAAGTGAGCGGACGTGCGGGACAGCCACACTGAAGCTGCACTGTGGCTGTGGGCGCTTGCTTTCCAGATGAGTTTGCCCAGAACTCTGTCAAGGAAAACCTCATGATGAAGAAGGAGCTGGAGGAGGAGCGCTCCCGGTATCAGAACCTTGTGAAGGAGTATTCCCGGCTGGAGCAGAGATACGACAACCTTCGGGACGAGATGACCATCCTAAAGGCAAGGAGGGCAGTCCCGACGCCCACCCACCGGCTCCATGCCCTTTTCCCCACGTGGCCGCCGCCCCAGCACAGCTCTCTGCATGGCGATGCTCTGGATCAGTGCCCCCACTACCCGCCCCCCCCGACCCCATCCCGAGAGTCCTCACCCCACCCGTGGGTGGTTCTCACACAAGCAAGTGGCTGGGTGATGAGTTGTTCCCAAGGGCAGCTGTTTTTCCAGCTTTGGGGTCTTAGGAAGATTTCAGGACTTGAAGGGAAATTCTGCCCACATGAATGTATCCCCTTTCTTATTTCTGTTCTGGAAAAACCTCTGTGTGAGAGCGGGAAGGGTGTGGGGAGCGCACACTGCGGGCAGGCCCACGAGAGCCTGCCTCGTGGATTTGTCCTAATCCTCAACGCACATGTGAATACATGGGTGCATTTTCATATTTCAAGATTTGCCATTCTTTTTTATCCCATGTAACTGTTCCCTCTCGAAATGCACAAACAAGACTAAGTTAATTGCATAGAAACCAGGAAGAAAAGCTGAATAGGAACATATATAGAAATCTAAAATTTTCCTACCAAGATCACTTTTGACTCTCAAAGCCAAATCAGATGCAAAGGGGGGAAAAGTTATTTTTAAGTGAACAGTATAAATGGTAAGCTCTATTTCTAATATGCTTACTGTTTTGAAAAACCAAGATCAGTGGCATGCAGGTTGAAGCAGGAGCCGCGAGGGACTGGAGTGAAGCGTTCTCTTCAAGAGGGAGTCTGACAACAGGACAGTGTGCACTTCAGGGTGATGGGCTAAAGGGTCGTTTCAGAAAACATCCGCCCAAGAGTTAGGGGTTTGCATTGAGGGAACGCAGTCCCGCTGTGGGGCTGTGTTCTCCTCGAGATGTCATTCTGTTGCTTGGCTGAAGACTGCAGGTGAAATTTCTTATTGGAGCAGCTCATTTAGCCACCACTCCAAGAATCAGTGGTACCTATTCTTGTTGACAAAAGAGGCAGAAGTCTACTCTAGGGTCTACCGTTAACTTGAAAAACGTTAGCTCTTATTAACATTAGTTCATTTTGCGTTTTCACGTTTCTCTCCCTGAACAGCAAACCCCAGGCCACCGGCGGAACCCGTCAAACCAAAGCAGCTTAGAATCTGACTCCAATTACCCATCCATCTCCACATCTGAGGTCGGAGACACAGAGGACACCCTCCAGCAGGTGGAGGTGAGGAAGGCAGGCTCTCAGCTGGTCTCTGGGCCCCAGGGTAGGGCGGGGTTGGTGACCTGTGTGGAGCCCCCAAGGCACTGTTCTGTCGCTGACAACCAAGTGCCTGTGGCTCATTTCTGACAGCAGGGCAGCTTGGACTGTGGTGGACTTCTTGACTCTCTTATCAGCTCTCTGGAGTTGATATTTAGTGTGCAAGGCAATAAGTTATTGTTCCCACTCTACGTAAAGGAAAATCCCTGATTCCTCTTGCAAAACTGAGGCCCCACTGCAGAGAGGTGAAATAGCTGGAGGAGCTAAGTCATTAAAACAGATGTAAATTAGCATCCCCACTTACTGTCACGGTGCATATAGTCATATCAACAGATACACAAGAAAATTTTCCTTCCTGACTTAGCAGCTGGATAAAACTCAGAACAGCAACAAATATTTCAAACTACAGATATTTGCAGAATGACTGTATCTTTGTCAGTAATGGCCCCTTAGAGTCACTCGATGGTCTTTACAGTCTGTGTGTAATTTTATCAAAGGTATGTAGACAAACGATTTTTCCTCTGGCATTTGAAAAGCAGAAAATGACAAGCATGTAAAAC
This sequence comes from Oryx dammah, assembly GCF_014754425.2. Taxonomy (NCBI): domain Eukaryota; kingdom Metazoa; phylum Chordata; class Mammalia; order Artiodactyla; family Bovidae; genus Oryx; species Oryx dammah. The sequence continues at coordinate 12,435,969 of NW_024070206.1, forward strand.
CTTATGTAGCACGTGGAGATAGATGTAGAAGAGATAAAAACAAATGTGACAACTGAAAAACAAAAAAACAAATGTACTTTGAGATGTCCCTGTGCCAGACACTGCTTCCAGATGCTAGAGAAACAGTAGGGACTGTCCCAGAGGAGGTTCCTGCCTGCATGAAGCTTGTCTGATGGAAAGCTAGACAGTAATCAGTTGATGGAAGATGCTGGCTTAAGTCCCTTCATTTTACTTCGCAATCTCCTCCTCTTTCAGAGGCTTTGGTCAGCCTGAACGCCAGATGCACCACCCAGGTGTTTCTTTGTGTGACAAGTTTACATGCAGACATAGGCACTTCCATCTGTGGATTTATGTTCTTTAAGGAAGCTGAGGCTAGGTCTTGGGACTGGCCGAGCGGTACACCCAGTGCTGGCTAAGCACGAAGCATTCATTAGGTGCTGGATGAACCAAGTTTCATTGTCCCATATGTACACATATATACTTTCTAAAACAACTTTTCATTTTGTATTGGGGTGTAGCCGATTAACAAACAGTGTTGTGACAGTTTCAGCTTAACAGCCAAGGGACTCAGCCATAGGTATACATGTTTCCATTCCCCCCTTTTAAACATCCACGTGGATATGCTTGTGCAGATATCCGCGTTTGCCACCCCCACATTTGAGAAACTCTTGAGGACAAACCCAGGCATGAATCTTAAGGAAGAAACCTACTAGGAATTGGTGGTGTGGAGCCTGTTGGATAAGTGGGTTGCCTGGCAGGAGAAGTGTTGGTTTTGTTTTGAGGTGCAGTTGCATGGTGTTTGACAGCCCATTTATAGTCATTAGCAACCACACTGGTCCTTCATCAGGACGCATTACATCCTAGGTTTTACAGTGTCTCTGGTTCGAGACTTTTCTCTAGAAATGAGCTCTTTTAACTTCCAAAGAAAGTGGCTGCATCTTTATCCCTCTGTTCCTGGATTGTACGATCAGTCATCTGAAGTGTCTCACACGGGAACAATACAGGTGATGGAGACGCAGATGTTATCCAGGCAGAGAGTGAGCCTGGAGCACCAACTTTAATATGAGAATGCCACATGGATGGCATTGGCTTTGTCTCAGAAGTCTGGATTGGTGACGTCTGGGAGGTAGACGGAGGACAGACAGCTGACAAGAGGGTGCCGTGTGTTCCCTAAGGCATCCGTGCTATTAAAACCTTCTCTTCCTGCTTCCTGTATTCCCTGGAAGGAAATTGGCCTGGAGAAGGCAGCCATGGACATGACTGTCTTCCTGAAGCTGCAGAAGAGGGTGCGGGAGCTGGAGCAGGAGAGGAGGAAGCTGCAGGTGCAGCTGGAGAAGAAAGAACAGCAGGACGGCAAGGGAGTCCTGGTGCGTGAAGGGGCTGCCAGCCTGCGGGGCCACGCTCCCAGGGTGCTGGCCTCAAAATGACCCTGCTCACTCCTGCCAGGGCACATGGGCCAGGTGTGACCCTGCAGGGTCGTGCTGGGGCTGGGTGTCAGGGAAGCGCTTCATCTCGTGTTGGTGACCTATTGAGTCTTCTCTGCCAGTACCCACATCACCCCAGTCGGACAGGAGTCCGCTTCCCCAGTAACCCCAGGGCAGAGAATTTCCACTAGTGAAGTCAGTGGAGAACCTGTATCATCGTCACCCCCTTGCAAAGAGAACCAGGGTATGATTAGAATATAAATACAGGTGACCCTTGAACAACTCGTGTTAGAGGCGCCCAACCCTCTGCACAGTTGAAAATTCACCTGTGACTCTAGTCAGCTGTGGTTCTACATCTGAGGAGTCAACCAATTGCAGATTGTGTCCTGCTGTAGAATTTACCATTGAAAAACATGCCAAATTAAGTGGACTCATGCAGTACAAACCTGGGATGGTTCAAGGGTCAACTGTATAGGCAAAAGTCAAATCTGAGAAAATCGATGGCCTTTTGTACCTGGAATCCAGTATGGGCTTGAGTTTAACCCCATTGGGTCAGGAGCAGGGCCAGTTTGCAGACAGTCACCCTTCTTTCGTAGGACTGTACCTTCATCTCAATCTAAGTTATCATCCGTATCTTGGGTCTTGAAAAGATATTTCTTGAAAGCTTAGTGTCTCCAAATGTATGGCTCCATGTATGGACCTATTGGGCACCTATGCAGCGCTCAGTGTTGTGCTGGTGTCAGACTCATTGTACGTGTTGAATGTTTATTAAATGAGGGAAATTCAAACAAAAGAGAAATTCACAGATTGACTAGATTGTAAATTTGAAGGCTGTGTAATCTAGTTCAGGAGGACCAGATATAACACAGATGAAAAGTAAAAAATGCCATTGGTGGTATTTTTAATAAGTGCCAGGTTGAGGACTTCCCTGGTGGCTCAGAGGTTAAAGTGTCTGCCTAGAGTGCAGGAGACCAGGGTTTGATCCCTGGGTCGGGAAGATCCCCTGGAGAAGGAAATGGCAACCCACTCCAGTACTCTTACCTGGAGAATCCCATGGAGGGAGGAGCCTGGTAGGCTACAGTCCATGGAGTCGCAAAGAGTTGGACATGACTGAGCGACTTCACTTTCTGAGTACAGACAGGTTGGTGCTGTAGGAATAGAGAGTCCACTGCCATTAGCAGTGATGCAAAGGTAAGCGCCACTTGCTGTAAGCACCACTTCTGATGGGCTTCGAGGCCATTCTGGACAAGGATCACATCATTAGCTGACCTCATAGCGGGTTTGTGGAATGCCTTGGGTCTGTTCTCAGGCCCTCCTTGTCCATTGTGGGGTTTGACCCCCTCCCTGCATCCTCAGCCCCACCCCCATCCTATCCCATCCGACCCCCTTTCTAATCAAGTGTGACACAGATGCTGATCTGTGTTGCTGGTAAATTCCTGGGCTTTTTCCTGAGCAGGAATTGGGGAGGTAAATCTTGCTGATGGATTTAAATCTCTCAGGTGGATTAGATGCAGAATGGAGAGTGAAAGGATTCGGTTTATAAATGACTCATTCAATTAGGAGAGAAGCTGCCCTGACGGGCGCACACGAATCAAATAGATGAAAAGCTCACAGACATCAAACCAGGCCTGACCTGGAAGTTCCTGGCCACTCGGCTGCCCCTGCAGGCTCACTCTGCAGGCTCCCCACCACAGGGCTGCCAGTTAACTTCAGAATCTTGGCTTTCAGACTTCTGCTTGTGCTGACATCAGATAAAGTGGGTATGGTGGTGGTGATTTAGTTGCTCAGTCGTGTCCAACTCTTTGCAACCCCATGGACTGTAACCGCCCAGGCTTCTCTGTCCATGGAATTTCCGAGGCAAGAATACTGGAGAGGATGGCCATTCCCTTCTCCAGGGAATCTTCCTGCTCCAGGGATCCAAGCTGATCTCCTGCATGGCAGACAGACTCTTCACCCTCTGAGCCACAAGGTAGGCTCCAAAAGGATATCTCTCTCCTTAAAAAATAATCGCTGAACAAGAGTTAGAACCACAGGTTTAGCTCAGAGCCCTGGAATGTGCATGGAGGATCTCTGCTTAAGAAGAACGGCCTTGTTTCTGCCAGAATTCAGTAAAGAAGGCAGAAGTAGGGAGGGGAGAGTATGGGATCTCTTTGCAGAAACCCTGAAACTGAACTTTCTGAGAGCATGTTCTGGGATCTGCCCTTGGTCCCAGGAAGAATTCTGAGCCACCTGGGTCTTTATTCTGGAGCAGTATGGCCCTGGGCTCAGCTCCAGAGAGAGGCCAGGCTCTGAATGTGGAATGACAGGGAAGACAGTAGGGAGTCTATCAGCGTGGGTGCGACTGAGCCTGCCGTGGTGGGGACCCTCTAAGACAGCCAGTCGGTGTGTCTGACTTCCCATCACCCCTGCTCCCTCTCCTCCGACCTGGCTACCAGGGGGTTTTCAATGGGCGGTCCACTTAGAAACGTAACTGACAATCCACCTTAATACAGCACTTCAGGTTTTGCATAGATGATCTCCATTTTCTAAGAACCTAATGCTCTCAATGTGGGGCAAACCCCTGCTGCATTAGGATGCCAGCACAGGCCTCTCCCCAGGGCAGCAGGTCACAAGCTGACCCTGAGTGGTCACAGCCCCACCCCTGAGAGCTGCTTTCTCAGGTCACAGGCTGGAAACCGTGGAGCCAGTGTCACCATCCTTGACCTCGAAGGGGCTGCAGGAGGGGCTCAGATCCAGCCACTTCCTCTCAGCCTGGGACACACCCCCTCTATCGCCAGCGGGACTTCAGGCTGCCAGCCCTATGGATAATTAAGTGCTATCTGGTTCTAACTCCCTAAACCTCTCTCATTCATGGACTATCACCCACTACTTGAGATCACCCCAAGCAGTTAACCTTTTATAGAGGTTTGTCTACCCCTTCTCAGTGGACAAGTCAAGTCCAAGAGCTGCCAGACAATTCCAAGAGTCATTGGCTCAGCTGAGTCCTAATGGGCTAGTATTCCTGTGGTTGTCATAGAAAATCCCAGGGGTGCAGCTGTGATGTCAGACCGCATCCCCGGTGCTCTGTAGTGGGCCAGCTGGTCCGCTGCCTGTTGGAGGTTCTTATAAGGACCTGGAGGAAGCAGACCTCTCTACAAGGTGCTCAGAGTAACTTAGTTGGAAAACAGATGGTTCGTGTGTACAAATATCTCCCAGAAAACCGAAGAGGAGCTCGTCAACCTCATAATAAGTACAGAATTATGTTAACCTTCTTAATAAGCATACAAGTGTGATGGTATTGGTTTTGTAGGGCTGCTGAAACAAAGTAGCACAAAGTAGATGGCTGAAAACAATATGAATTTATTCCCTCGTGGCTCTGAGACCAGAAGTCAAAAATTCAGTGGTCAGCAGAGTGGTGCTCTCCTAAGGGCTCTTGAGAGATGACTCCTGTCTCTGCCTCCATCTTCAGGTCACGTGGTGCTCTTCCCTGTGTGGGTATCTTTTCTCCTTCTTATAAGGACCCCAGTCATATCTGACTAGGGACCATCCTAATGACCTCATCTTGACCTGCTCACATCTGCAAGGGTCTGTTTCCAAAGGGGGTGACATTCACAGGCACCAGGGGTTAGGACCTCAGTGTATCTTTTTAGCGGATGTGGTTCAACCCATAACAGTATGATTTGTATTCAGCCTGTAGGTGCTCATGAAGATCATGTGAACGAAGTTATATAGGGGATATGGGCAGGCAGGGAGGGGGTATTTATGGAGAGCTCTGTGGTGGCCTAAGGTAGGGAGCTGCACTTTGGAGGCAGAAAGGAGGCGGACACACAGAGGGTGCTGGGTTCATGAGGAAGGGTCAAGCTCCTCCTGACCGTGAAGGGAGGTCCTCCTGGGGAGCAGCCAGCCTGTGGCCCATGCTCAACTCTCTGCCTCGTTATCCACACAGGCGGAACAACCAAGCAATGACTCAGATTTGGACCAGGATGCAGATCTAGCCTACAACAGTCTGAAGGTAAGATTCTTGGAAGACAAGCTTCCTTGAACTCCCCTGCAGAGGCCCGGTGATGGCCCTGGGTGGCAGCAAAGCCTCCTGAGCTCCTGTCTGCTCTCAGTGGGGCCAACAGCACACAATTTCCTCTTCCTGCGTTTGTTTCTTCATCTTCAAAATGAAGGAAAATTTCTATGGTGGCTCAGATGGCAAAGAATCTGCCTGCCATGCAGGAGCCCTGGGTTCTATCCCTGGGTCAGGAAGATCCCCTGGAGAAGGGAATGGCTACCCCTCCAGTATTCTTGCCTGGAGAAAATCCCATGGATAAGAGGAGCCTGGCAGGGTTGCAAAGAGTCAGACACGACTGAATGACTAACAGACATCCTCCATGAAACTGTTTATGCTAATAGGAAATTTTCCCTCTATACAACACCCCCAGCCCAAAATTTGCCAGTTTTCCACACCAAACAATTCTTCAGTTCTCTGTGGACACCAACTAGGTGTCCTTCAATTAAATTCTGTTCTATAAATTCAGTTCTGGTACAAACTACTGAGAGTTAACAGAGAAATGCCCATGTGGGTAGTGGAGTGGTGGGAAGGACCCTAGCCTCGGAACTCACCTTCTCTGCTCCACCCTCAGTTTCCTCATTCATTAAGGAAAGGGGTTATGCCCAGTGATCTGCAACTAATACCCACTTATCCATGTTCTTGGTTTTCTCTGGGAAACTTTGAATTCCATGTATTCCAGGACCCTGTCAGCAATTTATATAAAGTTATCATACCTTAAATTGCCTGACTTCATCTTAAACACAAAGTTAAATATTTTGCCTTGAAATTTTAAATACATTCCAAAATTGAGTTTCAATTGTATTCATGACTCTGTACATAGGCAATTTTTTTTCTCTGCTAGCACTGGCAGTTGGTGGCTTTCTGTACGACCAAAACAATGTTCTTGGTCTGTTTTCCAAAACACCAGTCCATATGATGCTCCTTAGAAGATAGGGTAGAGAGGCCTTTCTAGACAAATTAGGACATTGTGGTTTAGTCGCTAAGTCGTGTCTGACTCTCGTGATCCCCACGGACTGTAGCCCACCAGGCTCCTCTGTCCACTGGATTTCCCAGGCAAGAATACTGGAGTGGGTTGCCGTTTCCTTCTCCAGGGGATCTTCCAGATCCAGGGATCGAACCCGGGTCTCCTGCATCACAGGCAGATTCTTTACTGACTGAGCCACCAGGGTTAGGATATCCAGCATTTTATATCCTCTTTTGTAAAGTCAAAAAATATATTAACATATTAGGGTTCCAGGAAGTCCTGTGTTAACATGTGGAAACTTTAACCCAGTGTTTCCACAAGGAAAGATTTGGTAGCTGGATGCATCTAGAAATACAAATCCCGCTGAATCACTTGGAGGAATGCAACCCTAGTAGGGGTATCGTGTCGGATCCTTAGTAGTGATAACTTTGGGTTGTGGGTTCAAGTCCAAGCCCCGACTTTGACCTCTTGCTGACATAGTCAGAACCTCTCTGTGGCCCGTCATTAAAATGGAAGATTGGTCTTAGCTTCCCAGGTGGGCGAGACAGGTGATTAAGGAAGGTGGTGGAGGAGGAAGCCCTCCTGGGAAGGATGCCCTGATCCCAGGGAGTGACGAGGGTGTCCTTGGGCCGCCTCCCAGAGGCAGGAGCTGGAGTCAGAGAACAAGAAGCTGAAGAATGAGCTGAATGAGCTGAGGAAAGCCGTGGCCGACCAAGCCTCGGAGCACAGCCCAGCTGCCGCCGGCACCCCCGACAGCTACAGCCTCCTGCTGAACCAGCTCCGGCTGGCCAACGAGGAGCTGGAGGTGCGCAAGGAGGAGGTTCTCATCCTGCGGACCCAGATCGTGAGCGCCGACCAGCGCCGCCTGGCGGGCAAGGGCTCGGTGAGGAGGGGCCCGCGGGCCGGTGCGGGGAGAGGTGCTTTCCTTAGGTGTCTTCACCCGGGAGGGTCTTCAACCTATAAGACCAGAGTCTTTTGCTCTAGAGTCGCCTCTAAAAGTAGAGCAAGCTACCTGCTGTCCTCCCAGCATGACTTCACAGGAGACTTTGCCTGAAGCTTCTAGAATCTTCTGAAGTCACTCGATAGGAACATGTTCAGAAGGAACAAGGCACAGAATCAGGGCGCACCTGGGCCACAGCCTGAGCAGCTCCCCTTGGCCTGCTTTTTCACCTTAGGTCTTGTCCTTTGTTACTTACTTTATTACCTAGGTGGAGAAAGTCTTTCCTCTCTCTCTTAGCCTCCTAGGGTGACAAGTCAAATGCAGCATTTGTCCCTGATGTGTCCACCTTCTGCACAGATTGAGGAGCAGGAATGGAGGGGCCAGGGCCCCCTGGGCTGCTCAGGGCATGGGCCTAGGGTGTGATGGGGCAGGTGTGTGAGCAGCATTATTTGTGGGGGATGCCACACTGAGACAGACTTCAGCTGTGTCCTCTGCATTTGGGGAGCTTTCTCCTCCAGGGACATCTTGCCTCTCTCCACCCCATCATACCAGCCCCCCTTCTCTGTACTCGCTATCTTTCACAGCCAGGCCTTATTGCTCCCTGACTCTCCCCATGTGATTCTAAAATCCCATTCCTGCCAGGGATTAACTCCTGTTATCTGAAGTCTTCCTGGGACTTCATCTTTTCCCAAAGGCTCATTTTTTTCCACCTCTGTGTATGAAGTCATTTCATGACAGTTATTCGTATAACCAGAGTTCTTTCTTTCTTAATCGGGGATCTCCTAGGAGCCAAACATCAATGCCCGAACCAGTTGGCCGAACAGTGAGAAGCACGTGGATCAGGAAGATGCCATCGAGGCCTATCACGGGGTCTGCCAGACTAACAGGTAAGCCCCACCTCTCAGTGACTGTGCCTGGGGGAGGCGATCAGGCAGGGGCCCTGCCCAGCATGGCACGTGAGGCCCCTCCTCAGGCACTGACCGTGCACTCGGTATTGGTTATTATAGGAGATAATTGGGGAGGAGTGGAGTCGGTGAGTCCCATGAGCTGAAGTAGCCCACTGTTAGCGTCAGCAAGACTCCAGTGAACACCCCTGGAGCATCTAGAACCCAGATCCTCTGAGAAGCCCTGGGGAAGGGAGCTTCCCCAGGGAGGCTCGACAGGAGCAGAGAGAGGCCTAACTGGGAGTGACTTCTCTTATAGAAACGGGAGCAGGCATCAGGTGAGCCTACCTGAGTGGTAGCAGGGAGCCTGCTGCAGCTGCTTGCTGCCCAACTACCATCTTCACCAGCCCGGCTGGTGAACAAACGTGACGGTGGGCCCCGTGCCCTGTCATTCAAGACATGGAACCCACGCCAGGCCCTGCAGAGGTTGGATGGGAGACTCTGACCACTGCCGGATTGGCTAAAATGAGATTTCCCAGGACTTCAGTGAACTGACCACCTTTGGTTCCCCTCAAGGATGAGCTACCCAGGATTAAGGCAAAAGAGAGTGGCCGAGAGAGGCAGAGGACCCGGGGTGGAGCAGGGCCCTGACAGTAGCACACCCAAACACATGAGAGGGTGCACGGGGGTTCTGTCTGCTCACTGGCTCTTGAGTGACAGTGCTCAGCTTCCTCGTCTGACCTGGGGACAGTCGTAGCAGCCCGCTGCACAGGGTGACTGGGGATAGGCGAATTCGTCCGCGCGTAGCTGAGTGATGCCTGCCTGTGAAAGCGCACCGTTAGCACAGCGTCGGGGTACCCACTGTTAGTAGCTGCGCCTCCTTCCGCCTCTCTGCGCACTTCTGTCAACTTGGAACTGGCGCTTTCCCCTGGCCACCTTTCTCTCTCCCCGAATGTTGTTGATCAGTCATTAATTCAAAATTGCAGGAAGTAGAAGTTGTCAGCAGGGGCCCCTGGGAGTGCGTGCAGAATATTTTGGTAGAAAAGTCACTGAATGACGTGAGGACTTCCCAGGGCTTTGATTCCCTGTCTTCTCATCTAGCTCCTCTTTTGGCCCATGAGGAAGCTGAGCAGCTCAGGCCACACAACAGGCCTGCAGCTGAGTCAGGGTGGAAGGCAAAAGGCCTGATGCCCAGGCTGGGCTGCTTCCAGCCGACTGCATAGGTGATAAGAAGTTAAAGGTATTTTTGCAGACCCTCAGGAGGAAACCATTTATTTCAAGAGAGCCATAATTATTTTCCATAAAGGAAGGAAAGAAGAAAATGAAAGTGAATTTCTGCACGACAAGACTGCAGGCAAGATTTACTCATTTTAAATTATCTTGGGTGAAGATAAGAAATGAGATGAATAAGAAAAAGGAGCACAGATGACATTTTAAAAAATGTTTTTAAAAGAAAGAAGAAAACAAGGAGCTTGGTCCTGATGGCAGAGTGGAAATATCTTTCTGATCTCCCTTTTTATTCATCCAGATGGTTTGTCAGAGTCCCAAGTCAAGGTTTTCCCAGGGCATGCTTAATATCCTGGATTCATCTCCTTTGCAGCAATGAAAATGATGGTGATAAAATAAAAGTAGCTTTTCTTATATCTTAAAATAATTCCATACCCAGCAAGCCCAGGGTACAATAGGGAACTAATAGCCTGTGAAACCAAGTTAAGTACAGAAAGCAGCCACTGCCTCCAGGAGGGGAAGCCAGAGGAACCGGTTCTCCAAGCACCTGGAAGTGACCTCAGTGGGTTTGTCAGTCTTCCCGTTTGTGAATCCCAGTGGTCCCAGGGAGGACAGCAGTGGGCAGATGGGCAGGGCTGGAGGATTGGGATGTGATTGCTGGAGCCCACCCAGCAAGCACATCCTTTCCAGCAAAGGTGCTTTGAAGGCACAGTTGCTTTCCGTCTCCTACCATTTTCCTGTGATGGAGAGTGTTCTGGCTTAAATATAAATTGTATTATACAGGGACAGTTTTGGAGTTGGCGTGGTTGGAAAATCTGTCCTCTCCCTAGAAAAACTTACGCTCGTAACACTGAATTTTTCTTAGGTTTCCAGAGAGAGTGTAGAGACACACAGACACACACACACACAGACACACACACAGACACACACACACAGACACACACACAGACACACACACAGACACACACAGACACACACACACACACCCCCTCAACCTGGTCACAGCCCCTCCAAGAGCACTGGTCCCCAAGTTCAGAACTTTTTCACTTGCTAACTTTCATAGTCTATAGAGTTACTTTTCTGATCTTTGCCAACTGTGTCTTTTGTCCTCAAATGTAGGTCAAAAAGCCAGTGTTGAGGACCTGCTCTGAAAAGAGCTGCAGGAATAGGCATAGCACGTCTATCTCCAGACACTCTCGGTTTCACATCTGGGGAATTCAGAGAAAACCAGCATCGTTATCAGCATTTTATAAATGGCAGAACTAGAGTAAAGAGAGGGCTGGTCCATGCCCCAGAGATGGGCTGTCACAGACAGGCTGGTGTTTGGAGAGACTCTTTTCAGAGCTGTCTGGAGCCAAGTCCATCAGGGAGAGACGGGTCAGAGGGCTGGGAGACAGAGCTTCCTGCTGCTCTGAGGCTGGCTTCTCCTCCGGGCATGCGAGGTAGGGGGCGGGGCGGGGCGGGGGCGGGTCACAGAGCTGCAGGGGGTAGGGGTGTGGCCAGGGCTCAGACCTGGCTCCAGGAACCGGTTCCCTTAGTTGCTGGCCAGTTCCACCCACACCTTGCCAAGGTGGTGGACTCAGGGGTACATTCTTGGACCCTTCCTCAGGCCCCAGGAAACCTCCTCGCAGGCCCCCTCCACCAAGCAGGTGCCGAGAAATGGCCGGAGCCCTGGGCATGAGAACAGCTTTGTCACCGCCACCTGGGCTTGGGCAGCTGGGGCGGGGGGGGGGGGGGGGGGGGGTGGGGAGTTGTCACCCTCTAAGGGACCTGTGCAGGAGAGTGGAGACCCTGTCCCACCAGGGAGGGGTTTGTGCAGCCACCTCGGGGCAAGGTGGGGTCTTGGAGTTAGGGTTCCTTTGGCCGGGACCCCCAGCAGCTGCAAGCTCTCCTGCTGGGCAGTAGAAGGGGAACTTGATTATGCTCACAGACCCAGCTCGGCTGCTCCTGGCTGGAAGCTCTCAGCATTTTCCCTGACGTTCCCCAAACGCTCTCGGCCCTCAGCCATCAGCACAGTTTGCTACGATTCCACAGCAAACAATACCTGTCCACAAGCAGTTCCCTGCTGCATGGCTAAGCCTGTCTGTGGTCTCAACATCCCTCTCGCTTCTGGTTTTAGGGAGCCATCTCCCATTTCTCAGAGGTCCCAGAATCTCCTGGGCAGTGGGATAGAAGGTCTGGGTGGGAACTAAAGACGGAGCACAAAGCAGGCTTTGTAGAATTGGGACACCGACTGTCTTGGAGCTGGCAGGAACCATGCCTGTTCTGTTCGCAGGACAGCAGGCTCTTACACTGGACCAAGGGCTGGTGGTCAGGTCCTGGTTCCCACAGTCTCCACAGAGGCAAAGTCATATTATCCCAGGCCTTTGCTGGTGCATGACTTTACGGTTTTCGGTTGTGTAATTATAGATCTAGAAGAAAATTCCCAGATAACTCAGCTGAGCACTTTCACTTTACACCTGAAGAAACAGGCTCGGGCGTGTGGGTGGCTAGCCCAGGTAGGAGCTTGTTAGCCGAGGGGAGTGGCTGCCATGTCTTGCCACGTCCTGTGTTTGAGGACTCTGCCTGCCTCTTAATCGTGTGTGTGTGTGTGTGTGTGTGTGTATGTGGCCTCTTTGGGAACAAGGCTCAGCACAGTGAGACATATGAATATCAGTTCAGTTCAGTCGCTCAATCGTGTCCGACTCTTTGCGACCCCGTGGACTGCAGCATCCAGGCCTCCCTGTCCATCACCAACTCCCAGAGCTTACTCAAACTCATGTCCATTGTGTCGGTGATGCCATCCAGCCATCTCATCCTCTGTCATCCCCTTCTCCTCCCGCCTTCAATCTTGCCCAGCATGAGGAATATATAGGTGGATATTAAGTGACATCAAGGACTTATAATATTTAAGAAGTCAATTCCTGTGAGCTTGTTTGGGGTTTTCCTTCTTAAGCCACCAGGTGGCCTTCTCTCCCCAGCTCGTCACCCACCCCTGCCCAGCAGTGTGGAAGGAGGGGAGGGAGACCCCCTGCATGGGAAACAAAAGATAGGCCTGGAGCTGGTTGCTGCTGCTGCTGCTGCTAAGTCGCTTCAGTCGTGTCCAACTCTGTGCGACCCACAGACAGCAGCCCACCAGGCTCCCCCATCCCTGGGATTCTCCAGGCAAGAACAGTGGAGTGAGTTGCCATTTCCTTCTCCAGTGCATGAAAGTGAAAAGTGAAAGTGAAGTCAGTCGTGTCCGACTCCTAGCGACCCCATTGACTGCAGCCTACCAGGCTCCTCCGTCCATGGGATTTTCCAGGCAAGGATACTGGAGTGGGGGGCCATTGCCTTCTCCGGAGCTGGCTGAGTGGTTCTTCATTTACTTGTGTGTCTGACTTCCGGAGCCCAGTGGGATGACTGGGCCGCACATTTCTCTACTCCAGTCTTTCTGCCCAGTGCCTGGCATATTATAAGAACGAGGGATGCGACCTTCCTCACTGCAGGGCTCAGCAACACGTGTGCCCCCCTCCTCGAGAGGGGTCTCCTGGGAGCTGCGGGGGTGAAGGGACCCTCTGAGGCCTGGCAGCCCCTCCTCAGGGTCTGCAGGACCCGGCCGGGAAAGGAGCTGAGAGCAAGGCCAGGAGACCCTGGGCTCTGGCCCGGCTGTCAGTGCCAGGCAGTAGCCTCTCCCTTGGTGTGTGCGCCGCGCGGAGGTGAGACAGTTGGGGATCTCCAGGGGCCCGAACGCTGCGCCCGCCTCTGGGCCCGACCCCACGCCGGCCGTCACTGTGCCTGGAGTTCCTGCCGGTGACCTGCCCTCTGGGTTAAAGCCACTAACACAGCAGCCACCAAAAGGCCCGTGTTCAGTGTACAGGGTTAACACCCGGGAAGGGGAAGGCCTGCGCTGTTGCCTGCCCCCCTCACACAGCCCAGGCCACGTGTGGACGGGCAGGGGGAGTGGGACGCACGTGTCAGCTGCGGAGGGGGCGGGGAGCTGGCACGATCTGGGAAAGCCAGGCCCGGGGGAAGGGCTGGGCCCTGGATCGGGGAGGTCCCAGGGCACACACCCGGCTGCTGGAGGCAAGCGTGGGCAGGAAGCAGAGGCCACAGAGCCTGCCCATCACTAGTGCTCCCTCAGCTCGTTCCGGACACTGCAGAGTTGGGCCTGTGCTGGGTGTGACCACCTATGCCTGGGAGGCGGCCCACGCGAGCCCTGCCGGAGCTGGGCCTTTCCTCATGAGGAGGAGCTGGGGGGTGCGGGGGAGATGTGACAGGTAGCTGCACACCCCAGACCGCACACACATCCTGACCAATGCGGCATCCGGCGGCTGACCACGGCCAGAAATGCTCTGGGAACGACTGTCATCTCCTGAGAGTTAGGTTGCTGGTCTTGACCGCAAGCAGAGTGGATACAGCTCCTGCTTCCTGCTTCCTGCCAGGGTTCTGGGGTCCAGTCCGCAGGAGCGGAGGCCTCTGGGAGCAGGGACAGAGGGGCCGAAGTTGGATGGGGACAGCAGGGCTCTGCCTGCTGCCCGCCACCCAGTCCTGCGGGCCTTTGAGGTTCTCGTGCGTGCCCTGGGCTGGGCAGGGCTGGGGAGTCCATGCTGGGGGAGTCTGTGACACGTGCCTCCCTTCTCGGAGCTGCCTGGCTGGCACTGAGAAAACGCAGGGCACACGGAGAGGACAAAGAGCTAGAAAGTCAGAGGCATTGCCCTCCTGCTTTTCCAGTTGAGTAAACTGGAGCGATGCAGTCCGGTCCCAAGGTCAAGGGGAGAAAGTTCAGTACTCACGATGCCAGTCGCAAAGTTGCTGTTAGCTGTTTCTTGATGCCAGACTGTAGGGAGGACAGGAGTTGAGATGAGTTATACTTTTGTGCCCTTGAGAAGTGACAGGAAGGGGACACACTCTGACACACAGGCAGGACAGGTCGTCTCCTCCCCTGTCCTCGTGGAGCCGGGGTCCCTGCGGCTGTGGCCCTGTGGCTCCGTGGATCTGACACCCGGGAGGCCACCACCCCCACCCCACACAGTCAGCCCACACTCGTCACCTGCACCATCCACCCCGCGCGGGTCCTCTCCTCCCTGCCCTGTTGCCTGGCCTCCCCGACTCGCGCTTGCTTTTCCCGGTCATTCTGGTAGAGGGAGGGGCGATAAGGGAGCCCCCGTGAATGCCTCCACCCAGCCCATGCTGCTGCGGTTCACAGAGTCATCAGAACAAGTTAACCCTCTTACTCTGCCTTCAGCAGTGGGCCTTCCAGCCTGGGGCAATCAGAGGCCTCACAGAAGGGGGCTTGGGAGCCCACTTTCAGGACAGTGACTGGAAGCTGGGAGACTAGAGGTAGATGATGTTTGCAGGAGCCCAGATGCTGGTGATGTGAGGGGTAGGAGGGGGACTGGGCGTTCTGGAACCTTCCCTCCTGCCTTTCCAAGCCTGGCTGCCCTTGTTTCCCTTTCCCCAGCCCTCTACTGCCCTCTCTCTCTCTTCCCCATCTACACACTGGACGCCCTGTTTTTCTGTCCTTTATTTCTAGCAAGACTGAGGATTGGGGCTACTTGAATGAAGATGGAGAGCTCGGCTTGGCCTACCAAGGCCTAAAGCAAGTTGCCAGGTCAAACGTGTATCTTTCTTCCTATGTCTGCTGTTCTGCCTGCCGTGTCTATGCTTGATTATTTTTCAGCTGGAGGGGATGCAAGGGTACAGTTCACTGGAGCGGGGTGGGGCAGGGAGGAGTGTCGGAGGGAAGCCCCTGCATCGCGGTCTGTCACATTGTGTGGAGGCTGATTGTTTGCATCAAGACGATAGCTCTTGATGGCTCACCGGAACCTTGAAAGCCACCCGGCCCAGCTCCCTCCCTCTGTGGGTGAAGGAACAGACGGGGTTAGTTAGCCTGCTTAGCAGGCTCTCAGCTCTCTAGAATGGTGGAAATTTAATTCTGGGATTCCTGAGTCTGTGCTGCTTCCGGGCTCCATTTTGACCATCCTGCGTGCAGATCAGCCCAGAGCCCTGACTACATCTGTGCTGCTGGCCCAGCTCCGGGCAGCCTGCCCTCCAGCACACGTGATGGTCCCCATGGTGGTAAGTGCTTGGAGCTCACTAGAGCTGAGTGGCCTGGCCCCAGTGTGCTGCGGTGTCAGCGGGTCTGACCTCATGCCTGTGGGGTGAGGACACTGGGGCTTGCAGGGAGTGAGGAACTTGCTGCCTACACGGAAGATCTGGAATGCGGACCTGGTTCCATTTGCTACCAGAGTCTGAATCCGGCCCTTTGGCCTTCAGCCCTGGGGCAGCAGCCTAGCACAGGAGATTAGACAAACCTAGACAGTGTAATTAAATAAGCAAAGACATCACTTTGCCAACAAAGGTTTGTGTTAGTCAAAGCTATGGTTTTTCCAGTAGTCATGTATGGATGTGAGAGTTGGACTATAAAGAAAGCTGAACGCTGAAGAATTGATGCTTTTGAACTGTGGTGTTGGAGAAGACCCTTGAGAGTCCCGTGGACAGCAAGGAGACTAAACCAGTCAATCCTATAGGAAATCAGTCCTGAATATTCATTGGAAGGCCTGATGCTGAAGCTCCAATATTTTGGCCACCTGATGCGAAGAGCTGACTCATTGGAAAAGACCCTGATGCTGGGAAAAATTGAAGGCGGGAGGAGAAGGGGATGACAGAGGATGAGATGGTTGAATGGCATCACTGACTCGATGGACATGAGGTTGAGCAAGCTCCGGGAGTTGGTGATGGACAGGGAGGCCTGGCATGCTGCAGTCCATGGAGTCACAAAGAGTCAGACACGCTGAGCAACTGAACTGAGCTGATGTGAAAAGCCAACTCATTGGAAGAGACCCTGATGCTGGGAAAGATGGAAGGCAGGAGGAGAAGGGGGTGGCAGAGGATGAGATGGTTGGATGGCATCACTGACTCAATGGACATGAATGTGGGCAAACTCCAGGAAATAGTGAGGGACAGGGAGGACAGGAGGTGCTGCAGAGCACCAGCTCACAGAGGCAGATGTGACTCAGCAACAGAGCAACAATAGGAGCACAGCCCGCCCGTCAGGCCCCGCGTCTGCTGCCAGCACATGGCTGCTCAGGGCTTTGGCGCAGCGTCACACACCTGAGACTGCCAACAGTAGAGGGGGTGGAGGTCCTCAGGCCTGTTCCCCAGAAGAGAAAACAGGCTCAGCAAGGTGGGGTGAGGGCCATGCCAGCACCCTCAGCCTGATGCTGGCAGAGCTGCGCCAGGAACCTAGGGCCTCGAGCTCCGTCTTCTGAGTTCTGCCTGCCGAGGCCGTCTCGGAGGTCCTGGAACAGCACCAAGAGCCTCTCTTATTGGCAAAAGAAAGTTCAGGTCGGCTGGCTCTTGCAGCCGTGTGTCACCTGGCAATGGGTTCGAGCTTGGCCCCACCTGTGAGCCATGTGACGTCTGGCTCCATTTTCTCACTGGTAGAATGTGGATCAGAGTCAGACCTTCCTTCTCAGCTTGTTGTCAGGGATAGATGCAGGTGAAGCACTCTGTACACACACCTTGCGTGGAGGAAGCACAGAATAAATACTAGCTGCTGCTTGTATTATAACAGCTGTTTTGGAGTAAGATCAAATTCCTGCCCCATCTAGATGTTTGGTTTATTTTGGTTTGGGAGGGGAAATTGGATGTGCTTTGATACGTAATGAATTTATTAATCAGGCGAAGAAGGCACAGCCCGATGGTGCATCAGGACACCTGCCCGACCTGCCCTGGGACATGGCCTCAGACCTGTCTTGGGTTTAGTGGTCTCACCTGCCAGATGAGGTGGCCAGCCTGGGGCTGGGGCAGAGGTTCTCAGGCCTTGCACAGAACCCCGGCAGTAAGCTCACTCACAGCAGAAAGTGGGAACTGATCGTTTGGGTAGAGTTCCTAGAACCCGAGCGTTCCAGTCTATTTCTCTCATTAAATTTATAGCTTGCTGGTGATGACTTTCAGTTTATCGTAAGCCAAGATTGGATGTTATCTAAATATTGTGTGTCCCCCTAAAAGTGCTGGCTTAACTGCCAAGTTATTTTCCACAAAACCCTCATTATTGCTTTCCTTTGGTGAGGAGTGAGTGACTCGGTCGTCCCTCTGTCATTCCTCCATTCATTTGTGTCACTTTGCTGAGCTGGCCCCCAGAGCCTAGCATCGCCCCCGAAGCTGCTGTGGAGCTGACCGGACATGCGGCTCTGTCCACCTGGGACTTTACAGTGGAGACGTTCCCCTTTCTCTTGTTCCCTCCCCCCTTGGGGCCGTTAGCACCTCCCAGACTGACCGCAGAAATAGCAGAACCACATGGTACTTCCAGTCACCATCTTTATCTGCATCCCAGGAAGAGGATGGCCCCAGTTGGGAGGCGTTTGATGAAAGTTTCTTTAAATTGTTAAGCCTGGGAAGATAGCACCATAGTCACAAAATCAGTAATTAACCTCTTAATGAGGACGCTGCTTCAGAGCCTTCCTTAATTCCTGGCCTTGCAGATGAAATGGAGGTCTCCCAGAATTGTCCTGACTGTCTCCCAAAACTTCTCCCCAACCTTCCCCAGATCTTCTCTAGGTGTTTCTGCAACTTGTCATGACAGCGGTGGCTCTTAAACCTTGCGCTGATCGTTTGCAACTAGTCTTAGCTTCTGTTTGGACTGTAGAAAAATGTGTATAAAAGGCCAGAGATGAAGTGAGGGGGGCGGTGGTGGTCATAGTGGTTAGGTGAATAAAAAAATAAAAAGATCTAATACTTTGCCTTTCTCAAACTTGCAGAGAACCTTCTAAAGGGGAGACATGCAAGTAATACAGTTAGTTCCGTCTACGAGAGTTTTGTCTTAGCGAGGAGATTCTTGTGAACTTCGGGGCAGATATTGACGCTTTTATTGGAAAGATGCTCTAAGAAATATATTTCTGCTGATCTCTTGACATGGAGACAGTCTCTCAACCCCAGACCAGCAGACTGTGCTCAAGAGTGAGGGATGAGGGGATGAGAGTGGTGGCAAGAAAGGCCTGAGGTCAGGGGTGCTGTGTTGGACCTTGATTCCCTGTCCTGCAAGAGGAAGACTGGTCTGCTTGCCTGCCCAGCCCCGCAGCCCCGCTTCCCACCCCCCGCCCCGTGTCCATCCCCCGTGGGTCTCATGCAATTGCTGCTGCTACTGTGTCCCTGCTTGGCTGCTCCCCGTCACGTGTCGCTCTGGGGGCACAGACTCCAGCCCCCCTGTCGTCTGTCCTCCTCCCTCCTGGTGCAGGTTGCTGGAGGCACAGCTGCAGGCCCAGAGCCGCGAGCACGAGGAGGAGGTGGACAATCTCAAGGCCCAGCTGGAGGCCCTAAAGGAGGAGATGGACAGGCAGCAGCAGACCTTCTGCCAGACCCTGTTGCTCTCCCCAGAGGCCCAGGTGGAGTTCGGCATCCAGCAGGAGATGTCCCAGCTCACCAACGAGAACCTGGTGAGTCCCCGCACCATGCAGGTCCCAGCCCTGGGAGGTCACGTTCTCAAAGCAAAGGGGACCAGCGGTGGCCTTTCACCAGACAGACAACGTTCATGTCTTTGGCTCTATGGCAGGAACAGAGAGAATCTAGAACTCTCCCGTCAGCAAGAATGCGGAGCTCTTTTGTCTGTCTGTTAACATGTAACTAGCCTCCTGAAAATTTAGCAGCCCTTCTGCAAGAGCTTCCAGGTCGTGCAGGTCAGGAATTCTGGCAGGGCCCAGGGAGGGCGGCTCAGCTCTGCTCCACTGTGGTTGGAGAGGGCCGGAGGATGCGAGGCCCCCCCCCGCCCAGTCCCAGGTCTGAGGCCTCGGTTCCCCTCCCAGCATCTGCTCTCTACTATTTACATGGCAACTGACTTCTAAGAGGATGAGGAGGAGGCCTCTTAAGATCTAGTTCCAGAACTGGCCTAGGGTCACTTCTGCCACCTTCTGTGGACCAGGGCAGCTCTGGGCAGATTTAGTGGTGGGGGCGGACTCCCTCCTCTTGCTCGGAGGGGCAGTTGGGGGAGGAGTCGGTGGCCATCCTGGCAGACAGTCATCAAATGAGCCGGGACAAAGGCCAGAGAAACGAGTCTCTGTTCTCAGAGATCTCAGGCGGGTGGTAGAAGCAAGATGGAAAAAAAGAGGAGGAGAAATAAGACGGTGTTTCCAAAAACCCAATTCTACATGGGAATAACAAATATTACAGAAAAAGCGTTGTGGGGGAGGCTTGAAATGAGGCAGGAGGCGTGAAAGGGATGTCGCCCTGCCTATAGGCAGAGAGGAGGAGGAAGGAGCCGGATGTCTTCCAAGGCTCCACAGTTGCATCGCTGTTGTGGCACAGAGTCTGTAATGGTCATGGAGCTCCCTGCTGGGACGGGGTGACATTAATGCAGTGCTGGGTCCCGGGGGCTAATTCCCCACTGGGGCCATGGCTGCTAGGAGTGTGGCAGCCCCTGAGGGCCCCCAGCGAAGGGCCTGTTTTGCTTCTGGGCCCCAGGTAACCTCGCTGGCCTGCAGGCTTGTCCAGCAGATGTCGCTCCAAGGCACTCTGGTGCCTTCACCTGTCCGTTCCCTCCCCAGGGCACCAGCCAGCCACCTGGGGCCCCAGAGGCTGAGGGTCTCCTGAGTGTTGCCGTGACAACCGGTGGAGGCGAGGCCTAGAGGACTGAGGCTCAGGCAGGGTGGCAGGTGGTCTGAGCAGGGAGGAGACTGCTGTCTGGACTGAGAGAATGCTCTGACCCATCCCCTGCTTTGTGGGTCCAGACCGGGAGGCAGCGGGGGTGGGAGGTGGGGGAACTCCTACTGGAGCCGGAGCCTGGCCTCCTCATTGGCAGCCTGGCTCTCCAGGTGCCAGGACCACCACCCCCCGCCCCCCCGCTCTGCCCCACCCTCCAGGGCGGGATTAGATGGGTTCTAATCACACTGCTTCCTTCTGCTTTTAGGACCTTAAAGAGTTAGTTGAGAAGCTGGAGAAGAACGAGAGGAAGCTCAAAAAGCAACTGAAGATTTACATGAAGAAGGTCCAGGACCTGGAAGGTAGGGTGTGAGTGCGGTGTGAGTAGGTGTGTGTGTGTGTCATGAGGCACTGGTATGCTCAGCCCCGCTCAGGGAGGGGCCTGCCTGCCCCTCCCCAGACAGTCACTTGCTCCTCTTGCTGCTGCCCCCGCCCAGGGCAGGCACAAGACAGACTCACAGAGACCCCAGGAGCTCGCCCAGTCTCATTTTGCTGGAATCTTCACCCACAAACACAAACTTAGCAAGTGTTCGGGTGCTGATTCCAAGCTGTGCAGAAAGGGGATGTTGCCTCATGGACCTGCCTTCGAAGGGTTACAGCTGGAAGGCAAAACTTCCTGGTTGGAAAGATCGCTCCGTAACGTGAAGCCAGAAATCACGGGGCCCCCCCTCCGTGCTCTAGTAGTCAGGGAGTGAGGCCAGTTCCCTGGGTAAATGTCCCACCTGGCATCTGCCCCAGAGAGGTCAGGCAGAGATTTCAGTGGATCTTCCAGAAACACCCAGAATGTTCTTTCTCTGACTCCCTGCTGTAGGTCTGATCATATCATTCTCCACCCTTCTTTGTACATCCCGCCTTCCTGAGAACCCTCCTCTGGTCCCCTCACCACCTGGGATGCAACCCCCCTTCCACTCCTTCTGCCTGAGCTCAGGAGTCACGTGCTTGGGGTCCAGTCCCCTTGTTCACTCCTAACACCACGTGCCTACCAGGCACGTTCCCATCACAGGGGTCAGTTCATTTAATCACCCGCTGACGTCCACCTGCTGCTCTTAGATGAGGCTCTAGGAAGGCAGGACCGTGTCTTGTTCAGCCTTGAGCTGTCGCCCCTCATACCCTGTGTGCCCCTCCCCGTCTTTGGATTTCTCTTTTCTGTTCCTAGACTTCTCAGTCTCCCAGTCACTCGGACTTTTTCTTCTCTCCCTTCCTCCGCCTTCCCTTCACCCTCCCTCTTCCCCTCTGATTCCCTCCTCCCCTCCTGCCTTTCTCATCGCTGGGAGAAGTGGGGAGAAGCAGCCCCCCAGCAGAATGGTTGTACCTCCTGCACCTGCATCCTTCCCAAGTCCTCTCTGGTCCACAGCCTGCCCTCTGCCGCTCTGGGTGTTTCCCGGCCCCTCTCCTGAGTGGATCCTGTGCCCAGTGCTCAGGTCTCCTTGTCACACGTGTGACCCGGACTAGGGCAGACCACGTACAGAGTGTGGGAGCCCAGCAAACACAGAACCCTGGGGCCCAGACCCCGGCCCGAACCCTGCCCACCCAAGATGCCCGGCCCCTGGGCCTGAGCCTGGAGATCTCTCAGTTCGTGTTCCGTCCCTCTGCCCTGCTCAGCTGCCCAAGCCTTGGCCCAGAGCGAGAGGAAGCGGCACGAGCTCAACAGGCAGGTCACTGTGCAGCGGAAGGAGAAGGACTTCCAGGGCATGCTGGAGTACCACAAGGAGGACGAGGCCCTGCTCATTCGGAATCTGGTGACAGGTCAGCCCCACCTCCCGTCCGCCTCCTGCACAACCTGCACCGCACGGACACCCCCCCCCCACTTTCACCCGCCCCCTCGAGCTGCTGCGTTTCTGAAGAGCTCCCAGGCGAGGCTGATGCTGGGGTTAGTGTGTGGGCTGCCCCTAGAGTGCGTTTTGGAGGTGCGCCCACAGGGCTCTTGGGAGCTGCTTTCCTCACCACCCTGGGCCTGGTTTGCCAGTTGTACCAGCTCCGACCCGTCTGGTCTCACACCCCCACCTGGCTTCGTGCTCAGCCCATGTCAGCAGCCGTCTGCAGGGCCAGCAGGGAGAGCCTGGGCCGGAACCAAGGGGTCCTTGGAGGCCTGGCTTTCTGGCCCCCGAGCTGCTGGTGCCCCTCTCTGGTGCCTGAGTCCTGCCGTCTGTAAGACTTGAAATAAGACAGAGGTCAAAGTGCTGTGTTGAATTGTTCGAGTGTGAGGAACTCAGAGATGGAAGAACAGAGCGTGATTTCAGCCTGGCACCGGTTTTGGTTCAGCTCTTCGGTTGGGGTGTTTTTAGTAGCTAAGTATTTTGCTCTTTTTATAAAGGTTAATTTCCCCTACCACCCATACGATTGCCTGACAACTAAATGTGACATAAGTTCACCTTAAACAGGCTGTGTCTTGTTCAAGTGCCATTAGGAAAGAACCTTTAATCTCGGATGAATGAAACTCAGCGCTCACAGCATCAGAGTGAAACAGAATAATACTGGTGGAGGGAGTAACACTGGCTCCTTGTGCCAGCTGACAGGCAACTCCCCATGCTCATCGCTCAGGTGGCCCCAGGCCTGCACACAGCCCTTGGCCACCTTCCCTCTAAACGACTTCCCACATGAACTGGGGGCGGATTTCACTGACGGCAGCTCAGGTCCCCAGCGCTGGCTATTCTGTGGATGATGACGAAAAGTAGAGCCATGGTCCCCACCCCCAAGACACTGCCATTTAGCTGCTGCAGGATCCCAAATCACAGTGGAAAGTTTCAAGGCAGGAGAAGCTATTTGCAGTTTGCATAGGGGTCAGGCTCAAAGCCAAAAGGTTTAGATTAGAAGTCTTAAAAAAAGGCACATTTTTTTTTCTGGAAAAATGTTATTGGCTTTCTAATTAGCACCAAGGGCCAGTCTGCAGTCATCTGTTAAGCCTATGAGATGCCCAAATGTTAACCAGGTATCAGAGTATTATGGCCTGTAGGTGTATATTTGAGGTCAAGTACTCCCTGGAGATGGGGAAACAGTGGAAACAGTGTCAGACTTTATTTTGGGGGCTCCAAAATCACTGCAGATGGTGACTGCAGCCATGAAATTAAAAGACACTTACTCCTTGGAAGAAAAGTTATGACCAACCTAGATAGCATATTGAAAAGCAGAGACATTACTTTGCCAATAAAGGTCCGTCTAGTCAAGGCTATGGTTTTTCCAATAGTCATGTATGGATGTGAAAGTTGGACTGTGAAGAAAGCTGAGCGCTGAAGAATTGATGCTTTTGAACTATGGTGTTGGAGAAGACTCTTGAGAGTCCTTTGGACTGCAAGGAGATCCAACCAGTCCATCCCAAAGGAGATCAGTCCTGGGTGTTCTTTGGAAGTAATGATGCTAAAGCTGAAACTCCAGTACTTTGGCCACCTCATGCGAAGAGTTGACTCATTGGAAAAGACTCTGATGCTAGAGGAAAAGGGGACAACAGAGGATGAAATGGCTGGATGGCATCACCGACTCCATGGACATGAGTTTGAATGAACTCCGGGAGTTGGTGATGGACAGGGAGGCCTGGTATGCTGCAATTCATGGGGTCACAAAGAGTCGGACAGAACTGAGCGACTGAACTAACTGACTGACCCTCTGGAGATGCTGGCAGCCCGTGCCGAGCCCCGACCCCAGACTCCCTGGTGGAAGATCTGAGGATGTTGCCCCTTCCTTCCCCCGGCCCACCTGCTGGTGGAGGGGAGGCGGCCTCCTTCGTTGCTTTGAGGAACTCGTGGGGCCTGGACGAGGTGGAGGTTGGGGGTGGAGGTAACAGGGATATGGGGTGAGGGCTGGGGCCACAGTCAGCGTGCCTGGGATCTGAGGCCCAGGGCCTTGTGCTTGCCTTTCCACCTTGCCGATCCCTGGTTCTTTCCTCCTCCTCCTCCTCCTCCAGGCCCTACCAGCACCCCTTTCTCTCAGCCTGGTCTGTGCCTCCCTGAACCTCCTCTGGAATGGCAAGCAGTCTGACAGCTTCTCCCTGGTCTTCCAGGGTTTTGGCAGGAAAGGGTCAGGAGGCCGAGCAGGAGTCTGTTGTTCATGGGGAGGCTCACCAGCCCCCTTCTGGTCCTGCTGGGGCACACAGCCCATGGGGCAGGGGGAAGCAGAGACAGCAGCTTCTCCTGACCGTGCCCTGGTTAGTGCCAGCCACAAGGGAGGTTGGTGAGATGGCTGTCAAGCAGCGAGGTTGGGGCTGGGCCAGTCAGGGCCTGCTTGAGCTGCTGCTTCTGGCAAAGTGTGGGCAGCTGCGGCCGTGAGGTTGCTGAACGGAAGACCAGATGGGCTAGAGGTTGCTCTGGTTCGCCCAGCCCCTGGCCCATGGGCTCCGTCTTTGGGACTAGGCCTCGCCTTCTTGCTGCTGAGGAGCCCACTGTGTCCACAGCAGGAAGTGCTGGTGCAGAGGCCTAGGGGGTCCTTGCCCCGGTCCCCTGATTGGGGAGCCTGTTCCTGCCTTCCGCCAGTCTCTGGCCATGGGCCCCTTCTTGGCAAGGACCGTGGCCTGTGTGTAAACTTGGGCAGGGAGCACTCCCGCCCCCCGCCCCCGGGGATTCTCTTCCTCTGTGTTATAAGGACAAGGTGTGACAAGCCTATTTTAAACAATTAGGAACGTTTGTTGTTTGAGGTTTTTTAACACATTTCTGAAATACTGGTAGACAGGGTCCAAAGGAATGTGTGTATCCAGGGCATCTTCTTCCCTACTCCTCTGCCAACCCCCCACCCCCTACCCTGAGGAACTTCAGGAACCTGGGGAGACTGTTTATATGGGGGCCAGGATTCTTACAACCCTGAGCATTGAGCAGCGTCTGCTGTTGAGCTAAACACTGCTGTCTGCTGTTGGCAGAGTTGAAACCGCAGGCGCTGGCGGGCGCGGTGCCCTGCCTCCCAGCCTATATCCTCTACATGTGCATCCGGCATGCAGACTACGTGAACGACGACCTCAAGGTGCACTCCCTGCTGACCTCCACCATCAACGGCATCAAGAAGGTCCTCAAGGTCAGTGTCCAGGCACTGGTCTTGAGGGGAGCTGGGTGAACACAGCAGCTCACTGATGCCTCAGTTGCAAGTTCCCCAGAATCTCCAGCTCTGAAGGGAAATGCCGCCTGATCTCTAGACAAACAGGACCCCTGGGATGTTTCACTGCGTGCTCCCCAGCACCCCCTGTGACAGTTAAGACCCCAGACAGTTAAGAACCTGCCAGTCTGTCTGGCCCCATGCTCAGGGCAGAGCCCAGGGCTGCTGGAGTCAGGCTCATCTGTCTCCCTTGGCTTCATCGTAGGAACATTTTCTGTTTTGCTCCGGACCTTGGGGTCCAGCTTTATCTAGAACTCACCCGTTCATGGTTGGTCTTCCCATGCTCTGCCTTCAGCTCAGTGACCTAGTACTATACAGCCTAGGTGCACCCCAGTTTTCTCCAGTGAGACTCCCAAGTAGCCCCAGACCCCACCTACTCCCTGCTGGCTGTGCACCACTGATCACGGGCCTCCAGGCAGGGTCGTGCGTCCTCCCCAGGGCTGGAGGAGCAGGAAGGCAGCCTTGCGGGGAGGGCTTTCTTCCGTGTGCCCGTGAAGGGTAAGGGTCCACTTGTTGCCAGGCCTGGTTGGGGCCTCCTGGGTAAGAGAAGGCAAGGTGAATGCGTCAGGACAGATGGGAACTACCTCTTCGTACCCAGGCACATCTTCTCCTTTTCGCAGAAGCACAATGAAGACTTTGAGATGACGTCCTTCTGGTTGTCCAATACCTGCCGCCTCCTGCACTGCTTGAAGCAGTACAGTGGGGACGAGGTGAGTGTGAGATGAACCCAGGCCCCTGGAGGGCACGGACGCCACCAAGGTGCCCCGTGTTCTTCAGCAGTTAGGTCCTCATCTCCTTGGGTGCAGCAAAACATGTTCCACCTCAGAGCACCTCAGACCCCAGGTCAGAACAGGGGCAGGGAGGAGAGGTGTCAGTCCTGAAGGCATCTCTGTTTTGTCCACATGTCATCCTGAGCTTTTTTGTGTCCCCTGAGGAGAGGGCGTGCAGTCTCTGGGCACCTCTGGGACCTCAGACTCTGATCACTGAAGCAGGAATAAGGCAGGCCTCGATGACGCTGAGGGCCCCTGGAATGAATGGGAAGATTTGTGGGGAAATGTTTTCATAACCCATCCATCATCTGAGAGCCCTCAGGAATCTCCCTGAAAACCCTGTGAACTTAATTTTCTGAAGCAGCCCTAGAAGGGCCCCGTTTCTGGGAGCGTGGCAGAAAGCTCAGTGGTCTGGCGGGTCAGGCTGTCTCTCTGAAGCCAACATCTCTGTCTGTTCCAAGACAGAGATGGTCTAAGAGAAGAGGCGAGGTGTAACTGAACTACAGGTGTGCAAACTGACCCTGAAACCCAGCTTCGTGCTTCTCATCGAATTCAATCCCTTGATCTGAGGCCCCAGCTCACCCCATCACTTATTAATGTTCTGCTCTGGAGCTCTAGGGTCCAGCTTTTTCTAGAAGTCACCATTCCCACTGTTGATCCTTGAAAAAACTTCTCCCATGCTTTGCCTTCAGCCCAGTGACCTAGTAACATACAGCTCAGTCTCACCCCCATTTCTCTGGTGAGACTTTGTGCCCATATGGCACTCAAACCTAACGCCCTGCAGGCCTTCTCAGCTTGCCTCCTCCCTTTCCTTTCACAATCTCAGTCTCTACACTCCCCAGGCTAGGACACAGTGTAACTCAGTAAGGTGCAACAAAAAGCTTTGTTCCATCTTTTGTGCCAGAGCAAGTTTTCACAGACTGTTCTCTCTGGGATAATAGAAGAGCATGCCATGCCAGGCAGTCTCACCACCCTCAATGGGACTTGACTTGCATCTCTATCCTAGAATCTGAACTTCATCTCATCATTTGTTTTTATTATGCAAGGGAGTGGGTTAAATGTTAAAAAAAATAGTGTGTTTATTATGGGAAGAAATGGGGCTCATTTCAAAACAGGTATCCTCTATTCCCTAACTCTAACATTATACACAAGCTTTTCCTTTAACCAGAAAACTGTATTTAAGGTTATCTCCCTGAAAGTCACCACTTGACCTAATGCTGCCTGGACTTTGCAGGGAACATTGGACAGGGCTCAGGAGGACCCAGAATTCTGTTACATTGGGCTACTCTTCCATGTGCTTATATTCCCAGGGATAAGACTTGAACCACAGTGTAACCCGATCTGCAGAGCCTAGACAACAATTATCTTGTTATCCCCTCTTCTGCCTGCTTTTGTTTTCTTTAAGAATTGCTTTGTGATCTGACATAGTACGAAAGGTATTGCTAGAGACAGTTACCCTTTTGAAAACACTGACTTTTCGGCTGCTCTTGATTGCTTCTGGCCTGAATACAGAGATATTGTTCTTCTGATATTAGCAGCTCTCTCAACTTGCATATTACTTCATCTGGTTAACAGGGAGAGCTCAGAAGACATGGTGCTGTAACTGTGGAATCATCTTGATTCATCCATTAATTCTGATACTCACTGATAGGCTCTACATAAAATTTTTCATTGTAAAAACATAAACTCTGAGCCAGGTACTTCTTCAGGGACTTGTGTATAGTCTTAATATTTTAGGGTAACCTGGTATATTGGGACAAGAACTGGGTTAAGATGCAGGAAGCATGGATCCCTCTTTCCCAGGACCTGCTGCCAACCTGCACTTTGCTGCCTCAGGGAGAGTTCAGGGATTTGGACCAAATGATCACAGCCTTTTGATTAAGCAGTTTTCCGAGTCCTCTGTCATGCTAAGTTTTGACTCTGCCTTCAAATTTAAGAGCCATCCTCGAGAACTGGAAGAACTGACAGGGTCTTATAGGACCTCACCTGAGCAGACAGAACCCGAGCGGTCTCCCCACAGTAGGATACCTCGGAAGTGACTGGAGGCCCAGAGGTCTTCCTGTGCCTGGCACTCAGCACAGCGCCTGTCTCCCTCTGCAGGGCTTCATGACTCAGAACACTGCAAAGCAGAACGAGCACTGTCTTAAGAACTTTGACCTCACTGAATACCGCCAGGTGCTGAGCGATCTTTCCATTCAGATCTACCAGCAGCTCATTAAAATCGCCGAGGGCCTCTTGCAGCCTATGATAGGTAAGCTGGCACCGGAGATCTCCAGCACTCACCATGGGGTCTGACGTGAGGGTAAGTGCTCCCTCCGTTTAGGGAACTGGCTATCTTAGGACAGCCCCCAGAAAGCCCAGGCTCTTCTCAGAAAAGGCAGCTAAGGAGGTATATGCTGTCAACTCAAAAAGAGTCATGAAATTTTCAACACCAGCCCATCAAAGCATGTGATGCTTGGGTAGTGAGAATATAGATCACTTTCCCTCTATCTCCTTTGTCTTTAACGTACTGTATTATTTTTTCCCCAAACTAATTTCCATAGGTACTAAATATAAATTCAGAAAATGTAAATGCATACACAGTGAAAAGATATAATACTCTTGCCCATGTATATGCTTTATTCATGGAAAAGGGAAAGAAGTATGTTCATATAAGTGAACACAGTAGTAAACACTCATGCAATAAATATTTATTGAACATTCTGTCCAAAGCAGGCCACTTGGGCACTTGACATGATATCAGAATTGAAAAATAAGAGCAATTAATTTTTATGTTAAAAGAAAAGTAACACACATGTGCATCACTCATTGTGCTCCTTAAAGGCTGGGGAGGTTCTCCTGAAGCACGTGGACCGTGTTTTCCCCAAGTTCTGACAGCATAAGATTCATTCCAAATCCTCCTCCTTGTCTGAGAATCTTCTTAGGAGGAGCTAGTTTATTCTCACCAGACATAGGGAGAACTGGGAATATTTCATGACTCAGACAAGGTGATAGTTAATCAGTTCTAGAATTGGACAGACCTGGGTTCAAAGCCTGGCCCTGCCACTTCCTGGTAGGGCGACCTTGGGCAAATTATTTAATGCTTCAGTTTCCTTACTAGGAAATGGGTTGTTGGAATATTGAAAGGAATACTGAATGTAAAGCGCCTGACATGTAGTTAAGTGCTGTGCATTAACTATGACAGACCAACTCACCTAAGATTTACATGGTCAGAGAGTGATGGAGAAGAGCGGTTTGAACAATTGTTGGATGATCTCAGAGTCCAGGCCCAGGTCAGTGGCCAGGCCATGACTACACCCACGTTGCTCAGTTCTCAAATTTTGGTCGCTTTTTACAGAATTGAGTTGGTTTTACCTTTTACCTATGTCCCATCACCAATAAATTTAAGCGAAGATTTAGTCCACAGGTTTAGTCGAACATTTCTATGTGGAAAACTTACCCGGTTGTAGAGATCAACCTATTAGAAATCGCATGCCAAATGCTCTAAGTTCCTGAGCATCACCTCTGGGCAGGATCACGGCCAAAGCCCTGTGTGATCCGAGTGACCCAGAAGCATATCTAATTTGGGAACATCCGTTGCTCTAATTGCACTTCGCTTTCAGTGTCGGCCATGTTGGAGAACGAGAGCATTCAGGGTCTGTCCGGGGTGAAGCCCACAGGCTACCGGAAGCGCACCTCCAGCATGCCGGAAGGAGACAACTCGTACTGCCTGGAAGCCATCATCCGCCAGATGAACTCCTTCCACACAGTCATGTGCGACCAGGGCCTGGACCCCGAGATCATCCTGCAGGTGTTCAGACAGCTCTTCTACATGATCAACGCGGTGACGCTCAACAACCTGCTTCTGCGGAAGGACGTCTGCTCCTGGAGCACAGGCATGCAGCTCAGGTAGGCAAGGGCACCTCAGCCCACCCCTAGGAAAGGGGACACCCCACACGCCAGCTGCACTCACACACGGGGGACATTTGTTTCTGAAAATGACAGCCAAATCCAAGTGGCCGTCCTTGTCACAGGCAGTGTGTGACTCAGATCCATCACTTTTTTATTTGTTGATGAAATTCATCCCATACCGAGGAGGTGAGCTTGGTAAACAAATCAGTTCAAAGCTCAAACATTTGCAGACTTTATAAAGGTTGTAAATATGATTTGGCTAGGTTTGAGAGAGAAATCAATGATGTAAGAGGCATGATGGCTCACCGGAGTACAAATATGTTTGCAAATGTTAAATGTAAGTTGTTTTAATTCAGTATAGTTAATGCCTTTTTCCCCCGTTAACTTAGTACAGACACTTTAGGCACTTCATCTTGGCTTGGTTTTAAGCACCCACTCATTCCCCAAACAGTTACTGAGTGCCACATACTTGTCACACTCTTGCCCACATGAGAGAATCAAGAGGAGGAGAGTGATAACACTAGTGGCAGCTGGGCTGCAGAAGAAAGCCACAAGGTGAGCTCGTCCCAGTGAAGCAAGGGGACAGGCATCACAGGGCACTCTCTTCCTGTGTCTAAGGTACAACATTAGTCAGCTGGAGGAGTGGCTTCGAGGAAGAAACCTGCACCAGAGTGGAGCTGTTGAGACCATGGAGCCCCTGATCCAGGCTGCCCAGCTCCTGCAGTTAAAGAAGAAAAGTCCCGAGGATGCTGAGGCCATCTGCTTCCTGTGCACCGCCCTCAGCACCCAGCAGGTACGGTCACTGTCAGCCAAAGGGACTCAGGGCCAGGCCGCCTTCCATTCCAAGTCAAAGGTTGTTTTCAAAGCACTCTGGGCCTTTTTCTGCCCCCGGTGATACAGCCCTGAAAGTTCAGTCCCCTGAATGTTCCTGCATGAACTAAAGATACTTTGGTCTGCCAGTAACCCTCTGATCTCTCTTATTTACTTAGAAAGATCAGGGAGTCAATCCCACAAAGCATCAAGCTTAGGCACAAAGGTTTTTAAATGCTAATAGAGAGTTCTGGAATGTCTCTCACCCCAAAATTTAAATTTCTTTTAGAAATTGGCAGCAGCAGCTGACATTTGGCATTAAATTATTTCCTTTACAAGTATAATTCCATTTCATTCATATTTTCACTTAGACTTCATATGTGTTATTTTATTTTTTAATATTTTTTTATTTGGCTGCACCAGATCTTAGTTTCAGCATGCAGGATCTTCAATTTTTTTTAAGTGGTGACATGAGGGATCTTTCGTGTGGCGTTCGAATTCCTATTTGCAGCATGTGGGAACTACTAGTTTTCTGACCAAGGATAGAACCCAGGCCCCCTGCATGCGGAGTGTAGAGTCTTAGTCACTGGACCTCCAGGAAAGTCCCTACATGACTTTAAATAAAGTCAGTAAGCATCTGACTTTAAATTTTCTTTCCTTTCCCCCCCAGAAGTTGTATTTATCCTGGGTCTCAGTTGCAGAGATAATTTGTTGTTGCCATCCAGTCGCTAAGTCATGTCCGACTCTCTGCGACCATATGGACTGCGGCACACCAGGCTCCCCTGCCCTCTACTACCTCCTAGAGTTTGCTCAAGTTTATGTCCATTGACTAGGTGATGCTATCTATTTCATCCTCTACCACCCCCTCTTCTTTTGCCTTCAAGAAGTACTATGTCTGTCAAAAGATAAATCCTGTCCACACATAGGTGACCTTGCCCTCCATCATGAATGTGCCTGTTTAGAAATGGGCCCACCACAAGGTAGGGGTGCAAAATGAGACCAGCATGAGGAAATCGGGATTTTCCATATTAAACATGCACTTTCTCTCTGCCCAGCACCTAAAGAACAACAGGATCCAAATTCACTATTGCAAGTTAACATACATTTCCTTACCACCTCCGTTAGATACTCAAAGGTGAAATACCAAGCGCTTAAGAAAGCTGCTTCCTTCTATACGTGTTTACTGAAAGTTTTGAAACTTAAAATTTTGCTTTCATAAATTTATTCCTAGACTATACCTGGCACTGCTCTGCCACTGGGCAGGCCACTTCCCCTACACAAAGAATTACTTTCTGTTTAGATGGGAGAAAAACTTGCTCTTTACTAAGTGATTTTGGGGGGTGGTGAGAGGTAGGAAAGTGCTGTTAAGACTTTTGTTATAAAAGGAAAGATACCTAGGACTCTTTTAATGAAACCTTTAAATGGCTAGTAGATAAGGTGCTGAAGACTTCAGGCCCACAGTTTCCTAAAATCCTCATTAATCCATAAATCATAGAGTATGGGGGAGGGTTGGGCAGATATATAGGAGAAAGGAATTGGTAAGAGAGCTCAGATCTCCCAGGCAGAGCTTTGGGACCCTAATTTACTAAACGTGGATGCCTCGATGTCAGTCCAGCTGCACCTGAATTGTGGGTCTTGCCCACAGAGAAGTGTTCTCGGGTGCCAATGTCATATATTCTTTAAGAATCAAAAGTGATTTTAGGTTAATTTAGCTCTGTGCTAAACTTTTGTTTTTATTCCAACAGATTGTCAAAATTTTGAACCTTTATACCCCTCTGAATGAATTTGAAGAACGGGTGACAGTGGCCTTTATACGAACAATCCAGGTGAGTTTTAAAATAGTAATAATTTTATAAAGTCCTAGGATAAAACACGGAGAAGGCAATGGCACCCCACTCCAATACTCTTGCCTGGAGAATCCCAGGGACGGGGGAGCCTGGTGAGCTGCCGTCTGTGGGGTCGCACAGAGTCGGACACGACTGAAGTGATTTACAGCAGCAGCAGCAGCATAAAACAAATAAAAGAATTTTTAGTTTATAATTTAACCTAGCTTCTCTTTTATTAGTAAAATACTGCTTCCATTATATTCTAGAAGACCTTAAATTCTTAGGTGTTCTCTTTTGGTAAATAACTTACCATATATACAAAGAAGACTGAACTTTAATAATCTTTGCCTCTTGGATTTTACATTGTTTAAGTATTATTTCATTGACCACTGTGTTTGTGTTAGTCACTCAGTCATGTCTGACTCTTTGTGACCCCATGGACTGTAGCCCCCCAGGCTTCTCTGTCCTTGGGATTCTCCAGACAAGAATACTGGAGTGGGTTGCCATTCCCTTCTCCATGGGATCTTCCCAACCCAGGGATCCAACCCTGGTCTTCTGCATTGTAGGTAGATTCTTTACCATCTGAGCCACCATGGAAGCCCCAATTTACCACTAGCAAGTTGCTAAACTATAACACAAAGTGGAATTAGAAAGTAAGCAGAATATCAACCCTACCCATAAATGAAACTAAGAAATACTGTGGGGTTTAATGTTTTAATGTTTATTTATTTGGCTTCATCGGGTCTTAGTTGCGGCATGCAGGATCTTTGTTGTGTCATTCAGGATCTTGCCTTGCAGCTCATGAACTCTCTGGTTTCGGTCTGTGGGCTTAGTTGCTCTGTGGCGTGTGGGATCTTAGTTCCCTGACCAGGGACCAAACCTGCATCCCCAGCACTGCATGCAGATTCTTAACCACCGGACCACCCCCGAAGTCCTCATTAAAAGTAATACATTTGAATCAGTTTTAATGAGGTGGATGAAACTGGAGCCGATTATACAGAGTGAAGTAAGCCAGAAAGAAAAACACCAATACAGTATACTAATGCATATATATGGAATTTAGAAAGATGGTGACGATAATCCTGTATGCGAGACAGCGAGAGACACAGATGTATAGAACAGTCTTTTGGACTCTGTGAGAGAGGGAGAGGGTGGGATGATTTGGGAAAATGGCTTTGAAACATCTATAATATCATATAAGATACGAATCACCAGTCCAGGTTTGATGCATGATACTGGATGCGTGGGGCTGGTGCACTGAGACGACCCAGAGGGATGGTACGGGGAGGGAGGAGGGAGGGATGATCAGGATGGGGAACACGTGTATACTTGTGGTGGATTCATGTTGATGTAGGGCAAAACCAATACAATATTGTAAAGTAGTTAACCTCCAATTAAAATAAATAAATTTATATTTAAAAAAAAAGAAAAAGCTCTTAAATCTTGACTCTTACAATATTTAAGAGACTTACAGTATTTACCCTTAGGAACATTCTTGAAAGCAAGCATATTAAGGGAAATGATTATTTAAATCTGTCTTAAAAGAGTTGGTGAATGTTTACCTAAAGATGAGCTTGCTAAGCTGAGCCCTCAGTGATCTGTGCTGAGGGCCTAATCTTCGTGTGTGACTGTAGCTGACAGCATCTAAAGGGTGAGTCACATCAAAATTAGTCCCAAACGGTGAACATTCCTCCCATCAGTACAGGTGGGGAGCACCCTAAAGAGACGTAATACTTTTTCAAACTTTCAAACTGTCTCTTCAGCCGGTGAAGTAACTGTCAGTCCGAATCAAGGATAAAAAGAAATGGGAGAAAGTGATTAGAGAAGGAGGCAGAAAAAGCAGAAAAAAATAAATTACCTTGAGCATCATGTATAAATAGAGAAGAGAGGCTGAAGGTCAGGGGAGGGTGCCAGTCAGATGGAAGCTTGTTCTGTTAAGAGCAGTGGGGGAAATCCAGTGGTTTGTTAAAGATTTGGGTCAGAGAACCAGGCAGAGGGTCACCTCCATAGATGTTGTATCGTCAGCTGCTGAAATGGACTGATGGCAGAAGCCACTGAGTTCTCTGACATGCCACCGTTTTTATGGAGAGCTGAGAATTTACACAAAGCAGAGTGCATATTTATTAGAAAGTCTTTTTTTGCTTTTAGATATCTGAGACACATTAGAGGGAGAGCTCTAACTGCTTATAAATTGGCACTGTATACGAGAAGAGAGTTCAGGCCAAAGGTCAAAGAATAAGAGCCAAATCACACTTGGGGTTTAAGGTAGTAGGAAAAAGGCAGTGGAAGTTGGTCAGATAGTCTCTGGAGACACATACAGTGAGATTCTGAGTCATCCTTAGCAGTCAATTCTCGAGTCCATCAATTCTGTCAAAAAATGTGTGTGTCTGTGTGTGTTTGCCAGCTAGGGTTTTAGTTTTGTTTCTTCCTACACAGTGCTCAGAGGAAAGGCTGGGACACTTCATGCCATCCTCCTGTACTTGAACGTTATGTAGGATAAATACAAGTTGCTTTTGCAAACCATTTGCTAGGACAAAATATGCTGATGTGTAAGAATGATTCCTGTGAAATGACTACCTTGTGAATTTTAAATAAATACATATATACCTTTTGTTCCTGAATTGTAGTATAGGTATTATTTTCTTTTTTGTCCCATTTTTATACTCTCCTTTAAATCCTTTACAATTTCTTCAAACCCTTTAAAGTGCAGAGCCTACTGCTAACTCTAAGGTGCAGAAATTAAAGGGTCTTAAGTGCTATGAAAAAATTTTATGAACCTGTTGCCATTTTACATTTTATGCACATTTTCTCATGCTGTGTGATGGCTTTGTAATAATAATAAATGCAGCAAAGCTTGGAGCCAGCTGAGTGCTGAGCTAGCAACACTCCTGAAGAGACTGCTCTGACAGGATCACATGAAAGCCACCCTATGGTAGCTTAAATTAGTGAAGTTGCTTATTCATCCTTAAATGTCCTTGACTTTTCCAAATTTCTCTTCCTATCATTTCAAACTACTATTTCAAACTGTTAAAATTACTTTATAAATTTGACCCATCTTTCAAGATACCGAAGCTCATGGGTGTTTTTAAACTTGACACCTGGAAATTTAAAGTGTTTTCCTTACCCACGTTCAACTCTACAGGTTCTTCTGCCTTCTTAGAAGCATGTCACAGTCTTACACTCATGCCGATTTCATTCTAAAAACCCTGTTTCCTAGCACTTTCAAAGGCTACTGCATTGCGTATTTACTGACCTCACCCCTTGCTTCAAGACTTAAGAAAATAGAGATGCTATGAGTGTTAGAGTCAATGTAACATCCACACGGGATTCACTTAGCAGATTAATATCCCTTGTCTTCTCTAAAGGGCAAGTGATGAAACCTCTAGAAGGTTACAGAATATCAAAATATTGTCACTATCTGGTGTCTGGTCCCATCACTTTATGGGAAATAGATGGGGAAACAGTGGAAACAGTGTCAGACTTTATTTTGGGGGGCTCCAAAATCACTGCAGATGGTGACTGCAGCCATGAAATTAAAAGACGCTTACTCCTTGGAAGGAAAGTTATGACCAACCTATATAGCATATTCAAAAGCAGAGACATCACTTTGCCAACAAAGATCCGTCTAGTCAAGGCTATGGTTTTTCCAGTGGTCGTGTATGGATATGAAAGTTGGACTGTGAAGAAAGCTGAGCGCTGAGGAACTGATGCTTCTGAACTGTGGTGATGGAGAAGACTCTTGAGAGTCCCTTGGACTGCAAGGAGACCCAACCAGTCCATCCCAAAGGAGATCAGTCCTGGGTGTTCTTTGGAAGGAATGATGCTGAAGCTGAAACTCCAGTACTTTGGCCACCTCATGCGAAGAGTTGACTCATTGGAAAAGACTCTGATGCTGGGAGGGATTGAGGGCAGGAGGAGAAGGGGACGACAGAGGATGAGATGGCTGGATGGCATCACCAACTCGATGGACGTGAGTCTGAGTGAACTCCAGGAGTTGGTGATGACAGGGAGGCCTGGCGTGCTGCGATTCCTGGGGTCGCAAAGAGTCGGACACGACTGAGCGATTCAACTGAACTGAACTGAAAGCAATGATGGTGCCTTGTCCCGACAGGACAAGCAGTTCTCATACTTGTGGGATGACCTGTGTTTTCAATCAGGATATATTTATTTTCCTATTGGCAGGACTCAGTTAGTTGCCTTTGTATAGTTCAAAGTTTGATGGTGTGTGCCAGACTCAAGGAAGAAAGGAAATTTCTTTATCATAAAGAGATACATTTCGTATCATAAAAAGAACAGCAAACGACATACCCCTTGCCAAGTACCAGAGGATGCTCTGAATGTTCTCTTCACACACATTTACTCTCTCGAGCCTCATAACCTAATGAATATACTCTGCCCACCTCATTTTTTGCCATGTGTTTTTCTATTTTAAACCATTTTTAACTGTACAGTTCAGTGGCACTGACTATATTCACAATGTTGTATAACTATCGCCATTAATTCCAGAACTTTTTCATCATTCCAAACAGAAACTTGACCCA
Organism: Oryx dammah; assembly: GCF_014754425.2. Lineage (NCBI taxonomy): Eukaryota > Metazoa > Chordata > Mammalia > Artiodactyla > Bovidae > Oryx > Oryx dammah. Next base: position 12,473,011 of record NW_024070206.1, read on the forward strand.
ATGAGCAATAATTCCCTATTCTTCCTTTACCTCAGCCTCAGATAACCTCTATTCTCCTTCCCATCTCTATGAATTTGCTTGTACTAGATATTTCATGTAAATTTGTCCTTTCGGGTCTGGCGTATTTTACTTACAGTATTCTTTGGGTTCATCTGTGTTTTGCTATGTAACAGGTAGCAGAACATCATTCCTCTTTGTGGTTGAATAATAACCCCTTGTGTGTATATATTACCTTTTGTTCATCCATTCATCTGTTGATGGACCCTGGATTGCTTGTTTATTGGGGGCAATGTTTCATTAACATTAGTCTACAAATATGAGTACTTGTTCTAAGTTATTTTAGGTGTATCCTTGGGAGTTGAATTACAAGTTCATATAGTAATTCTGTGTTTAAATGTTTGAGGAACTACCTCCAATGCCGTTTTGCATTCCCACCAGCAACGCATGAAGTATGTACATCATTCTTGTAGTTTTGTATGTTGGACCACCCTTGCGTTCTGGGGATAACTCCAAATTGCTCGTGTCTGTTTGTTAAATCCACCTGGTTTATAGTGGTATTCATTGGCCCCTCTTTGCTCTTGACCTTCCACCTGGTGGTTCTATCCATTATCGAAAATGAGGTAATGGAGTTTCCGATTATTACAGACTTATTTCTCCCTTCAGTTCCTTCCATTTTTCCTTCATGATTTTCAGAAGGAAGTTATATATATGCATATATATAACTCCTATCTTGATTGAGACTTTTATGCAAATATAATGTCCTTCTTTGCCTCTTGTAAACCTTTCTAACTTTGTATGACAATAATATAGCTGTATCAGCTCTTTTCTGGTTACTTTGTATGTGTACTTTGTATGACAATAATATAGCTGTATCAGCTCTTTTCTGGTTACTGGGAATATCTTTTTTCAAACTCTTATTTTCAGTCTTTTTGGGTGTCTAAAGTGAGTCTCTTCCAGACATCGTGTAGGCGACTTTTTGAAAATCCTTTCTGCCAGTCCCTGCCTTTCAGTTGCGCTTATGTTTCCATTTAAAGTGTTACTGATACAAGATTTATTTCTGCCATGTGACTGCTTGCTTTCTGTGCGTCTTCTGTGTTTTGTGTTTCTCAGTTCTTTCGTCACTGTCTTGTGTGTTTATTTCTTGTAGGGAGGGTATCATTTTGATTCCCTACATTTCTGCATATTTTGGGGTTATTTTCTACGTCTTTATTTGTATTTTTTGGCTCTGCCAGGTCTTGTTGCTTCACGTGGGCTTTCTCTCGTTGCAGCAAGCAGGGGTTACTCTTCACTGTGGTGCACATGGGTTTCATTCCAGTGTCTTCTCTTGTTGCAGAGCACAGGCTGTAGGGTGCATAGGCTTCAGTAGTTGTGGTGCGTGGGTTTAGTTGCTCCACGGCATGTAGAGGAAGAGGAATTGAACCCATGTGCTCTGCATTGACAGACAGATTCTTAACCACTGGACCACCAGGGAAGTCTTTGGTTATTTTCTTAGTGGTTACTGTGGTGATCACGATGAATTTCTTCAACCTGTAACAACCTAGTTTAAATAATACCCTCTTGGTTTCAATAGTATACAAATACTCTGCTACTATGCATCTCCATCCCTCTTGATTTATATTGTTATTGCCACAGATTACTTCCGTTAAACATGTATACCCATTAACAGAAATTTATTCTTATTTTATGCATTTGTGTAAGTCATATAGGGAACAAAGGTGCTGCAAAACAAGTATAATGCTGGCTTTTACATTTACCTGGCTTCCCAGGTGGCGCTAGTGGTAAAGAACCTGCCTATAATGCAGGAGACACAAGAGATGTGGGTTTGATCCCCGGTTGGGAATATCTCCTGGAGGAGGGCATGGCTACTCACTCCAGTATTCTTGCCTGGAGAATCTCATGGACAGAACCTGGTGGGGGTTGTAAAGAGTGGAGCCCCATGGGGTTGTAAAGAGTTGGACATGACTAAAGCGACTTAGCACGCAGGTTTACCAGTGTTATTTTTTCTTATGGTTTTGAGTTACTGTCTAATGTCCTTAACATTTCACCCTGAAGGACTTTCTTTAGTTACTGGTAACCAGCTCCTCCTGCTTTTGTTTCTCTGGAAATCACTCAGCTGTCCCTTGGTATCCAGGAGGGATTGGTTCTGTGATCTCCATGGGTACCAAAACCTGTGGATACTCAAGTCCTTTATAAAAAATGGCATAGTGTTTGCATATATCCTACACACATCTTCCTGTATATTTTAAATCATCTCCAGATTACTTATTATACCTAATACAATGTAAATGCTATGTAAATAGTTGTCAGCATATGTCAAATTCAAGTCTTATTTTTTGGAACTTCCTGAAGTTTTTAAAAAATATTTTTGATCCATGGTTGGTTGGATCTACAGATGCAGAACCATGCAGAACCTGTGAATACAAGGGGCAGACTGTAATTCTCCTTCATTCTTGAAAGACATTTTTTCCAGATATAGAATTCTTGGTTGACTGGAAGAAGAAATTTCAGAAATTAAAATGTATCATCCCACTGCCTTCTGGCCTCCATGATTTCTGATAAGAAATCCACTTTTACTGAGGATAAATTATGTGATGAGTTACTACTCTCCTGCTGTTCTTTGGATTCTTTGTCATTGGGGTTTGATACTTTGACATAATGTGTCTCAGTGACTCTTTTTGAGTTTATTCTGCTAGTTTGTTGAGCTTCTTGGAAATATATCTTTCATCAGATTTGGGCATGTAGGCACTATTTCTTCCAATAGTTTGCTATCCCTTTCTCTCTTTGCTTTTTCTGGGACTCCTATGATGTATATTTTGGTTCACTATATGGTGTCCCACAGGTCCCTCAGGCTCCGTCCACTTTTATTCATTCATTTTTCTCTCCCCTTCTCAAACTGGAGAATTTCATCTGCTCTGTTTTCAAGTTGACTGGTCATTTCTTCTGCCTATTCAAGTCTTCCGTTAGACCCCTTTAGTAAAATGAACAATTTCATTTTAGTTACTAACACTTTCCCTAAAATATCTAGCTCCAAATAGAGGGTGAGAGGGGAGGGGCTCTGTCCCCTTTAGATCTTCCAACTGATGCTGTAGAGGAAGCCACTGTATCCCAAGAGAGCCAAAAGCAAGGCAGACATCTGTGCCAGTCCTTCAGGGAACTGCCAGACCAACCAGAGTGCACAGCCCCAGAGCTTTGGAAGGCAAGGTCTCACTGCCTGCCCAGGTACCAGCCAGCTGCTCCAGGACTGGGGGTTGCTGCAGTGTGGTTGGAGAATGGGGGATGGCAGCCAATGCACACTGCTCTCTCAGCAAAGCTCTGCAGGCTCTCCTTTATCAGGCACTTTCCTGGTTGTTTTAAGCATCCAGTCAGGTTCCAGAGTTATAAGACAGTTGATGCCATTCTTTTTTCTAGCTCAGTGGTAGCTTCAGTGGAGGGACTGACCCCTGGAGGTTCTTGTTCTGTTATTTTGTGCAATGTCACTCTCCCTTTTCCTTTTTAGAGATGAGGAAACTGAGGCAGAGGAAGGTTCAGGAACTCGCCCAAGGTGGTGCCAGGATTACAGCTCAGGTTAACTGCCTCTAGAGCCCATGTCCTCAACGCTTTCACCATACCGCCTCGCCATGTGATTTGCAGCTGAAATGTATTTTTCTGTTCTCCCTTAGATGGAAAAGTTTTTAAAGAATGCTAGAATTGGAGAAGCTAATGTCATCTGATCTCGAAACAGGCCTAAACCAAAGCCTCTTTCCCTCTAAATACCTCAGAAAGAGAAGTCCTCAGAAAGAGGACTTCTCCTGAAGTCCTGCCTAGTTATTGGAACAGGAATATTCTTGTGATTCATTTTTGTGAATTCACCAAAACTGACTCTTTTTAGACATAGGCAGTATTTTACATGGTCTTATCCTTCCCCACAGGCACAACTGCAAGATCGGAATGACCCTCAGCAGCTGCTATTAGACTTCAAGCACATGTTTCCTGTTTTGTTCCCATTTAATCCATCTTCTCTGACCATGGACTCAATCCACATCCCAGCATGTCTCAATCTGGAGTTCCTCAACGAAGTCTGAAAATACACATGCCAAAGCTCGATTGCCAGCGAGAGCATGAAGGAAGTACATAGGACAGTAAAGTGAATTTAAGAATCTGTTAAAATCTACAAAAGTAGGTCAGAGTTTGAGAGCCTGTGCAGAGTGAACTATACAGAATAAGACACATCTGTCATTATATTTTGTACCTACTGCTCAGAATAAAAACACTTGAAATATGGAAGATTTTTTTAAAGTATGATTTCGGTCTAAACAAATTCATATCATAATCCATAGCCACCAACAGTCCCCATGGCCATATAAAAGGTGCCAGTCTATAAAATAGAAACTGCCTAGTTTTGATCTTTGGACATAACTGGAGAATGTCCAAAGTAAGATGACATTAAAAATAATGTAAATCATATAAACTGCCTTCAGAGGGCTTTTAACAAATCACGGTACTATTAAGCATGATACTGTCATATAGCAAGTGACATTTCCCCACATCAACAAACTACAGGTGTGGATGGGTTTATATATAGACCTGGGCCTTCTGAGAAGTTTCCTGAAGATAATTTTAATGCCTAGTGATGCAGACAATGGTGTAATTGACCTCCAGACTAAACAGTTTGATTATTTGTTTCTGAAGTATAATTAGAAGACTTGGTCCCTAATATACTCAGACCTATTTGTGTAGTCATGAATTTATGGAGAAATTGTGCTAAAAATGCTGCAGTTCCAAACATAAAATGTAAGCAAATAGATACTATTATTTCCAATGCTAGTCCATGCACTTCCTGACTCAACAAAACTTTCAAAAAAATCAATATAATCTAAATGTTAGAAAATAGTCACAAGTCTTATTTTATTAGATTAAAAATCAAACAAGTCAGTATAAAAGCATTTAATTCCTTAATGCCATTATACCTCCAATAAGAGGTATAATTACATATTATGTAATGCTCATAGTAAGGAAAGCAAACTTCATCTTGAGAATTTGACAATTTGAAAAGTCTTTTTTAAAAAATCAGTTCAGGTATTATTATTATCCAAAAGTTTTGGGTGCTTGTATGGTGCTTGTATGTGTATGTGTTTTTTTTTTTTTTAAGAGAGAATAGCTTATGTCAACTTTCCCTTTTCAGTTTGTTTTCAACATTTTTCAAAATTACTACAAAAAATTGTAAATATCTCTGCTTTAAAATAAGGATTAAAAAAAAGAGTATTCAATCATAATATTACAACAGATTTTATGTGTATACTGCTGGTTTCTTCAACAGCAGACATTCAATTAGAAAATCCTACATATTGCTTACAACCTTTTTTTTTTTTTTTTTTACTATTTTTTCATATTTCTGGTAGATAACAGTACGCTCCTTCCATGACAGGAACAGATGGTGTTTGTAAATCGTAGAAGAGCCTCTTTGCTGCATCAAGAAGATAAAATTTCTCCACAAAGTACAAGTAGAACCCCACACCCCACCACCTTTTTACTCAGTCTTTCAACTTAAAAGGCTCTTAGAAATACAACACACTCTGAGCACTAAGGAGTCCTGCGTGCGGAGCCCTCACAGCTCAGCTTCCTTGTAATCCTCCTCACCCCCTGGGCGGAAGAGGCACCACACCTGGATGAAGACCACTGCCTAGCAGGTCCCAACCCGTGTCATCAACATGACCTCCACACTGAACATCAGACTCCTCTCGGGTGTCCACACGGCTTTGCCTTCCCCTCCCTCCCCAGATAAAGTCACACGATATGACAACCCTGACCCACACTCTTCAGCCCACATGGTGACTACATTTGGAGGCCAGTCTAAACCAACTGGGTCTATGGCTACCTCTTTTTAAAGTTGTTTATTACATATAATTTGCTTTTTACTGCATTTTAGCTTAAAACTTAGTTTCATGTAGGGCCTGTTCTTAACCTCCTAGAGAAAATGAAATGCCTCATTAGAGTGGTAAGGAATTTGAAAAGCAGCAGCTTCCCTGTCCTTGAATGTGTTGTATTAGTTGCTCAGTCACGTCTGACTCTTTGTGACCCCATGGACTCTGTCCAGGGAATTCTCCAGGCAAGAATATTGGACTGGGTAGCCATTCCCTTCTCCAGGGGATCTTTCTGACCCAAGGACCAAACCCAGGTCTTAGCTCAGTTGATAAAGAATCTGCAGCAATGCAGGAGACCCTGGTTTGATTCCTGGGTCAGGAAGATCCCCTGGAGAAAGGGATAGGCTACCCACTCCAGTATCCTGGGGCTTCCCTGCTGGCTCAGATGGTAAAGAATCTGCCTGCAATGTGGGAGACCTAGGTTTGATATCCTGGAGAAGGGAACAGCTAACCACCCCAGTATTATGGCCTGGAGAATTCCATGGACAGAGGAGCCTAGCAGGCTACAGTCCATGGGGTCGCAAAGAGTTGGAGGACTGAGTGGCTTTCCCTTTCTTTCCTTCCTGCAGGGCAGGCAGATTCTTTACCCTCTGAGCCACCAGGGAGGCCCTTACGCACTTATACTCGCATCTCTCCATCCCTCTGGGTCACTACCTTTGCTGTCCCTACCAGTGATATGACAGACCTATCAGTGGCTAACCATCGGGTGCCAAAGACTCACTGAATAAAACCTTGGCAGGTAGAATAAATGGGGTGGGGGAACCTTATGAATGCTTCCCTACTAAGCCTAAGAAACGGTAGATTGAGTTCTCTTCCAAAGGTAAAGATATTTAACTGGAGCTGCAGTTTGTATATACTTAATGACTCAGTAGGTGAAGAATCTGCCTGCAGTGCAGGAGACACAGGAGATGTGGCTTCCGTCCGTGGGTTGGGAAGATCCCTTGGAGGAGGAAACGGCAACCCACTCCAGTATTCTTGCCTGAAAAAATCCCATGGACAGAGGAACCTGGCGAGCTACAGTCCATAAGGTCACAAAGAGTCAGACACAACTGAGCAACTAGGAAAAAAAAAAAAGCAATCTTTTACAGACACAATAAAAGAATACATTAATTGGTTACTTAAGTCAGTTCAACACATTTTCCAATTTCTTGAAATCAATGACTTTTAATTTAAATAATCCAACATAAAGGTTTGAATTCTATGCCAGATATCTGTCTTTATATTTTAGTATTTAAAATTTAGTTGACACTTTTCTCACTACGTGCCTTCAGCAGTTACTAAGATAACTGACATCAATTGTCTGAAATAAGTGTTGCTGTGGGAAGAATTTTCATGTTCAACATAACATTCTGGTGGTGTTTTTGTTCTGTCTTTGGAAACATGAAAAGCATTTTAAAGATTACTTAATCAAATATTTATAGATAAACAATTCATGTTTTAGGTATTAACTGGACCTATCAGTTTACTGAGAGTAATGTGTGTTGTGTGCATATTATAATTATTGCTGAAGCTGACAAACATATCACCTACATGTATTCTCCATGAGCCGTCACAGCCACTGTTAGACTTAACAGAACCCAGCAACCTGATCAGACCCAAAGGAAAATAGGTTTTATCCTCCTTTTTATGAAGCATGTCAACAAGAGTTTTTTCCTTGATTTTCCTATGCTACGTTTTAAAGTTTTTGTAAAAACAAAAGAGACAAAACTAAAAACTTGGAAAACTTAGAAAAAATTAACACTGTTACTATCAATTCATCAAATACTTAACAGTCTCACTTAACCCATTATGATAATAGTAACCAATAAATTAAAATCCATTTCTTTAACATATAGTAAGTTTAATTGCTTTCATACATTTGACCTAGTTCTAAGGAAGCAAGGGATTTGTAAGCTGAAACACTTGTGTGATGCCGAGTGACTAGACAGTTACTAAAGTGTGACAGCACGGGGCAGGACACATTCTATGAGTTTTTCCTCATAGAATGTTTCTCACAGTTTCTCATTATTTGCTGCATCAGCCAAACAGCCATAATTCACTCTTTGTACACATTGGTGCCATAGAGAATTAGTGTATAGAAAATTAGAGGTTGATGCCAATGCCAATAAAACATAGGCCTTTTTTTTTTATTATATAGGTCATTAGATGCTAAAGATTGTTTTTCCAAAAACAATTTCCAATTATAATAAAGAAGGTCAATCAAAAATGAGTTTAAACTGCTTTCTAAAGTGATAGTGTCAGAATAATCCAGATTTGAATACAACATTTTGTCACCAACTGATGCTTAGATAAAGGACTGCTTCACTGAGGAGTTCACACATATTCAGAGGTGAATCTAACAGTGGAGAAGAAATATTACTAATAAAAATATTTTTCCATTTTGAACAAATCTGTAAACTACACCTTTGTTTATAAAAATTGCTTTTATTAGTCACTGTAATATTCAGCTGTGGATAAAAATCTGTGGAAATAAATACTATTGAATAAGGTGGTGTGACAAATTTAAATGAAATTTTAAACTAATTGCACATTGGCTGAAAAGTTTATTTTTAATGCTTTTAAGAAATTTTATTCAGGGGTCTGTATTTCAAACATGCATCATGATCATTGAAACCAGAGGTTGGCAAACTGCAGCCTGAAAGTTGCAGGTAGAAGGAAACTCCCTATAAAATAAGACTTGCTGCTAAGTCGCTTCAGTCATGTCCGACTCTGTGCGACCCCACAGACGGCAGCCCACCAGTCTCCCCTCCCTGGGATTCTCCAGGCAAGAACACTGGAATGGATGCCATTTCCTTCTCCAATGCATGAAAGTGAAAAGTGAAAGTGAAGTCGCTCAGTCGTGTCCAACCCTCAGAGACCCCATGGACTGCAGCCTACCAGGCTCCTCCATCCATGGGATTTTCCAGGCAAGAGTACTGGAGTGGGGTGCCATTGCCTTCTCCGATAAAATAAGACTTACTAAGTTAATTCAAACAAGGCAGTTTGGGTGCAGTGGATCAATGGAATAAAACAGAGAGCTCAGAGATAGACTCATATATAACTTTGTATATGGCAAAGATGTCATTACAAATCAGTGGGTACAATATTTATAAGATCTGTATGGAGTAACTTACATAAGTGAAAAACATTAACAATGACATTAAAATACTGGAAAACATTTCATGGATAAGAAAACTCCATACTACAGAAATGTCAATTATCCCCAAGTTGGTCTACAGATTAAAAACAATCTCACTACAGTTTTGGGGGAACCAAACGGGTCTGCTGGCCTGCACACAGTAAAATCAATCTGCCAACACCAGGTAGTGGTGAAGGAAAAGGCAATGTAACACAGGCCCAAGGAGTATGGGCAGCTAATGTTCAAAAGACCTGAACTCTGGGGGAACTTCAGGGAAATGTTTTTAAAGACAGAGTGAGGCATAGGGTTGCAGAGTGCCTGATCAGCTCCTATACATTTTTCTGACATCACCTGATGGTGGTGGGGAGTCAACATCACCAACCTTCTGGTTCCAACCAGTCTGGGGTCTCCGCTTGTGGTCAACAGGCAGTTGACTTCTTTCACCAGGTGGGGATTTCAGTATCGGCAAAACAGCTCAAGAATATGGCTCAGAATATTACTTACAGCCCTTAAGAAGGAACTAAAGGTCCTTGACTTTATTTTATGGCTAAACATTTTAACTGTTTTCCTATATTTCTGCGTTTTTTCACTTCTGTGATTAAATTTGCTCTTTGAAACTGAGGGAGGGCCAAGGAGGCTAAAGTTTTTTTTTTTTTTTTTAACCAACAAGTGGTAGGTGAAGGACATGGTGGGTGGGGTCTACCCAGGGGAGGCCCCATAGGGTTCTGCTCAGTTAAATCTATGAACCTAGATTTAACTAAGTTTATACAGGTATACCTTGGAAATGTTGGTTGCTCAGTTCAAGACCATTGCAATAAAATGAGTATCACAAATAACACAAATTTTTTGGTTTCATAGCACATACAAGTTATTTTTCCACTATACTGAAGTGTGCAAAGATCACTGATCACAGATTGCCATAACATGATAATCATGAAAAAGTTTGTAATATTATAAGAATTACTAAAATGTGATGCAGAGACAAAAAGTGAGCAAATGCTGTTGGAAAAATGGCACCAGCAGACTTGCTCCAAGCAGAGTTGCCACAAACTCAATTTAAAAAAGAAAATGAAACAACAACAACAAAAAAACACAATAAAGTGAAGCAGAATATAATGAAGTATACCTGTATTACCAAATGAAATTCTAAGGCTTGGTAAGGGTACAGAAACTGCAAGTAACTTTCAAACAGGTAGACAAAGACAAATACACTTGACCCTTGAGTAGGGGGTAGGAGACCCCCCCACCCTCCATGCAGTCAAATTACATCCTCTGAATGTAATTTGTAGACAGCTCTACACATACTGAGTTCCTCCATATCCGAGGTTCCAACCAATCTCTGCTCATGTAGTACAGTAGTATTTACTATTGAAACAAATCTGCAAATCAACCTGTGCAGTTCAAACACATGCTGCTCAAGGGCCAGCTGTATATATATCCTTCACTTAAGTTTGTGATAGTATCTTAAGCTATTTGGAATACATCTAGACCTGGGGTAAACTTAAATTCGGCAAATCAATGTCTATATTATTCTCTGTCTATATTTATTTCTGATGTGCTTGTTTGGGAAGTTAAACTTTCAGTAGGGCAGGTATCTGTTATAAGGACAAAATCACATCCGAGGTTATAACTCCCTCTTTTTTAAAAAATTTATTTAATTGAAGGATAATTGCTTTACAGAATTTTGTTGTTTTCTGTCAAACCTCAACATGAATCAGCCATAGGTATACATATGTCCCCTCCCTCTTCAGCCTCCCTCCCATTTCCCTCCCCATCCCCACCCCTCTAGGTTAAGACAGAGCCTGTTTTCGGTCCCTGAGACATACAGCAAATTCCCATTGGCTATCTATTTTACATATGGTAATGTAAGTTTCCAGGTTACTCTCTCCATACAGTTCACCCTCTCCTCCCCATAGCTGCCTCTTAACAAAATTTGAAGTTATCACCAAAGCAGTTAGACTAACAATGAGCACATACATGACCTTCCCAGCTTCTCAAGATTAGTAAATGCAGCTGTCTCATTCATTCAAATTCAAGGCCCTCCTTACCCTTGAGTTCTGAATCCATGGATTCATTCAACCTCAATCTAAAACATTTTTTGCCAGAAAGTTACACAAAGACTTGAATTTTTCAGGCACCAGCAACTATTTACATAGAATTTACACTGTATTAGGTACTATAGCTAATCCAGAGATTTCTTAATGTATGTATGTGGGAGAATGTGCATAGGTTATATGCAAATACTACTTTATGTAAAGGACTTGATTTAGGTGTCCGTCTAGAACCAATCCCCTAAGATACTGAGGGGTCACTGTACTCATCTGTTAATATAGTCCCAGCTCCTACCAACTGTACCAGCTTTCCGAGTCTCTGCTAATGAAACTTCGAAAAGCAGTGCTATTCAAAATTACCATCAATTTGGGGTATTATAATGGCACCCTACTCCAGTACTCCTGCCTGGAAAATCCCATGGATGGAGGAGCCTGGTAGGCTGCAGTCCATGGGGTCACGAAGAGTTGGACACGACTGAGCGACTTCACTTTCACTTTTCACTTTCATGCATTGGAGAAGGAAATGGCAACCCACTCCAGTGTTCTTACCTGGAGAATCCCAGGGATGGGGGAGCCTGGTGGGCTGCCGTCTGTGGGGTCACACAGAGTCCGACATGACTGAAGTGACTTAGCGGCAGCAGCAGCAGCAGGAAGTTTAAGTACAGCAAAATTATCCACATAATGTAGAAGACAAGGCTGAGGCCAGTTATTTCTGAAATCCTAATGAAATCTTAACATGCAAATTCAAGATTTATAATTGATTCACTGATTTCCAGTTTTACACTAATGCTACTCTTTTTCTTTTCAAAAAAATACAGAAAGACATAATAGGCTATTTCTAAAAATATTGAAAGCTAAATGTCTTACAACAGTAACTTTACATCATGTATCTAGATTTTTAAAATTATAAAATACCTAATTTTTATATATTTAGTATTGTACTATATGGACTTCCCTGGTGGCTCAGACAGCAAAGCATCTGTCTACAATGTGGGAGACCTGGGTTCGATCCTTGGGTTGGGAAGATCCCCTGGAGAAGGAAATGGCAATCCACTCCAGGACTATTGCCTGGAAAATGCCATGGACAGAGGAGCCTGGTAGGCGTCAGTCCATGGGGTCGCAAAGAGTCGACAAGACTGAGCGACTTCATTTTCTATACATACATGGATAGTTATAGATATGGTTAAAAATGAAAAGAACTAAATGGAATTTCAGGTAATTTTTCACCTTGCTTGAAAGATACTTTTCCTCTCAATTTTTATTTTGAAAGTTAAACAGCTACAGAAGAGTTGTAACCATAGAACAATGAACCACCACGTAGTCTACATTTATGTTCGCCATGTTTGCTTTCTGTCTTCGCCAGTGTATCTGTATGCAGGTTTTTTTTTTTCTCCAGGCAATTGATAATTAGTTTTGTTTTGGCACCATGACTCTTCACCTTTAAATATTTTGGTGTGTATCTCCTTAGAACAAAGGACAATCTCTGCCCTATCTACAATATAATTAACGTTAATCAGGAAAAGTAATGTCAATACCATCTCATCCAATTTACAGACCATTCCTCCCCAACTATCCCAATTCTGTTCTTTAGAGTTGTTTTGAATCCAGTTTCCAAAAAGACCCCACATTACACTTAATTGTCACATCTCATCTCCTGTTCATCTAGTACCATTCCTGGCTTTTTTCACAACACTGACATTTTAAGAGTTCAGGTCAGTTATTTAGCAAAGTGTCCTTCAATTGGATTTGTATGATTGTTTCCTTATGATTAGATTTGTCAGACATTTTTTTGGAGAAATCCTATGTGAGTCTGTGTCCTTCTCAGTGCATCTCAGTGCATGATGTCAGTTTGTCCCATTAATGGTAACATTAAGCTTCACCATTTGGTCAAGGCAATACCCACATTTCTCTAGTGTATGGATAACTTTTCCTCTTCATGATACTCTGCTGCTGCTGCTACTGCTAAGTCACTTCAGTCGTGTCCGACTCTGCGACCCCATAGACGGCAGCCCACCGGTCTCCCCCATCCCTGGGATTCTCCAGGCAAGAACACTGGAGTGGGTTGCCATTTCCTTCTCCAATGCATGAAAGTGAAAAGGGAAAGTGAAGTCGCTCAGTCGTGTCCGACTCTTCGAGACCCCACGGACTGTAGCCTACCAGGCTCCTCCGTCCATGGGATCTACCAAGCAAGAATACCGGAGTGGGGTGCCACTGCCTTCTCCACATGATACTCTGAGATTGTGTAAATATCTTTACATAGATTTTCATGTTTTTATATATGTAAACCTTTTTACTCAATGGTTTTCAAATATACCCATTTTCATGACATTTTTAATTACGGAAAACTTAGAAATTTCTATTTGGAAAGACTTGCTGCAGGCGATCTGTAAGTGGGAAAGTGTGATACTCATGATGGCATTTTAACTTTTCTCAATAAATATAAGAGCACCAAACTGAATAGAACCTGCCTTTTTCTCTTATTGAAGAACACTAATACCCTTATCAATAGTTCTAGAGACCAAGAATTTATTTTGCATTTGGACTATTAGAAAGTTTTAATGGAAAAACACACAACTTTTCAAGATCTGTTTATTTCCTCCACTGTTGTATCTCAACACCATTAATTGCACATGTTTTCTGATTTGTTTTCTTTGTATTACAAAACATATTTGACTGGCTGAAGTTCAGAGTGCCAACTTGTGATAAGACGTGTTGGTTTTGGCTCACCTAATGAATTCCATTTTGATTTCTATTTTATTATGAGCAACTAGCTGTCAAACATAAATCAAGTTCTAATGCCCTACGGTATTCATTATATATATGCATCTAGAATGGTATCAGCTCTGTACTATCCTTGGAAGAATTAAGAAAATGGTCATTTGAATCACTTTCTGTAGGAGCCATTGTTGATAAAGGCGAGCATCTAGTAATGACCCATTGCCTCACTTCTCCACCCACCTTTCTCTGCCAAAAAAAGCAAATCAAGTCACCAAATACAAATATGTTACCTTTACCAAGGTTTCAACTACTTTATTTCTTCCACCAAGGAAGATTAATTTAGCATTCACGTCCTGTCCTGTTTTCCATAACATGCGCCTTAGCTAACTCTTTTCCTATCCTCCACTTCTATGTTCCAAATGCCGTAAGCCCTGGACAAAGAACACAGGCCATGGGCTTCTGAGAATCAAGAGTTCAAACTTCAAATTCAGCAATTTTCTAGATTTGAGGCTTTGGCAAATTGCTTGGTTTCTCTGGGTCTAAGCTTCCTCATTTATAAAATAAGAAAGGAATAACTCCTACCTATTTCATGGGATTGCAAAATGTCCCTTAATTCAGGTTTGTCTGATGTTGTATGAATTGTGTGTTATTCTGTTTTACGTAACAGTAATCCTGAGAAACCTGTAGGCAGGTCAGGAAGCAACAGTTAGCACTGGACATGGAACAACAGACTGGTTCCAAATAGGAAAAGGAGTACAAGGCTGTATATTGTTACCCTGCTTATTTAACTTATATGCAGAGTACATGAGGAGAAACACTGGACTGGAAGAAACACAAGCTGGACTCAAGATTGCCGGGAGAAATATCAATAACCTCAGATATGCAGTTGACACCACCCTTATGGCAGAAAGTGAAGAGGAACTAAAAAGCCTCTTGATGAGAATAAAAGAGGAGAGTGAAAGTTGGCTTAAAGCTCAACATTTAGAAAACGAAGATCATGGCATCTGGTCCCATCACTTCATGGCAAACAGATGGGGAAACAGTGGAAACAGTGTTCAGATTTTACTCTTTTGGGCTCCAAAATCACTGCAGGTGGTGATTACAGCCATGAAATTAAAAGACGCTTACTCTTTGGAAGGAAAGTTATGACCAACCTAGATAGCATATTCAAAAGGAGGGACATTCCTTTGCCAACAAAGGTCCGTCTAGTCAAGGCTATGGTTTTTCCAGTGGTCATGTATGGATGTGGACTGTGAAGAAAGCTGAGTGCTGAAAAATTGCTGCTTTTGAACTGTGGTGTTGGAGAAGACTCTTGAGAGTCCCTTGGACTGCAAGGAGATGCAACCAGTCCATTCTGAAGGAGATCAGTCCTGGGTATTCTTTGGAAGGAATGATGTTGAAGCTGAAACTCCAATACTTTGGCCACCTCATGAGAAGAGTTGACTCATTGGAAAAGACCCTGATGCTGGGAGGGATTGGGGGCAGGAGGAGAAGGGGACGACAGAGGATGAGATGGCTGGATGGCATCACCGACTCGATGGACGTGAGTTTGGGAAAACTCCAGGAGTTGGTGATGGAGAGGGAGGCCTGGCGTGCTGTGATTCATGGGGTCAAAAAGAGTCGGACACAACTGAGCGACTGAACTGAATTGAACTGAACTGAATCCCAAAGATGGTAGCTTTTATTTTACTATCACTCATCATCCAGAATATGGAGATGAAAAAAATATTGTCAGGTATGTGAGAGGCTTTGATCTATTCAAAGTCCAAATTCCACTGACTATATGCTGCTGCTGCTGCTAAGTCGCTTCAGTCGTGTCTGACTCTGTGCGACCCCACAGACGGCAGCCCACCAGGCTCCCCAGTCCCCGGGATTCTCCAGGCAAGACACTGGAGTGGGTTGCCATTGCCCTCTCCAATGCAGGAAAGTGAAAAGTGAAAGTAAAGTCAACCAGTCCTGTCCGACCCTCAGCGACCCCATGGACTGCAGGCTTCCAGGCTCCTCCATCCATGGGATTTTCCAGGCAAGAGTACTAGAGTGGGGTGCCATTGCCTTCTCCGACTGACTATATACCCCTGCTGTAAAAAACCAATATACATATTATCTAAAGTTTTTAAAGTGAATTTAAAGTTAGCAGCCTTGGAATTTGCGTACTGAATTAACAAGTGTCAATTTCCTGGATTTGTTTAAATCAAAGCATCAGAAAAAAAGAATAAACCAGAGGGTCAAAGAACAACAGATGGTGAAGAAAGGGAACAAAAGGAGCACAAAAGAGAAATGAAGGGATTTTCTGTAATGCTGGACATGTTCTAATTACATTTTGAAAGCTGAGAGTAGTTTGGTTTACAACAGTGTAAGCACTTGTGAAACTCATCCAACTTGAAGATTCATACGTTTGACCATATGGTAATTCTGCCATAAAAGGACTGTAAACATATACTTACCTTTAATGTGAGCCAAAGTATTCCTGAAGTGTACTAAGGCTGACAAAGGAAAAAAAAAAAAAAGATGGAAACACGTGATACAGAAAATATGGCAAAGTGTTAATAATGTAGAATACGGGTGATGAATATACGAGTACTTCACGTAGAAGTCTCTGCACTTTCCTGTAAGTTTCTAAGTTTTTATAATAAATAAAGCGTTGGGTTAAAACAAACAAACAAAACAAAACCAGAGGACCACGAACGCGTCTGAAAACCAGGATTTGGGGCGGGCGTTCCCAGACAGCTCACAGAACACCTCAGAACCTCCCACCACCCCTTCCCAACCACCGAACTGAGCCCGAGGCAGCGTGGCCCGCAGCCCCACCCCGCCCCTGAGCCCTGGCGCTGGGGGTCTGCCGCCCGCGTCGCCCCCTGCTCGCCCGGTCTCAGTCCGTTCTCAGAACACGCTCCATCACCTAGTTCCCAGAACTCAGATTGCGCAGTGGTCACGTCATCATCGACCAGGGCTCGCAGAGCGGCAGGGGCCACCCTAACCTCACCCAAACCTTAGCCTAACTGCCTCCCCCTAACCTCCCAGCCCCCGGGTCCCTGGCCCCATTTCGCCTGACACGTTTTCATAATCCTCTCAGGCTCCGGGCCAGCGGCGCCGCAGCCATGGGGCCCGATCATATAAGGAAAATACTGCGGCCTCATCCGGGGGCTGCATCGTGGACCCGGGGGCGACCCTGTCCCCTAGGCCACTCGCTACAACCCACACCTACCAACCTCCCCTCCCCGCTTCGCGCGCCCAGGGCTCCCGGGCGTGTCCAGCCGCCTCGGGCCCCGGGCCCCGGGCTGTTCTGCGCAGCCGCCCACCCCGCCTGCCAGAGCGGCTCAGCCAATCCCCTCCCACGCCGTCTTCCGCGCCCACCCGACTTCCGGCCGGGCTCGGCCGCCTCAGACCTCCCGCGAACCCTTTCCGCCCTTTTGCCCGCCCAGTCACACGTTTGGCCCCCGGTCACGTTGAAGAGAATCCGGGAGCTAGGAGGAGGGGAACCGCTAATTACCTCGGCGTGGGGAGGGGCTCCAGAGGCTAGGTTGGGCAGGGGAGTCAAAACATTCGATTGCGAAACAGAGAATCTCTAAAAACAGTGAGATGGGGGAAAGAATCCGCTCACGAGGAACGTTTTCCTGTGGGGAGGCCTGTCTCCCCGCGAGACTTTTGGCACCATTGGTTCCCACCCGGTGTGGCGCCAAGAGGGGCGACGCGGGGCCCAGAGGGGAGCGCTCGGACAGGCCCTCCGAAGTAGGGGAAAGGGCAGAGGCGTAGCCTCGCTGGCACCGCCCCGAGCGCTTAAAGTAGGGCGCGGCGGGCGGGACCGCGGCTACGCCGCCGAGAACCCGAGCGCTGCCGCCCGCCCGCCGCCATGGCCCTGCTCCGAGGTGAGCGCCGCGACCCCGCCTCTCGCGCCCCTTGGGGGGGCGGGGGAGGGGCGTCGGGTCTCGGCGGGGAATCGGGGTCTCCTTGGCAGTAAAAGGGGACTTGATTTTTTTAAAAAAAAGCTAATCCGGAAGCATTGTTTGAGTTTAGGAGAAAGCATACGTGCGAGGCGACAGCCATTGCCCACCACGGTTTTGCTTGCTCCTGATCTCGAAGGTCCGTTCCCTTCTCCGCGCGGTAGTGACGCTCCTAGTTCGAGGTCAGCTGTTGGCAAGACCGGGGCGGGGTCCCCTAGGCGGAGGGATGCCTTTCAGACGATTCGGCGGCCCTCGGACCTGGTCACAGGGTGAGCAAGGCTTGGAAGGAATGAAGATTCTTTGACCTCTGCCCTAATGACCTGCACGACAACAGCACCCCCGCCGCCTCGCCCTCGCCAAATGCTTGATGGCGGTCTGTTGGAGAATCTGCCTTAAGCCCATTCCCTTCTTTCTGACTCCAGAAAAGTGCCATCACTGAGTACATAAATTCTGTCGTTCCTTTTTTAAGTATGTAAATTCCCTTTTCATAGCAAATGGTCACAGTCAGTGGAATTTTCAAGACTATGACAACTTGTCTTTATGTGTCCTTTAAAGAACCTTCAGATGAGACTCATATATCAAGGCCTTGGGAAAGAAAACACTTGGCAGGATCTAAGAAGCAAGGTTCTGGTTGTCCAGGGCCCCAAGGGCTCTGTAAAGGTGATGGGTTTGATTCTGGATTCTAAAGAAAGCAGCCTCCTACCTAGAAGAAAAATGCAGTCTGGTTTCCAGTCTGTCCCCATTTCCTCAGGACTGTGAATCTGCCTGTGTAGCAAGGAGGAGAGTTTAAGACCACTTAAGAGTCTTATGGCAGAGATCTGCTGCTGCTGCTAAGTCGCTTCAGTCGTGTCCGACTCTGTGCGACCCCATGGACGGCAGCGCACCAGACTCCGCCATCCCTGGGATTCTCCAGGCAAGAACACTGGAGTGGGTTGCCATTTCCTTCTCCAATGCGTGGAAGTGAAGTCGCTCAGTTGTGTCTGGCTCTTAGCCACCCCATGGACTGCAGCCTACCAGGCTCCTCCGTCCATGGGATTTTCCAGGCAAAGAGTACTGGAGTGGGTTGCCATTGTCTTCTCCGATGGCAGAGATCTAGGCAACATCAAATGATGGTTTTGATTCTAGTGGGGGGCAGTGGGATTGGGGAAAAGGGGGAGGGATGGTTTGAGATAGATTTGGAGGTGGATTTGACACAACTTGGTGATCGGTTGGAGTGGCAGGTCTATGAGAAGGAAATGCCAAGAATGACTTCAGGTTTCTGGTTTGAAGAACTGAGTTCATGATACTCCTTAGAGAGTGAAAGAAAACGGGGAAGGGATAGACTTGGAAGAGAATATTGAGGTGCTCAAGTGCAGATTCCAGGTAGACAGTTGGTTAGGGGGATCTGGAGCTCAGACAAGCCAAAATGTCATGTGACCAGTTCCAGTGGAAAAGATATTCTGAGACAAAAGGATTTGTCAGTGCTCTTTCCAACTCCAAATTTCATGCAGTAGCATACTTATTTTTATTTTTTTAGATGGCATATTCAGGAGACCCAAATTATTTAACAGCTGCATTGTCATGAGCTATCTTCCTTAAAAGGAAATCATAGTTTTATTGATTCTGTTTACTGGCTTATCAGTGATTCTTACCACTTTCTTTTAATACAGACTCCTTTGAAAATTTGATGAAAGCTATGTAAGGAAAGAATGTGCATCGACACCCACATGGAGGAAGTATGAAGTTTATAAATTCGGGACACCATTCACTATGGTGTTAAAGTTAGTGATCATACTTTGATACATTTCCCTGTTTTACAGTTGAGGACACTGATGTCCAGAAAGGTGGACTGGCTTATCTATAATGGTAGTTAGTGTTTTGGTTGTTATTGGTTAGTTATGGAGGGCTTCCCTGCTGGCTCGGCAGTCAAGAGACCACCTGCAATGCAGGAGGTGTGGGTTCGATCCCTGGGTCAGGAAGATCTCCTGGAGAAAGGGATGGCATCCCACTCTGGTATTCTTGCCTGGGAAATCCCATGGCCCGAGGAGTCTGGTGGGCTGCAGTCCATGGGATTGCAAGAGTTGAACACAACTTAGCGACAAAACCACCATCACCACCAGAATACATTACAGAATACATTACATTACAGAATACTGTTTCTCTCAAGAAACAGTAACTACTAAGTGCTTGCAGGACTATTGGTTAAGAGAGAAAGTTTGACTGATTCTTGTAAGGAAAAGAACGCATTTGAATGGGAGCAAAATTGACTTTGGTAAAGATTGTCATTAATCAGATTTCTATCTTCAAGTAGAACCAGTACCCCGGTTTTTTATCAGCACCCACCCGAGGGATTGGTTGGAAGGTTGCCCTCAACAAATAGTAATTCTCTTACTGTTCCTTAGCTTTGCAGGGAGTATTTGTACAACCTTGCAAAGCATGTTGGTGGGCTGCCAAATTAATCCTCCAGCTGAAGTGGATACAGAAGCAGCAGTTGTCCTTGCTAGCTTTGATTGCTGTCAACAGTTGTTGTGATTAAATGGGTAAATATTTTCCTAACAATGTAACAGAAAAGAAGGCAGAATTCCTCTTTATTTTCTAGTGTTATTTTTTCCTCTGCAGTCACATTTGCCACCTTGCCAGGCTCTTTCTTGGCATTTCTGACTCATTATGCCTTGGATTAATGTGTCTTTTCACAGCCTTTAGTGGAAATCTTTAGCCCCTGAATTTCCAGAGTCTTTTAAAATACATAAGATATTAGTTTGGTTAATGATTGTTAGGTTTTAGACCTTTTAAAATCCACACAAAATTGACATCAGATCAGATACTAATAATTATTGCCATGGTATCCAGTTTATGAAACAGGAAAAAAATTGTTTAGATTGTCTAGTCTTTATACCTGCACATGCCAGATATTTTTTTTAATAATTTTTTAAAATGCTTAATAGCATTTTCCCCATTCAAAATCATTGTATTAGTTCAGTGTTAGCCTTACTCCTGCTAACTTTACAGTCTGGGAGCACCAAGGAAACAGACGTGATGTAAGGAAAGCGTTTTCGTTTTCACACACACAAACACACACACACACACCCGCACTATTTTGTAGGTTTCTCATATTTCACCATTAGAACTTCCCACATGAAAATGCTTTCTTAGATTATGAAGTACAAAAAAGAAACCCATGAATGGAAATTTATGGAGAAGCAAAGGAATTTTGCCTTCATTGTTCATGAAAAGCCAGTGTTCATTCAAACCATTTCTATGTATGTATGTCATTTTTTCTGGTTTTTGAGATTTTCACTTTAGTTTTGAGAAGTTGGACAGTGATGTACCAGGATGAGTGTGTGCGAGTGTTTTGCATGTATTCAATTTGGGGTTAACTGAGCTTGAATCTGTACATTTATCTTTTAGTTTTATAGTAAAGTTGAACAGAAAGTACAGAGCATTCCCATACACTTAACTCATCCCACTCCATTATCTCCTATTATTAACAGCTTGCATTAATGTGGTATGTTTGTTACAGTTGATGAACCAATACTTATCCATTATTTTTAACTAAAGTTCATAGTTTACATTGTTTCATTTGTTGTGTTGTACAGTCCTGTAGGTTTTGATAGATGTATAATGACATATATCTAGCATTATAGTACCATAAAGAGTAGTTCTCTGCCCTAAAATTTCCCTGTGCTCTACCTGTTCATTTCTCCTTCCCTACAACCCCCAACCCCTGACAACTGCTGGTCTTTTTACTGTCTCCATAATTTTGCCATTTCTAGGTATTATATGCTGCTGCTGCTGC
The DNA here is from genome assembly GCF_014754425.2 of Oryx dammah. Lineage (NCBI taxonomy): Eukaryota > Metazoa > Chordata > Mammalia > Artiodactyla > Bovidae > Oryx > Oryx dammah. The sequence goes on from NW_024070206.1 coordinate 12,494,514, forward strand.
TAAGTCGCTTCAGTTGTGTCCGACTCTGTGCGACCCCATAGACAGCAGCCCACCGGGTTCCCCCGTCCCTGGGATTCTCCAGGCAAGAACACTGGAGTGGGTTGCTATTTCCTTGTCCAATGCATGAAAGTGAAAAGTGAAAGTGAAGTCGCTAGTCATGTCCGACTCTTTGCGACTCCATGGACTGCAGCCTACCAGACTCCTCCATCCGTGGGATTTTCCAGGCAAGAGTGCTGGAGTGGGGTGTCATCGCCTTCTCCAAGGTGTCATATAGTTGGAATCATATAGTGTGTCGTCTTTTCAGATTGGCTTGTTTCACCAGCAGTATGAGTTTAAGTTTCTTTCATGTCTTTTCATGACTTGATACCTCATTTCTTTTTAGTGCTGAATAATATTCCATTGTATGAATGTATCACAGCTTATCCATTCACCTACTGAAGAACATCTTGTCTGCTTCTAAGTTTTGGCAGTTACGAGTAAAGCTGCTATAAACATTTGTGTGCAGGTTTTTGTGTGGACATGTTTTCAACTCATAGGGGTAAATACAAAGGAGTGTGATTACTGGATCATGTGAGTAGCGTATGTTTAGTTTTAGGTTTGGAAGAAACTGCCACACTCTCTTCCAAAGTGGCTGTACCGTTTTGCATCCTCAGAATCAGCGGGTGAATTTCTTTTGCTCCACATCATCACCAGTGTGTGGTGTTGCCAGTGTTGTTGGATTTTAGTTGGGAGACAGAATCTCACAGTTGTTTTAATTTTCAGTTGCCTAATAACACGATGTCAAGCATTTTTTCATATGGTTATTTGCCATTTGTATAGTATCTTTGAATAGCACATTTTTATGCATTTTTATCTGAGTCATTAGTTTCTTATTGAGTTTGAAGAGTTCTTTGTATGTTTTAGATACAATCCTTTATCAGATAAGTCTTTTGCAGGTATTCCCTCCCAGTCTGTGGCTTGTCTTTTTGTGCTTTTAATACTTTCTTTTGAAGAGTAGAAGTTTTCAATTTTAATAAAGTCCAAATTTTTCTTTCTTGAATTGTGCTTTTGGTGTTGTATCTAAAAAAGTTATCACCAAGCCAAACCAAAAATCCCCTAGGTTTTCTCCTTTTGTATCTTCTAGGAGTTCTATAGTTTTTGCATTTTATATTTAAGTCTGTGATCCAGTTTGAGCTAATTTTTATGAAAGGCATAAGGTCTGTCTACTTTGTTGTTGTTTGCTTGTGGATGTTCAGTTGTTCCAGCACCACTTATTGAAAAGACTATGGTTTTTCCATTGACTTGCCTTTGACTTTGAGGTCAATTACAATAGACTTTGAGGTTCTACCCATGTTTTTTGTTTTTATTTTGTTTTCCCCAATATTTTTCCCCCTGTTCTTCAGATTACATAATATCTGTTTATCTATTCCAGAGTCACTGAATCTTACTCTGTTCACTTCCATTCTGCTACTGCACCCATTCAGTACACATTTTATTTCAGGTATTTTTCAGTTTTAGAATTTTCACTTTGTTTTTTTTCTTTAAACTTCTTTTTCTTTGTGGAGCTGTCTGATCCCTTATTATGAACATATTTTTCTATATATTTTGGAACATAGTTATGAGAGACTACTGCTTTAAAATCCTTGTTTGCAGATTCTAACATCTGGGTCATGCTGAGGTCCATCTCTGTTAATTGTCTTTTATCTTAAGGATGAGTCACACAGGCATACCTCATTTGCTTGTGAATTGCATATACTGCAGATTTTTTGTGTTTGTTACAAATTGAAGGCTTGTGGCAATCCTGCAGTCAAGCAAGTTATTTGTGCCATTTTCCCCACATTTTCTCCCAAAATGTATTACATTTTGTTGATTCTCACAATGTTTCAAACCCTCCATCAGCAAAAAGATTACAACTTCCTGAAGGCTCAGATGATGGTTAGTATGTAAATTTTTTAGACCTAATGTTGTTGCACACTTAATAGGCTACAGTACAACTTCTATATGCATTCGAAAACCAAAAAATTCATGTGACTTGCAGTAGTGTGGAACCAAACCTGTAATACCCCTGAGATACGTTTGTATCTTCCTGTTCCTGTGTGAATTAATTTTGGATTGTGTGGTGGACAGTGCAGATGAACCATGGTAGAGACTGAATTCTGCTACTTTCCCAAAAGTATTGACTTATTTATTGTTAACTGTTTATTTTTGTAGACATTTAATTTGGCTCAATTCAAACTGCTTTCCTCATAGCTCAGTTGGTAAAGAATCAGCCTGCAATGCAGAAGATCCTGGTTTGATTCCTGGGTCAGGAAGATCCACTGGAGAAGAGATAGGCTACCCACTCCAGTATTCTTGGGCTTCCCTTGTAACTCAGCTGGTAAAGAATCCACCTGCAATGCGGGAGACCTGGGTTAGATCTGAGTTGGGAAGATCTCCTGGAGAAGGGAAAGGCTACCCATTCCAGTATTCTGGCCTGGAGAATTCCATGGACTGTATAGTCCATGGGGTCACAAGAAACTGGGCACAACTGAGCGACTTTCACTTCACTTCAGACTGCAAACTCTGTGTGCCCTGTAGAGGGCAGCAGCTCAAAGCTAACTTTAATTCATTTCGTTTTAGCAGAGGTGCATGTAGTTGGCCCCACAGGTACATGATTAAGGATTCAGCTGGATATTTGGGCTCCCCACTGTGGTCCTTTTCTTTCACAAACCCCCCTCAGTTCCCTGTAGCTGTGATTGTTGCAAACTCAGTTTTCTTATTCTTCAAGCCAGCAAGACTGAGTTTTTTAATTCTAGCCATTCTATTCAGTGTAGAATGCTGGCCTTCAAGTTAACAGCTATAAGCAACTTGAACATTCACCATGTGCTATTCCCTTTTTCCATATCTACTCGTCACCTGCCTATTTTTGTTCATTTTCTGGGCACTTGAGGAAGCCGTTCTTCTCTGTCTTCAGTGTCTACTGAAGAGTTGGCCAAATAGGAGCATACTAGGTGATGACCAGAGATAGGACTGTACCAAAATTAGGAAGAAAGCAAGCAAAGGGGAAAGGAAAATGAAATAAAAGTAAACACCGATATGAAAAAAGGCCGAGACTGTCAATCAAGGAGGATTAGAGGACACTTACAGGAAGACATGGGCTTCCCTGGTGGCTCAGTGCTACAGAACTCGCCTGCCGATGCAGGAAACAAGGGTTTGATCCCTAGGTCTGTAAGAGCCCCTGAAAAAGAAATGGCATCCCACTCCAGTATTCTTACCTGAAAACCCCGTGGAGAGAGGAACCTGGCTGGCTACAGTCTATGGGATTGCAAAGAGTTGGACGTGACTTAGTAACTGAGACAGGAAGGTACAGTGGCACAGAACAACCCGTCTGTCAGAGGAAAACATTTGTAATGCACTAAGCTAATATTTTGCTTCCCTGGTGGCTCAGTCAGTAAAGAGTCTGCCTGCAGTGCAAGAGACGGGTTCAATCCCTGGGTCGGGAAGATCCCGTGGAGAAGGAAATTGCAAACACGCTTGCGTGGAGAGTTCCATGGACAGAGGAGCCTGATGGGCTGCAGTCCATGGGATTGCAGAGTTGGACATGACTGAGTGACACTTTCACTTTAATATTTATGGCCTTTTGTAAATATCTGAATATTTTATCTTTAAAGAACCAATCAAATCTGTTCTAAGTTGTAGTTACGTATGTTGCTCCTAACATTCTTTTAGACTGTAAATTTCTCAAAGTAGAAATCAAAGAAAAAGCTGGAATGTTTTTTAGGATAGGTTGAGTTTGTTCTATCAAAAGAGATCCCTAACATAAAGGAGAATTGTGTATCTGGGCACAAACCCATTGTTAAAAAGTCTCATAGTTTCTTGGCAAGATGTGGAAATGTGTGCTCAGATTGTCTTTGAGAGGATTTAGCCTATGTAAAGCATAAAGCCTGAAGTCTGTCATACAGTAAGTACCCCCTATATGTTGACTATAATATTTACCTTGCAGAGTTGTTTGGGAAGAGTAGATATTATATGACAAGTGATGAGATGTCTAGTGCCTAATAAATGTTACTGTGATGAAGCAGCTGTTAACTGATGTTGTTCCCCAGTATGCAGGCTTTGCATTTTTGCATTTTGCTACTCTAGTGGGTACCACTCACATCCTAGTCCTCGTAGATTTGTTAAACATGACTTTTTTTCCTTTGGTGGCACTAGAGTGCCTTGAGAAGGGGCAGTTTGTATCTGTCTGTACAGAGACACCAATTGAACCAATAGTGATACTGCAAATTTGTAGTCTTTGTATTAATAGATGTATAGATAATTCCTCTGTATCCTTTGTGTTTAGGTCAGATGTAGGAAACTTCGTTATACTCTGACAAACATTAAAATAGGATATTAGTGAACTAGAGTGTCTTTAGAAGAAAACAACCAGAATTAAAGAATTATTGAAAGGATACTTCTTACGTACTTCAGAAAAGAGAATTTAGGTCTGGGGAATTTTACATGTTAGCTGACATCAGGTACTGGAGGGGCTACCCATGATAACAGCGTATCTATTTTGCCTGTTTTATTCTAAGAGTAACAGATAATAGTTCAAGTTATTTGAAGTTTGTAATCTGAGTCATCCTCTGATTCTAGAAGCACTGAAATATATAATACAAATTCAAATACAAATACAAATTCGAATTCAATTCTATGTTCTAGAAGCTATATAAATTGAGTTTGGGATGCATTTGTATAGAACTGGGATTGGTCGATGGAAGATTTCGTAAGCCAAGCCAGCTCAGCATGAGAAAAAAATCATTAGTTTCTGTTGCCCGTTCACAGTAACACTGCTTCACACAATAAAGCGTGCCTTTAGCACAAGTTAGAGAGGACCTTTCTTCAGAAATAGTCTGGAGGGCGTTCATGGTGTGAGTGCTTGGCCTTCAGGTTCCTTTAGTTGGGAGATTCTTTGATTCTGTGACTAAGCAATATACTTCAGCAAGTAGAAGCATTTCCATTTTAAACAAATCATCAGCAAATAATCAGTTTATAAAAATGTTGTCCAGCCAACATGGGTTTGTATCAAAGCCTGCCGAGCAGTTCTTGGTACCAGCATGCAGGAAATGATCAAAATGATAACCCTTAGAACTATTTGTATGTGTGACCTATGCTATGTATTATGCGACAGAGATTTTCAGATATTTAATTGAAAATTGTGCTTTATAGTAAAGTTCACAGAGAATTATTTAAAGCATGTTAGGAATACTGACGAATCTGCAATTGCTTATAAATTCTCCATACAATAGGTGTGTTCATCGTTGCTGCTAAGCGGACCCCCTTTGGAGCTTATGGAGGTCTTCTGAAAGACTTCACACCTACTGACATGGCTGAGTTTGCTGCCAGGGCTGCCTTGTCTGCTGGCAAAGTCTCACCTGAAACTGTTGACAGTGTCGTTGTAGGCAATGTCATGCAGGTTAGTAGGGCCGAAGGGAAGTATTCACTCCTATTGCTTTCTTTTATCAGTTTCTAAAAATAATTCCTTTAACATGTCATAATGGTGTACTAGTTAATAATAGTTAAGGGTATTCATAATTTAAGCAATTCCCTGACCCCCGAAGCAGTGGCATATATAATTCAAAGGAGCATATGTTTGGAAACTATGTATCTGTCTGGTACTTGGATACATTTCATTGCTTCTTAAATAGATTAATTTTCTTGACTTACTTGAAGTAAATTGGTTCTCTCTATGTCTATAATTTCTTCACAGTAGAAGCTTGGTCAATGTTTGTTGTGGGGAATGAGAAGCTCTTTTATGCTCTACCTTGCTATATATGGTGTACAAAATAGATCACTCATTTGCAATAATTGAAAGCTGAATTTGCCTTCAAAGTGTGGTCAAGATATGGGGATGCTCTTACTCTTCCCACACTTCATTGGTGGGATGGAGGCTCCACATTTAGTGCTTTGCCACCACCAGTGCGTGCGCGCTAAGTCCCTTCAGTCGTGTCTGACTGTGCAGCCTTATGGACTATATAGCCCACCAGGCTCCTCTGTCCGTGGGATTCTCCAGTCAAGAATACTGGAGGGCATTGCCATGCCCTCCTCCAGGGGATCTTCCCAACCCAGGGATTGAACCTGCATCTTAACATCTCCTGCATTGGCAGATGGGTTCTTTACCGCTAGCCACTGACAGTACTAGAGCCCGTCACTGTTTTTCTGGCTTACAAGGTGTTTCCAGACTGGGTGAGACACCTTGAGACTACTGCCACCTCCTCCACTGCATGCTTTCAGCTCATAGAACTGGGAGAAGGCTCAGAGAGAGGTGCACAAGTGTCCCCTGTGAATAATACTGCTTTGAACATCATGTACAAGTTTCTGTATGGACACAGGTTTTCATTTCCCTTGGGTGTATGCCTATGAGTGTAAATGCTAGGTTATATGTTAGCTCTACATTTAGTTGTTTGAAAAGCTTTCAGATTGCTTTCCAAAGCAGCTGAACATTTTACACTCCTGTCTACAGGATATGAAAGTTCCACTTTCTCCATATTCTTGTCAACACTTGTTATTGTTTGTCTTTTTTTCTTTAATTACTGTAGCCATGCTAGTGAATGGGAAGTAGTATCTCACTGTGGTTTTAATTTGCCTTTCCCTGATGATTGATGATATTGAACATAATTTCATGAGCTTGTGTCCATTGCTATATCTTCTTGAAAATGAAAGTGAAAGTCGCTCAGTGGTGTCCGACTCTTTGTGACCCTGTGTACTGTACAGTCCCTGGAATTCTCCAGGCCAGAATACTGGAGAGGGTAGCTATATTCCCTTCTCCAGGGGATCTTCCCCACCCAGGGATCAAACCCAGGTCTTCCACATTACAGGCAGATTCTTTACCAGCTTAGCCACAAGGGAAGCCCAAGAATACTGGAGTGGGTAACCTATCCCTTCTCCAGTGAATCTTCCTGACCCAGGAACCAAACTGGAGTCTCCTGCATTGCAGGCGGATTCTTGGAGAATGTCTAAGTAATATCCCTTTCCCACTTTTTAATTATTTGTCTTTTCATTATTGATTCATAAGTGTTGTTTTTATATCCTAGATACAAGTCCCTTAACAGATAACATGATCTGCAAATATTTTTCTATACTTGATTATCTTTTCATTTCTTAATTATATCCTTTGGAGTATGAAAATTTTGAATTTTGATGAAGCCCAATTTTGGTTGTTACTGCTCAGGCTTTTGGTGTCATTATCTAAGAATTTATTTCCAGATCTAAGGTCGCAAAGATTTATTCCTATGTTTTCTTCTAAGTTTTAGTTCATACATTTAGGTCTTTGGTTTATTTTTATTTAATTTTTATATATGTTTTGAAGTACAGGTTCAAATTCATTCTTTTGCATATGACTATCCAGTTGTTCTAGCACCGTTTGAAAAGACTCTTTCTCCCATTGGATGATCTTGCCACTGTTATTGAAAATCAGCTGACCATAGACATGTGATTTTATTTTTTGACTCCTCATTCTATTACACTTATCTGTATGTCTATCCTTTATATGTCAGTTCCACACTATGTTGATTATCTTGATTATCATTGCTTCATAGTAAGTTTAGAAATCAAGAAATGTGAGTCTCCTACTCAGTTTTTCTTTTCAAAGTTGTTTTGGCTATTCTGGGTCTCCTGCAATTCTAAAATATGAATTTTAGAATCTATTTATCCATCTCTACAAAGAAGTCAGCTACAATTCTGATAGGATTGTTTTGAATCTGTAAGTCAGTTGGCGGAGTATTGCCATCTCAACAGTATTAGTAAGTTTTCTGATCTGTGAACGTGGCATGTTTTTTGTATAAATCCTGTTTAATTTTTTCAACAATGTCTTACAGTTTTCAGAATATAAATTTTGCACTTCTTTTATTAAATTTATTCCTAAGTATTTTATTCTTTTACATGCTATTGTAAATGAAACTGTTTTCTTATTTAATTTTCAGATTGTTCATAGCAAGTGTATAGAAATGCAGTTTATTTTAAGAACAAAGAAATACAGTTGATTTTTATATATTAATCTTATATCCTGAAACCTTGCAGAACTCATTTATTAGTTCTAATGGTTTTCTAGTTGATTACTTAGGATTTTTTATATATAGCATCATGTCATCTGAGAGCAGAGATAACTTTGCTTCTCCCTTTCCAATCTGTATTTCTTTTACTTTTGTATTTATTTTTCTTGCCTCATTACTGTGTCTAGAACTTCTGATATTGAATAAAAGTGACAAAAAATAGATGTTTCTCTCTTGTTACTGATACTGTGGGGGAAAGCCTCTGGTTTTTCAGCATTAAGTGTGGTGTTATGTGGATTTTTGTAGGTTTCCTTTATCAGATTGAGGAAATTCTTTTTCTGTTCCTAGGTTGTTGAGTGTTTTTATCATGAAATGTTGCTAGATTTTTGTCAGTTGCTTTTTCTGTGTCAACTGAGATAATCATATGATTTTTGGTTTTTATTCTGTTGATACAATGTGATATATTAATTGACTTTCAGGTGATGAAACAACCTTACATTTCTCGATGACCCTTGCACTGATCATAATGTATAATTCTTTTTCTAAACTGCTGAATTCTGTTTGCTAGTATTTTGTTGAAGGTTTTTTTTATCCATATTCATAAGAGATATTAATCAGTAGTTTTTGTGATGTCTTTGTCTGATTTTTTTATCAGTATAATTCTGGCTTCATGCTGAGTTGGGAAGTGATCCTTTTCTATTCTTTAGGAACAGTTCATGAATTATTGGTATCTTCTTTAAATTTTTGGTAGAATTCAGTAATGAAGCCTGTCTGGCTTTTTTTTGTGAGTTGTGATTTGTACTAATTAATTCAGTCTTCACCCCAAGAAAAAGAAATGCAAAAAGGCAAAATGGTTGTCTGAGGAGGCGTTGCAAACAGCTATGAAAAGAAGAGAAGCTAAAGGCAAGGAGAAAAGGAAAGATATACCCATTTGAATGGAGAGTTCCAAAGAATAGCAAGGAGAGATAAGAAAGCCTTCCTCAGTGATCAATGCAAAGAAATAGAAGAAAACAATAGAATGGGAAAGACTAGAGATTTCTTCACGAAAATTAGAGATACCAAGGGAACAACATTTCATGCAAAGATGGGCACAATAAAGGACAAAAATGGTATGGACCTAACAAAAGCAAAAGATAATGAAGAGGTGACAAGAATACACAGAAGATCTATACAAAAAAGATCTTTGTGACCCAGATAATCACGATGGTGTGATCACTCACCTAGAGCCAGACATCCTGGACTGTGAAGTCAAGTGGGCCTTAGGAAGCATCACTATGAACAAAGCTAGTGGAGATGATGGAATTCCAGTTGAACTATTTCAAATCCTAAAAGATGATGCTGCACTCAATTTGCCAGCAAATTTGGAAAACTCAGCAGTGGCAACAGGACTGGAAAAGGTCAGTTTTCATTCCAATCCCAAAGAAAGGCAATGCCCAAAATGCTCAAACTACCGCACAATTGTACTCATCTCACACGCTAGCAAGTGAAAGTGAACGTCGCTCAGTCATGTCCGACTCTTTGCAACCCCATAGACTATACAGTCTATGGAATTCTCCAGGCCAGAATACTAGAATGGGTAGCCTTTCCCTTCTCCAGAGGATCTTCCCAACCCAGAGATCAAACCCAGGTCTCCTGCATTGCAGGCGGATTCTTTACCAGCTGAGCCACAAGGGAAGCCGACATGCTAGCAAAATATGCTCAAAATTCTCCAAGCCAGGCTTCAACAGTACGTGAACCATGAACTTCCAGATGTTCAAGCTGGATTTAGAAAAGGCAGAGGAACCAGAGATCAAATTGCCAACATCTGCTGGATCATTGAAAAAGCAAGAGAGTTCCAGAAAAACATCTGCTTTATTCTGTGCCAAAGCCTTTGACTGTGTGGATCGCAATAAACTGTGGAAAATTCTGAAAGAGATGGGAATACCAGACCACCTGACCTGCCTTCTGAAAAATCTGTATGCAAGTCAAGAAGCAACAGTTAGAACTGGACATGGAACAACAGACTGGTTCCAAATCAGGAAAGGAGTACGTTAAGGCTGTATATTGTCACCCTGCTTATTTAACTTCTGTGCAGAGTATATCATGAGAAATGCTGGACTGGATGAAGCACAAGTTGGAATCAAGATTGCCGGGAGAAATATCAGTACCCTCAGATATGCAGAATGACTCCACACTTATGGGAGAAAGCAAAGAAGAACTAAAGAACGCTTGATGAAAGAGGAGAGTGAAAAAGTTGACTTAAAACTCAACATTCAGAAAACTAAGATTGTGACATCTTGTCCCCTCACTTCATGGCAAATAGATGGGGAAACAGTGGAAACAGTGACAGACTTTATTTTCTTGTGCTCCAAAATCACTGCAGATGGTGATTTCAGCCATGAAATTAAAAGACGCTTGCTCCTTAGAAGAAAAGTTATGACCAACCAAGACAGCTTATTAAAAAGGAGAGACCTTACTTTGCCAACAAAGGTCCATCTAGTCAAGGCTATGGTTTTTCCAGTAGTCATGTGTGGATGTGAGAGTTGGACTATAACAAAAGCTGAGCACCAAAGAACTGATGCTTTTGAAATACGGTGTTGGAGAAGACTCTTGAGAGTCCCTTCGACTGCAAGGAGATCCAACCAGTCCATCCTAAAGGAAATCAGTCCTGAATATTCATTGGAAGGACTGATGTTGAAGCTGAAACTCCAATACTTTGGCCACCTGATGTGAAGAACTGACTCATCTGAAAAGACCCTGATGCTGGGAAAGATTGAAAGCAGGAGGAGAAGGGGATGACAGAGGATGAGATGTTTGGATGGCATCACTGACTCAGTGGACATGAGTTTGAGTAAACTCTGGGAGTTGGTGATGGACAGGGAGGCCTGGCATGGTGCAGTCCATGGGGTTGCAAAGAGTTGGACACAACTGAGTGACTGAACTGAACTGAACTCACTTGTTATAGGTCTATTCTGATTGTCCATTTTTCCTTGACTTGGTTTTGGTAGTTTATTTCTTTCAAGACATTTTTCCTTTTCATCTAAGTTATTTAATTTATTGGGCTTTCTAGGGGGCACTCAGTGGCAGCCCACTCCAGTACTCTTGGCTGGAAAATCCCATGGACAGCAGAGCCTGGTAGGCTGCAGTCCATGGGGTTGCTGAGAGTCAGATACGACTGAGCAACTTCACTTTCACTTTTCACTTTCATGCATTGGAGAAGGAAATGGCAACCCACTCCAGTGTTCTTGCCTGGAGAATCCCAGGGATGGGGGAGCCTGGTGGCCTGCTGTCTATGGGATTGCACAGAGTCGAACACGACTGAAGTGACTTAGCAGCAGTGTTAAAGAACTTGCTTGCCAGTGCAGAAGACTTAAGAGACATGGGTTTGATCCCTGGGTTGGGAAGATCCCCTAGAGGAGGGCATGGCAGTCCATTCCAGTATTCTTGTGTAGAGAATCCCCATGGACACAGGACCCTGGCAGTCTACAGTCCATAGAGTCACAAAAAGAGTCGGACACGACTGAAGTGACTTAATATGCATGCATCTAATTTATTGGCACACAACTGTTCATGGTAGTCAGTTAATAGTCACACTAGTTATATTTTGTATAGTTGCTGAGTATGCTGAATTAGCAACTGCTGAACAATCATTCCCAGTGAAATGACAGTTCTGTGAGCCTCCAGCCACAACATATTTGTTAACTGATCAAAAAATAACCTTGTTTTATGTATGTTTCTATGTTAATAAAGCTTCCCTGGTTATTACAGTGTGCAGCCAAGGTTGCGAACCATAGTCTCAGATGCATCCTTTGGTAAAGAACACACTACTTTGAGATAGCCTATTCCATTTTTAAACAGCTCTGATTGTTATAAAATTCTGTATTCTCCTGAAGATATAATATAAGAATTTCTCATACTTAGTTTGTTTAAAAACCAGCCAACCAAATTATAATTTATATTCAAATCATTCACACTGTATAAAATATGCTATACTTATATGTATTATGTTGTACCTTAGAGCCATATTGTTTATAATTTTTTAAACATTGTGGACATTTTAGTATATTTTGTCCTTCTTCTTGATTTCCTAGATTTATAGAGGCAATTCTTTTTCTTTTCCTTCTGTTCCAGAGTTCTTCAGATGCTATATACTTGGCAAGACATGTTGGTTTGCGTGTAGGAATCCCAAAAGAGACCCCAGCTGTCACTATTAACAGGCTCTGTGGCTCTGGTTTCCAGTCCATTGTGAGTGGATGTCAGGTAAGAGCAGCATTTTATTTAATTCTCTGAAAATATTAGCAGTTAGTAGAGGAAATGCCTCACTTCAGTGTAACACTAGGTTTTTAATTTTATAGTATTTATGAAGAGAGGTCAATATTTGATTTTTCTTGGAAAATATTCATAGAAAATCATTTTTTGGATATTATGAACATGCAAGAAAATCATTTCATAAAAGCTAGTGATGAACCCTGGAAACACTATGCTAAATGGAATAAGCCAGTCACTAAAGAACAAATACTGTATGAGTCCACTTATATGAGGTCCCTAGAGTGGTCAGATTCATAGAGACATAAAGTAAAATGGGGATTGCTGGGGCTAGTGGGGAAGAGAATATTGGAAGTTAGTCTTTAATGGATACAGGTTTCAGTTTGGAAGCTGATAAGACTTCTGGAAGTAATGGTGGTTGGTTGCATAACATTGTGAATGTGCTTAATGACTTGCACAGCTAGAATTGATTAGAATGGTAAGTTTTATGTTATGTGTATTTTATCACAGTTTTTAAAAAGCTAGTCATGACTCATTTTTATTGAGTGCTCCCTATGTGCCAGACATAGATTTACATTCAGTATCTCACTTAATCTTCACAACAGCCCTATGAGGCAAGAACTGTTATTCCCCTTTTATAGGCAAGGAAGTTGATTATTAAAGGCATTAAGTTTACTAAGTTGTAGAGGCAGAATCTGATGCCAGGTCTGCAAGAGTTCCAGGTAAGGCAGTTCAAAACAGTGAATAAAGACTATAAGGTAAGGAAGGGAGATGGAGAATTTAGAGGATGATAAGAAATGTATTTTATTATAAAAGTACTGAGTAATACTGTTGGTCAAAGGACAAACTAGTATCTCTTCGAGGGATTGTTGGGCAAATAGATTTCCTCCCTTGAGCATAGGGAAAAGGGGTACAGTAAAATTTAATTTGTCAACATCTTTATGTTTTCAAAGTCCTCATATTTTATTACAAAATAAAATGAAAGATAAAACATATTGTAATGAACAAGTTACTTTCACGTTTATTTATTTCTGTTAGAATATATCTTAGTTAGCGAACCTGATTTTCCTAGCAATCATTTTAAACACTGGGCTGCTGGAGAATTGTTATTTGCTGTTTTTCTGAGAAATGCAAATAGTAAAAAAAAATTGGAGTAAACAGATTCCTCTTTATGATTACCCTAGGTTAACATAGTTTTTATAAATCTGGTCTACTTCAGGTCCATTGATTAATAGGATAAATTTTACTTTTGCCTTTTTAAGGGCTTATTCTTTATCTGCTGGCAATCTGTACATTTATACTAGACGTTAATATCCCTGCTAGTTTTCAAGATGTGTATTGAGTTAAGAATTACCATTCCTTGTCAAAATGTAGGTAGGACTTGTTACTTCTGCATAAATGATTGAAAAGTCTGCTAACTTTTTTCCTCCTTGTATCTTGGGAATGAATATTTTAACATTCACTTTGAAATTACTTTTATTTCCCTTTGAGACACTGTAATGTGAAAGTTTTACTGTAAACAAAACTTATTGTTTTACTTATTAGCTTTGCTATTGGTTTACTGCTTAATACATATTTCCGTCACAATAAAAGGATTTTGGTGGTGTTGTTTGTTTGTTTTTAAATAGGAAATTTGTTCTAGAGACTCTGAAGTTGTCCTGTGTGGAGGAACTGAAAGCATGAGCCAGGCTCCCTACTGTGTCAGAAATATTCGTTTTGGAACTAAGCTTGGATCAGAGCTCAAGGTTGGAACCATTAAAATTTTTAAGAATTATTTCTCATGCTATTATACTGTGATTTTAATAACACCATTTTGGGGCAGAGAAAAAAAGTTAAACCAATTCTGTTAATAGGGAGTTGGCAAGATATGAATTGTAAACTATTTCATAGTTGTTAATTTTGACATTTTAACTCACATAAAATTAGACTTTATCTCAGCACACCTCTGCTAGTGTAATTAACACCTGGGGAGATGAAGGAAGGGAAGTAATGGATTAAACTGATGGGTAAAGATTGAATTAATCTCTCTACTGAACAACTGGTAAGCCAAATAATTAAATCTTTGCCATAATTAATGAAAATTTTATTTCTGGAGCAATCTCCATCGAATGGATTTCTTCTTTACCACAGAAAACATTCTCTTCAAATAGGTTATAGCGTCCCAAGTCAGTCAGATAAACAACAGTCCTTTACAAACCACCTGAGTAGTACCGTTAAGAGTAATAGTGTGCTGTCCGTTTTGCATCAAAGGGCCAATGACACTGTATGTTCTTAGGCTTTCCCAGTCATAATCACTGGTTTATTCTGTCCACCCTGTTTCTCACCTGGCCTTTTTGAAAGTTGAAATGAATAAGACTTAGATAATATGAGATAATATTTAAGATTCCTAATACATTTGAGAAAACCTTTGGAAAGACAGGTCAGCAACTCAAAGGGTGACAAGGCAGTCTAGAAGAAACAGGTGGGGCCCATTTATCAGAGACTAATAATTGGATAACAAAAGCCAGCCTATCCCAGGCTTTTTTAGTCTCACGGTAACTGGTAGAACCTGCTATTGCTACCACTGGAGGTATGGAATGGAAAAAAGAGCACAGCTATACTCTTTCTGTGGAGAAGGCAATGGCAACCCACTCCAGTACTATTGCCTGGAAAATCCCATGGACAGAGGTAGGCTGCAGTCCATGAGGTCGCTAAGAGTCGGACACGACTGAGCGACTTCACTTTCACTTTTCACTTTCATGCATTGGAGAAGGAAATGGCAACCCACTCCAGTGTTCTTGCCTGGAGAATCCCAGGGATGGGGGAGCTTGGTGGGCTGCCGTCTATGGGGTCGCACAGAGTCGGACACAACTGAAGTGACTTAGCAGCATACTCTTTCTGAGGGCATTCATAACTGCCTTAGAGGTGGCTACGGGGAAATATTGCATGAGAACTCAAGTTTCTTACGAAATGGAACCTTGAGGGGTTTAAGTTTTGATTGTAGGATGACTTTCTACATTCTTACCCTGCACATTTAGCACTGTTGGTCCTCCTTAGAGCCCTGTGTTTAGAGCAGAGAATGTGTGCCTTTTATTATGGTGTTTTTAATTTTATTTATTTATTAAAATTATTTATTTTAATTGGAGGCTAATTACTTTACAGTATTGTAGTGGTTTTTGCCAAACATTGACAAGAATCAGCCACAGGCACACATGTGTTCCCATCCAGAATCCCCCTCCCACCTTCCTCCCCATCCTCCCCCCCCGACCCCGCCCCAGGGTCATCGCAGGGCACTAGCCCTGAGCACCCTGTCTCATGCAGCAAACCTGGACCGAAGATCCGCTTCACATATGGTAATATACATGTTTCAATACTATTTTCTCAAATCATCCCACCCTCTCCCTCTCCCACAGAGTCCAAAAGACTGTTCTTTACATCCGTGTTGCTTTTGCTGTCTCGCATATAAGGTCATCATTACCATCTTTCTAAATTCCATTTATATGCATTAGTATACTGTATTGGTGTTTTTTCTTTCTGACTTACTTCACTCTGTATAATAGGCTCCAGTTTCATCCCCCTCATTAGAACTGATTCAATTGCATTCTTTTTAATGGCTGAGTAATATTCCATTGTGTATATGTACCACAGCTTTCTTATCCATTTGTCTGCCGATGGACATCTAGGTTGCTTCTATGTCCTGGCTGTTGTAAACAGTGCTGCAATTCTGGTTTCCTCAGTGTGTATTCCCAGCAGTGGGATTGCTGGGTCATATGGCAGTTCTATTTCCAGTTTTTTAAGGAATCTCCACACTGTTCTCCATAGTGGCTGTACTAGATTGCATTCCCACCAACAGTGTAAGAGGGCTCCTTTTTCTCCGCACCCTCTCCAGCATTTATTGCTTATAGACTTTTTGATAGCAGCCATTCTGACTGGCGTGGGATGGTACCTCAATTGATTTACATTTCTCTGATAATGAGTGATGTTGAGCATCTTTTCATGTGTTTGTTAGCTATCTGTATGTCTTCTTTGGAGAAATGTCTGTTTAGTTCTTTGGCCCATTTTTTGATTGGGTCGTTCATTTTTTTGGAATTGAGCTGCAGGAGCTGCTTGTATATTTTTGAGATTAATTCTTTGTCAGTTGCTTGGTTTGCTATTATTTTCTCCCATTCTGAAGGCTGTCTTTTCACCTTGCTTATAGTTTCCTTCGTTGTGCAAAAGCTTTTAAGTTTAATTAGGTCCCGTTTGTTTATTTTTGCTTTTATTTCCATTACTCTGGAAGGTGGGTCATAGAGGATCCTGCTGTGATTTATGTCAGAGAGTGTTTTGCCTACGTTTTCCTCTAGGAGTTTTTTTTAGAAAATGTCTCAAAACTAAATATAAATCAAATGCTCATCAGAAAATCTCATTTTACTTTTACCTTTTTTGTTGGAACTGTTGATTATTTAAAGAAATGTTAGCATATTACTTTCAAAAGACACACTTTACAAATGACTTTATTAATGTCTTCTAATAGCTGGAAGACACTCTGTGGACAGGATTAACAGATTCGCATATCCAAATGCCGATGGCAATTACTGCAGAGAATCTTGCTGTAAAACATCAAATAAGCAGAGAAGATTGTGACAGATACGCCCTGCAGTCACAGCAAAGGTGGAAAGCTGGTAAGTGGTTATTACAGATATCTTTAGAAAGAAAACTAGGAAAGGTTTTTATCCTTTTAGATTATAAAGGCCATATAATAATATTGTTTAAAATGATATCTTTTGAAACTCACATTTTTTTATTACTTTGTTTTTAATGGTTAAGTATTGAATATTCTGTTAATGATTGCAAATTAACTGGAAGTTTCTCTTTTGAAGTATGTGAATGCTACTTAAAAAGTACTGTGGATAATTGGTCCTATCTGGACACTTGAATTTTGCCCCAAACGGGTCAGTAGAAGACTCTGAGGGCTATGATACACTCTGTTGGAGGTGCTAGCTCCCTGGGGCAGAGGATGTGGTCCCCCAAGAGGCATCTCATACTCACAAGAAGGGGGTGGTATGTTAGGGAAAGACTCATTGGGAATCCTTTTATGACTTCCCTCTCCCATTCCTAATTGAGAATCATTGCATCTGCCTCAGAGACCCAGAACTAGCCCAAGGCCCCAGCTGTGGTGCCTTTGTGTAACACTGCACACTACTGGTGAGCCAGTCCAAAATGGGCAAAATGACAGCTGTTCTTTTATCAGTATGGTGAGTTGAAGAAATTTGTTAGTCCTCTGAAAAGAGTTTTGAAAACTAAACTATTATAAATGAGCAGACACTCTTATTTAGGGGGTATTAAATAAGTGAAATAGTGAGCATAAAGTTCATTTTAGTATTTCAGAGGAATAAGTGGAATGGAGCTGATCGAAGTCATACTGTTTTTAGTTAGACATTTAAGTGAAAGGGTATTGGTCTAAAGGTCAAGAGTTAGTCTGTTTCTAGTTTTGCCATGGGCAGATTTTCTGACTTCAATCATTTATTCACCAAGCATTTATTCACTGTGCTAATAATAGAGGTAAAAATATTTGCCTTCCCTTTTTCTGTAACAGAATTGTTGTGAAAAACAAATAAAGGAAGTGTTAGCCTGTTATGAAGTGGCATCAACTTTAAGGTGGTATTATTTCTAACTTGGGCTTCCCAAGTAACTCAGTGGTAAAGAGTCACCTGCCAGTGCAGGAGACATGCGTTCAATCCCTGGGTTTGGGAAGGTCCCCTGGAGGAGGAAATGGCAACTCACTCTAGTATTCTTACCTGGAAAAGCCATGGATAGAGGAGCCTGGAGGGCTGCAGTTCGTGGGGTTGCAAAGAGTCAGACACTACTGAGTGACTGAGCATGCATGCATTCCTGACTTACTCTATTTCTGAAGCTTTAGATTAACTCTCGTCCACTCCAGTCAATGGGATCCGAAGTAGATAAGCTGTTTTACTTAGAACTGTGTCAGTAATAGTGCATATAATTTCTTCACATTGCCTGTCATTAAATTTCAGTGATAGATGACTTGGTGACATAGATAACTTGGTAACCTTTTTTCTTATTGTGCTAAAAACAGTTAACATGAGATCTATCCTCTTAGTAAAAGTTTAAGTGTACAATACATTCCTGTAGACTATCAGTATTAATACAACTTGGTAACTTCTTAAACTATTTCGTATCTCACCCAGAGAAGTTAAAAGAGGGCATTAAATCCATTTGATGCCATTACATCTGTAGGTAGCAGACAAACTCTCATAATCTAGCAGTACCTTATAAAAAATATTGTAGTAAAAAAAAGTCAAACCTGTAATGTTACAGAATGTATCTGCATAGGTGACAGTATATTAAATCCTCCAATAGACAAGGTAAGTTATGTAAGTAATAAAAGCTTATATTAAAGTAGACTGAGAGGAAAGGACAGAACAGAAATTAAATTGAAGGATATATTTGATTTCATTTTTCTAGTTTATGTTCTTTTTTCCTCCCCATTCTTATGAATAGTCTTTCTACTATTTTAGCTAATGATGCTGGCTACTTTGATAATGAGATGGCACCAATTGAGGTGAAGACAAGGAAAGGAAAACAGACAATGCAAGTAGATGAACATCCTCGGCCCCAAACAACCATGGAACAGTTAAACAAACTTCCTCCAGTGTTCAAGAAAGAGGGAACCGTTACTGCAGGGAATGCATCGGTAGGTAGCAGCACCTGGGCCTACCTTGAACTCTTCTTGATGTGTTCACTGCAGACTGACCAGGCAGTGTCTTTTAGATGCCTTTCATGCTGATCTTCAGTTACTTAGCCTAAGCTAGTAGTGTTCATATTCTGTTAATTTGAGTTTTCATACTCCAAAATAAATTAGGGGACCTTATATAATACTCTGCCAATTTCTTAGTCTTTTCAGATTGTTAGAAGGAAATCTACCTTTTTTTTTTTTTTAACTTTTTATTTTGTACTGGGCTATAGCCAACTAGCAAACAATGTTGAGGTAGTTTCAAGTGAACAACAAAGGGACTCAGCCGTACAGATACATGTATCCATTCTCCCCCAAACTCCCCTCCCATCCAGGCCGCCGCATAACATGGAGCCGAGTTCCATGCGCTGTACAGTGAAATCTACCTGGTTTATTATTTTACTTTTTCTCCCTCATGTGTGCACCTCACCAGATTTTTTCTTAAATCTACCCACATCTGGATGTAAGCTTTTCCTTTACATTCTTTCCTGTTTCGCTTAGTGAGGTTGTATTCTGTACCTGAGACAATCTCTTTAATACAGCAGTTTATCACTAGTGCTACTTGTTGTGTTCCAGATTATGGGGCTGCTTCCTAGATGTTGCCGTAATCCTAATGGCACTCCATTAGCTCAAAGCTTGATTAACTATATTCTTTTATCCTCTAGTTAATCATCTGTGTTTGTTTCCAAGGGGGTTTCCGATGGTGCTGGAGCTGTTATCATAGCTAGTGAAGATGCTGTTAAAAAACATAATTTCACACCACTGGCAAGAATTGTGGGCTATTTTGTGTCTGGATGTGATCCCACTATCATGGGTATTGGTAAGTTTGTAGTGATACAAATTGGTTTTGTTATGTTTCTGGAGATAAATCTTATTTGGCATTCAAATTCCTGAAACAGTAGCCACATCAAGGTCGCTTGTGGAGAAGAGGAAATTGGTCATCAGTCATTTAAACAACCCATCTTTATGAAAAGCTATGCTTGGCACAATGGGAAGACCAAGACCATGTAAACTCCTTGTGGGCAGTAATTGTGTCATGTTGTCCATTTAAGATATATAAAATTAACACACCGTAAACAACAGAGAAGCGTTATACAGTAATGACAAGACAGACAAAAATGGGAGAGAAGAGAGATCATGGGATGAAGTAGAGAAGATATGGACCCTGCTGGGTGTTTTACACATGATTTTACATGTAGCTCATTTAATTTTCCCACAACCCTAGTAAGTGAGATTTCTTTGTGAACAGAAAAACTGAGGCTTGGGGGGATGGTCTTGTAAAGTTCAAAAGCAGTAAGTGATGAAATGGGGATGTGAATCCAAGTCTCTCATCACAGGGCTCTTTTCCCTCTGTTGCCTCAGGAAGTCAAAGAAATAATGCACCTGGCCTATCTATGACTTAATAGGAAAATGAATTCTAAACAATGCATCTCAATTGGCAAAATACTAGCAGGAGAAAATTTGGAACGCCCTACAAATATGTGTAGTCTTGGCTCCAAAAATATGAATTAGAAGGAAAACAAAAAACTTTTTGCTGGATACACTTCTAGGAACTGTAGATAATGCTGAATTTTAATAGTTCCTGCATCATTCTCTCGGAGGAGGCAATGGCACCCCACTCCAGCACTCTTGCCTGGAAAATCCCATGGATGGAGGAGCCTAGTGGGCCACAGTCCATGGGGTTGCTAAGAGTCAGACACGACTGAGCGACTTCACTTTCACTTTTCACTTTCATGCATTGGAGAAGGAAATGGCAACCCACTCCAGTGTTCTTGCCTGGAGAATCCCAGGGATGGGGGAGCTTGGTGGGCTGCCGTCTATGGGGTCGCACAGAGTTGGACACGACTGAAGCGACTTAGCAGCAGCAGCAGCAGCAGCAGCATTCTCTGGGAAGACAGGGAACCAATTATGTGCCTCACAAAAATAATATTGGCTTTGATCTATCCCACCTATACCTTCATACCCCAGGAAAAAGCCTGCCCTAGGTTATAGATTGAGATTTTTGATGAGCCAAAAGATTTTCCTATATACTTGGTTAGGCTTTTTTTGACTGACTAAATTGGTTTTTGAAGTAGGTCCTAAGATTAAAAGGGAGATCACCTGTTTCCAGCCTGCCTTCTCAGAAGTCCTTCAGTGTAAGCCTCTAGGTGCTACTCAGATAAAAATCACTTATGTTGATTTGGGACTAAACTAATACTAGCCATGTTTGTTGCCATGTCCTTGAGAGATTTGTCTCTGTACAGAATTCCTCAGAAAGAAAGCTGGCATGATACCTTGTCATTTTTCACTGTGTTGTAAATTATGTCAACCAGAACTCCAAGCTTTGGAACCGTCTGTTAAAAATCATTTGTTTTTTCTTTATTATGGTCTTAAAAACTTACTAACTTTTAGCTACCTACTGTCAACAAAGTACAACTTTTGTCTTAGAAATGAAAGGTAGCTTTAAAAATTAGACATCTGTGTATTGGTATGGCATTTATCATTTTGGTATTTATGGCAGTAGTTCCCAACCCCAAATGATGATCAAAATCTAACCATAACCCCAGTCCACCTCAAAATTTTGTTTCGTCTAGTAGGTCCAGGTAGAACCTCGGAATATGGGGTTTTTTCAGTGTACAGCTGGTTTTGATGATCAACCATATTTATTTGATATAGATAAGTAGTTGTTTTACAGTTTTCAGTTTAACCTCTCTTAAGAGTTTCTGATACATTGACATGGTCAGTGAACAAGAAAGTTGAGTTTTTCTTCCTTCTATTCTTGGGCCTGAATATTTGCCCTGTAGTATACAATAAATGCCATTGTGGAAGAATTCTGTTTTTCCTCAGGGTTGGGAGAGAGCTCTGTCCCACACCATAAGATGTCCTCCCCCTCATCTAAATAGCTCATCTCTCAGGTGTAGTGTGGGGCCAAACAAGATAACTGCATGAAGTGCACCAGCTGAATAAATAAGGGAGAGTAGATTATTGAGTATCTGGTGGAGATTGATTCATCAATCCAAATTCTAACGATAGTTGTTCTCCAGTTATGCAGTTATTCAACATATAGCATTGCTTAGCCCTGCCCAGTGGGTACAGATCCAGAAAAAGGTGGAAAGCCAGGATTTGAAGGGCGCAATTAATGGCTCCAAGGAAGGACACAGTTTTGGAGAAGCAGTGCTCCCTGGACCTCCCCATGAGAGGCAGTGATAGGGGGTGGGTACATGGAACTTTGAGCCTCTTCAACTGGGACAGCTCTAGCTTTACCTGTTATTGGGCTTCATTTGTAGAAAGATATTCTTTAAAAGAAATGGGTTAAAAACCAGCTCAAAGCACTTTGGATGAGAAGCTTACAGCCACCAAAGGTACCCAAGGTTACACAGCTATTAGTGGTAGGAGCCATTACTAGAAATAAGGTGTCCTTTTCCCAGCAAAACTACTATATCTTCCTAAGGCCCAGTAAATAGCAAAGTGGTAGAGAAACAGTCCTTTAAAAATTAGCTTGTAGCCCAGCGTGTTGTTAAAATTGACTGTAACAATTCTAAGTTAATACTAACGCATTTAGTCATGCTGACTGTGATTCTGAAGGCAGGGAGGTGTGAGCAGTGGTTTCACATCCTCAGCTCTTAGTGGTGTGTAGCTTTCACACCTGTTGGTACTGCATCCCCTGACCATGCTGGATAATCGACGCTCTGCTGTTGACCATCTATCCATTTTCATGTCTTAAAGATACAAAGAGAATCTGGAATTAGATTCTGTATTAAATCAGTAGCCCGGATAGAACTGATGCTTTAAATTGGAAAGCGTTTATTGGTAGCCCTACCCATCAACAGATAATTGTCCAAGAAACTTTTTAACTAGGTGACCAAATTAATTATTATATTTAGATTGTGTTATGTTTTTCTTGTGAAGACTGATTTCCCATTTTACCTTACATATGTTTGTGAAGCTTGTTATAAAATGTTTGACTACTTGAATTCAACAAAACACCACATATTTTTCTTTTTAGATGTTTATGGAAGTTTTATTCTCTAAGGGAAGATAGAGAAGTAGATAATCATCCCTAGCCAGATTTTTTATATTTTGGAAAGAAATGTCAATTTACTTAAAATTATGAGCAATATTAAAAATAAGCTCCAGTACTTTGGCCACCTGATGTGAAGAGCTGACTCAATGGAAAAGACCCTGATGCTGGGAAAGATTGAGGGCAGAAGGAGAAGGGAGCAGCAGAAGATGAGATGGTTAGATAGCATCAACTCAATGGACATGAATTTGAGCAAACTCCAGGCAATAATGAAGGACGGGGAAGCCTGGTGTGCTGTAGTCCGTGGGGTTGCAAAGAATCAGATGTGACTTAATGACTGAACAACAAAACTGAACTATCATTAGTGATCATCAGAAATCTGGGACTTAGAGTTTATTTCCAAAGTTTTTAAAGGTGGATTTTCATTTCTTCAGTGAGAGTTATGGTTTATTTCGAATCTCTGCCTCCTGTTGGAGTTACAAACATCTGCTTGCTTTAGCTGTCTTTTCCCTCAAGTGCCTGGTAACTTTTTATCTTGGTGTACCCATGTGGAGATACCAGTGCTATTTCTTGCCTTTTGTCCAAAATGGGCCTGAAAATTCAGAGCATAGCCACAGTCACTTCTCTACTGGGAATGTATGATTTGTATTCCAGGAGAGTACCCAGTTTGCCTTGGCATTTGGTATTAAGAACCATCTATACATGGGAATTCCCTGCAGTCCAGTAGTTAGGACTTGGTGCTTTCGCTGCTGTGGCCTGGTTTTGATCCCTCTTTAGGGAATTAAGATCCCTGTGCCAGTTGCACTGAGCAGCCAAAAATTTTTTTAAAAACTAAAGTTAAAAAAAAAAAAGATACATTTTAACAAACCGTCTATACAAAACCTCACTGCTTGGGCTGTTTGAACTCTTAAAGTCACATGGTAGAATTTTTCACGTTGAGTCTCTCGTCTACAGTTTGCCTGAACAGCTTTCCATCCTTGTCCCATTTTCTGTTTCTTACTGCCCTGTCATTTAATATTGTGTGCTGTCAGGGTAGCAGGATTTTTAGTTACTGTAGTTATTTGCTCCTTACTTACCTGTTTAGTAAAAAAGGAGAAATTTGATATTTACAAGGTGAAATTGGTTTTTGTTCTTATATAGGTCCTGTCCCTGCTATCAGTGGAGCACTGAAGAAAACAGGGCTGAGTCTTAAGGATATGGATTTGGTAGAAGTAAGTGTTCTATATTTTTCACAACATGGAATAAGCCATCAACTTCTATAGCATAGATGGCTTTAGTTTTATTTTTATAGGTCTTTTTGTTTTAGTACCTTTAAACTTTCCAAATGGTGTGAATCTGAACAAGTATTACTTTCATTGTATGCCTGTGTTGACATATAATCAGGCCCTACCTTATTAAAATGCTTTATTTACATTTGAATAATTCAAAGGGCCTTTCTTCCTCTATTAAAGTATAATTCTTGGGTACTTTTTATAACCTTGTAAGATTCTGCTATTAAAAATTTTATTCTATTAATGTGCCTATTGAACTGAATTGAATGTTTGTTAAGGTGGGTGAGAAATAAATAACTGTAACTTTATTTTATGGATTAAAGTGGAAAAATACAGGTTAAAAAAAATGACCTAATAGAAAAACAATAATCTAATCCCAAATCTAAGTTTCTTATACTTCTGCCAAGTTAACAGCCACCCCCAACCCCAAAACTTAGGTTTGGCTTTTACACCACAGTTGTGGGTTGATTTGGAATGCATCTGTCATAATTTTTGGCATTGGAAACTTAGATTTATTGGGAGAGTGATTTCTTTAATGTTAGATGAGAACAAAAGCATCTTAAATGTTTAGTACAATTAAAAGAAAGGATTAAGAACATGCTTAAAGATGCATTATATACATTCGGCATTTGGGAAGTATTTGAACATTTTAGGTAATTAAGCTGCTTAATTACCATATTTGTATTAGAAGTAAGTACCACTGAATTTCTGACTTCAGATTTCACACTTAAACCTTGAAAATATTCATCTCTGTAGAGATGTTCATCAGCATTTATAGACGTGTAAACACTCAAGGACACACCTCTCCATACCCTGATGTGATTGTCTTTGAGACTTTTGATGATCATGAGGTAGTTTTTCCTGGGTTCAAAAGCCTAGTTTCACAACGTACTATAGGTCTCTCAGTACCTCGTGACTATATAAAATGGAAAAATAAATGTTGGATCTAAGGACAAGTAAAGCACCATCTCAGGAGAGCACAAAATATAGTAGGAAAGAACACAAGGGTGGATTTTTATCCCAGCCCTGGAAAAGCTGCCTTTTTAAAAATCAGTATCCTTCTCTATAAAATTCTCTGCTGAGATCATATGAAAATATAATTCTGTAAACATGAAATAAGGTAATGCTCCTAGCCAGCCTTGTTAAGTGTAATACAACAATATGATACTTTTTAGTTCAGGCCATGTTTCAACATGGTAACTATTCCTCTCGGGTGTCTGGCTCTGAAAGTTTATTAATTATTGTGTGTCAGTTTCTTCTTGGAAGTATGGCTAGTAATATGGGTTAGTAATAATAATAGCAAGTATTTATTGAATATTTGCTTGTGTCAGATAATACACTAAACACTTAATACCCATGATTTCATTTAATGTTAACAATAACTCTTAAGATAATACAACAGTCACATTTTACCAGTGAAGAAAGTTGAGTGTCAAGAGAATTTAAAGAACATGCATACAGCCAAGATCTGAGCTGTCCATCTGGCTCTAGAACCTGTAGGTTTTCTACAGTACCCCATTGCTTCTAGTCCAGGATCCATGTAGTATCACTGAGGATTCCTTTAAGGCAAAGGTCTCCAACCTCCAGGATCTAATGTTGAATGATCTGCGGAGGAGCTGATAATAATACTAGAAGTAAAGTGCACAATAAATGGCAATGCACTTGAATTATCCCAAAGCCATCCCCACCCCCACCTCCAGTCCATGAACCTGGTCCCTGGTGCCAAAAAGTTTGGGGACCGCTGCTGTAAGGGATACGTTAACACTTAAAGTATCGCTTAGTAAATACACCCATTTTCAAACCTGTTATCTTTATGAAGAACGATCGAAGTTAAAACAACCTTGCAAGGGAATTTAAGTAGGGAAAAAAAACAGGAAAGTTAGCAATCAATAGGACTGGACAACTCTCGGTTAAAAATAAGTTTGTGAATAAGGATTTTTATTAAGTGTTTTGATTGTTTTAAAGGTGAATGAAGCTTTTGCTCCTCAGTACTTGGCAGTTGAAAAGAGTTTGAATCTTGACCCAAGTAAGACCAATGTGAATGGAGGGGCCATTGCTTTGGGTCACCCATTAGCAGGATCTGGGTCAAGAATTACTGCACACCTGGTTCATGAATTAAGGTACATGCTAGAAATTGTTGCTTTTCAGATTTGCTGTCTTTTGTATAAATGCATGAATTTAGGTTTCCCCGGAACAATCCAACAGGTGCCCATTCTTCCTCATTGCCCCTTGCCCTGCCTTTCTCCCAGTGATTTGAGCACCCCTTTTTCTCAGACCTTATTGATGACTCAGTTGCTTAGTTGGTGCCTCTACTCTTGTGACACTTGCTCTTCCCTGAATGTGCAGCGTAGCCACTTGGCACATGTTCACAGAGGGCCCAGTGTTCACATGGCCCCATCCCTGGTGTGGGTGCACAGCAGGGAGTCCACAGTGAGGCCCGCATCTCAGGGCGCTTGCATCCTCGTGCTCCTTACAGGAGTAAGACACAGTTACTTCAGAAAACAAAGTGCTGATCAAGATGCTGTCGTTTAAGAAACCTAAGCAAACTGACAACTGGGGTCTAAGTTTTTCCTTCACTGTTTCCAGGGTTCCAGCCTTCTGTGCATTTGATACTTTGCAGTTTTAACAGAAGAGCTTCTCCTTCTGTACTGTGCCTTTTGGACCATTTTGTTCTATTAGTAGGAAAATTGGAAACAAAACCAAATATGCCAGGCTTGAAAATCACTCTGGCTCCCTGTGACATTAGGGTAAATAGTACTCCTGTTTCACTTAATAATTGGGTTGAAATGAGTGATTGATTGCACAAAAAATAATTCCTGGATGGTTTCTCAAGGTCATTCTATCAGGACTGAAGAATTACAGTGGATGGTACTTTAAAGGAGTCTTAATTTTTGTGAAAGGGACATGAAATGTTTCTAAACTATCTGACCTTTCAAACAGACAAACTTCAGTAATTATACTTATTCTAAGGTCCATAAAAATCTAAAACAGATAAATCAAGGAGGCTGAATATTAATATTTACTCCCCCTTCTTCAACTTCCAGCCCATCCCAGTTACCTCCTGTTTTATGTTTGTTTCTACCTCCATCTTCTGTGTCACTGCACTTTTTAAAATAAGAATACTCAGCTTTCCAAATCCTTTCTCCTCTTTTCCCCAATATTGAGGACTGGAGAAAACATTGAGCTGATGAGCTGAACGAGACTGAATATTGCAAATGTGACCATTATAAATTCTATTTAATTGATTATCTAATTCCATACATTCTTTATTCAAGTAGTTTTCAGCCACTGCTTTCTTTCTCAGGCGTCGGGGTGGAAAATACGCTGTAGGATCAGCCTGCATTGGAGGTGGACAAGGAATTGCAGTCATCATCGAGAACACAGCCTGAGGAGAGCAGGCAGCCTGCCCTGGTCCATGCTCACATGACTTGACTAGGCCACAGTAAACCAGGTGACCTTCAGAGCAGATGCAAAGCCAGCCATGCTCTGCACTGAGAGTGACTGGATTTGGGCAAGGGATGGTGAAGCAAAGACCCATTTATCATAAACAAGAGCCCATGCCAGAATAAATTCTCTCAAATTTGTACCAAATATGCAGCATTTCTGAACTGAAATCCAACTAGCGTAGGCTTTAAAGGGAATTGTATTCTTGCCAAATAACCATCACTTATGCCTTAAATAAATATGATTGCAGGGAAATTGAATAAATACTGCCTTAACTTCAGCTAATCCTTTCCTGTTATTTCTTGTATTTTTCTAAAGTTTTAATTGAGGTAAAATACATATAACATAAAATTTACCATCTTAATCATTTTTAAGTATACACTTCAGTGGCATTAAATACATTCACATTGTTGTGTGGCCATCACTACCATCCATCCATCTCCAGAGCTCTTTTCATCTTGTAGAACTGAAACTCTACACCCATTAAACAACAGCTCCCTGTTCTGTCCTTTATACAGCCCTTGGCAACCACCATTCTGCTTTTTGTCCCTATGAATTTGACTCCAGTAAGTACCTCATATAAGTGGTGCTTAGTTGCTCAGTCATGTCCAACTCTTGGTGACGCCATGGACTGTAGCCCACCAGGCTCCTCTGTCCCTGGGAATTCTCCAGGCAAGAATACTGGAGTGGGTTGCCATGCCCTCCTCCAGGGATCTTCCCAACCCAGGGATTGAGCCCAGGTCTCCCACACTATATGGCAGATTGTTTACTCTCTGAGCCACCAGGGAAGCACCATATAAGTGGAATCGTACAGAATTTGTCCTTTTGTGCCTGGCTTGTTGCACTTAGCATAATGTTCTCAAGAATCATGCATGTTATAGTATGTATCAGAATTTTCTTTTTCAAGGTTGAATAATATTCCATTATATATTCTATTATACTATATTTTGTTTTTTCTCTCATCCATCAATGGCAGGTGGGTTGCTGCCACTGCTTGAAAGTGAAAGTGAAAATAGCTCAGTTGTGTCCGACTCTTTGAGACCCCAGGGACTATACAGTCTATAGAATTCTCCAGGCCAGAATACTGGGGTGGGTAGCCTTCCCTTCTCCAGGGGATCTTCCCAACGCAGGGATGGATCAAACCCAAGTCTGGGATCAAACATTGTGGGCAGATTCTTTACCAGCTGAGCTACAAGGGAAGCCACCTCTTGGCTGTTGTGAACAAGGCTGCTCTAAACATAGCGAGCTTCCCTGGTGGCTCAGCTGGTAAAGAATCCACCTGTAACGCAGGAGACCCTGGTTTGATTCCTGGGTCAGGAATATCCCCTGGAGAAGGGCATGACTACCCACTCCAGTATTCTGGGGCTTCCCTGGTAGTTCAGACAGTAAAGAATATGCCTGCAGTGCAGAAGATCTGGGTTCAATCCCTTGGTCAGGAAGATCCCTTGGAGGAGAGCATGGCAACCCTCTCCAGTATTCTTAGCTGGAGAATCCCCGTGGACAGAGGAACCTGGCAGGCTGCAGTCCATGGGGTCGAAAAGAGGTGGACACGACTGAGCAACCAAGCACATGCAAACATGGTGTACAGGTGTGGTCTTGCTGGGATTCCTGAGTCATTTGGCAATTCTGTTTTTAAGATTTCAGGGAGTTGCTATACTGTTTTCCATAGCAGCTGTACCATTTTATGCTTCCACCATTAAAGCACAAGGGTTTAAATTTTTCTACATCCTCACCAATAATTGCTGTTTTCTGTTTGTTTATTATAATAGCCATCTTAATGAATGTGAGGTGATATCTCACGGTGGTTTGAGTTGCTTTTCCCTGATTATTAGTGATATTGAGCATCTTTTCCTATGCTTGTTGGCCATTCAGCTATCCTTTTTGGAGTAATACCTATTTTAAGTCCTTTTTTCATTTTTTAAATTGAACTATTGTTTATTGTTGTTGAGCTGGCTTATATTTTTAAAAAATATTTTGGAAGCCAGTTAAATTTGTATGTTGTGATGTTCATAATTCATTATGAGGTAAATGCCCAAGAGAGCAAAATTGCCTAATTTAGTCTTGATGTTAATAAATGATATCATATTAGTTTGATTTTTTCCCTTGGATAAAGACAGTGCTGATTATGTATTATAACTTTTCAAATACATTTGAATGGGAGCATAGTTTCCTTAAGGAAAATTTGGGTTCATTTTAAGGACCAGATCTGTAAATGACAGTATGTGGGGTTGAGAAAGGCTGCAAGTCAAGACTCAGAAGAAGGCATACTATGCCTTCTCGTCCACCTCACCAGCACTTCCCAGCAGTCAGAAAGAAATGTTGTCATTAATGTCTAATACACTAGCTAACTAAAATGGGGAAACGGAGTCAGTAGAATGTAGCTACTATAGATCAATGCTAAAATTTAAAGCCACTACCCGAAGAGACCAAAGTTTTGCCTAGATTTCATCCCCCCTTCTTCAGCTTTCCTAGTTTACCTAAATTATGTGCTGTCCTGCACATACCTCCCCAGGGGACATGTGGCAGTATCTGGAAACGTGTTGGTTGTCATGACTGGGGAGGGGGTGCTACCGGCATCTAGTGGGTAGAGGCCAGGGCTGCTGCTAACTAAACATTTTGCAACACATAGGAAGTCCCTGCAGCAAAATTATCAAGCCCAAAATTTTGAGAGAGCTGCTGTTGAAAAATCCTGCTTTAACCCTCAATCCACCTGTAAAGTGCAAAGGTTTATTGCTTTCTCTCATGAAGGTCTTGTGTAGTTTTATGAGTTTGTTTTTTGTTTTTTTTCCTACTTGGATATTGCTAAAGAACAGTTTTGGGGTATTATGTATCTAGTCAGCTTACCAGACCTTTGTATTATTAGTTCTACTCATATAGATAATATCTCATTATTTTTTTTATCACCTTTTTGCATTGGGGAAACCACTAGACCATTCAGGTATGATCTAAATCAAATCCCTTATGATTATACAGTGGAAGTGACAAATAGGTTTAAGGGACGAGATCTGATAGACAGTATGCCTGATGAACTATGGACAGAGGTTCGTGACATTGTATAGAAGACAGGGATCAAGACCATCCCCAAGGAAAAGAAATGGAAAAAGGCAAAATGTCTGTCTGAGGAGGCCTTACAAATAGCTGTGAAAAGAAGAGAAGTGAAAAACTAAGGAGAAAAGGAAAGATATACCCATTTGAATGCAGAGTTCCAAAGAATAGCAAGGAGAGATGAGAAACCTTCCTCAGTGATCAGTGCAAAGAAATAGAGGAAAAAACAGAATGGGAAAGACTAGAGATCTCTTCAAGAAAATTAAAGATACCAAGGGAACATTTCATGCAAAGATGGGCTCAATAAAGGACAGAAATGGTATGGACCTAACAGAAGCAGAAGATATGAAGAAGAGATGGCAAGAATACACAGAAGAACTGTACGAAAAAGATCTTCATGACCCAGATAATCACAATGGTGTGATCACTCACCTAGAGCCAGACACCCTGGACTGTGTAGTCAAGTGGTCCCTAGGAAGCATCACTATGAGCAAAATTAGTGGAGGTGATGGA
Organism: Oryx dammah; assembly: GCF_014754425.2. Classification (NCBI taxonomy): domain Eukaryota; kingdom Metazoa; phylum Chordata; class Mammalia; order Artiodactyla; family Bovidae; genus Oryx; species Oryx dammah. The sequence continues at coordinate 12,525,732 of NW_024070206.1, forward strand.
ATTCCAGTTGAGCTATTTCAAACCCTAAAAGATGATGCTGTGAAAGTGCTACACTCAATATGCCAGCAAATTTGGAAAACTCAGCAGTGGCCACAGGACTGGAAAAGATCAGTTTTCATTCCAATCTCAAAGAAAGGCAATGCCAAAGAATGTTCAAACTACCGTACAGTTGGACTCATCTCACAATGCTAGTACAGAGAAGGCAATGGCACCCCACTCCAGTACTCTTGCCTGGAAAATCCCATGGATGGAGGAGCCTGGAAGGCTGCAGTCCATGGGGTCGCTAGGAGTCGGACACGACTGAGTGACTTCACTTTCACTTTCATGCATTGGAGAAGGCAATGGCAACCCACTCCAATGTTCTTGCCTGGAGAATCCCAGGGACGGGGGAACCTGGTGGACTGCCGTTTCTGGGGTTGCACAGAGTTGGACACGACTGAAGTGACTTAGCAGCAGCACACGCTAGTAAAGTAATGCTCAAAATTCTCCAAGCCAGGCTTCAGCAATACGTGAACTGTGAACTTCCAAATGTTCAAGCTGGTTTTAGAAAAGACAGAGGAATTAGAGATCAAATTGCCAGGGGATTTCTTGCATTCCTATACACTAATAATGAGAAAGTAGAAAAAGAAATTAAGGAAACAATTCCATTCACCATTGCAACGAAAAGAATAAAATACTTAGGAATATATCTACTTAAAGAAACTAAAGACCTATATATAGAAAACTATAAAACACTGATGAAAGAAATCAAAGAGGACACTAATAGATGGAGAAATATACCATGTTCATGGATCGGAAGAATTAACATAGTGAAAATGAATATACTACCCAAAGCAATCTATAGATTCAGTGCAATCCCTATCAAGCTACCAGCGGTATTTTTCACAGAACTAGAACAAATAATTTCAAGATTTGTGTGGAAATACAAAAAACCTCGAATAGCCAAAGCAATCTTGAGAAAGAACGGAACTGGAGGAATCAACTTGCCTGACTTCAGGCTCTACTACAAAGCCACAGTCATCAAGACAGTATGGTACTGGCACAAAGACAGAAATATAGATCAATGGAACAAAATAGAAAGCCCAGAGATGAATCCACACACATATGGACACCTTATCTTCAACAAAGGAGGCAAGAATATACAATGGAGTAAAGACAATCTCTTTAATGAGTGGTGCTGGGAAAACTGGTCAACCACTTGTAAAAGAATGAAACTAGATCACTTTCTAACACCACACACAAAAATAAACTCAAAATGGATTAAAGATCTAAACATAAGACCAGAAACAATAAAACTCCTAGAGGAGAACATAGGCAAAACACTCTCCGACATAAATCACAGCAGGATCCTCTATGATCCACCTCCCAGAATACTGGAAATAAAAGCAAAAATAAACAAATGGGATCTAATTAAAATTAAAAGCTTCTGCACAACAAAGGTAACTATAAGCAAGGTGAAAAGACAGCCTTCGGAATGGGAGAAAATAATAGCAAATGAAGCAACTGACAAACAACTCATCTCAAAAATACACAAGCAACTCCTGCAGCTCAATTCCAGAAAAATAAACGACCCAATCAAAAAATGGGCCAAAGAACTAAATAGACATTTCTCCAAAGAAGACATACGGATGGCTAACAAACACATGAAAAGATGCTTAACATCACTCATTATCAGAGAAATGCAAATCAAGACTACAATGAGGTACCATTTCACACCAGTCAGAATGGCTGCGATCCAAAAGTCTGCAAGCAATAAATGCTGGAGAGGGTGTGGAGAAAAGGGAACCCTCTTACACTGTTGGTGGTAATGCAAACTAGTACAACCACTATGGAAAACAGTGTGGAGATTCCTTAAAAAATTGCAAATAGAACTGCCTTATGACCCAACAATCCCACTGCTGGGCATACACACCGAGGAAACCAGAATTGAAAGAGACACATGTACCCCAGTGTTCATTGCAGCACTGTTTATAATAGCCAGGACATGGAAACAACCTAGATGTCCATCAGCAGATGAATGGATAAGAAAGCTGTGGTACGTATACACAATGGAGTATTACTCAGCCATTAAAAAGAATACATTTGAATCAGTTCTAATGAGGTGGATGAAACTGGAGCCGATTATACAGAGTGAAGTAAGCCAGAAAGAAAAACACCAATACAGTATACTAACACATATATATGGAATTTAGAAAGATGGTAAGGATAACCCTGTATGCGAGACAGCAAAAGAGACACAGATGTACAAAATGGACTTTTGGACTCTGAGGGAGAGGGAGAGGGTGGGATGATTAGGGAGAATGGCATTGAAACATGTATACTATCATGTAAGAAACAAATCGCCAGTCTGTGTTTGATACAGGATACGGGATGCTTGGGGCTGGTGCACGGGGATGATCCAGAGAGATGACATGGGGTGGGAGGTAGGAGGGGGGTTCAGGATTGGGAACTCATGTACACCCGTGGCGGATTCATGTCAGTGTATGGCAAAACCAATGCAGTATTGTAAAATAAAATATAGTAAAAATAAAAATTAAAAAAAAAAGAAAATGTAAAAAAAAAAAAAAAATTGCCAGCATCCTCTGGATCATCAAAAAAGTGAGAGAGTTCCAGAAAAATATTTATTCTTTCTTGACTATGCCAAAGCCTTTGACTGTGTGGATCACAATAAACTGTGGAAAATTCTGAAAGAGATGGGAATACCTGACCTACCTCTTGAGAAATCTGTATGCAAGTCAGGAAGCAACAGTTAGAACTGGGCATGGAACAACAGACTGGTTCCAAATAGGAAAAGGAGTGCGTCAAGGCTGTATATTGTCACCCTGCTTATTTAACTTCTATGCAGAGTACATCATGAGAAACGCTGGACTGGAGGAAGCACAAGCTAGAATCAAGATTGCCGGGAGAAATCTCAATAACCTCAGATATGCAGATGACACCACCCTTATGGCAGAAAGAGCCTCTTGATGAAAGTGAAAGAGGAGAGTACAAAAGTTGGCTTTAAAGTTCAACATTCAGAAAACGAAGATCATGGCATCTGGTCCCATCACTTCATGGCAAATAGATGGGGAAACGGTGGAAACAGTGTCAGACTTTATTTTTCTGGGCTCCAGAATCACTGCAGATGGTGATTGCAGCCATGAAATTAAAAGACACTCACTCCTTGGAAGGAAAGTTATGACCAACCTAGACAGCATATTAAAAAGCAGACATTACTTTGTCAACAAAGGTCCGTCTAGTCAAAGCTATGGTTTTTCCAGTAGTGATGTATGGATTTGAGAATTGGACCATAAAGAAAGCTGAGTGCTAAAGAATTGATGCTTTTGAACTGTGGTGTTGGAGAAGACTCTTGAGAGTCCCTTGGACAGCAAGGAGATCAAATCAGTCCATCCTAAAGGAAATCAGTCCTGAGTGTTCATTGGAAGGACTGATGTTGAAGCTGAAACTCCAATACTTTGGCCACCTGATGCGAAATTCTGACTCATTTGAAAAGACCCTGATGCTGGGAAAGATTGAAGGTGGGAGGAGAAGGGAATGACAGAGGATGAGATGATTGGATGCATCACCGACTCAATAGACATGAGTTTGGGTGAACTCGGGAGTTGGTGATGGACAGGGAGGCCTGGCATGCTGCAGTCTATGGGGTCGCAAAGAGCTGGACATGACTGAGCTACTGAACTGAACTGGGACCTCTTTTTTCCTTTTGAGAGGGAAAAAAGCCAAATTTGGAAATGTTCATATTAGTTCACCATTCAGTGTTATCCTTACGCTAGATGGCAGATAGGTGCACTTCATCAAAGTGAGGAAGTTCTCTTCTATTCCTAATGTTGCTAAGAAATTCATGAATAGTTCACTCATTCTTCAAACCGTGCTAACCTGTTTGCTTCCACCACTTCACTGATCTTGTGAATGTCAGCAGCCACCTTCATGTTGCTTAATCCCGTGAAAGTTTTCTATCTTCATCTTTGGCTCTCCAAGGTAGGATGCAGGTGACTATCCCATTGTTCTGTTCTTGCAGCTGTTCTGCTGCTAAACCTCTGCTGTCCGTGGTGACCCTATCCCAGGTCATGAGACTCATCACACCAATGCTGGTCTCTCCTCTTGCTCCAGGCTCCTGCACCTAACTGCCCTGCAGACACTTCTCTCACTAGAGCAACTCCTTCAAGTCCTTCCATCCTCAGTTCCACTAAGTCAAGTCAGGAATCTAGGAATTTCCTAGGGAGACCTCATCCCTCATATCTAGTCCAACAGCAAGTTTTATTAGTTCTTTCAGAATGTATCTCAAATCCATCCACTTCCCCTTTCACCTCCTCCTTCACCAGTTTGCTCTGGGCTACCAGAATTTCTTGCCTGTTTTACAAGAGCCCGCCTCCATTCTGGCCCCTCTTCAATCATTTTCTAAGAAGTCACCAGGGCATCTTTTAAAAACACTAATTAGGTCACCCTCCTCTAAAGCCCTGGCAGATTTGTCACACACTTGGAATACAATCCAGACCCCTTACCTCAAGGGCCTGCTCATGGGGGGCCCCAACCCCTGAGGTGATCTGGCCTCCCCTTCCCTCTCAGCTGAGCTCAGACCATTCCTCCAGCCCCTGTGCTTCACGCGTGTTGCCTCTCTTTGGGCTCCTCACAGGCCAGGCTTGCTCATCCTTCAGGACTGTGGCAGATTCTGTCTGCAATGCTGTTTCCTTTGCCTTCCCAGGACACGACTCTCCCCACTTGTCCATCGAGACGCAGATGTGCTCTCCTAAGACAGGTATTCTCTGTTTCCCCAAGCTCCTCTCCTCAGACCTTTGTGGAATTCTTCTGTGCTTGTATTCACTTATTAGACTGTTTATTGTCTGTCTCCCTTGTTAAATTGTAAATTCCAAGCAGGCAAGGACTTCATGTGCCCATCTCAGTGCCCGGCACAAATAGATGCACAGTGATGTGGAGGGGGTGGATGGATGGATAGAGGGACGGGCAGATGGGAGTGACTGAAAACATGGGAGAATTTCTCAGAGTCACACAGACGTAGAACAAGTAGCAAGGAGCTGCTCTCTCGTAGTTTACCGCTTCCGTCTCCACAGATGGTCACAGAAGTGGCTATGTGCCGCATCTTGCACACCTCTGCACCTGTGTGTTTTCAAGCAAGAAGGGGTGAAAAACTGGGGGCAATGCTAATGGTGCTTGTTGTCTGGCACTAAGGATCAGAGCGACTATGGGCAGTTTACTTTGAACCTAACTAACTACATGTGGTAGAGTTGGGAGAGAAAGCCAAATGCATGAAGCTCTCCCTAGGATGACCATAGAATTTATCATCCAAACCAGGTCATTTTTGAGATGTGAATGGGGGCACTTAACGATTACCCTGGGCAACAAGTATAAACTGGGACTATGCTAGGGAAACTGGGTAGTACCCTACCTTTAATCAGCCAGTACATTGCAGTGACTTCACCGGAAGCTCTAGAGAGCTGAGCAAATATTGTTGAGTGTGATTGTTGGGTTTGAAGGTTATTAAGTAGTTGGTCAGGGTGAACTTGTTGAGTGCTCCAGAGATAAGCAAACACTTGAAGGAGATGACAGGTCTCCAAGAAGAGTAGGGGAAACAGCCAGCACTTGGCCCTGAGACAGGAGTGTGTCTGCTGTACAAGGAGGCCAGGGTGGTGGGAGCAGGGTGAGCAAGAGGAGAACAAGGCTGGGGAGCAGAGAAGCGCCTGGGTGCATACCATGTAGGGCTCTGCACCCCACTGCAGGGACTCTGGCTTTTATTCCGGGTAAACAGGAGCCACTGCAGGCTTCTGAGTAGAGAAAAGATATCATCTATTTGAAGGACTTCTCAGACTTTTCTGTTAAAGTGAAGCTGGAGGGATGAAGATGGAATAGAACACTATTGTAGTAATCCAGGCATCTTGGATCTAAAGTTACCAGTAGAGTGGTGAGGGGTCAGATTCTGGTCACGTTTGAAGATAGAGCCTTATTTCCTCTGGGGTTGGCTGCTGGTCAGTAGAGAAAGGAGTCAAGGATGACTCCCTGGGCCTTTTCATCTCAGCCACTGAGCTGGGAAGGCTGCAGGTGGAGCAGATATGGGGGGCAGTTCAGGAGTCCAGACATCCAAGCGGAGGTGCTGAGCGGGCACTTGGCTGAAGGGGTCTGGCTTTGGTATGGAGCTTGATCTGAAAGTCATTGGTATATAAGTGGGATATGATCAAGAACTAGTGGCCTCGCCATTGACAAAATAAAAAGATAATTTACAGATTGGGAGGAAATATTTCCAAATGATATGACTGATAAGGGATTAATATTCCAAAATACATAAACAGCTCATACAACTCAACATCAAAAAAAAATTTTTTTTAATGAGCAGAAGACAGACTTCTTTTTTTCAAAGAAGACACACAGATGGCCAACAAAAGATGCTCAACACTGTTAATCATCAGAGGAATGCAAATTAGAACCACAATGAGGTATCACATATGTCAGAATGATTATCAAAAAGAACACAAGCAACAAGGTCAATTTGTAAAGAGAGAGATCCCTCCAACGCCTTTTGCAGGAACATAAATTGGTGCAGTCGCTATGGAGAACAGTTCTCAAAAACCTAAAGATGGAACTACCATATGACCCAGCAATTCCACACCTAAGTACCAAAAAAAAAAAAAAAACCAGAAAACACTTAATTTGAAAAGATATATATACCCCATGTTCATAACAGCATTATTTACAATTGCCAAGAAAGTGTTTGTTGCTCACTCGTGTCCAACTCTGCTACCATGGACTGTAGCCCACCAGGCTCCTCTGTCCATGGGATTTCCTAGGCAAGAATATTGCCATTTGCTTCTCCAGGAAGATATAGAAGCAACCTAAGTGTCCATCAAGAGATGAATAGATAAAGAAGAAGTGGTGTGTGTATATATATACAATGGAATACTACTCAGACATGAAAAAAATTGAAATTTTGCCACTTGCAGCAACATGGGTGGACTTGGAGGGTATTAGGTTAGACTAAATAAGCCAGAGAGAGACAGATACTGTGTAGTATCACTTATATGTGGAATCTAAGAAATACAGCAAACTAGTTCATATAACAAAAAAGAAACAGACTCAGATGCAGAGAACAAGCTAGTGATGGCCAGAGAGAGAGGGAAGAGGGGAGCGACAAAGAGGGGCAGGGGACTAACAGGTGAAAACTACTATGTATGAAATAAGTAAGCTACAAGATATGTTGTGCAGCACAGGGAATATTGCAAACAGTTTATAATAGCTATAAGTGGAATATAAAAATCATGAATCACTGTTGTACACTCAAAACTTAGGAATATTATACACAAGTGTGTGTGTGTTAGTCACTCAGTCATGTCCGACACTTTGTGATCCCATGAACTAGCCCACCAGGCTCTGCTGTTCATGGAACTCTCCAGGCAAGAATACTGGAGTGGGTTGCTGTTTACTTCTATACCTCAGTTTTAAAAAGTTGAAAGAAAAAAGGATTAATGGCCTCCATTCTAAAGTGACACAAAAAAGAAAAATTTTTCCTTGTGTTAACACTATTAGGTTTCCATATTTATGACTTAAAATTCAATCCCTGAGTTAGGAAGATCCCCTGGAAAAGGGAATGGCAACCCACTCCAGTACTGTTACCTGGAGAATTCCATGGACAGACACTACAGTCCGTGGGGTTGCAAAGAATCAGACACGACTGAGTGACTAACACTTAAACTTAACACTATTAGGTTTTCATTTTTATGACTTGAAATTTAAATAAGAATTTATAAAGCCAAATATATCTGTGTCACCCTTTTAGCGTGATCTCATTCTTTTATAAGTTCTATCATTTTTCATAATAAATGCCAGCTTTTCTACCATCATGGGGAAAAAATTGTAAACTCCTTACAAAGTGAAAGAGAGGAGTGAAAAAGTTGGCTTAAAACTCAGCATTCAGAAAACTAAGATCATAGCATCCAGTCCATCACTTCATGGCAAACAGATGGGGAAACAATGGAAACAGTGAGAGATATTTTTGGGGGGGCTCCAAAATCACTGCAGATGGTGATTGCAGCCATGAAATTAAAAGACGCTTCTCCTTGGAAGAAAAGCTATGACCAACCTAGACAGCATATTAAAAAGCAGAGACATTACCAACAAAGGTTTGTCTAGTCAAAGCTATGGTTTTTCCAGTAGTCATGTATGGATGTGAGAGTTAGACTACAGAGAAAGCTGAGCGCCAAAGAATTGATGCTTTTGAACTGTGGTTGTTGGAGAGGACTCTTGAGAGTCCCTTGGACTGCAAAGAGATCCATCCTAAAAGAGATCAGTTCTGAGTGTTCATTGGAAGGACTGATGCTGAAGCTGAAATTCCAATACTTTGGCCACCTGATGAGAAGAGCTGACTCATTTGAAAAGACCCTGATGCTGGGGAAGATTGAAGGTGGGAGAAGAAGGAGATGACAGAGGATGAGATGGTTGGATGGCATCACCGACTCAATGGACATGAGTTTCAGCAAGCTCCAGGAGTTGGTGATGGACAGGGAAGCCTGGCATGCTGCAGTCCATGGGGTCGCAAAGAGTCAGACACGACTGAGTGACTGAACTGAACTACTAAGTTGAATGACTAACTTAAAATGAAGTATGGGAGCATACATTTTTAAAGGTACTCTAACCTAAAGAGAATTCCTTTGTAATTGAGAAATAATTGAAAACATTTTTATGAAGTGAACAATGACTCCTTTTCCTTTGTCTCCATCTCATTTTTGATTCTTCAAGTGAATCCCACATTTTCCGAAACTGGGTTGGTTTGCAGTGTGGGCTCACTCGCACCAGCGGTGAGCCCAGAACACTCCTTCCCCTAGGTGGCGCCACAGGCCCGTGCCGCCTTGGTCTCTTCCTCAGCTGCAGATCAAAGATGCTCTCAGCAAAGTTCTCCCAACTCTCGCTTCTTCTTACTTCCTAGGAATTGAAGGAAGAGAAGGAGCCAGCAGTAAAGAAAGCTAGGGTGGGAAGTGGGGCTAAAAACTCTGCTGGCCAGTGCTCCTAGTCCCTCTGGCCAAGGACGCCACCTTTTATTTCTCCTCAGTGAAAACACAGCAGATGCAAAGGCCCAGAGCCTAGGGAATCCAGTGTTACAGTCTCAGACCACAGGCCTGGTGAGGCACTGAGCCCTGGGTCCTGCCCAGGAAAGGTGGGGGAGAGAGGCCGGGACACCATCGAGCAACAGAGGAGACAGGGCAGCATCTCCACGCCGTGTGCTTTGCCGCTGTGGACACTTGGGCCCAGGGGGCTCCTCTTGTTCACTCTGGACCCTGTATTTATTTAGGGACCCCAGCTGCACCCAGCCTTTCCCAGCTGACAGAGCAAGGGTTTCCGGGAGCAGCTCGCATTCTCCCCTCCACACTTTCATGGACGTGAGCCGACTCTGGGGCCATAACCAGTGAGGTCTGAGGGCTGTAGGGGTGCAGCTTGGACACATGGAGCAAAGACAAGTGAGGAGGTCTGTGTCCTGTGCCCTGGCCTTACTTCCCCAGGGACAGGCACGCCGCCTTGGACTCCACATACACCCCAGTGTCTGCTCTGAGAGCCTCAGTAGGCAAACAAAATGGATATATTACTTCTCAGGGACATGGCCCAGGGAAGACAAGGCCCCTTCTGCCTGTGCAACACTTGAGAGCAAAGGAAAGTAATGAGCTCCTCCAAAGCCATCTTTTAATCCATCTTGGCACGGCCAACAAGCAGACACATCAAGGGCCTGAAGGTTTTATATTAATAGAAGTGGCTCTGACAGGAGAAGCAAAAGCCAGACTTGTGCTCTGAACATGCAGTTCCTCCAGAGCCTTTTAGAAACACGAGACAAGATAAAACCAGAAGTTGCAGGATAAGGGAACACGCTGATACCAGGAGCAAAGAGCAAGCTATGCTGCTATTCACACACACACACAGACAGGCAGAGTTGTTCTTCACACTGGGTTTCTAGGGTGCAAAGAGAAGCCAAGTCCCTAGGAGCTGAGGCCCCCAGCAGATGAAACAGGACTCAGAGCCCAGCCAGCCTTTAGGGTGGTGCCTGGTCTGCCACGTGCCGGGAGCTGGGAAGGAAGGGGATGTGGGGGCTGGGGCCCCAGTCAGACCATCCCCCAGGGCTCTAAGCCTGCATCTCCAGGGAGAACGAACAGCATCTGGCAACTTAGGCAGCATCCCAGCCTTGCTGTGGACCAAGAGCATGCAGCAGTCATTAGCAAGTGTGCTTTCTGTCCCTGCAGGCAGCTCTGAGCCCGCGACTGTGCTGATTTGCCCAGCCAGGAGGAATGACAATCTACCAAGTAGGAGAAACTCTGTCCCACAGGCTTCTGTGTGTCCATGATGGATGTGAGTTCACAGATGTGGGTCTGGGCCCACTCTCCATGGAGGAAAGGAGACCTCCTTCTGGAAAGACAATGGCTGAGTGAGGACAGCAAGTTATGAAGGAGACGGTGGTGCTGAGCCCCTTCCAGCTTTCTAAATGGCTGAAAGAAAGTGAAAGTGAAAGTCGCTCAGCGTTTCCAGCTCTTTGCCACCCCATGGATTATATAGAGTACATGAAATTCTCCAGGCCAGAATACTGGGGTGGGTAGCCTATCCCTTCTCCAGGGGATCTTCCCGACCCAGGAATCGAACCAGAGTCTCCTGCATTGCAGGTGGATTCTGTAGCAACTGAGCCATCAGAAATTGGTGCCAAAGTCCAAGCAGCCATTTTGTGAGCAACTGGCCCTCGGGGTGGCGGGGTGTGGAGCCCTACGCAGCTGGGACGCTCTGCATTTACAGTGGCTAACTGACCTGGCAGACAGCTTCTTGCTCTGGAGAGCTGGGCTGTGCGCCATTTCCAGGGGCAGGTTATGACTCTGGAAACCAAGAAGGAGAAGAGAAAGCAGGAGGTGCTGGGTTACCACTGGGCTGATGACAGCTTGGCTACTGAGGTCACACCCAGAGCTTTCACAGCACCCTGGTCAAACCCCCACACCTGAGCTGAGCTAAGTCTCTACTTTCCGCTCCCTTTAGAGAATGCAGCCAACACATGGGACTTCTCTCCCCACTCATCCTGTTCACTTCATCCTGAGCCACCTCAATCCCCAGGACTTCCAGACTCTCATCCCCAGCCTTGCTCTCTGGCCAGCCCCTGTATATCTTGTCTGGTGAGACTCGCTCGTGGCCACCCGGCCCACCTGTGCTGGGGAGACAGAGCACCTGGGCTGCCTGGTGCTGCCCCTTCAGATCTGCGGGCCCGTGTGCTGGGGTCCACAGCACAGAATTCTCAGTGACCACGCCCACGCTGGCGTTTACTAACAGAGTTACTGTCCTCCTCCCCGGAATGGCCAGAGGACGGGGAATCCTGATTCACAGAGAAACCGCAAGCCGTGTTTTTCATATCAGTGCTATCAGGAACTGTAAGATAAACATTATTAACCCGGAGAAAGAAAATAAACCCACAGAGAGTCTCTTAGAGTCACCAGAGAGCGCGGCGTACTGCTGACAAGTGATAACCCTGCCTCGCAGTGGGAACAGCAAGGAGTCTTCATGTTCTCCCAGGCACTGAGGGGAGGGAAGGGAGGGAAAACCATGAGAATTTGAACCACAAGCCCCTCCTCATATAGGCTTGTGGTTTCACTTCACATTATCCGCACAGTTCAAAAAACCACCCCGAAGCAGAGACTCTGAAGTGGTACCCAAGGGCTGAACAGAAATGACTGCAGGCCTCTCTGGAAGAGCCTGCCTTCAATTAAGTAAGTTGCATCCCAGCTTCAGAGATGCTAACGGGATGAGCAGCAGAGAATCAGTCAAGTAGGATGGCTCTAATTTTATAAAGCGGAAAGCAATGAAATGTACTTAAGATTAAAACTGCTTGAATGTGTCTGACTAAGTCGGATGGTCAAGCAGCCCCTGCGGTCTCCCAGGGCTATCAGTGCCCTTGCGACCAGCAGTGGACAGCAATGCAGGCCAGAAGCAGAGAAAAGAGTTTTCCTTTTGAATAGATGTAACCAAGGGAATTCTTCTCTGTGTTTGATTTCCATCCAGAGGCTGGCAGAGGAGAGAAAAAACAAATGGCAAAAAGAAAATATGAATACTGAGAACAATTGAACAGGGAGAGAGGAGTGGGGTGTGAGCAGGACACACCAGTCCACTGCCAGGAGCTGAGGGGTGGGGTGCTTGGGGGTGGAAAGTGCATGTGTGGAACCATCAAATCCATGGACATATCCTGCCCACTCCCCAGGACTTCTAAAAGGGGCTCCTCTGCGTCTCATATAGGTAGGGGAATGACGCTCCCCAGAGGGATCATATCCTGTCTAGGAACACATGGACAAAGCTCCGAGATGATTAAATGCAAGATGGTAGAGAATTATAAGCCACCTGGTCTGGACTAAGAGAGTGGGAGAAAAGCGAGTCCCAGTTATGTTCAGAACTAAGGAAGGGTAGCCCTCCTCCTCCTTCTCCTTCCTTCTCCTTCTTCCTCTTCCTGTTCTTTTCTCGAAAAGATTTTGCATACAGAAGGCGAACTCTGAGGTGGGCCTCAAAGGTCCCTGATGCCCATGGTCATTAATCTTTACTTCCTGCTTGGGATGCTGTGCCCAAGACTGCAGGCTTCTCGTCCCAGCCCTCCACGGCACCCTCAGTCCATGCAAGGGCTCACTGTGAGCCTGGCCACACTGCTTCCAGGTGGCCCCGCTGCAGAGAGGTGCGGGTCTCAGTGGCCACTGTCTCCCCCTCCAGGTGCCAGCGCCGGGGAGCACCAGAGCAGAAGCACAGAACACACAGGTCAGGTAATGGAAGCCCAGTGCCCACAGCAGGCACAGGTCCCTCAAGAATCCAACTCTGTGCTCCTCCCTGGGGCTCTTTCTCCAACACTGAATCTCAGTCCTCCAAGTCCCAAACATCTGCCAGGCCTCATTCCCAGATACTTAATGACCGTCTTCAAGTAACAAGAAAAACCAGGAGAAGGGGGGCAATTATCAGTAACATTCCTATGAGTTAAGTTCATTCTAAAGGAAGAAAAAATAAACAGTGTACACAGATGCAGAGGCTATGAGTGACCAGGAGGGCCGTGTCAGAGACCCCCTTCAGGGTCCACATGGAATTCCATCGTTGGAAGCCTGGAAGGCCTGACCCCCACCCTACATGGAACCCTGAGACCCAGAGAAGGAAATGGTTTGCCCAAGATCATGGCTCCCATCAACAGCTAAGCTGGCGAAGAGCAGCTGCCCTGGTTTGCAGGCTGTAGGCAGGGTGGTCTCTCCAGGCACTGGATGCTATTCCAGAGGTCAACCCCCTCGCAGGGGTGGTATTTTATTTTTTTCCCTTGGTGTTTTGTAAATTCTCAAAGCTAATCTGCTGACCTCCCAGAATGCCTTTTACAGCTGAGCAAAATAAGCTGAAATATAGCCCTGGGTGTTCCTAAAAGGAATCTACAGAGACGTCACTCCTAAAACCTCCCCAGACTCTCCTCCCCAAAAGCTCCACTCCTGGGTACCCTTCTCTCAAAACACACTGACTCAGACTTGTGGCCTTAGGAATTGCCACAAGGTCTGTCTACTTCTGCACAATCCTGACCTCGCTCTCCCCAGAAAAGTCGGCCTGATTTCTGTCTAGCCCAGGAGAACCTAAGCTTATGTAGGTTTCTCTTTGTGATGGCTAGCTCAGGGTATGTCACATTCGCGTCACCTGGGGGTGCCTTGCGCCACTGAGCTAGTAGCCCCCAGCCCCACCAGGCTCCAGGGCCCCCCTGCATCACGAGACCATCCCTTGGAGGCAGAGTGGGGCAGTTTGGAAGAGTCGGGGCCATCTGCCATCTGTGAGGACAGAACAGGATGAGAATCCCTGGGTCTTAGGTCTGCTTGTGGAGGTGGAGGAGGAAGACAGATGCAGAGAAAAGGGGCTGCGGAGGAGGGCTGGCAGGGCAGGGAAGGGGAGGGAGGGGAAGAGACCAGTGGGGCAGCGAGAAGGCCACACCACCCCCACAGGACTCGCGCCAGGGGAGCCAGCAGAGAGATTGGCCTCCACCACTCACCCCGGAAACCCGAGCCACCCCGAGGGGCTCCGGACCCAGCACAGAGCGGGCGGGGGCAGCGCCGGGCTGCAGCCAGGGCCTCCGGAGCCTCCTCACGCCCCGCCCGCCCGGCTGCCTGGCTGCCAGCCTTGGGTTTCCTCAGACTGTCAGGGCCTCCATCACCTCCTGGTGGCAGCCGCTTCCCACACCCACCCTAGTTTCCAGCCAACATCCTGCAGCTTCACTGTCCCAGCGCTTCTGGCCTCAAACAAGCAGAGAAACCCGAGAGTAAACCAAGAGGGTCCCCAGCGGCCTAATCTCAGGGGTGCTCTCAGCTGCTGCCTCCCTTGACCCACGAGGGGCGCCCACCGTTGACCCACAGGGGCAAGTTTTCAGCTTCAAAGTAATGGCACAGCTGGAACTGGAATGCTGACCCCCCATAGCCCCTTCCCCGGCCTTTGGGTGCCCGCTGACCGCCACCGGGGCTGTCTTCTTGGGCTTCCACCGTCTCTGCTGCTTGTGCGATGCTCTCAGGACTCACCCACTCTGTGGCCTACTGGCCCAGCCCCAGCGGGGGCACACCTGCTGTCTGCCCTGGTGCCTGTACGCACACCGAGGACCAGTTTAGAAGCCCAGTGGCCTCAATCCGAGGATTCTTGCTCACGGGAGAATTCTGGACATGTGGATGGCAGCATTTTGGTCAACGGAGCCTTGGGGCCCCTTCAGATCCTCCTCGCTCAGCTCAGGGTTGTGCCAGCTTCCAGAAGCCGCAAGAGCAGCGCCTCTCACCTCTCTTTTGGTGTCCTTCTCCATGGGCCACTGGTCAACAGTACAGAGAAGAGCCCCATGGTGTGAGTGTGTGTGTGAGAGTGAGAGAGTGTGTGTGTGAGAGTGTGTGTGTGCATGAATGTGTTTATGTGTGAGTGTGTGTATTTGTGTGTGTGTATTGTGAGAGTGAATGTGAGTATGTATGTGTGAGACTGTGAGTGTGTGTGTGTGTGCATGTGTGAGTGTGTGTATGTGTGTGTGTATGTGTGAGAGTGTATGTGAGTATATGTGTGTGAATGTGAGTGTGAGGCTGTATGTTTGTGAGAGAGAGAGAGTGTGTGTGTGTGTTTGTGTGTGTGTAGGGAGCCAGGGCTGAAGCCTTCCAGCCTGCCCCAGGGAGGCTGCTCCATCTCCCCCTCCCCGCTCGTATCGGGCAGCCTGTGAGAAACTCTTTCAACAAAATACTTGCTTCTTAGGAAGCGACCGACCTGAAGCGTGAGGCCTCAGGAGCGGGCAGCGGGAGCTTGAGAAGAGCTGGAAGTGGCTGGAGCCTGGCACTTGCTGCCCAACCACGCCATGCCCTGGTTTCTACAGCGGTCCCTCCCTCAACTGCTCCTTGTGGGCCGACTCCAGGATGCCAGGGAGCAGGCTGCTGAGAAGGTGGGAGAGAAAGAAGAAAAGGGTTTGCCGGAAAACAGTTGCCGTCATTTCTCGATGACTTCCTCGCAGGTCCTCGGAGCTCCTCCCACCGCCGGCTGGGGCAGAAACTATGGTTATCATTATCCCCCATTTCAGATAAAGAACAAGAGACACAGAGGGTGGAGGGAACCTGCTCAAACTCACAGAGCTCTTTGGTCGTGGAGGCAGGTCTTGACCAGGAGGCCAGACTGATCACCAGACCAGCTACCATTGCCGCCAGACCCTTGGACCTTGGACCCGTCACCCTTCAGCCCTTGTCCCTGTCCCGGATGGACTATCTACTGGAGGACTCCAAATTCTCCTGAGTGGGAGATAGATGGGTCCCAGACTGAGCTGCTGGAGTTCATCTCCTGTGGACAGATATTCCAAAGTAGCAGGAGGAAAGGGAAACTGAGCTCTGGCCAGAGAGGAGATAAAAGACCACATATTCCTCATTGTTGAAGTAAAGGAGACCTTCCCACTGTATACATGCAGAAAGCCTCCTGGAAGGTCAAAAAGGGATGGGGCACCACCCCATAGTAGGTGATGTCAACCTACATAGGCCTCTTCACCAGAATCCATCTTGGCTAAGAGATGCCCATGTACACATTGGAAGGACCCCGAGATATACCAAGTACAGACTCAGAACCAGGCAAAGCAAGGTGATTGGCCAAAGGAAACCCGGAAGAAATGCCCCGTAAAAGTGATTCAAACGACCACAAGGGTGTGGCTCTCTCTGAGCCCGCCCATGTGTCTATCCACGTGTACTATAGTCCTTGCCTCCTAATAAACACTCTACCTCCTTCACTGCTTTCTGCCTCTATGCGGAAGCCCGTTACTACACAGCGGTTGGGCCAGGGCCTTGTCACCGGCCCCGGTCCCTGGTGGCCTGCTGGCTAGGATTCAGCATTCTCATTGCTGTAGCCTGACTTAGCTCCATGGCCCGGGAACCCACTTCAAGCCGGCCAAGGCCGCCAAGACCATTCCCCCCATCCCAGGTGCCTCCCTGCCTCCAGACGCAGCTCCACACGATTAATGCGAAGGTCAGTTCTGTCTCTGGCCAGACTGTAAGCTCCTTATGGCTGCAGGCATCACATGCTTGCTGAGATCCGGAGGCCTGCATTTCCCAAACAAGCCTAATCCCGAATAATCTGGGCTGATGTCAAATCCCGTGCTTGTAGCAGGTCCCCACAGCCTTCACAGATGCCCCCCCACCCCTGCAGCATCCTTGGGCTGAAATACAGGCTGGGGTTTCCTAACCAAGTAAGTTTGGGGAATACCAAGTTAGAAGTGTAGATTTCTTAACTGTGGGGTTTCTCAGGGCCTTTAAAAAGATAAATGCTCACTGGTCATTTGTAAGAGGATAAGGTAATATGAAGAATTTCCTGGTGGCTCAGACAGTAAAGAAGCTGCCTACAAAACAGGAAACGTGGGTTTGATCGCTGGGTCAAGAAGATCCCCTGGAGAAGGGAATGGCAACCCATTCCAGTTTTCTTGCCTGAAGAATTCCATGGAGAAAGGAGCCTAGTGGACTCCAGCCCATGGGGTCACAAAGAATCAGACACGACTGAGTGACTAACACTTTCACTTTCAAGGTAGCACAAATCTTCCCAGGTGGCTTAGTGGTGAAGAATCTGCCTGACGTTGCAGCTGATGCACGAGATACAACTTTGATCCCTGGGTCAGGAAGAAATGGCAACCCACTCCAGCATTCTTGCCTGAAAAATTCCATGGACAGGAAGCAACCTAGATGTCCATCAACAGATGAATGGATAAAGAAGTTGTGGTACATATACACCATAGAATATTACTTAGCCACAAAAAGGAATGCATTTGAGTCAATTCTGATGAAATGCATGAACCTAGACCCTATTACACAGACTGAAGTGAGTCAGAAAGAGAAAGATAAATATTGTATTCTAATACGTATATACGGGATCTAGAAAAATGGTACTGAAGAATTTATTTACAGGGTAGCAGCGAAGAAACAGACACAGAGAATGGACTTATGGACATGGGGAGAGGGGAGGAGAGGGTGCTATGTATGGAAAGAGTAACATGGAAACTTCCATTACCATATGTAAAATAGATAGCCAATGGGAATTTGCTGTATGGCTCAGGAAACTCAAAGAGGGGCTCTGTGTCAATCTAGAGGGATGAGATGTGGTGGAAGATGGGGTGGGTAGGTTCAAAAGGGAGGGGATATATGTATACCTACGGCTGATTCATGTTGAGGTTTGACAGAAAACCTCAGAAACAGAAATTTTGCTCTACAAAATTCTGTAGAGCAATTATCCTTCAATAAATAAAAAAATACAGTAGAAAAAATTCCATGGACAGAGGAGACTAGCAGGCTACAGTCAATGGGGTCTCAAAGAGTCAGACACAACTGAGCGGCTGAGCAGGCATGAACTGTGCATCCAGTGACAGGGACATGAAGATAGTATGAAGATTCAGAAGCTTCCCAAAGAGATGTGACCAAGGAGCAAGCCCATTATCACTGAGTATCTCAAGGGAACCCACTTAGAGAAACACTTCCTAGAGCACCATAATTAGTCCTGATCCTACACGGAGGCTGTCTAGACCATCATCCTGGTGCAGCAGCAGAAGGGGGCCCTGCAAGGAAGGCACAGGCCTCCTGAGGCTTCATATCCTCACGTCCCCAGCACGTTCAACCCAGTCCCCCGACCCCACCCCACCTCGTCCCCTGGCTTTGGTCCATCCTTGAACTTGTTTACAATTCTGTGGGCAAGTTTACTTTCCGGAAAGTCACCCCAGATGAGCCAGTGGAAGAAAAGAATAAGGCCAGGCTTCTGGATAATCCAGAAGTGAAATGATCCCTTGGGAACGGTTGAGTGGATTTTAATGGAACTGGGGGTGACATGGGGGTGGGGGAAGCTGTGGACATACAGACTGAATGCCATCTGGCTCCTGAATAATAAGAAAATGCTGTCCTTAATAAAGTTGCAGGAGGCCTTCACATCTGTTTATCTGATCCTCACACGAGCTCTCTGTGGTGATGAGGACAAATATTACTGCCACGTGCTGGTTCTAGAAACCGAGGCTCCGAGAGAGTCACGGTCTCTGCAGGGTCACACAGCATTTGTGGAAATATCCAGAAGCACCTTGAGGCTGGGACCATTGCTCCTTTGTCGGCCCCACTTCCAGCTTGTTTGTTGTGCTGTTTCCTTCAAGGGGGTCTAAGCAAACGTGCTCTTGCTAAGGACAGGGACTGTGAGGAGTGCTCACTCAGGCATGAGGGTGCCCCCCTGCACCCAACTGCCTGTGCCGAAAGATCTGTCTGGAAGCCACAGGTGTGAGCTCCCTCTCCAGGAGCTGCCCGCTAAGCCACGTGAGGCCGTGGAACCCCCAGCTGCCCGCAATTTCTCCTTTAGCCAAACCTGCAGCCTGTCTGGGTGCCCGGGAGCACTCTGGGTCCCAGAGTTTGAGAGCCGAGGTTTGACTCCACTCCAGCCACTGCCTTGCTCTCTGAATCTCCACTCTCTGAGCCAGGTAAGTGACCTTGCCCTGCCTGCTCGGTGCCCCGGAGACTGCACAGGGCTGCCCAGGGCTCCTGAAGTGTCCTCTTTGCTGCTGCTGCCCCGAGGCCCTGGGTCTCAGGAGAGCTGACTCCCGGCTTCTCGGAGAACACAGTTCTGGAATCCTCTATCAGATGTCTCACAACCAGCGAGGGGAGGCCCATGGGACTCTGAGCTGCTTTGCCCTAAGGGTGGACGTGGAACCAAGCCCTGGATGAGGAACAGAGACCAGCTGGATGGCAGGGACTGACTCTGCTCCAAGGAGCCCCTTCTCTGGGTCCTCACACACCACCAGATGGGGCCCAGAGGGGCTTAAGGGGACGAATGTGGACACCGTGCAGAAATCGGAGGCCGGCAGGCAGGGCTCAGCCCTCAGCTGCCCCAGCCGGCTCATGCAGTCCACCCAGAGGACACCACGGCCCCCTTCCACTGTCGCCTCCACTTGCTTCCTGGACCGGCGCATGCGTGTCTTAATTATTTGAACTCTCAGGGCCCAGGTCCTGGATGCCCCTGAGGGGCACCCTGCTCCCCAGGATGTCTATCTGCACAATTTAGATTTCTTTGGAGGTGGGTGCTCCTGCTCAAGGCGACGTAGATACAGAGTCCGAGATGGCCTGAAGCTGAGTCTCCAGCCTCCCTCAGCCCAAGTGGGCCTGAGAGAAGCTGGTGCAGATGGAAGCCGATGGAGCTTTCTCCGAGAAACCCCGAGGGGCTGGAGCTGCAGGGCTGACATGACAGCTTCAGGGTGCACAGAGCCACGCTCCCCTCCGCACTTGGGACGCCAGCCGGCTCTCTCCTCTCTCCTGCCTGACATTCTCATCACAGGGTGAGGCTCTGAAGCTTGGGAGAGAGGAGGCAAAGGGTGAAAGAGGCTGGGAGTAGCGAGGCAGCGGCCAGTGGCCAGTCACAGACCTCACTGGCCGCAGGCAAGGGCTTCAAGCTCCCAGCCAAGCTAATGTGTGCCCGAGGCCTTGCACAAGGCTAGAACATGATAGACAACAAGCAGAGGGTGACGCCAGTAATAACAAGCACGTATGCTTGGCGAATGTTCCCTCTCTTCTTGTCTGCATGTTGGCTGGGAGCCAGCAGGGATACCAGGAGTGAGACATCCCACCAGGACTCTCTTCAATAGTTGTGTAAACTTGGGACCTCCCTGGTGGCCCAGTGGTCAGAACTTCAAACTGCCAATGTAGGGGGCTCAGGTTCAATCCCTGGTTGGGGAACTAAGATCTCACACGCTGCATGGTGTGGCCAAAAATTTAGAATAATTAAAAAAAAAAAAAGCACATAAAAAAATAGTTGTGCAAACTCCGCTCAGGGCACTTTCCCATCTGTGTTCTCATCTTGCCTTTAGGGCAACCCTGTGTTGTCAGTGGGCAGGGTGTTGTGGTGCCACTTACGCTCGTTACTTAACTTTCACAAGCCTCAGTTTCATCATCTGTAAAATGGGGAGAATACCCACTCCCACAGAAGCACCTTGTGGACCAGATGAGGTAAAATGGGAGGGGAAGGCATAGGGAAACTCTAACCAAATCTAAACTGAAATAATCTCCATTTCACAGATGGTGAAACTGACACTCAGCTCAAGTGCCCACAGTTGCTTCTGTTTCTACTTGCCTTCCACGAATAGATCCATTTTGATCCAGATGTCTGAGTCAGTGGCTACAAGTAGACAAGCCTGGTGTTCGGTGATAAACGCAAATTCCTGTCGTCCTTTGAGATCATGAACTGAGAGGTAGTAGAGTGAATTTGCCAATAGTTGTAAGTCAGTGATTTTCCAAGTATCAGGAAGCTAGAGAAAAGCTTCATGGGTCTTTGCCTAGAGAGTGCGTGTAGATTGCTGGGAGAAATATCAATAACCTCAGAGATGCAGATGAAACCACATTTATGGCAGAAAGTGAAGAGAAACTAAAGAACTCCTTAATGAAAGTGAGAGAAGAGTGAAAAAGCTGGCTTCAAACTCAACATTCAGAAAACTAAGATCATGACATCCAGTCCCATTATTTCCTGGCAAATAGATGGGAAACAATGGAAATAGTGACAGACTTAACTTTCTTGGGCTCCAAAATCACTGCAGATGGTGACTGCAGCGATGCAATTAAAAGATGCTTGCTCCTTGAAAGAAAAGCTATGACAAACCCAGACAGCATATTAAAAAGAAGAGACATTACTTTGCAAACAAAAGTCCATCTAATCAAAACTATGGTTTTTCCAGTAGTCATGTATGGGTGTCAGAGTTGGACTATAAAGAAAGCTGAGCGCTAAAGGATTGATACTTTCAAACTTTGGTGTTGGAGAAGACTCTTGAGAGTCCCTTGGACTGCAAGGAGATCCAACCAGTTCATTCTGAAGGAAATCAACCCTTAATATTCATTGGAAGGACTAATGCTGAAGCTAAAGCTCCAATACTTTGGCCACCTGATATGAAGAGCCAACTCACTGGAAAAGGCCCTGATGCTGGGAAAGATTGAAGGCGGAAGGAGATGGAGGGGGGGGCGGGGGTACAGAGGACGATGAGATGGCTAGATGGCATCACTGACTCAACCAACATGAGTTTGGGCAAACTCTGGGAGATAGTGAAGGACAGGGAAGCCCGGCATGCTGCAGTCCATGCGGATGCAAAGAGTTGGATACAAAGCAAACAACAAAACTGATTTTGGTCTTTAATTCAACTCCCATTTATTTTTGTAAATGATACGAGATAGAGTTACAACTCCCGCAACCTCCACATTGGATAACCAACTATCCCCACACCGAATCATTTTTCCCTACTTACTGACTTGAAATATTTTTAGCAAACATTAAATTCCCATAAGTACATGAGTTTGTTTCTAGACTTTGTATTCTGTCCTGTTGATTCAATTGTCTCTTCCTGAACTAATAAAATAAAAGTCTTTTCTTTTATATTTTAATGTCTTCGTGGCTCACTGTCCTTTCTTTAAATTGACTTTGCTATTACCAAGCATTCATGTTTTCACAAGACTCAGAATAAACTTATCATGATACAGAATTTTGAAACAAGCATCCCAAAATTTAGTACCCCGTGTGTTTTTTCTCCATAATAAATTACACATTTTTTTCTTTTTTTCCCTAATAGCAGTGCTTCTGCTAAGAGCCATTTTAAAACTGCCGTTCACGGAGTGTCTTGCCTGTTGGTTTCTACAGCCTGTGAAAATGTTCCTTCAATATTATTCATTTTTACAAACAAAACAAAAACATGTTGCTACTCCGCTTAAAAATCAGGCCCTTCTCCAAGTGAGGCCGGAAGGCCTGGAGCCTGGGGACTGTACTGGGGGCCGGGTGAGGGGGTGATAACCCAGGTGCTGCTGATCAGGCCCAGAGCAGGGTGGGGAGGAGGGGGCTCGGAGGAGGGGGATCGAAAAGACACGTGGAAAGATGAACTCAGTTGAGGACAGACTGGATGCGGAAATGGGCTCCTTACGCCAAGTCTGCCCCTTCCTGCTCCGTCCCTCATCCATGATGTCTTTGTAATCACATCACATGCCTGCCTCCTGGGCTTCCAGCCGCTATGTGTTCTGGCCCCAGCTCAGTGTCCTGGGACCCGAGTCTCACTGCCGAATCAGGCCATGGGGTCCCTGCCCTCCGGGAGCAGTATTTGCACTGCGCCTCCACCAGGTATGTTTTCCTCAGCTAGTTACTAGTCTGCTCAGGCTGCCCCAACAAAGAGCCCAGACTGGGTGGGAAAACCACTGACTTATTTTCTCACAGCTCTTGAGGCTGGAGATCCAGGATTAAGTGCCGGCAGGGTTAGTATCTCCCGGGGCCTCTCCCCGTGACTGCATAACGCCGTCTTCTCCCAGGGTCTTTGCAGGACCGTCCCACTGCGTATGTCTGTGTCCTAATCTCTTCCTTCTGTTGGACACCAGGTGCATGGGGTGTGAGTGTGCTCAGTCACTCAGTCGTGTCCGACTCTCTGCGACCCTGCCCTGCAGTCCGCCAGGCTCCTCTGTCCATGGGATTCTCCAGGCAAGAACACTGGAGTGGGTTGCCATGCCCTCCTCCAGGGGAGCTTCCCAACCCAGGGATCAAGCCTGAGTCTCCTGCATTACAGGTGGATTCTTAACTGCTGAACCACCAGGTAAGATATATTGCATGAGGGCCTACCCAATGTCCTCAGTTTAATTTAATTCCCTCTTTAAAGGCCTTATCGCCAAATATAGGCACATTCTGAGGTACTGGGGGTGCGTGCGAGCGTGCTCAGTCACTCAGCCGTGTCCAACTCTTTGAGACCCCATGGACTGTACAGCCCACCAGGCTCCCCTGTCCATGGACTTTTCCTGGCCAGAATACTGGAGTAGGTTGCTATTTCCTCTGGGGGTCATCTCGACCCAGGGATCGAACCCCCATCGCCTGCATCTCCTGATTTGGCAGGCGGATTCTTTACCACTGAGCCACCTGGGAAGCCCCTTACTAGGGGTGATGATGTCAATATATGAAATTACCGTTTAGCCCATTACATGTAGCAGAATCCTACTTAGACTTGAGGCCCTCTTCATCATGTCGACACTTCCCAGCTCATCCCCTCATTCCAGCTGGCTCTTTCCCGGGGACAAAATGAACACCTCCCTTTTCTGTTCAGTTGTGGGGTGACTCCTATCCCTCTTGCGACATCTATCATAAGGTCCTCTAATGAGCTGTTCCTGGGCCTGTGTTCTCTGCTATTTGTGACCTACTTACACAAGCCGGTCCTCTTCCACTCCTGGCTTCTGTCTGATATTAAACACGTGATCTCCCCTCTTTGGGTCTCAGATCTCCACATAAATGAGAAAACCAAGGCTCAGACTTGGTAAGGCTCTCATCCGTGCCTGCTCTCTGCATCAGAATGCCTGGCATAGGGTGAAGACTATGGCGGTGTTTGCTATTACCTGATCTTTGTCCAAAGTGGGGCGTGTGAGTGCTACAGAGATGCAAAATCACACAGAGCTGGGCTGAGATTGGTGGGAAGAGAAAGGACAGGTGGTGTGTGTCAGAGAGATGGGCCTTATCCCAGAAGAGGTGGCACAGCCATCATTAGAAAAGGAGCAGCCTGAGGCTGTCCTCTCCAAAGTGCCACGCTCACAGCTAAGACAGAGGACAGTGGACTTCGGCTGCTGAGACATCTTTTCTGTGCGTGCTGGGAAGAAGAGTGGCATGACTGGCCTAGAAAGCCGGTGGCAGTGACGCGAAGCCCAGCCTACCCTATGATGCTGGCTCTACTTCCTGCCCTGCCAACCAATCCCTGCACAATTTGCCACCCAGGGGTCCTCCCTCCTTTCCTGGTGGCACTGAGGTCATCCAATAGAACCTGCAATACATTCTGCAGACTGCAGATCGCTGCCTTTAGGAAAACCTCAAGTCCAGTTTACTTAAGAAAGGGGACTTCCCTGGCCATTCCATGGTTAAGACCAAGCTCCCAATGCAGGCGGCACAGGTTTGAGCCCTGGTCAGGAAGCTAAGATCACACATGCCACATGGTTCAGCCTAAAAAAAACCAATTCACTCGAGTGAGATGTATGAATGCATGCAGCCATCAGAATGAGAGGAACAGACAGTGAAGACTCCAAAGGACAGTCCCTTCCTTTCTCTGGGCTAACTTCACTCCTCAGAGTGGACAGCGCCTGATAGTCTTCATTACCCTTCCTTCTCCTGGAGGCAGACTTTCCTTCATTCAGCTACCACCGCCCCACGTCCCCTCACCCATGCGGTTCCGGTGGAGCTGCCCACCAGGTTCCCCAGCCCCCTGACCACAGCGATGAGCAGGTGACTCGAACTGGGCCAATCAGACTTCTTCCCTGAAGTTACTCAGGTTGGAGTCAAGGCGAGAGGCTCAGTTCCGGAACCTTAATGATGGTAATGAGAACATCAGCAGGATTAACGATTAACACTCAAAAATGCCAGCACTGTGTTGTACTGTCTCCTTTAATTTGTATGAAGTAGCTTTATATGATTGGGGCTCCCTGGTAGCTCAGCTGGTAAGGAATCTGCCTGCAATGCAGGAGACCCTGGCTCAGTTCCTGGGCTGGGAAGATCCCCTGGAGAAGGGATAGGCTACCCACTCCAGTATTCTTGGGCTTCTCTGGTGGTTCAGATGCTAAAGAATCTGCCTGCAATGCACGAGACCTGGGTTTTGATCCCTGGGTCAGGAAGATCCCCTGGAGGAGGGCATGGCAACCCGCTCCAGTGTTCTTGCCTGGAGAATCCCATGGACAGAGGGGTCTGTCCGGCTACAGTCCATGGGATCGGACCGCAGAGTCAGACACAACCAAGCAACTAAGCACAGATTCTATGATTATCCCATTTTTCTGAGAAGAAATCTGAGACTCAGAAAGTTACATAATTTGCTAAAATAAATGGCAGAGCAAGGATTCATGCCCCAGTCTGACTCCAGAAACAGCATTCTCCGGTCCCTCCCCTTCCAGCTTCTCTGACAGTGAAACTGTGAACACGTGGCCTGCAGAGGTTGGCAGCCATGTTCCCATGTGAGCCAGCCTGCAGAGAGAAGCAGGTATGAAAGATGGCAACAATAGCTTGGCAACATTTGAGTTCTGAGCCCTGCTTCCTTGGCCTCTTTTCCCCATCTTTTGTTTCAACTTCATGAGGCAATAAATGATCTGTTTCCCTGTGATGGTCCGAAATGAGTCTTGGTTGCTTGCACTCTGCCCTGTGATCCCAGTTCCCACCACCTACCTTTCTATCATTGCAAAACTTCTCCCTTTTATCTTCCGCTTCTCCTTTCCCTGACCCCTTTCATGAGTCTACTAATCGTTCTGAAGCAGTACTAACAGCACTCTGCCTAAAAGAAACATCTCCTCTATCCTGCTAAGTCTTGAACAGTTTCATCTTTCCCTCTTCCTCCATACCGTCCTGGAAAGAGCCATCACACATGTATCATCACATGTTTGTTTCTTTTCCCTTCGCACCAGGCTCCTCCCTTACCTTCCCGTGGAGTCCACTCAAGACCAACTGCAAAGGTCTTTTCTCAGTCTTCATCCTCTTTAACCTCCGTGGAAGGTTTGGCCCCACTGAGTCCCTCCTTGAATTCCTCTTGCCGTGGCTTCCTTTACATTCCCTGATATCTTCCCTTCCTCCTCAACACCCCCTTCCCCTCTTTCCTTCTTTGCATTCCCTAAGAGAATAAACTTCCCAAGGTTTGGATCTTCACTCACACCAGCATTGACATGTTCTTTCCTGTGCTAAAATTAAGTACAAAACAGAGATTGGACTAGAAAATTCCCGGAGCAGACAAAATCATTTAAGCTGCATAAGTAAATTTTGAGCTTCCCAGGTGGCACTAGTGGTAAAGAACTCACCTGCCAATGAAGGAGACACGAGTTTGATCCCTGAGTTGAGAAGATCCTTTGGAGGAAGGCCCGGCAACCCACTCCAGTATTCCTGCCTGGAGAATTCCACGGATGGAGAAACCTGGCGGGCTTTACAGTTCACAGGGTCACCGCAAAGAGTCAGACACGGCTGAAGCGACTTAGCACAGCATAGCACACAGCAAGTAAATTTTACTTTATTCTACAAAACAAGGAAAACTTGGGCCACTTCTTATAAATGCCTGATAATCACAAAAGAAAACCGTCGTCTTCCTTAAAATATGAGATAATCACTTTTAACCCATCCCTGGAAACCCTCGTTGTAATAAGCAATCACTGTAAAGATTGAACAACTTCCCACTTTTCCTTTATAAGCCATCCTGTAAGATCATGCCCCTGAGTTTCAGATCAGTCTTTGAATTTAAAATCTCCTGGTCCATGAACTGCTCTTATATGCATAACAAACACTTACTAAACACTATTTTTGATTTGGTGGGTTTAATTTTGCTATTTCTGGATTTTTGACAGTTTCTGGTATCAGGGGAAAAAAAGTGAAAGTTAGTTGCACAGTCGGGTTTGACTCTTTACAATCCCATGGACTGTAGCCTGCCTGGCTCCTCTGTCCATGGGATTCTCCAGGCAAGAGTACTGGAGTCGATTGCCATTTCCTTCTCCAGGGGATCTTCCGGACCCAGGGACTGAACTCAGGTCTCCTTCATTGCAGGCAGACTTTACCAACTGAGCCAACAGGGAAGCCAGAGGTAGGATCCAAAAAAGTCCCTACCCTAGCCCTAGCAACGCTGAGGTTGGTGAGCAAACCAGGTGCTGTATCCATTGAACCTTTTGAGCTCACTGATTTTTCAACAACCATGGAGTTCATGGGTAGGTTGCTCCTGGATCTGAGCTCTGCTCCCTTTTTTGCATTTTGAGCTCTCTGACTTAATTGTGCATGCCTCTATTTTGTTTGTTGAGGATTTTGTTACCCTAACCTGTTCCAAAGTTTTGGGGTTCTTGCAATTTCCTGTGTTTTGGAACAGCTATTGGAAAAAAAAAAAGGCCCCTCATAGATAAGTGATCTAAAGGCAAAGATGGGTTCTACCTGGGCTAAAGCTCTTTCTCCACCCTTGGGAACTCCTGCTTCCTATGTGTATACACTCTATAAGCCAGGATCTTGTGTCTTTTCAGAAAATAGGTGAAATTTTGGATAATTTGGAATTACAGTGGCCACTTTGAGGAAACTTTGATTAAGATAATCCACCTTAACGGACACCCTTGAGATGAGAGGATCCCAAACTTCTCAGAAACACTGGAACTCATTCTTTGATTGGTGTGAAGAAGCTTCTGATAGAATCATGACTCCAAACACATCTTCTGTAAAAGAATTCTTACAGTGCAGAAATTTAAAATGTTTTGTAAAGTACTTTGGCCATCTGAGCAGGTAATCTTAGCCCACCTGCCAGAAATCAAATTTGGATACAACTATTCTCTTGAGTTTTGCATTATTGTACCTGAGACATAGCTAAAATTTTCATATGAAAACTGTAAGATTTCTGTTTGTGTCTGTCTATATGGTTTTGTATATGTGTGTATGTGCATGAAAATTTTTTAAGAATTCTATTAAATTGGCTTAAAGAAAAACACAAGCTTATATGAATCAACTACTGCAAAAACTTACAGTTTTAGAAACTAGCACAAATGTTTTTCAGGTTCACACAATCTGGGATAATATCCGACAAAAGTTAGCTTAAGTTTATTGATTTAATAAAATGGCCATGTCTCAGAATTGTCAGTGTTAAATATAAAGCAAACATGCAACTTTTTGTACATGTATTTACAGACAAGTTCACACTATCTGTAAGAAAATTAATCAACAAGGAAAATAACTTCAGATCATTACCTGTCTAACATTTAATCCGAGCACAATTGTTAAAAACAAGTAATTTAAATAGGTGCAAATGAGATAAAAGTTTGTACCGTTTAAATAATGGATATTCATTGAATATCTAGATAACTTCCAAATAGAGTAATAAATCGAAACATTCATTGTTAAGCATAAATTTACTATTTTTGGCTTCTTGACTTTGTACAAATATATTTAGATCCATTAATAAATATGTCTTTGCCACCTTAAAAATTGGACTTACAATTTCTTTGTCTTGTAAAAAAACCTGTAAGTTCTTGTAATTGTTTTTATAAATTTGCTAATTTACTACAGGATACTAATACACAACAGACACTTCACAAAAGCATGTCTCCTCATTTGCACTGGAAAGTAAAGGTTACTGAGATTTGAAATTTATAATCAGTATGTAAAACTAAAACTGCTAGAAACAAAGAGTAAAGGGAAATGGATGTGAGATTTGGATCACAAAAAGGCTGAGTGCCGAAGGACTGGTGCTTTCTAACTGTGGTGCTGGAGAAGACTCTTGAGAGTCCTTGGACTGCAAGGAGATCAAACCAGTCAATCCTAAGGGAAATCAACCCTGAATATTCATTAGAAGGACAGATGCTGAAGCTGAAGCTCCAATACTTTGGCCAGCTGATGTGAAGAGCTGATTTATTGGAAAAGACCCTGATGCTGGAAAAGATTGAAGGCAAAAGGAGAAGGGGATGACAGAGGATGAAATGGTTGGATGGCATCACTGACTCAATGGACAGGAATTTGAGCAAGCTCCAGGAGTCAGTGATGAACAGGGGAGCCTGATGTACCGCAGTCCATGGGGTTGCAAAGAGTCAGACAGGACTTAGCAACTGAACAATAACAACAAGAAATAAAAAGAGTGAAGGGAAACAACTCTGGGAAGAAAATGAGATGCGTTTTTGTAGGAAGACTATTCAAGGATTATAGGATGTATTTTTTTAAGGAAAAAAGAGAGTAATTTTATCTTAAAATAAAAAACTAGTTTTTTCAGAATAAGAAAAGGAAAAGAATTATACAAAACCTAAGTGGATATAAAATATTGCAGAAGGTTTGAGGAAAATAAATTTTATGTTGTGAGATCAAAACTGCTAAAAGTGAATACATTTACTTAAAAGAATTTTTCAAATGAGCTGACTAGTGTACTGATACAAAACTAGAATTTAATTTTCTCTCTGTAAAAATAACAAAATAGATTACTGATCAAAGTAAAAGATTATAAAAATTTTTCTTTACTTTTAATGTAATCTGCCTAAGAAACAAAGATTTGTGTCCTATGAAAATACTTCCTGCACTTCATACTGTGTTTATCAAGTCTTTGAATACTTAGAAAAACTGAGTTTTTTCAATATTAAAAGAGCTAAGGGTTTTTGTTTTTACAACTATGTAATTTTATGTATTTGCCTTTAAAATTTTTTAATTATCACTTTGGTTGAATGAATAACTAAATATTGTTTTACAGTGACTTATGTTCCTAGTTGATCACGTGCTTTTGACATTTTTGATAAACTGTCCAAAATCAAGTTGTAAATGAAGTCTTTTTACCTCGAAGTAACTTTGGGATTTTTCAGAGGGCTCTAGAAGGTTTATAAAGGTCCGTCTAGTCAGGGCTATGGCTTTTCCAGTAGTCATGTATGGATGTAAGAGTTGGACCATAAAGAAAGCTGAGCACCAAAGAACTGATGCTTTTGAACTGTGGTGTTGGAGAAGACTCTTGAGAGTCCCTTGGATGGCAAGGAGATCCAATCAGTCCATCCTATAGGAGATCAGTCTTGAGTGTTCATCGGAAGGACTGATGTTGAAGCTGAAATTCCAATACTTTGGCCACCTGATGAGAAGAGCTGACTCATTTGAAAAGACCCTGATGCTGGAGAAGATTGAAGGCAGGAGAAGAAGGAGATGACAGAGGATGAGATGGTTGGATGGCATCACCGACTCAATGGACATGAGTTTGAGTAAACTCTGGGAGTTGGTGATGGACAGGGAGGCCTGTCGTGCTGCAGTCCATGGGGTCGCAAAGAGTCGAACACGACTAAGTGACTGAACTGAACTGAACTAGAAGGTCTGAAAAGATGTGCTCTCTCTACTTTTGAAAAGAGAAATGCTAATTTATTTAAGCTTATTCAAAATATTAAGTTGCATGGAAAATATTATCAAATAAAAAGTGATGTTAATTCATGTCCATTGAATAGGTGATGCCGAAAAAAAATTAAAAAAGAAAAAAAAAAAGTGATGTTAAAAGAAAAAGGGAATTCCCTGGTGGTCCAGTGGTTGGGATCCAGCACTCTCACTGTGGGCCTGGGCTAGGTCCTTGGCTGGGAACCAAGATCTTACAAGCCATGTGGTACAACTGGAAATATTCAAACTTCTTAGATTATATTTACAAGGGCATACAAGTAGTTCAAAAATAACATGAAATTTCCAAAATTCTGCTTTATCCTGGTATAAATAATCATGTTATCAATCATAATTCCAGTTATTATCTTGAAATACTGTATGTCACACAATCAAATTTACTTGTCAATTGCATAATTTTTAAAAATAATTTCTCACTAGATCTTCAACCAGGGCTATTTTTAATCTTGTGTCATTCACAGACAGTTATTGTTTTACTCTTGATTCTTTTACATTTATAGTCAACTACAGGCAAAAGTGCTTTATCTTCAAAGAGATTCATAGAAATGACCATAACAGGCATTCTAGAATACAGGTTTCTCATAATTCTAAAATCACAACACTAAACTGGGTAAATATTTCTCAAAATTCTAATGCAAGACTGATTCATAAAACTGCTAACCCAAAGTCAAGCAAAATGAAAATGATTATAATTTTGATGACATAATTTAAAACATTGCTGGTTCTTTCATGTTTTATTTTCAAGAATTAAAGAACCCCTTTTTCTTTTATTTTTTAAGCTATCTATAACTTACTGCAATTTGGTACAGTATACTTTCATAAACAGGACTTGAAACATTTATCTTTTTCACTCTGCCTGATTCCCTCCAGAATTCAGAAACTTTTATCAAATATGCTCATTTTTCAGGATAATATGTGTATTTATATAAGTCCAAAAAGAATCTGTTCTCCTTGTAACAGGACACAATTGTACAAGTCTTATCCTCAAGAGATTTTTAAAGGTCTAATATGAGATTCCTTATTACCAGACAATTTTAGGGAATTAGGATTTTCTGTATGGAAACATTAAAACCCCTTGGCTATTAACAAAGCTTTGACTAGAGTGTCATTTGAGAATATACATAGAATTGCTATTCTTTCTACAATTGTATAAATAATCAAGCCAAGTTTAATAAGGTTAGATTTATTTTACAAACATATTAATTTCACTGTAATTACCTTTGATAAAAATGGGGTGACTATTAAAAAAGCTGGTGTTTCAGTTGAAAACTAGAGTGTACTTGTTATCAGATTCTAGTCCTGTTGGTTGTCTTTGATATTTTGTCATCTACCTGCAAACCTCAGAGAAACCACCACAATGGGTCATGTGTGGACAATCTTATGCTTGTTGCTGTGTGGGCCACTCAAGAGAGTTCACCAGACCATCCAATGACATCATCAAAGACAGTCAAACTACAAATCAGGACAATTCATCAGATTGAAACTACCATCTTCATTGAATTATTTACAGATGATCCTAACTCAAATCTAGAAATTTTCTCAACTGCTGCTTTCCAAACTCAGAATCTGCATTTATAAGTTGCTCGACCTATTAACCTTTGTTTTTCTTTTGTTTCCAAAGAAATGCTTCTTATTAAATTACCTGATTGTTTACTCCATGTAAAGGGCTAATTTAGGTGGAAGCTGACTTGTAACTCTCTCCTGAAATAAACTTCCTTGTGTTCATCCTGTCCCAAGTAATCGTGAGGACTTGTGACTACTCACACATCATGTGTTCCTATGTAAATAACTCAGAAAGAACCAGAGATCAAATTGCCAACATCCGCTGGATCATGGAAAAAGCAAGAGAGTTCCAGAAAAACATCTATTTCTGCTTTCTTGACTATGCCAAAGCCTTTGACTGTGTGGATCACAATAAAATGTGGAAAATTCTGAGAGAGATGGGAATACCAGGCCACCTGACCTGCCTCTTGAGAAATCTGTATGCAGGTCAGGAAGCAACAGTTAGAACTGGACATGGAACAACACACCGGTCCCAAATAGGAAAAGGAGTACATCAAGGCTGTATATTGTCACCCTGCTTATTTAACTTCTATGCAGAGTACATCATGAGAAACTCTGGGCTGGAAGAAACACAAGTTGGAATCAAGAATGCCGGGAGAAATATCAAGAACCACAGATATGCAGATGACACCACCCTTATGGCAGAAAGTGAAGAGGAACTAAAAAGCCTCTTGATGAAAGTGAAAGAGGAGAGTGAAAAAGTTGGTTTAAAGCTCAACATTCAGAAAACGAAGTTCATGGCATCTGGTCCCATCACTTCATGGGAAATAGATGGGGAAACAGTAGAAACAGTGTCAGACTTTATTTTTTTGGGCTCCAAAATCACTGCAGATGGTGACTGCAGCCATGAAATTAAAAGACACTTACTCCTTGGAAGAAAAGTTATGACCAACCTAGATAGCATATTGAAAAGCAGAGACATTACTTTGCCAACAAAGGTCCGTCTAGTCAAGGCTATGGTTTTTCCAGTGGTCATGTATGGATGTGAGAGTTGGACTGTGAAGAAGGCTGAGTGCCAAAGAATTGATGCGTTTAAACTGTGGTGTTGGAGAAGACTGTCAAGAGGCCCTTGGACTGCAAGGAGATCCAACCAGTCCATTCTGAAGGAGATCAACCCTGGGATTTCTTTGAAAGGAATGATGCTAAAGCTGAAACTCCAATACTTTGGCCACCTCGTGAGAAGAGTTGACTCATTGGAAAAGATTCTGATGCTGGGAGGGATTGAGGGCAGGAGGAGAAGGGGACAACAGAGGATGAGATGGCTGGATGACATCACTGACTCGATGGACGTGAGTCTGAGTGAACTCCAGGGGTTAGTGATGGACAGGGAGGCCTGGCGTGCTCCGATTCATGGGGTCGCAAAGAGTTGGACAGAACTGAGCGACTGAACTGAACTGAACTGAATTATACATTATCAAAAGGAAATGTCAGTTGACTTTGATGGAGAAGGAAATGGCAACCCACTCCGGTACTCTTGCCTAGAAAATCCCACAGACGGAAGAGCCTGGTAGGGGTCACAAAGAGTTGGACACAACTGAGAGACTTCACTCACTTCAGATAAAA
The DNA here is from genome assembly GCF_014754425.2 of Oryx dammah. Lineage (NCBI taxonomy): Eukaryota > Metazoa > Chordata > Mammalia > Artiodactyla > Bovidae > Oryx > Oryx dammah. The sequence goes on from NW_024070206.1 coordinate 12,559,200, forward strand.
TCTGAATCAGATTATAACTTTTCATTTTATTCAGTTGTTCAGTCTTGACTCTTGGGAATCTCTGCTCTGGGGAACTTTTCAATCCTTGGCCATTATAGTCATCATATGAACCTCTCCACTGCACTGTGTTCTCTCAAGAGTTTTAAATACATTTTGGCAGCCACTTACATCCCAAATGGAATCCCTCAGGATCAGACAACGGGAAGAACTCAATGATCTGACCTCTGTGTCTGTGATAGCTATGCAGCAGTGACTCATGACCATCTGTCCTGAAGACTCAAGTAACACAAACAGTGACTGGGTGATTCTTCTTCCTGGCTCCGTTAACAGCCGTTAAGTGAAAGTCATGCTACACTCATTGTTCATACTCTTAGCCTACTGAAAGAAGGACCAAAGGAGAGAATTGTTCAAATTAAATACACAATGGAGATTGAACTTGAAAATTCCCAACCAGACGCAACCACTTAACCCACATGAGTGAAACTTAATTTAGTTTATTCAGCATGACAAGTGAAACTTAACTTGGGCCATTTCTTGTGAATGTCTGATAACCATAAAGAAAACTTAAGCCAGCTTTCCAAAAAATGATAGGAGATAATCACTGTTAACCAATCCCATTCCGTCTGGAAACCCTCTTGGTAATAACCAGTCATTGTAAAAAGTAAACAACTTACTCACTTTCACTTTATCAGCCATCCTATAATGTCATACCCTGAACTCTGTTTATGTCTTTGAGTTTAAAAGCTTTTATAAACACAAGAAATTTTGACTAACTCTTTACTGGGGCTTCACTGGTGGCTCAGTGGTTAAAAAATTCACCTGCCAATGCCGGAGATACGAGTTCAATCCTTGGGTCGAGAAGATCCTCTGGAGGAGGAAGTGGCAACCCATCCCAATATGCTTGCCTGGGAAATCCCATGGACATGAGGTTGCAAGATCAGACACGACTTAGCAACTAAGCTGCCACTAGCACCATCACTGTTTACTGATTTGGTGTTTTTAATTTAGTCATTTCTGGATTTTTGACACCTGTTAATCCCATGTGTCTCCTTGCTTGCACATCCCCACTATAACCCTCAAACCACTACCTGTGTTCCTGACCCCCTCCCCTTCTAGCCTCTTTGGCCCACAGACAGCATCATCTGTGTGCTCCATCAGCATCAGATTCAATACACCCCCCAAAATACCTGGATGGTCTTTCAGAAAAAGATAACATTCAACCCATCCCTCATGCTATACATCAAAATAAATTCCAAATGGATTACAAATTTATATTTAAAATGTGAACTCATAGAAATATTAGAATAAAGGCTAAATCTTCAAAGTTGAAAACATACACCACTTAGTAGGAGAAATCTATAATAACCTTCAGACAGATTCTGGCTAAACTATTAAACTTAGAAAAGAAAAAATATATTTCACATCCAGGACAGAAAGAAATTCACTTACAGAGACAAAAATAGGTCAGGTCTCAGATGTCTTTCCAGCAGCGATTGGTGCCAACACAAAGAAATGTCTACAAGGAAAAAAATATGATCCAAGTGGATTCTACTCAGCCCAGGTGGAGCTTAAGTATAAAGGCTCACATTTTCAGACACGAAAGTACTCAGAAAATACAGCATCTATGAGCCATTTTGAGAAATCTACTTGATGGTGAAATCTCACTCACTAAAGGAGGAATTGAAATAAAATGCCCTGTTATTCTGAAGTCATAGAAATGGGTCAGGTGGGGAGCAGAGAATCCACTCAGGTACAGGAACAATGCTAAACATCTGAGATAATTATGGCTTCAGAATGCAGAAGCAATTGTTGCAACTTTGATAAAACTGACAAAGTTAAAATAATAAAAGTATCAACATTGGGAGGAAGGAGAGACCAGGTAGGAGGATATTGTTGCTCATTCCCTAAGTTGTGTCTGACTCTGCCACCCCATAGACTGTAGCACGCCAGGCTATTTGTTAATCCCTTACCTTCCCTAGCAAATCATCAACCAGTTCTGTCTATGTGGAAACTATCTTTCATTTCTTAAAAGCCTGCAATGACTTCAATGTCTTAAAATTTCTTACCCTTAGTGGTATCTTTTAGGAGCCTGTTTCCCTTGTAGGGAAGAAAACTATCTGAAGTAGTCGAGCTATGCATTTGTTTCTATTAAATTCATTTAAAATTGAATGCAGTATTTATTTTTTGAAATATGTCACATGTGGTATCATCCTTATACAATTGTTTTCATCTCCCTACCTTTGCCTCTGTCTTTGTCTCCATCTAGGTCCTTCTTTCTACATACACACAGAGAGCTGTCTAGAACGAAGTCAACCAAATGTTATCAGTTTCTTTTTTTAATGTTTATTGGAATATAGTTGCTTTACAATGTTGTGTTATTTTCTGTATAGCAGGGTGAATCAGCTATACATATACATGAAAGTGCAAGTCGCCCAGTCGTGTCCGATTCTCTGTGACCCCATGGGCTGTAGCCTGTCAGGCTCCTCTGTCATGGAATTCTCCAGGCAAGAATACTGGAGTGGGTAGCCTATTCCTCTCCAGAGGAACTTCCTAACCCAGGAATTGAACTGGGGTCTCCTGCATTGCAGGCAATTCTTTACCAGCTGAACCACCAGGGAAGCCCATATACATGCATCCCCACTTTTTTGGATTTCCTTCACATTTAGATCATCACAGAGCATTGAGTAGAGTTCTCTGTGCTATACAGTAAGTTCTCAGTTATCTAGTTTATACCTAGCTGTGTATATGTGTCAATCCCAACCTCCCAGTTCATCCCACCCCCTTTTATCCTCCTTGGTGTCCATACGTTTTTCTCTACATCTGTGTCTCTTTTTCTGCTTTGTAAGTAGGTTCAGCTGTACTATTTTTCTAGATTCCACATGTATGCATTAATATATGATATTTGTTTTTCTCTTTCTGACTTTGTTCATTCTGTATGACAATCTGTAGGTCCATTTGTCTCTGCAAATGGCACAATTTGGTTTCATTTAATGAATGAGTAATATTCCATTGTATATATGTATCACATCTTCTTATTCATTCCTCTGTTGATGAACAATTAGGTTGCTTCTGTGTCCGGGCTATTATAAATAGTGCTGCAATAAACACTGGGGTGTAAGTATCTTTTGAAATTATGGTTTTCTCTGTATATGAGCAGGAATGGATTGCTGGGTCATATGGTAGTTCTATTTGTAGTTTTTAAAGTAACCTCCATACTGTTCTCCCTAGTGGTTGTACCAATTTGCATTCCCACCAGCCCTGTAAGAGGGTTCCCTTTTCCCCACACCCTCTCCAGTGTTTATTGTTTGTAGATTTTTTGATGATGGCCATTCTGACTGATACGAGGTGGTACCTCATGGTAGTTTTGATTTGCATTTCTCTAATAATCAGTGATGAAGAGCATCTTTTCATACCTCTTGGCCATCTGTATGTCTTCTTTGGAGAAATGTCTATTTAGGTCTTCTACCCATTTTTTTGCCTGCATTGTTTGTTTTTTCATATTGAGCTGCGTGAGCTGTTCATATGTTTTGGAGATTAATCCCTTGTCAGTTGCTTCATTTACAAATTTTTTTCCCATTCTGAAGATTCTCTTCATCTTGTTTATGGTTTCCTTTGCCATGCAAAATTTTTTAATTTTATCATCAGTTATCTTTAGATAACTATTCCTAGGTGGTGCTCACCAGTAGTAAAGAAGCTGCCTGCTAAAGCAGGAGACACAGAGGCATGGGTTAGATACCTGGGTAGGAAGGATCTCCTGGAGAAGGAAATGGCAACCCACTCCAGTATTCTTGCCTGGAAAAGCCCATGGACAGTGGAGCCTGGTAGCTACAGTCCATCAGGTCACAAAGAGTCAGACATGACTGAGCAACTGAGCACACACCCACATTTATTTCCTGTATTTTTTATATTTTTATTAAGAAGCATGTGTGGGTTATATTAAAATATGACATACCTAAAGAAAATAAAAGGTTGAACAAAGAGATACCAGAGACATTCAAAAAGAAAGCAGATAGATACAGATACTAACATCAGACAAAGTAGAATTTAAATCAAATCAAAAGTATTTGAGTTATGAGAAACGTTACATGTGGTAAAAGGTACAGTGTGAAGACAAAAAGACCAACTATAAGTTGATATTCCCAATAGTATAGTTGCAAGATACATAAAACAAAAACTACCAGAATATGAGGACTTAATTTAAATCACATATGCACTATATATATATATATATATAAATCCTTAAATACACTTCTTCTGAATTTGACAGATCTAGTAAAACTGAAATAAATTACATAATCTGAATGTTACAATCAACAAGCTGAATCTGGTATATACATGGACTTCAGTGTCCTACTAGTAAACAATAAGTATTATTTTATTTGGCTCTTGGAATCTTTTAAAAAGTTGATCATGCATTTGACTCCAAAGAAAACCTATCAATGATATATAAAAAGTAGAAATTTACAAGACAAATTTCCTGAGCATAGGGCAATAAAATTAGAAATACAAGATTAAAGCACATCTTCAAAAGTCTTCAGTTCAGTTCAGTTCAGTCGCTCAGTCGTGTCCGACTCTTTGCGACCCCATGAGTCGCAGCATGCCAGGCCTCCCTGTCCATCACCAACTCCCAGAGTTCACTCAGACTCATGTCCCTCGAGTCAGTGATGTCATCCAGCCATCTCATCCTCTGTCGTCCCCTTCTCCTCCTGCCCTCAATCCCTCCCAGCATCAGAATCTTTTCCAATGAGTCAACTCTTCGCATCAAGTAGCCAAAGTATTGGAGTTTCAGCTTTAGCATCAGTCCTTCCAATGAACACCCAGGGCTGATCTCCTTGCAGTCCAAGGGACTCTCAAGAATCTTCTCCAACACCACAGTTCAAAAGCATCAATTCTTCTGTGCTCAGCTTTCTTCACAGTCCAACTCTCACATCCATACGTGACTACTGGAAAAACCATAGCCTTGACTAGACGGACCTTTATTGGCAAAGTAATGTCTCTGCTTTTGAATATGCTATCTAGGTTGGTCATAACTTTTCTTCCAAGGAGTGCGTGTCTTTTAATTTTATGGCTGCAGTCACCATCTGCAGTGATTTTGGAGCCCCAAAAAATAAAGTCTGACACTGTTTCCACTGTTTCCCCATCTCTTTGCCATGAAGTGATGGGACCAGATCCCATGATCTTTGTTTTCTGAATGTTGAGCTTTAAGCCAACTTTTTCACCCTCCTCTTTCACTTTCATCAAGAGGCTTTTTAGTTCCTCTTCACATTCTGTCATAAGGGTGTACTTAGAATTAAGAAGTACTCTTCCTGAATAGGGCTTCCCTGGTAGCTCAGCTGGTAAAGAATCCACCTGCAAAGCAGGAGACCCCAGTTCAATTCCTGGGTGGGAAAGATCCCCTGGAGAAGGGATAGGCTACCCACTCTAGTATATTTGCCTGGGGAATTCCACGGACAGAGGAGCCTTTTTTCCCTCTTTTCTATGGGGTCGCAAAGAGACAGACACAATTGAGTGACTAAGCACACACACACACTTCCTGAATAGAAGAATTCAAACTTTAAATTGTCTAGAAAGCAATGGAAAGAAAAAATACATGGACGAATGAATAAGTACTTGAAAGAACTAGGAAGAAAGGAAGGAGGAAGAGAGAAAAGAAGAGGGGAAGAGAAGAACTCACAGAACTAAATATGTTTGGTTATTTGAAAGAGCCGTCAGTTTAATGCCAGTTAATAAAATCCCACCAGGAGACAGTAGGTCTAGATTCTAGTATCATCCTGGAAAGTCCTTTCTTTCTCTGAACCTCAGGCTTCTAAATCCAAACTCATGGATTCAACATGATGATCTCTAGGGTTTCTCCTGCTCTGTTTCATTTAGCTCATAAATATGTTTACATACTGGGACATGAAAACCCAATTTCTGCCTTAAAAAAAAAAAAGGCAGAACCAGAGGACTCGCTGACACTCTGGCTCTGGCTTGAGGCCACCCCTTTAGAAGGGGGCCACTTGGCCCACCAGATCCCCAGGATCAGCCTTCCCCTATCGCTTTGGGATTTCCAGCCCCAGCCCAGAAGGAAGAGCTGCAGAATATCAGTTGCCACCCTCTCCAGAGAAATCCCGAGACGCACATGCTTTTTCCTCTTTTGTCTCCCCCTGAGAGTGAATATTGGGCCCAGGGGAAAGCAAAACCTAAAAGTGATTTTCAAAAGTAAATTCACATCTTCAATCTTTGTAAGAATTTCCATCCAGACATGCTTTACATAAAGCCTGTTTCCAAGAAAACAGGATGAAAAGCTGGAGAAACTCTCCCCGCCCCCAGATGCACAAGCTCCGGTTACAGGCACCCGCTTTCTCCTCGCTGGTCTGAGTCACCAGCGGGAAACACCATCTGAAAGGGGACTTTGTGGTTTGACTGAGCTGCATGTGTAAAACTTTCTGAAGGAAAAAAAAAAAAAAAACAAACAGGGGAGAGGAGTGGGAGGTATAGACAAATGCTCCAAAAACCGATACTGAAAATTCACATAAGCAACTATATGTGGTCTTGTCAGGGCAGCCTCATTCAGAAAGCCTCTTCCAGATTCAAAGAGGGTTGTTTCTCAGTATTTAAATGCCTTACTTTTCCTTTCTTCTCTAGGTAGGCCAAAATTTCCTTGGCATTCCCAACTCCCAAGGTGTCCTTTCCACGTGGCTGTGCCCCGGGCATCCAGTTCAGCCAGGGGCCTGGTAGGGGAGCCAAGGACCTGGGGCTATGGCCACAGAGGTGTGTGAAGATGGGTGGGAGCGAGCTGGTCTCTCAGACTTGATAAGTGAGGAAAGGTAACCCCAAATCCCACCATCCAGAAAACTACCGTGACCATCTTCCTAAAACTTTCTGTCAGTCCGTATACTGTAGAGGTAGAACTGTACGCTTTCTGCAATCACCTGCCTCCAGGGTGCAGTTTGAGATAAAGGATCTTGCTGTCTTCCACTCAGCAATATCTGGTGACTATGTCTCAATAAAAAGAATATGTAAATAAAGATCTGCCTAAACGGTGGCCCGGAACACGGGCACAATTTAAATAATTGGTTTCCTGTTAAGGTGTATCCGATTACAATCCCAGGCCTTGCCAGGTGGCTCAGTGGTAAAGTATCTGCCTGCTGATGCAGGAGACACGGGTTCAAGCTCTGGGTTGGGAAGATCCCTGGAGAAGGAAATGGCAACCCACTCCAGTATTCTTGCCCGGAAAATGCCGTCGACAGAGGGGCCCGGCAGGCCACAGTCCAAGATTTTGCAAAGAGTCGAGCACACACACACAGAACCCTAACAACAGGGTATAAAGTTGCCCAACTTTTCTAAACCTTGACCACACTAGGCTTCATTGTTCCATTTAATCTTTGCCAAACTAAAACTGACAAAATAAACTGTAAACTTGAAGTTGAAATTAGATTTGCCTTTCTCTGATTAATATCAACAGTTAACTATCATTATCTTTTCATAGTACTAGTCAATTACATCTCTTCTTCCATGATTTACATGATTTAATCCTCTATCAGTTTTCCTAATGGGGTGTTGTGATATTGATTTATAATAAGAAATATAGATCTTTCCCTGGTGGTCCACTGGTTAAGAATTCACCTTCCAATACAGGGACTACAGTTTGATTTCTAATCTGGTAACTAAGATCCCACATCACCTGGGGCAACTAAGCCCACGTACTGCAACTAGAGAAAGGCGCTTGCTCCTTGGAAGAAAAGCTATGACAAATCTAGACACTATATTAAAAAGCAGAGACATTACTTTACCAATGAAGGTCCATGTAGTCAAAGCTATGGTTTTTCCAGTAGTCATGTATGCATGTGAGAGTTGGACTGGGAAGAAAGCTGAGAGCCGAAGAATTGATGCTTTTGAACTGTGGTGTTGGAGAAGACTCTTGAGAGTCCCTTAAACTGCAAGGAGATCCAGTCAGTCCCTCCCAAAGGAAATCAGTCCTGAATATTCATTGGAAGGACTGATGCTGAAGCTGAAGCTCCAATACTTTGGCCACCTGATGCAAAGAACTGACATTTGAAAAGCCCCTGATGCTGGGAAAGATTGAAGGCAGGAAGAGAAAGGGATGACAGAGGATAAGATGGTTGGATGGCACCACCGACTCAATGGACATGAGTTTGAGCAAGCTCCGGGAGTTGGTGATGGACAGGGAAGCCTGGTATGCTGCAGTCCATGGGGTCACAAAGAGCCGGACACAACTAATGGGTTGAACTGAACTGAACTGAATTAGTGAGTAAATGCTCTTCTGAGTTCTGTAATCTGCTCTAGCAAAGTAATTGAGCCCAAGGAGGGAGTCACTGGAGCTTCCAATCTGTATCAACTCGGTCAGAAGGACAAGGGACAACCTAGACTTACGACTTGCCTCTGAAGTGTGTTGGGGGCAGGCTGGAGAGCCTCTTGTAGAACTGAGCCTTTAACCTGTGGGGTCTGCCACCATCTCCAGGCAGATAGTGTCAGAATCAAGCTAACTTGTAGGATACACAGCTGCAGTGGAAGAACTGCTTGTGGGGACCACGTCTGTACACACACATGTTGAACCCGGTGACCAGACCTTCAGTTGGTGTCAGAGAAGTACAATCTGCTAGAATCGCCTTGACTCATGGACATGTGTGGTTTGGAAAGTGAAACGATGAAAAGGCAAGGGATGAAGAACTTTTGACTCCTACGTGGCCACATGGTCAGCAGCAGTATGGAGTAGCAGCTGTGCTGCAGTTACTCTGAATTCCTAAATGATACTGAAAGCGCTGAGTCAGACCCTGATGCCAGACCAAGCTCAGATTTCGGTCAATCTGAGTTTTGGCCACTAACTTTGTCCTCTGAGGCAAAAACTCAGTAGTGACAACAGAAAGGACCTCAAAGACCTCTGGTCTCTAAGAAGGTAGTCGGTGGGGGTAGGGGGCAGGGCGGGAAGGGGAGACGGAAAAAACAAAAAACTGTTGAAACCTGGGGGTGTAGGGCTGTTGATTAAAAAAAAAATTAATCATCTTATCTAAAAAGAAATGGAAATTTTTATTCAGGCCAAACTGAAGTTTATAACCTGGGAGCATCTTCTCAGAAAGCTCCAAGAACTGTTCTGCCTGTTAGAGGTCAAAGCACAGTTACATAAATTTTTGAGAGAGGTTTGTACATGAAATGACTACATATCACTGACAATTTACACAGTCTAGATCTAAATGTACAAAGTCTGTAGTGGGTCACGCACGAGTCATCGCAGTCCCTTACGAGATTAAGAAGGAAGATTACCTCCTAGGGAGTTGTAAAGAAGTTTATCTCCTAAGGCTGTCTGGTTTAATACAGATGCACACCACACACTGAAAGGGGGAGAGAGAAGGCCCAAGTGGGCAAGGAAAATTCTATGTTTAAATATTTCTTGTCTTGCCATAAAATAGGAATTTTATTTCATCAGTGTGCAAGAGTTGAACCATTGATGATCAGTATCATTAGCTTCCTAAAGAATTGTTGTTGAAATGATGGTGGGAGTAACTCCTTTGGGGTCTGTGTCTTTGGCTCTGAATGCTGCGGAGGGGAGGAGCACGTTTGGGTTGATTCAGGACCTACAGGGCGCTAGAGCAAACCCACAGAGTGATGTGTGATCCAGACAAACAGGAGGTTATCCTCAAGGGAACAGCCAGCCTGGTGGACTGGATGAAAACCACTGTGGGGTCTGTTTGTCCTGAAAAGGTAAGCTATCTGTCTCCCCCTGTGAATACCAAAGCAGGACACATGAGGCAGCTGATATGCAAGCCTCCTTGAGCTGGCTTTGTAATGATCAGGACATTATTCACTGAATATGCCCTTTACCCAGCTGGTATTGTGTTAGTTTCTCAGTCGTGTCTGACTCCTGGCAACCCTGTGGACTGTAGCCTCCCAGGCTCCTCTGTCCATGGGATTCTCCAAGGCAAGGATACTGGAGTAGGTTGCCATTTCCTCCTCCAGAGGATCTTCCTGATCCACGGATTCAACAAGCATCTCCTGGGTCTCCTGCATTGCGGGTGGATTCCTTACCTTCTGAGCCAAAGAATATGCTTTCTACCCAGCTCATAGTGAAACCATATAATCAGATTAAGACTTGAGCCTATGGTCTTTTAAAATCACACACCTGATTTCAAGACTTAATGAAGTTCAGTTTCTTTTTAAAAAATATTTTAATTATTTTTATTTTTTTAACATTAAAAAAAATTTATTTATTTTTTAATTGAAGAATAATTGCTTTACAGAATTGTGTTGGTTTCTGCCAAACATCAACATGGATCAGCCATAGACACAAAAAATTATTTTTTATTTATTCTTTATCTTTTTAAAAAATTTATTTATTTTTTTAATTAAAGGGTAATTGCTTTACAGAATTGTGTTGGTTTCTGCCAAACATCAACATGGATCAGCCATAGGTATAAAAAATTTATTTTTAATTGGAGGATATTTGCTTTACAATGTTGTGTTGGTTTCTGCCATACATCAGCATGAAATCAGGCATGGATATATATACGTCCCCTCCCTCCCTCTCATGCCTCTAGGTTGTCATAGAGCACCAAGTTGAAGTTGATGTCTCATTGCAGAAAGAATTCAGTGATAGACAAAGTGATAGATAAGAAGTGGATTTATTTAGAGAGAAACACAGTCCACAGACAAAGTGTGGGCCATCTGGGAAGACTAGACTGGCCCCGGGGATGAGGTTATCACTTCAGAGAGGTGTGGGTAATTTGATAGGCTAATGAGTGGGAGGAGTATTCCAGCTATTTGGGGAAAGGATGGGGAGGTCGACTCATCTGCCATCTTGGACCTATTTGGTTCTTAACCAGTTTTTGTCATGTCTTATGCCTATGTCATTCTTTTAAAACTTGTGCCCTGCCTGCTTCCCTCCTGTTTCAATAGTAAACACTGCTGTGGTTAAGGAGACCCTTCACATGGGCACCCCACTGTAACCTCATAGTTGCAGAACAACGACAGTCCAGGAAGCCTTATCAAATTTACTGCCTCAACTTCCCCTCATGGGTCATACAGATGTTATTGAGAACAGCTTAATTAACAAGAGAATGAAGGGGACAGTCAGGAGAATCTTCCCCACAAGGTGGAAACTTTTAAACAGTTATTAAGAAATAAAATGAATTAAGCAACTTTTGATAGGAATGAAACAGAAACAGAGTGTCATGAGACTCATTCCAGCAGCAGAGGAGACTTTCAGTTCAGTTCAGTCACTCAGTCGTGTCCGACTCTTTTCAATCACACGAACTGCGGCACACCAGGCCTCCCTGTCTATCATCAACTCCCGGAGTCCACCCAAACCCATGTCCACTGAGTGGGTGATGCCATCCAACCATCTCATCCTCTGTCGTCCCCTTCTCCTCCTGCCCTCAATCTTTCCCAGCATCAGGGTCTTTTCCAATGAGTCAGCTCTTCGCATCAGATGGCCAAAGTACTGGAGTTTCAGCTTCAATATCAGTCCCTCCAATGAACACCCAGGACTGATCTTCTTTAGGATGGACTGGTTGGATCTCCTTGCAGTCCAAGGGACCCTCAAGAGTCTTCTCCAACCCCACAGTTCAAAAGCATCAGTTCTTCAGCACTCAGCTTTCTTTATGGTCCAACTCTCATATCCATACATGACTACTGGAAAAACCATAGCCATGACTAGACGGACCTTTGTTGGCAAAGTAATGTCTCTGCTTTTGAATATGCTGTCTAGGTTGGTCATAACTTTCCTTCCAAGGAGTATGCGTCTTTTAATTTCATGGCTGCAGTCACCATCTGCAGTGATTTTGGAGCCCAAAAAAACAAAGTCTGACACTGTTTCCACTGTTTCCCCACCTATTTGCCATGAAGTGATGGGACTGGATGCCATGATCTTCGTTTTCTGAATGTTGAACTTTAAGCCAACTTTTTCACCCTCCTCTTTCACTTTCATCAAGAGGCTTTTTAGTTCCTCTTCACTTTCTGCCATAAGGGTGGTGTCATCTGCATATCTGAGGTGATTGATATTTCTCCTGGCAATCTTAATACCAGCTTGTGGTTCCTCCACCCCAGTGTTTCTCATGATGTACTCTGCATATAAGTTAAATAAGCAGGGTGGCAATAGACAGCCTTGACGTACTCCTTTTCCTAATTGGAACCAGTCTGTTGTTCCATGTCCAGTTCTAACTGTTGCTTCCTGACCTGCATACAGGTTTCTCAACAGGCAGGTCAGGTGGTCTGGTATTCCCATCTCTTTCAGAATTTTCCACAGTTTATTGTGATCCACAACAGTCAAAGGCTTTGGCATAGTCAATAAAGCAGAAATAGATGTTTTTCTGGAACTCTCTTGCTTTTTCCATGATCCAGCGGATGTTGGCAATTTGATCTCTGGTTCCTCTGCCTTTTCTAAAACCAGCTTGAACATGAGGGAGTTCACGGTTCACGTATTGCTGAAGCCTGGCTTGGAGAATTTTGAGCATTACTTTACTAGCGTGTGAGATGAGTGCAATTGTGCCATAGTCTGAACATTCTTTGGCATTGCCTTTCTTTGGGATGGGAGACTTTAGAGGGTTATAAAGAAATGGGAAGAATGAAAGAGGCATTAATGGGATTAAAGCAAAGCTTTAATACAGCACTACCAAAGAGACCCCCTTCAGGTCCCCCAATTTTAAAGGGCCCCAAACAAGAAATAGTAAATGCTCTGTTTATAATGAAATTTGAAAATCCAGAAGGCACAGATTACAGTGAAAAACCTAACTAGCAATTGCCTGGGGCAGCAGTTCATCCAAGTAATCAAGATACAGATTGATGAGGAGGCCAGGGTTCCTTAACTCAATCCCTCACAGGGAATCCAAAGCCTTTCACACAAAAGTAGGTAAAATGGTCAGTGGATAAAAAAGAGACATTTTCAAGGACCTCTTGATACAGAAACCCCAGACACGATAGTACCAACCCAAACGGGGAAGCGTAGGCTCAGCCTACAATTATATTGAGAAAACATAAAAATGTAAGGATAGAAACATAAGAGTTGATGAAATTACAGTAAAGGGTTGGGAGCTTTGGGAGTACAGAGTCTTAACCTCAGGACCCCCAGGGAAGTCTGCCACTGGACATTATTAACTGAAACCACTCCAATGAGTGAAGGACAGAAAATGATCTGGACATCTGAAACACCCACAGTGTCTAGGGTAATGCTGGAGAAATGCCCAAATGGGGCTGGCAGTGCCCAGAAGAGTTCTGTAATAGTATGTAAATGATTAAGACAAGATCATGGTGCCTGGGGAATGCAGAGAGGAGATACAATCAGGGAGACTCTCTAGGATGGACCTTGGAGCCACCTAAGGAGCTGCTGGAAGCAACTGCCATGTGGACAGAGCCCTGTGAGTAGCTACTGAGAAAGAGCCAGCGGTTTACGGATGGCAGTTTCAGGGTAATTGGACAACATCTGGTTTGGAAGGCCACGAGTCTGGAGAATTCAGCTCAGTGGGATGAATGGCAGGCTGTCTTCCCAACAGTGGTAAGAACCGAACACAACCCCAGTGTTTGGGTTTTCACTGACTCATGGGCAGTGGCCAGTGGCCTGGCCATATGGTCAGGCAGAAGGGCAATGGAAACCTGGCCTGTTAAAGGGATGTCCATATGCTGCATAGCTCTGTGGCAATCACTAAAGAAATTTGAGGGGTACATTAAAGAAGAGCATGTTGGCGCCCAGATCTGGAAGGGAACTGGAGCTGATGAGAAAAATCTCCCCTTGTGCTCACTTAAGGCGGCCACCTGTGCCCACTAAGCTGGTAGTGGGTGCTTCAGCAATGCAGGGATGGGCTGAATCTGGACGCCGTCCTCCCTTATCATCTGAGGCACACAATGTCAGTGAGAACTGTTCTGTCTGCCAACAAGAGAGCGCAAGTAAAAGAAGAGAGAGTGTTCTGCTCCCCATCCAAGTCTACAGAGATTAAGTCAGTGACCCGCAGTGCACTCTGTGCTTCAGAGAGAAGAGATTAACGTGATAATGGGATGAAGAGCTCTGTGCTTCAGCCAGAGGAAATGAAGGGCAGGATGCTCTGTGCTTTGGACAAACAGGCCCCTTGGAGAGTCACATGTATCTCGGAAAGAATTTTAATGAACCCAGCTTCTAGTAGTTTCCCACACGTGGAAAACACCATAGTCATTCTCTTGGCTCTTTGTGACCAGCTGCCATCTCTTACCAAGTTGTATGCTTGACTGCCTGTGTTTTGTAGGCCACCTCCCCCCAGGTTTTAAAAAATCATATATAAGCGACCCCCACAACCTGCCCCAACTTCTTGGGAGCAGCTTCTCAGAGCTACTGAGAGGCCAACCCCAGACTATCGTCCTCAGAAAGACCCTTAATAAAGCTTGACTTTGGCCACCTGATGTGAAGAAGTGACTCACTGGAAAAGACCCTGATGCTGGGCAAGACTGAAGGCAGGAGGAGAAGGGGACGACAGAGGATGAGATGGTTGGATGGCATCACTGACTCGATGGACATGAGTTTGAGCAAATTCCGGGAGTCGGTGATGGACAAGGAAGCCTAGCGTGCTGCAGTCCATGGTGTCGCAAAAAGTCAGACATGACTGAGTGACTGAACTGAAAGCTTAACTCATGCCTCTCAAATTGTGTGTTTCCTTTCAGTTGACAAGAGACAGACTGCAAATGGCTTCGTGGCAGATATCTTTGGTGGGAAGGCTCTGAACGCAGCTGACAGCTGAGACTGATGCTGGCAGCCTGGGTGAGGGGGGGTGGGGTGGGGAGGTGAGGGCAGGCATTGAAAAGGGTATTGAAAGGCACTGAAAAGACAGTAATAGACACCAACTCGAGATTGAGCTTTTCTTACCCAGTGGAGATGCAAACGGTCAGGAACCTATCAAAGAAACCAGAACAAGAAATACTGAGCCAAGGTGGACAGCTGAACATCATTTCTTCAGACCAAGGGACACACGTATATTATATTCATATACATCCATTATATCATCCATAATATCCAAACATTATATTCCATAATATCCAACAATGAACAGAGAGCCTCCTCTGAGTACTAGTTAGCTAGAAAATTGGAACAGGCAGTTAAGCCATTGGTTATCTAAAGTGGGCAAGTTAAAGCACGAAGGGCTGGCTTATACACCTTCACGAGCGTGTGCTCACACTCAGTGTGACATGAGTGGGGCTAAAGGACTGTCTGTTTTCAGGCAGAGTAAGGAAGGATGTGGGTGTTCTTTCTCCCCACTCCCCATCACCTCAACTTTTTCTTTCTTTCTTTTTTTCCTCCAGTGGTGGCAGGACCAGGGCTACACCTACAAGGACCTCAGCAAGAAGAAACTGTAAGTGTGTTTTTGTTTTGTTTTTTTTTCTGCAAAAAGCTTTATTGCCTCCATTCAGTCCAAGGCTTGGGAGAGGGCTCCAGGGTGGTTAGAAAGCTGCCTAGTGGCTGCAGAGAGGGGCTTCAGGCAGAAGTTTGGACATTAGGGGAGCTCCTGAAAGGTGGCTCAGCTCCAGAGGCTCCGAGCCATGCTTAAGGGTGAGCCTTTCAAAGAAAGATTCTCCCAACCCAGCCTGGGGCCAGCCAGCCTGCAGACATTGTTGGTCAGGCGGTCTCCCGTCTTCTAGGACGTGGCTCTCTGTGAGTTACAGAGGTGGGGGTCTATGCGGGCAGAACCCAAGCCATCCAGGCCCCAAAGGGCTGGTTCCAGTTCTTCTCCATGAAAGGGTGGCTTCCAGAGCTTCCTGGATTTTCCCGACTTCTCTTGAGACACATCTGCACGTCCTGAAAGAGGGCGCGGCCTCTGCACTGGCTTCGTGTTTCCCAGAGGTGCTCCTGCACCCTTGCGCCTCTTCTCGGCCAATTTGCAGAAACAGTGGCCCACGTCCTGAGAGCCACGTTTGTGGTCGAAATAGAAGCCCAGAGAGAGGCAATGGTAGGGGACCAACAGATGCGTGCTGACCAGGCAGTTTACTGCGGCCTCCACCTGGGCGGAATAATTCTGACGAATCTGGGAGCTCATGGTTGTTCTGCAATAAGAAGCTAAGCTCAGAGAGTGGTGTTGGCTGGTCATGGGAGCTGAGTATAGCTGAGTGGCTGATTCCAGGGTTGCAACTGGAAAAAATGTTGGAGGGTGGTCTGAGTTTTGTGCAGGGGGCATCCCAGGGTCTGTTCCACAGGAACAGAAGCAAGAGACAGATCCGCAGGACCACTGAGCACACTGCAGTAAGTGTGTTCTTAACGTTTATGTCAGACAGAATTCCTGAAGGCCTGATGGGGTGTGATGTGCAAAATTGGGTTGAACAGTGAAGGCAGTCATATTGCCAGATCGGAGAAGGCAATGGCCCCCCACTCCAGTACTCTTGCCTGGAAAATCCCATGAACAGAGGAGCCTGGTAGGCTGCAGTCCATGGGGTCGCCAACAGTCGGACACGACTGAGCGACTTCCCTTTCACTTTTCACTTTCATGCATTGGAGAAGGAAATGGCAACCCACTCCAGTGTTCTTGCCTGGAGAATCTGAGGGACAGAGGAGCTTAGTGGGCTGCTGTCTGTGGGGTCGCACAGAGTTGGACACGACTGAAGTGACTTAGCAAAGGGAGCTCCCCGGTTCTGATCCTGTGTAATGGGGTGGGCGGGGGTGGAGGAGGGCAGGAGGTGGCCACTTGCTAGACTAGTATTACCTCCTGCAGTGTAGCTGACAAGGTAGAAATAGAAGCCTGCAAGCCTGAGTGGCCCTGCCCTGGGAAACACTTTCATATGATATGATGACGGCTGTATAGTCACTAACAACTGAGAGAAGTTCTAGTGATGTGCCAGTGTCTATCGACCTGTGTGACTGCTCTGCTACAAGGGAAGAATGTGTGAAGAGCAGGAAGTGGACTGGGATATTGTGATCTAGAATAAGAAATATGTATTGGTCTTCATTCCCATTTCTAGCACAGAACTTCTAAAACCCTTGGAATTGCCTAAGTGGTGAGACAGATCAAGATGTCTTTTATTAATGAATTATATTTTGATTGTCCCCAGGTTACCTAAGGATGGGGCTGGTTGCCAGGGGAACCAACACTGTGATTGGAGGGTTGAGAGTTTCAGTTCCCCCTTAGACCTCATGGGAGGGGAGAGGGGATAGAGGTTGAATCTGTAGATTGTATGGCCAGTGATATGATCACTGCCTTTGAATAAACCCTCCACAAACACCCAGAATGATGGGATTTGGAGAGCTGCTGGGTTGGTAAACACGTGAAGTTGCTGGGAGAGTCGTGTCCTTGGAGAGGGAAGGAAACTCCACATCCCTTCCACATACCTTGTCCTGTGCATTTCTTACTTCTAGCTGTTTCTGAGTTGTGGCCTTTTATAATAAACTGGAGATCTAGTAAGTAAAATGTTTCTCTGATTTCTGTGAGTTGCTCTGGAAAAGTAATTGAACCCAAGGAGGAAGTCATTGAAACCCCCAACCTATAGCCTGGTCAGAAGAACGGACAGCAACCCAGAGTTGCCACTAGCCTCTGCAGTGGGGTGGGAGGACAGGGACATTCTTGTAGGGCTGAGCCCCTCACCTGTGGGGTCTGATGCTTTCTCTGGGCAGATAGCATCAAAATTAAGTTAAATTGTAGGCTGGTATCCATTAAAAAGAATGAAATAATACCATTTGCAATAATGTGGATGGACCTAGAGATTGTCATACTGAGAGAAGTCAGTCAGATAGAGACGGGGATTTCCTATAACAACCCTTATATGTGGAATCTAAAGAAAATGATACAAATGAGCTTAACAAAACAGAAACTCACAGACTTAGAGAATGAACTTACGGTTGCCTGTACACACTGCTGTATTTAAATGGATCACCAACAAGGACCTCTGCTATGTATAGGACGTAGAACCTTGCTCAATATTACATGGCAGCCTGGATGCGATGGGAGTTTGGAAGAGAATCCATACATGTATACGTATGGCTGAGTCCCTTCGCTGTTCACCCCAAACTTTCACAACGTTGTTCAACAGCTATACCTCAATACAAAATAAAAAGGTTTTTTTTAAAAAGGAAAAGAAAACTGTAGGTTGGTTTCAGAGAATTGCTTATTGGCATGGCACAAAAGATAAAAACTACAAATAGTTTCAGGTAAACAAGCTCTCTTTTGACCATGAAAAAATGTTTTGAAATATCACTGGGCCAAAAGGCCCAACAAAATCTAATTTGCTATCCTCACTCATCTATTCTTCTAGAAATTTCAGAGGAAGGCATATATTTTGAATGTCAAATGAAAACAAGGAAGGATAACAAATAACCAGAATACCAGGAAACAAGCTTCTCTACTGTGAAGGCCAAAATTGTCTCTAAGTATAATGACTGTGCTCCCAGTGAGGACAGCCAATTTGCCTCCAAGTCAATGGAATCTGGAATGAATGCTCCATACAAGTTATTTCTAAAGACTCGAAGACCAATGAAAGGTCATGAAACTCAGCAGAACAGTATGTTCAGAGCTGTTTCATTTTTTGAGTGTTTTTTATGTAGAAGACCTTGTTAGGTTAGGATATATTTACTGGAGGGAAAAGTACCCAAGAAAAGTAGATGGGCCACATGGGAAAACCTTAACTTCATTAGCCCCAGACACCAAGTACCAGAGCCAACGTACAATTTGGAGCCTGTTCTTGGGAGCTGGCCCTTTCCCAGATGTTTTCTTTTGTGGTATAATAATTACCACAAACAGCATTTAAAATGACACTGAGATTTACTCTATCACAGTTTCTGTGGGTCATACATTAGTAGAAGCATACATCAGAGCTGTTTGGGGTTTGGTTCCAGACTACAGCAATAATGCAAGTATCTCAATAAATTGAGTCACATAAATGTCTTGGTTTCCCAGATCATATAAAAGTTGTCTACACTATGCTATAGTCTATTTAGTATGCAATGGTGAAACAGAGTAGGACCCTATGGTCCTTCCCTTCACATCCTCTGCCTGCCTTCTGTCTGTGAAAAATTCAAGTCAAAGACTAAGTTTAATCAGAGAAATGAGAACATACAAAAAAAAAAACCTGAAAATGGTCAAGGAGACCAAATGATAATAATGTAGTCATTAGGCATAGTCAAGGTCCTTAAGGTCCTTTTCAAGAACTATAGATAATATTCTGAGCCAAATCCTGTGAGCTGTCTTATAGACACTGAAACTCCAGGTGGGAGACGTTAACCACGTGATGACCAGACTGTACCCATGACATAAGCTGCCACAATTTCAAGAATTGTCCTCAAGGAAACGGGAACAAATGGACGGTGGAACTGAAGATTAACTGCCCCTCAAACAACCAAGATGATGCTGGTCAGACCATTGATGACCAGTTTGATGTTGATCGTTGCAGCTGACTATACTATTTCTGCATGTAACCCCTTCCTTCAGCCTATAAAAGCTCTTACCCCACCGGTTGCCAGTGGGGGGTGTTTGGGGGGAGTCGGCCTTTGGACTGATGTCTGCCCTCCACCCCCACCCCCTACTTCCCCTTCCACCCCTCCACCCTCATCGCCATCATCTGAAATTAAAGCAAACTCTCCTCTCCACCAACCTGGCCTGTTTATTTGGCTGTTGAGCGGTGAGCAGCCAGACCCCACACTCCTTTCGGTAACAATAGCATTATATCTAAAAACAAATGTAGAGTTCCCTGGTGGCGCAGTGGTAAAGAATCCGCCTGCCGATGCAGGAGACACTGGTTCCATCCCTGGGCGTGGATGATCCCAAATGCCACGCGGCAACTAAGCCCATGTGCCACAACTACCGAGCCTGTGCTCCAGAGCCTAGGAACCACAACCACTGAGCATGTGCCCCGCAGCTACGGAAGCACAGGCGCCGGAGAGCCTGTGCTCTGCAGCGAGAGGAGCCCCCGCAAAGAGAAGACGGCACACCGCAGCTGGCAAGTAGCCCCGCTCTCTGCAACTGGAGAAAAACCCTCACAGCAGCCAAGACCCAGGACAGCCAAACATAAATAAATAAATTATTTTTAAAAAGGAATAAAAGCAAGTGTACAAGGACTTCCCTGATGGTCCAGTGGCTAAGACTACATGCTTCCAATGCAAGGGTCTGAGGTTCAATCCCTGGTGAGGGAACTAGATCCCACGTTCCCCAGTTAAGAGTTTGCATGTCGCAACTGAAATATCCCGCATGATGCAACTAAGACCTGGTGAAGCCAAAGAAATAAACATTTTTTAAAAAGCAAACATTAAAAATAAATTTAAAACAAATATACATATAGTTTAATTTAAAAATACTTCAATGCACCAAAATACTAACCATCATCTGATAAAGGTTGCCATGAATCTTCAATTTGTAAAAAATGCAGTATCTGAAAAGCACAATAAACTGAGGTACAGTCTAGCTCTTCTGGTCAGGATCTCACAAGGCTATAGTAACATCACCTGAGGCCAGGGGTTCTCTGCCAAGTCCATACGGTGGTTTGCAGAATTCAGTTGCTTCTGGTTGTAGGACTGAGACCCTTAGCTATCAGAGGCCATGGCAGTTCTTACCTTGTGATCCTCTCCATAGGCAGTTTATTGCATGACAGCTACTTAAGATCAGCGACAGAATCTACCTATCATCTATTTATCTAAATAAAACATAATCTTTGAAGTGATATCCCATCACCTTTGCCATATTCTACTGGTTAGAAGCAAGTCAGAGGTCCTGCCTACACTCAAATTGAGGAAATTTAGCAGGACATGAACACAGGAGCTATCCTGGGGTCTGTCTGTCATACCAAGTTTGTGATCTCCTAGCTCAGAGTTTCCCAAAGGGTATAGCTAAAACACTAGTTTCACAAAAATTGTTTTTTGAAAAAATCATACCTCAGTTTTACAAGTTTAGAATTGCTATATATTCTCTCCCCTTCTTAGAGATTCAAAATACACACAAGCATATTAAATGTATTGAGAAGTCTTGGTTATCAGTTATGATGACATTCACCTGCAAATGTGCTCTGCAAAAGCAGAAAATTCAACTTCTTTTTTAAAATAAGGCTTTTTTTTTTTTTTTTTTAAGACAAGAAGCCTGGAGAGGACTTGATTCAGTGAGCTAGTTGTGCCAGAGCAGATGTCACGGCAATTTTCTTGGTCTTCCCTCACAATGATGTGATGGCTGCTGTAGTTCCAGCCATCACATTTGCATTTACAGTGGGTAGGAGGAGGAAGGAAAAATCCCAGGTTGGCCCTCTGTTTTGTTTATTATGAAAAGATAAACTTTCTCAGAATCCCCTAACTTCTTCTACCCTCTTGTGTGCTACAGGCTATATCCTGCAAGACTCCTCTGTCCATGGGATTCTCCAGGCAAGAATACTGGAGTGGGTTGGCATGCCCTCCTCCAGGGGATCTTCCCGACCTCGGGATGGAACCCGCATCTCTTATGTCTCTTGTGTTGGCAGGCTAGTTCTTCACCACTAGCACCATTAGGCTTCCATGTGTATCTCACGAGTTAGAACAGGGTCATATGCTCACCCTCTCTGCAAGGAAGACTGTGCAAGTGAAAATGTAAAAAAGTTTAGCCTTGATAGTGAGAAATGACAAGGCAGAAGGGGACTGGGAGAGACTCTGGGAGTAGCGAACTAACAGAGTCTGCCACAAGTTGCCTGAAAGAAATGTGCTCAGCTTTTCCACTGGAGCTCTAACACCTAACCACAGAAACATGCCTCCAAAATTACTGCTGAAGCCAAAATCTCTTGGGGTAATGGAACCAGGAAAATTAAACGCCTAAATTTTTTGGCATAGACACCTGACACCAAAATCTTCTCTATTTCTCCCCATTCTGGAGAACAGCTTCTGGTCTCAAGCATGGGGTGAAGAGCAGGCTTTCTGAAACTTAGCATGTGTTAGCTGCCACTGTCATCGTCTAAAATCTTCTTTCCAGGGAAGCCAATCTTCCTTTTCCACCAACTGGAAAGTCTTCAAGAAGGTCAGGTGGAAATAGATGTTCATGAGTTCTGCCCTCTTAACGTTAAAGCATACTGACCCCAAACCCATAGCCCAGCAACTCCTTCTCCTGTACTTCAGCTAAGCAAGACTTCCAAGCCAAGAGCCACACCCTGTTGCTGGGAATGACACAAAGCTACAAGCAGGAAATGGCGAGTCCAACCAATCCGCTTCTAATAATAACAACCTCTTTTCAAACTCCTTTCCTTCACTTCATTTCCTAGTTTCTCTCTCACTTCTTCTAACCCAAAATCGGTGCCAACAAGTCTCACCAGTCTCTTTCTTGGTTTTACATTTCCAGTGAAATCAGCTCCCCTTTATCCATCCCGCCCCCCAAGTTATGGCCCCAGGTTTTGGTTGGCAACTGCAGTCATCTCTCTGGTGTACACTCAGCATATTAAATGTCTACAGCCCTCCAAGCGTCATTCGTGGGATGGGGCAGTGTGGTCTTGTAGAAAGAGAACTGGACGGGTATCCAACTCTACCCTAACTAGCATGGGATGCTGGGCAAGTTGGCACAAAGAGCCTTTTCGTTAAGGAGGAACTAGAGTGGGGGTCCCTGGTCCTCCAGGCTGACCAAGGTTCTAATGCGAATCATTAGACTGAAAAAGCATTTTAAGAGCTCTTGCAGCAGACTTCACTTGGGGAAACTTGTCATTCTAAGGAGGTTCGGTGTTCTTAGAATCCACATTTTTGAGCCTGAACACAGGTGTTCATTGTTCTCATGTTTCAAGTGAGAAAGACGAGATTTTCAAAGCCCATAGTTATAATAAACAGAACTCAGTGGGGTTTTTTAATTTCCAGTCTCCATCCACAGGAAGGGTTCATCCATTTATTTCTGTACTCACTGACTCATTTGACATAAATTTATTGAATATCTTCTATAAGCAGGTCATGTGCTAGGTATATTAACGTATATATATGGAGAAAAATGGTACTGATGAACCAATTTGTAGGGCAGGAATAGAGACACAGCTGTAGAGAATAGATTTGTGGCTACAGAGAGGGAAGAAGAGGGTGGGATGAACTTAGAGTACCATCGAAATATATACAATACAGTGTGTAAAATAGATACCTAGTGGAAAGTAGTTAAACAGCACAGGGAGCTCAGCCTGGTGCTCTGTGATAACCCAGAGGGGTGCGTTGGAAGGTAGGAGAGAGGCTCAAGAAGGAGAGGATATGTGTATATTTAAGGCTGGTTCACATTGTTGTACGGCAGTACCAGTTGCAAAGCAAAGCAACTGTTGTTCACGCAATGGTGCCCGACTCTTTGCAACTTCATGGACGGCAGCACACTAGGCTTCCCTGTCCTTCACTATCCCCCAGAGTTTGCTGATACTCATGTCCATCGAGTCAGTGATGCCATCCAACCATCTCTTCTGCTGCCCCCTTCTCCTCCTGCCCTCAGTCTTTCCCAGCATCAGGGGCTTTTCCAGTGAGTCTGCTCTTCACATCAGGTAGCCAAGGTATTGGAGCTTGAGTTTCAGCATCAGTCCTTACAATGAATATTCAGGGTTGATTTCCTTTAGGATTGACTGGTTTGATCTCCTTGCAGTCCAAGGGACTCTCTAGAGTCTTCTCCAGCACCACAGTTCAAAATAATCAGTTCTTCGGAGCTCAGTCTTCTTTATGGTCCAACTCTCACATGCATACATGACTGCTGGAAAAAACCATATGTACCTTTGTTGGCAAAGTGATGTCTCTGCTTTTTAATATGCTGTCTAGATTTTTAAAGCAACTATCCTCCAACTAAAAATTAAAAAAAAGGAAATCCACAGCTCCTGTTCTGAAGACTGTCTAACCCGGAGAGAAGACATCTCTGCCACCAATAACAACACAATCCAAGGACAACTGTGCTGTTGAGGTAGCTGGAGGCTTGTGGGTGGTTTTAGCAGTTGGACAGGGGTGGTCCAGCTGGACTAGATCCTTCCAGAAGGGCCTTGATGGCATTTCGGGGCACAGGTGACGTCGTTCTAAACAGGACTCCCAATGGGTGACAGGGCTGACTGCTGTGGACCCGGGCCCTCACGGGCAGCAGAGAAAAGAAAGACCTGCCTGACTGAACGTCACTGGCCTGGGCTCTGCAGAGCCTCCTGTTTCTCAGTTTCACGCTTTCCTGTCTTGAGGCCTCTCACCCTCTTCCCCTCCCTCCACAGAGTGTGTGTAAAGGATGTGACAGATGCAGGGAGAAAACAAGGGTCTCCCAGGAACGGGTGGAAGGTTCTAGGCGAGATGCAGAGGATGGGGAGGCCCTGTATGGGTGAACAAGAAGGAGGTCTTCCTGGAAGAGGAAGATGTGGAGGGATGAGGTTCCATGTGTCCTGGGAACAAGAAGTAGCTCAGTGTTGCTCGAGCTTCCTGTGTGTCCCGTACGGGCAGAGGAGAGGAGCAGGTACAGGGATGGCAGGAGGAAAGGCTAGACAGATCATCCAGGGTCTTATACAGAGTCTCATAAAGTCTGCCCTGGTGCTGGGAAAGGTCGAAAGCAAAAGAAGGGAGCGGCAGAGGATGACATGGTTAGACAGCATCGCTGACTCAATGGACATGAATCTGAGCAAACTCTGGGAGACAGTGGAGGACAGAGGAGCCTGTCGTGCTGCAGTCCATAGTGTTCCAAAGAGCTGGAACCAACAACAAAGTCTGCCCATATTGGTCCTATTTCAGTTTTCTAAGACCTCACAAAAATAAATGCAATGCTTCCTTATTCTCCATATATCCTCACATATATAAACATAAACAGGAAAGTATACATTTGAAAATACTCATCTCTTCTCCAGCCTGAGAAACCCGGAGTAGCCCATATGAGCAGAAGGCCCTTAGCTCATCCCCTGAAGAACTTAATCTAAACTTCTCTCCAGAAGGCATCACACATTGCAAAGAATTAGTCTTGGGGGAGGGGTGCCAATGACCCACAACCACTTGAAAGCAGGCCAAATGAGGTTGGGGGAAAGTCTTCCTCACCCAAGAGGCCCTTGCTTCCAAGCCACTCTCACTTTATAACTCAGTGTCCCAGCCTCATCTCCCCACACTGAACTCCTCTTCCTTGGCACTTTCTGCATCTTACTTAGGATTTGAGCATCCCAAGTGGTGCTAGTGGTAAAGAACCTGCCTGCCAATGCAGGAGACAAAAGAGATGCAGGTTCAGTCCCTGGGTTGGGAAGATCCCCTGGAGAAGGAAATGGCCACCCACTCCAGTATCCTTGCCTGGAGAATCCCATGGAGAGAGGAGCCTGGAGGGGCTACAGTCCATGGAGTTGCAAAGAGTCGGACATGACTGAAATGACTTAGCACTCAAGTGCACATATTTCTGTGTGTCGTGGTTCATTTAAAAATATGTTCTGAGTCTATAAATTCCTTGAAAGCAGGAACTGTGTCCTGATGATGATCCTTGTTTCTCTCCCAAAGCATAAAACAGGGCCTAGGATACAGCAGAAGTCCAGCAAAAGTTTGTCAAACGAAGCTGAGCTTTGAGAGCATCACAAGAGGGAATGGTGGGAGGTGCGTCAGTATCAGTGATCCAAAGGAACTCAACAGGGGAATGATGGTGGAAAATAACCACAGGGAAATGGCAGGTTTGCCACTCTAGTGCATCCTGAAAAGGACAGAAAATCTGACTCAAATTTGTTATGTAGGAAAGGGATATTCCAGGTCTTCCATGACTGAAATGCCCTGGGAGGACTTCAGGTGAGGCTTGATCCAGGAGCTCAAACAGTGTTACCAGGATTCGGTCTCTATCTCCTTTGTTCCCTGGGATGTCTTCATTCCAGGTCTCTACTTGAGGAAAGGGATACATGTCAGATCTAGACCCACACTGCGCAGGGTTCTTTGTAGCTGGACAAAGAGGACACACACCAGCTGACACAATTCTCACACTGAACCAGTCCCTGGCTGGGAAATGAGATGCCCTGATTTTACAGCTGTCAGATAAAGTGATCGGCCAGTCTTCAGGTACCCGTTCTGATAGCACATCATGTAAGTAGCTTGCTGGTACAAATTGACCCTGTGCATGTTTCAGTAGGGTATTATGGTTGACAAGTAATGGACTAGGCTCCCCAGCTCTGCCAGTAATGAGTATGTGACCAAGAAAGTCACTTCATATAACTTCCCAGGCTTAAAATTTCCTTATCTGTAAAATGAAGCCGTGCTTGATCTCCACGAGAGATCCCTCCAGCTTCAGTGCTCACTCTTCAGTGATTTCTCCTGGGTAAAATTACCTGCCAAGTTCCAACCTTATGGCAACAGCATCCTGGGGCCCTGTCCACCTTGATCCTACCTCAGGCGCAAAGCTGGTAGACTCTGCAGCTGTCCCCACCTCTAGGCACATGTGTCTGACCACAAGTTTCCTTACAAACCTGACACCTGGAGTGCTAGGCTTGGGGGTTTGCCCTTCTGTTTCCAGGAGCTGCTACCCCCACCCCAAAGTTTCATGTGGAGAACTCCCAGACTTAGGAGGCTTACTGATGTTTGTATAAGCACCTAAGCTGAGCCACTGGGAAAATGTCTGAGGTTTTCTGATTCATGTGGAGGCTGAGTGAGTATGATAAATTCAAGGACTTTAGGGTTGATACCCTGAATATTCAGGGCTTCCCCTCCCGTGGCTCAGCCATAAAGAATCCACCTGCAGTGCAGGAGTTGCAGCGATGCCAGTTTGATCCCTGAGTCAGGAAGATTCCCTGGAGGAGGACATGGCAACCCACTCCAGTATTCTTGCCTGGAGAATCCCATGGACAGAGGAGCCTGGCGGGCTACAGTCCAGAGGGTCTCAAGAGACATGACTGAAGCCACCCAGCGCACACGCACCCCTGGATATACATTGGAAGAACTGATGCCAAAGCTGAAGCTTCAATACTTTGCCCACCTGATGGGAAGAGTTGACTCATTTGAAAAAACCCTCATGCTGGGGAAGATTGAGGGCGAGAGGAGAAGGGGATGACAGAGGATGAATGGTTAGATGGTATCACCAACTCAATGGACATGAGTTTGAGCAAGCTCTGGGAGATGGTGAAGGACAGGGAAGCCTGTAGTGCTGAAGTCCATGGGGTCACAAAGAGTCGGACACAACTTAGCGACTGAACAACAAGTGTTGATGAAGGAAGAGACAGAACCATGGGAGGCAGTCACACACCAGCTTTACTGGGTGATACCAGGACAGTAAGTGGCGAAGAACCTCCTAGCCAGAGACCTTCCAGATACTCTGGCAAAGGCCACCCCCTCGAAGGGGGTTGGGCAAGAGAACCCCAGGATGGGGCAGAGGTGGGGAGCAGAGAGTGTGCTTACACAACTAGGCAGTGTTGCTTAGAAGCAAGGTCGGGGTAGGGGAGCTCCTAAAGGCCCAGTGATGTGGGATCTTTCATAACTACAGGGTCTGTCTTATCTCTGGTTGGCAGATGTTCAGTGTAGTTTCATGGGGGTATGCACGCAGGTAGGCTATGAAGAGCTAAAAATGTTTCTTTGGATGATATTTAAGGTAGCTAAACGTGTAACAATTAGAGTTTGGCACTGGCAGGCTTTGGGCTGACTGGCCCTAGCCGGCTGTGAATCAATAAACCTGGGAACATTTTAGGCCAATACTCTAAGGCCACATTTGGCCGCTTTACAGAACAGTGATATCCAGCCACACTGTCTCCAGGGTGAGCGTTTACCAGCAGGCTGGGCCAGGTGTGAAAGTCCCACTGGAGGGTGTTGAAACTCTTCTCAGTAAACTCAGCCCTCACAGAATGGAGAAAGTTCTCACTGTGATTTTCTTTCAAGGAATTAAGCAAACAATAATCCGTTAAGTATGAGTGAAACTTTATCCTTCAAAGCTCTTTCCTATTAGATTCTTACAACACCCTCAGAAGAAGCAGAGTAGGCATTGCTAGTGGCATTCACCGCCCGCCCCCCTTCCCCCTGCTGCCAGCACTGCATGCTGAGCAGAGGACTGTAACAGCCAGGACTGAGGTCCGGTCTCCTCGAGTCCTGCCCGTTCTATCTGCCTGTCGGCAGCTGGAGGTCAAGACCATTCTTTCCTGACTAGGGTTCCTGCCTTGAGCAGATGCACAGACTGATAAAGTTTCACCCTATGTCCTTGGACCATTTTCGCTCTTTTTTTTTAATAGTATAGGTCAGTTATTGCAGAGGATGGAAAGAGAGTAGCAAGCTTAATTTCTAGTTTATCTTATCAACATTCTCGGCTGGATGGGTTCTTAGGTGTCAGGCATTTCGCAGATGGGGGAGGGGAGGACCGCGAGAGGAAGTGTCCTGCCCGCAGCCGCACAGCGCAGGGCCCACGGTGCCTTTTCCTCAGCGGCGCGCAATCCAGCCTTTGAGCCCTAGGGGGCGCCAGCTAGCTTCACCTTTCCCAGAATCCAGGGCTGAGAACAAAGACTCCAGGAGGATGTTAGCCACCGAAAGTCCAGGGGCTGTAAGGAGTCAGACAGCCTCCCTCTTTCCAAGGCGTGGCTCCCTCAGCTCTCTATAATCCCACCGTCCAGCCCCCTCAACAGCAGGGGCTGAGTTTTCTGCCCCGTGGGAGTATACGGTCACAGCTTCTTTCCCCAGTGAAAGTGAAAGTTGTTAGTCGCTCAGTTGTGTCTGACTCTTTGCGACCCCATGGACTGTAGCCTGCCAGGCTCCTCTGTCTGTTGAATCCTGCAGGCAAGAATACTGGAGTGGGTAGCCATTCCCTTCTCCAGGGGATCTTCCCAACCCAGGGATCCAACCGAGGTCTCCTGCGTTGCAGGCGGATTCTTCACCATCTGAGCCACCAGGGACGTCTTCATTGCTCCAGATTCTGTCCTCTTCACTGGGCAATGACTCTCCAAAGCTGGCTTCAGGCTCTGGTGCTGGAAATGCCCTCAGTTCTCCTCTGGGAACAATTTCCTGCCCTGTTGAGGCCCAAGTTCCCCCTTGATAGTCACTGCCTTCAGCCAGGGGTGGAGCCAGGCTTTGATGGACCTTGAAGCTTATGCAGTTTGGGGACTTCTTTAAGAAAAACAATGCAAAGTCACACATACAAAATGCCCCAAGCTCCTAGGAGAGACCCTGACAATGAGAAGCCTGTGCCCCAGGTCCCAGCAGACTGGGATTCACCCTGCAGCTGCCTCTCTCTGGGGAGTGGCTGGTGGGGCTCCTGGTGGAGGGAGCAGAGCAGCTGAGGGCACCCCAGAGTCTCCGCAAAGGGTGGGGCAACCTTTGTGTCCTCCAATAGTTGCTGTGATCACTCTTAGTTAAGTCACCTGATTTCAAGCCTCATGCAACAGAGTAAGGTGGCTGCTTTCCTCTTGGCCAGAGAGGAAAGATTTCTGCCCATTAGCTGGGCAAATCTCCAGCCACCTCACTGTTGGCACCCACGTGAGTGCCAACCAGGGCCCCCTGCCTCCAAATGCCCAGAGATCCCTGAGGATATTCACTCTGACCTAGACTTGCTGCCATCCAGGACTGTCCTGGTTTTAGGACTGAAAATTCCACGTCCCAGGAAAACCCCTCAGTCTTCACCAAATCAAGACATTGGTAGCTAGATGGCCACGCCCTCACTCACAGTGGTCAGTCTGCTCTGGGCCAGATCTCAGCCCAGTTCTTAGAGCCCAGCCTTGGGTTTGGATGACTACTCCAAACAACAGCTCAGGTGATGGAGTTCTCTGTTGGTCTTGGGGTTCGGGTTTTGGCTTTTACCGCCATGGCCCTGGGGTCTGATCTCTGGTGGGGGAACTGAAATCCCACAAGCCTAGTAGTATAGCCAAGACTGAAAAACAAACAACAACAACAACAAAACCAAGAAAGGGAAGGGAGGGAAGTTCACGAAGGAGGAGACATACGCATACCTGTGGCTGATTCACACTGTTGTATGGTGGAAGGAATCATCCTCCAGTTGAAAATAAGTTTAAGAAAAAACAACAGAGCAGGTGACAGTAAGGATCTACAGGGCCTGCCCTGTTGCCAGCCGTGTCTCTGTTTAGTCAAGGAAACAAGGCTTACTTCTTATCTCAGAAGACAAGGAGGAGCTAGTGACAGAGGACAGTACCATCGCCAGGTACATAGTAATAGTTATAGTAATAGTAATAGTTATAGTAATAGTAATAGTTATAGTTGCATGACTCAGTCCTAACAAGTGGATGGGTGAACGCGGGGGTGTGTGTTATGTTCATGACTGCATCTACTCTTCACTCCAAACTGAGGTGGGGATTTTCCATGCTGATTCTGCAGAGGGGGACTTGGTGTGCAGAGATGCTGATCAGCCCAAGGTGACTTGTCAGCCCGAGCTCTTCCAACCATCTCACCCTGGCCCAGGAGACAGGATACCTGATTCGCATCCTAGATCATTTGTTAACTCATTGTGTGAACTCAAGCAAGTGCATTAGAACTGGGAACCTCAGCCTTGCTGAAAAGTAAACTCTATTCAGACAGGTGCTTTCAAGGCCTTTCAGGGGTCTGGGCTCAGTCAAGGCTGAACATGGTCAACTCTGCCCCTTATAACATATGTGGCCTTGGACAAGTTGCTGGACCCACTTCCACCTGTAAAACTGTGGCATTATCTTGGGCAATTTGTGGGAAAGGTTTAATGGAACAGTTCACGGAAGTTCAGCGCCAAGACTGGGGTGTGTTGACTTGAAAACAAAACAATGATTACTATTCCTGCTGTGCTTTCTCCAAATCCTTTTCACTCAGACTGTAGAACTTCAGTATTGTCCCAGATACATTGTATACAAAGATATTAGCACCAATTTACGCTGGTTAGCAACGACTTCTTTCTCAAATATGTTTCCAGAAAATGGGGAAAAGTTGTGTCCATGGTAACCAGCGGGAGGTGGCCAGCAGAGCTGGAGGAGAGGAGTTGGCTCAGACCTGGCCCTGAAAACGGGAGCTTGTGGTAACAGCATCCAGCCCCTTCTAGACAGTGGTCGTGGGAGAACCCATGAATTGGACTGTCTAGGATTTTGGAGAACCGAGGCCACAGGTCTTCACACAGGTCTGCTCTCATTGGGCTGCTTTGGGGACCCACCTGCTAGGCACAAGTCTTAATATACGAACCAGGAAGGCGTTGCTACTATGGAAAATAAGATTTTTCTTTCACAATGGAATTAAGAAGCCATCACACTTTCACTCACGTCAGGACTGATACCCCCAGGACTGACCAGTCAGCTCATTTAAATGAGGTGGGGGTGTAGTGGCCAGAGTTTCAGGGCCAGATGCTCACACCCAGATTTTGTTGGCCAGTGTCTCCCGAACTCCGCAGACTGTTTTGGGAAACTGCACATCCTGCCAGGAGAAGCTGGGAAGCCACAGAGGTGGCAGAGTGCTCCAAGCCTTGCCTGAGCCAAGGCGAGGCTGGCGGGCCTGGGACTTCTCCCTTCCAATAGCAGAAAGACCAGTTTTCCTCCAGCATCAGGAGATCTTCTCAGCCAATGCGAGGCCAGACCGCAGTGACTCACCCCGCAGCATGTGGTTTCTCAAGCAGATGTTCCCAGACCACATGAAAGGCTGGCAGAGTATCACTGTAGGGTTTACTATTCCTTCTTTTGTTAAAATTCCTAATATAAGGAAGTGGGCCTGGGGATTGAAGGAAGCATCAGTTTACAGCCCCGCCCCCTCTCCCTGGCAGCTTGGCAGGAGACAGAAGGGCATCCCAGGAGCCCGTCTAGGGGTGCCCCCCTTCTCCTTATTTCTCCATCCACGGTGTTAATTTTACTGGAACTCCTTTCTGTACAGACAGGGAGGAGGAGGGGAATAAGTCCAGGACAGCTTGCTTGTACCCTTCTGGGCCCCTCCGAGGCCTCCTGGGGGCACCCAGCATTCTGTCAAGACGTGGGGACGCAGACCAGTGTTTGGTCCCCCCGGAAGGAGACTGAGCCAGGAAAGGTGGGTTAAGTCAGGAGGTAGAATGGACCTTCTTTCCTCTACTTCAAGACACACTTTCAACGGTTTTCAAATTATTTTTTATTTTCTTATTAAAATGCCAAACATTTAAAAAGTAGACTAATACAGTGAATCTCCATCAATGCAGCAATAATAATTATCCACACAGAGCATATCTCAAACTGGGATTCATTTATTGTCAGTGGCTATATTTAATATAGTATTTCTTTCCCCTGGCAAAACTATCATTAAATGAACAAGGTGTCTAACAACTGGTTAAGGAGGAGCAGATTGAAACAGATCAACAAGGAAGAAAATCAAGCAGAAAGCAACTTTGCCCTTGAGCAATTTTCTTTATATTTTTTATCACCCAAGATCCTTTTTGCTACTTTCTGCCAACTGGCCTTGGGTTTTGAAGGTTTTTATCTACCAAATTCCATTTATTATTAGCTTCCACCCTTTTTAAAATAAATAAAAAATAATAGAAACTTGTGCACCAAAAGTAATTAGCAGCATTATACACATAGCCAAAAGGTAGAAGCAGCTAAGTGTCCACTGAGGGATGAATGGATAAACTGAATGTGGTTTAGCTTATAGTCCATGCAACGGAACATTACTCAGTCTTAAAAAGCAAGGACGTTCTGACACATGCTACAGCATGGATGAACCTTGGCGACACTGTGCTACATGGAGTAAGCCAGACACAAATACCGTATGATTTCACTTAGATGAGGTTCCTGGAAACACAGTCAGCTTTGTGGAGATAGAAGGTTATATACAGGCTACCAGGGACTGGAGGCAAGGAAGGATGGGAAGTCATCGGATGCAGAGTTTCTGTTTGGGATGATGGAAAGTTCTGTAAATGGATAGTGGCAATAATTATACAACATTATGAATGTACTTAAAGCAGAAATAGATGTTTTTCTGGAACTCTCTTGCTTTTTTGATGATCCAGCAGATGTTGGCAATTTGATCTCTGGTTCCTCTGCCTTTTCTAAAACCAGCTTGAACATCTGGAAGTTCACGGTTCACGTATTGTTGAAGCCTGGCTTGGAGAATTTTGAGCATTGCTTTACTAGAGTGTGAGATGAGTGCAATTGTGTGGTAGTTTGAGCATTCTTTGGCATTGCCTTTCTTTGAGATTGGAATGAAAACTGACCTTTCCCAGTCCTGTGGCCACTGCTGAGTTTTCCAAATTTGCTGGCTTATTGAATGCAGCACTTTCACCGCATCATCTTTCAGGATTTGAAATAGCTCCACTGGAATTCCATCAGCTCCACTAGCTTTGTTCACAGTGGTGCTTTCTAAGGTCCACTTGACTTCACATTCCAGGATGTCTGGCTCTAGATTAGTGATCACACCATCATGATTATCCGGGTCGTGAAACTCTTTTTTGTACAGTTCTTCTGTGTATTTTTGCCACCTCTTAATATCTTCTGCTTCTGTTAGGTCCCTACCATTTCTGTCCTTTATTGAGCCCATTTTTGCATGAAATGTTCCCTGGTATCTCTAATTTTCTTGAAGAGATCTCTAATCTTTCCCATTCTGTTGTTTTCCTCTATTTCTTTGCACTGATCACTGAGGAAGGCTTTCTTATCTCTCCTTGCTATTCTTTGGAACTCTGCATCCAGATGCTTATATCTTTCCTTTTCTCCTTTGCTTTTCACTTCTCTTCTTTTCACAGCTATTTATTAGGCCTCCTCAGACAGCCATTTTGCTTTCTTGCATTTCTTTTCCATGGGAAAAAGGTTTCCTCTTGAGAAACCTATATGCATGCAGGAAGCAACAGTTAGAACTGGACATGGAACAACAGACTGGTTCCAAATAGGAAAAGGAGTACATCAAGGCTGTATATTGTTACCCTGCTTATTTAACTTCCATGCAGAGTACATAATGAGAAATGCTGGGCTGGAAGAAGCACAAGCTGGAATCAAGATTGCCAGGAGAAATATCAATCACCTCAGATATGCAGATGACACCACCCTTATGGCAGAAAGTGAAGAGAAACTCAAAAGCCTCTTGATGAAAGTGAAAGAGGAGAGTGAAAAAGTTGGCTTAAAGCTCAACATTCAGAAAACGAAGATCATGGCATCAGGTCCCCTCACTTCATGGGCAATAGATGGGGAAACAGTGGAAACAGAGTCAGACTTTATTTTGGGGGGCTCCAAAATCACAGCAGATGGTGACTGCAGCCATGAAATTAAAAGACGCTTACTCCTTGGAAGGAAAGTTATGACCAACCTAGATAGCATATTCAAAAGCAGAGACATTACTTTGCTGACTAAGGTCCGTCTAGTCAAGGCTATGGTTTTTCCAGTGGTCATGTATGGATGTGAGAGTTGGACTGTGAAGAAAGCTGAGAGCCAAAGAATTGATGCTTTTGAACTGTGGTGTTGGAGAAGACTCTCGAGAGCCCCTTGAACTGCAAGGAGATCCAACCAGTCCATTCTAAAGGAGATCAGTCCTGGGTGTTCACTGGAAGGACTGATGCTAAAGCTGAAACTCCAATACTTTGGACACCTGATGCAAAGAGTTGACTCATTGGAAAAGACCCTGATGCTAGGAGGGATTGGGGGCAGGAGGAGAAGGGGACGACAGAGGATGAGATGGCTGGATGGCATCATGGACTCAATGGACATGAGTCTGAGTGAACTCCGGGAGTTGGTGATGGACAGGGAGGCCGGGTGTGCTGCGATTTGTAGGGTCGCAAAGAGTCGGACTCGACTGAGCGACTGAACTGAACTGAACTGATGAATGTATTTAATGCCACTGAACTGCAAATTCTATATTATGAATATTTTGCCACCATAAATTTTTTAAAGGTAAAATTACTGAGGATTTCAAGATGGTGACAGAGTCTTAAACCAAGTGTGGTCCTGCCCATCTCCTGCTGTACATCTTGTTTGCCCTGCATTGAAAGTGGTGCCTTTTACCTGTCTTATCTTGCTTCCAACAGGAAGCATTAGCAAATGCAGGAGTCAAATGAGAAGATGCCACTTCCCGGTTCCTAGAGGAGCATCAGGGTGATACAAATGGGAGCCGCTGAGATAAAGGGAAAAATGGAACAGGGAGGTGGCCCTTGTGCTCCTGCCCTTTCCAGGTGCTAACTGCTCTGGACTGAGTGTCACAGGTGGGTGAGTCAGAGTGGAAATACTGATAAGGAGCAACAATCGCAGATAACCACCGCCCCACTCCTGGAAAGGGTCCAGGGTTTCTCCTCTGTGAATCACTCTAAGAAAGGAAGAGCCTCTCAGCTTTCGGACTTTTTTTTCAGTCTCTACTTTCTGACTGCCATGTTACCTTCATCAGCTGGCCTGCTGCTCTCCTGCCGTTCTACCAGTGTTCCTCAGGGTACCAACCTGGACCAGACACGAGGCAGCAGAAACTTAGCCATGGCCGTGAGGCAGGTCAGAGTCCATTTGTGCATACTCATGTTGCAGGCAGTGAAACCTCTTTGCTTTGATTTATCTTTCCTCCTTTCACTTTCCCTAGATTTTTCGTGTATTTAGATTTTCCTTGAAACCATCAGAAAAATTCACCATGTAAATAAAAACAAAAAAGCCAACAAAAGTCAAGAGCAAGACAATGATAGCTCTTGTCTTAAGTGAGTAAATGCAGAAATACACAAATTCTCAACAGAACAGGCATTGTTCAAGAGTCAGAACAATCTAAAGCGATTGATCTAGGAGTTACCAGTCAAGTAACTTTAATCTGATCATGTGGCCTTTGGAGCCTAGTTTTTTTTTCCTTATTAAAAACAAAGATGGTTTCCCTGGTAGCTCAGATGGTAAAGCATCTGCCTGCAATGTAGGAGATCTGGGTTCAATCCCCAGGTCAGGAAGATCCCCTGGAGAAGGAAATGGCAACCCACTCCAGTACTCTTGCCTGGAAGATTCCATGGATGGAGGAACCTGGTGGGCTACATTCCATGGGGTCACAAAGAATTGGACGCGACTGAGAGACTTCACTGGTTCACTGGATGTTTACTACTGCCCAGAGGTGCTGTGGAGACCAAATGGAATTGCCTTTAGAAAGTCTGTAAACCCCATACAGATGGAACTCACAAGGATCTGCCCCTCACATCATGCTGGGCGCAGAGAGATCCCTGGCCTTTGCTTATCTCACCCCACACAAGGCCACCAGTTGGTAGTATGCAGCAAGCTGGGAGGGCTTTTAGCAAAGCTACATTCTACTCTGGACTTATGTCTACATCTGTCATCCTTCCAGACCTTCAGCAAATCTTTATCCTGTGGGTTTGTGTACTTGGCCCTCTGGTTTGAGAAACACTACCTTAAAAGTGACAGCAGGATTGAGGTCACTGACATACGTGTTGGAATGTATTTATGATATGTTGATATGGACAGTAGAGTACATGTACGTGAAAATCAACATATACTTATTTCCTGAGAATAGGTGATATGTGCACATGCTTAAAAAAAAAAAAATCTTCCCTGGTGGCTCAGATGGTAAAGAGTCTGCCTGCAACGCACGAGACCCGGGTGCCATCCCTGGGTCAGGAGGACTCCCTGTAGAAAATGGCCACCAACTCCGGTATTCTTGCCTGGAGAATCCCATGGACAGAAAAGCCTGGTGAGCCAGTCACAGGTTCGCAAAGAGTCGACATGACTGAGGGACTATCACACTTCACATGGTTAAAAAAATCAAAGTAAGGACTTGCCTGATGGTCCAATGGTTAAGACTCTGTGCTTCCAGCACAGAGGGTGCGGGTTTGATCTCTGGTTGGGGAACTGAGATCCCACATGCTGCGTGGCACACCGCCACTCCCCAAATTTAAAGTATAAAATGTATCTTGCTTCCATTTCTACCCTCATCAGCCCGATTTCCAATCTCCTTTCCCACCCTTACCTATCCCCAGAGCGAACTTATTCTTTTGTTGTACACTCTTCCAGAGATTCTTTCTGCAGTTATTAATATAAGCAAATATAAATTCTCCTTCCCCTCCACCTTCAGGTACACAAAATGAAGCAAGTTCTCGCCACAGCTGCACCTTGCTCACTTCACTGAATCCTACATCCTGGAGGTCTCTCCTCGCCAGTTCCCAGAGAGCTTCTAAATGTCTTCATTTCAGCAGCAGAGTGTTTCATTGCATGAGGGTCCCACGTTTTATTTAAGGAATCCCATGTTGGTAGACATTTTGGCTGTTTCCGGTTGTCATTTGACTTTAATGCACATCCTGGGAGTGGCCGGTTAGCATCTGAAGCAGTCCACGTTCCAGGGCTTCCCTTGTAGTTCAGTTGGTAAAGAATCTGCCTGCAGTGCAGGAGATCTGGGTTCAATTCCTGGGTTCGGAATATCCCCTGGAGAAGGAAATGGCAACCCACTCCAGTAATCTTGCCCGGAGAATCCCACGAACAGAGGAGCCTGTTAGTTTCCCAGTCCAAGAGTCGCAAGAGTCAGACACGACTTAGTGATTAAACCACCACCACCACATTCCAGAGGTGGTGAAAGCAAGGTTCAAGAATCTCAGCAGTCTAAATGGTTCAGTAATTAACATATGAGATATTAGAAATGATTTTTTTATTGGGAAAATGAATGTGACTAGCTAGAAAAATGTTACAATACCCACCGCCCTTGTAAAACCTTTCTGGAGTATATTACCTATTCTCAGGAAATAAGTATATGTTGGTCTTTGAGCAACATTTGCAAGATAACAGCAGCTCAGCAGCTCTGGGCCTTTTAAAGATTTTTTTCTTTTTTTAAATTTGCTTGAATTTAAAGAGCCAAGTTTCTTTCTCTCGCACACTTTCTCTGCATTTGGAACTTGGATTGAACAGCTATTATTGTTTTCATCTTTTGTATGACTTCTTTTTAAATTAATTAATTAATTTGGCTGTGCCAGATCTTAGCTGTGGCATGTGGGATCCAGTTCCCTGACCAGGGATCAAAATCAGGCCCCCAGCACTGGGAGCGTGGTGGACTCTTAGCCACTGGACCACGAGGGAAGTGCCTTATCTAACTTCTTTGTATATCTTTCCTATATTTATAGTTTTCAAGAATGATTAAAATAATACAATCGTACTGCAGAAAGTTGGAAAACAGAGAAAAGAGATAAGGTCGTTCACTCAGAATCCCATCATTGTAACACAGCCATTTGGGCGCATTCTCTCCTGGCTCTGTCTCTGCTTAGCTAACATCAGAGTGGAGGTAAAATCCTATGTGCTCCACTGTGGTTTTCCCCCTCTCACACTGCCATCAACAGAGGTTCTTTGGAACTCTGTGGTCGTTCCAGTGTTTATAGAATATTAAAGGATGGAATTTCTTTAACACTGTTTCTTATTTTTACTTTCAGGAGAGCTATTCTTTAAAAGGGGCTTCCCAGGTGGCGCTAGGGTAAAGAAACTGTCTGCCAATGAAGGAGACGTCAGAGATGCAAGTTTGGTCCCTGGGTCAGGAAGATCCCCTGGAGGAGGAAATGGCAACCCACTCCAGTATTCTTGCCTGGAAAATTCCATGGACATAGATGCCTGGTGGGCTACAGTCTATAGGGTCACAAAGAGTTGTATATGACTGAAGCAACTTAGCATGCACACGCACATTCTTTAAAAAAAAAAAAAAGAGAGAAGTGTTGGTTTTCTCTCCCTGTGCCCAGGTCTGAAGGTCCCATATAGCTGTCTTCATCCTGGCTTTTGGTATCTAGGTCCCTAGGTCTTCAGGGCTCCTCCTTGTAGCTACACAGGGAATTCACAGACATTGTTCCTAAGTACATTTAACTTACTGAAATTTAAACCTAACCTCTAGACATCACTCCTCTTGCATAACTCATGGCTGATAGCAACGGATGATAGAAACAGTGCTGGCAAGACCTGGGCAATGAACATGTGGGTCATTTAAAGTGGTTCCTGACCTGTGGCCAAGACAGCAGAACCCACCTGCAAGGGGCCAAGCAGATAGGCTGATGGTTTTGCCAAGGTTCTTGAAAAATAAATAATAAATTAAAGATCCTAGAGACGCCTTGACTGTCACTGTTATGACAGGAAATAACAACAGGTTATATACACAAAACCACAGGTGATGCCATTGTGGGGAAATTTAAGGGATTTTCAAAGATAGGTTTTTTTTCTTCTTTTCACTCTGATGTTAGGGTAGCTATGACTCCATAATTCGCTGGAACGACCTAAGCTAATTTGGTTGGTCTTCCAGCATATTCTCTCAGTAAGCTTCAAGAATGAGAAGTGGATAGGGGCCATTGGTCCCATCCCCTAATTTCTCCCTGTAGTGGCATGTTACAAGTGAGTCTTAAACCAAATTCTGCCAAGAGCAAGCCTGCATAAAAGCCATCTACACAACCTGTTCTTGTAAAGTCAGGATGTCTCCACTTACAGGCACGTGTCTAGCACCTTGCATGAGATGTTCACTTGGAGGTGGGGAAGCTAACATTCTGATGGGAGGATGAGCTGACTGTAGTGAGTCAGGCAACAGGCCGAAGGTTCATGCTACCTAAACAGGCTGAGCAGGGGCTCCCTGGTGGCTCAGAGGGTAAAGCGTCTGCCTGCAGTGCAGGAGACCCAGGTTTGATCCCTGGGTTGGGAAGATCCCCTGGAGAAGGAAATGGCAACCCACTCTAGTATTCTTGCCTGGAGAATCCCATGGACAGAGAAGCCTGGTGGGCTACAGTCCATGGGGTCACAAACAGTCAGATACGGCTGAGCAACTTCACTTACTTCACTTCACTTAAACAGGCTGAGCAGGGGGCAGGAGCCTGCAGGCATCCCATAAGTGGCTGATTCCTGGGCTTGCCTTCTCCTCTACGATCTGAGCAGATATCAGCCTCCCAGCAGCCCCTTGCTTGTCTCCAGCCCATTTTTGGCCCTGGCACCAGGGAGCCCCTGTTTCCCCAGAGTCAGGAAGTCCCCTGTAAGTGCAGAGACTGGCTCTGGTCCAGAGAAGCTTGGCAAGGTGCTATTCTGGGGTCAGATTTCTGGGAAAGTGCCTGAAACTATAGGCTGTGGTTTTTCTCAATAGAAAACCATCTTCCCCATTCTGACTATGGCAAGTGAAAGGAGCTGACTGTGCAAGCAGCATCCTGTGAGGAATGGACACAGAGATACCATCAATCCCAGCAGCGGTCTAGCTGGTGGCGTCTTCCCAAGTCTCCTGTCCCCAAGAAAACCAAGATTAGAAAAAAAAAAAGTGGAACCTGGTCCAGCCTGGTTCCTACCCAATGCAAGATCCCGGCATGAAGTGAAAACTCTTCACAGACAGATTTCTGAAGATCTGTTATGTGCCTGACACTTTGCAAGGTTCTAGGCTGGTGGGTGGAAAATTCTGAAAGAGATGGGAATACCAGACCACCTAACCTGCCTCTTGAGAAATCTGTATGCAGGTCAGGAAGCAACAGTTAGAACTGGATATGGAACAACAGACTGGTTCCAAATAGGAAAAGGAGTACGTCAAGGCTGTTTATTGTCACCCTGCTTATTTAACTTATATGCAGAGTACATCAGGAGAAACGCTGGACTGGAAGAAACACAAGCTGGAATCAAGATTGCCGGGAGAAATATCAATCACTTCAGATATGCAGATGACACCACCCTTATGGCAGAAAGTGAAGAGGAGCTAAAAATCCTTTTGATGAAAGTGAAAGAGGAGAGTGCAAAAGTTGGCTTAAAGCTCAACGTTCAGAAAACGAAGATCATGGCATCTGGTCCCATCACTTCATGGGAAATAGATGGGGAAACAGTGGAAACAGTGTCAGACTTTATTTTTTTGGGCTCCAAAATCACTGCAGATGGTGACTGCAGCCATGAAATTAGACGCTTACTCCTTGGAAGGAAAGTTATGACCAACCTAGATAGCATATTCAAAAGCAGAGACATTGCCGACTAAGGTCCATCTAGTCAAGGCTATGGTTTTTCCAGTAGTCATGTATGGATGTGAGAGTTGGCCTGGGAAGAAGGCTGAGAGCCGAAGAATTGATGCTTTTGAACTGTGGTGTTGGAGAAGACTCTTGAGAGTCCCTTGGACTGCAAGGAGATCCAACCAGTCCATTCTGAAGGAGATCAGCCCTGGGATTTCTTTGGAAGGAATGATGCTAAAGCTGAAACTCCAGTACTTTGGCCACCTCATGTGAAGAGTTGACTCATTGGAAAAGACTCTGATGCTGGGAGGGATTGGGGGCAGGAGGAGAAAGGGAAGACGGAGGATGAGATGGCTGGATGGCATCACGGACTTGATGGACATGAGTCTGAGCGAACTCTGGGAGCTGGTGATGGACAGGGAGGCCTGGCGTGCTGGGGTTCACGGGGTCGCAAAGAGTCGGACACGACTGAGCGACTGGACTGAACTGGACCGAGGCTGGTGGGAGAAAGGGACTGTCTGCAGTGGAGCTGACTCGGGTGTCCTCAGTGCCCTCTGGGTGCTTGCCTGAGTCTGGAGGAGGGACTTCTGAATTCCTGGACTCTCTCAGGAGCTGAGAGAGGCTTTACAGTGGAGATGATACCTGAGCCAGATCTTTTCTTTCTTTCCTGCACTGGGTCTTCGTGGCTGTGTGCGGGTTTTCTCTAGTTGCAGCTAGCAGGGGCTACCTCCCAGTTACGGTGTGCAGGCTTCCCATTGTGGTGGTTCTCTTGTAGAGGAGCACCGGCTCTTGGGCTCACAGGCTTTATAGTGGTTTGTTGCTGCTCGTGGGCTCTAGAACGCGAGCTGAGCCAGGTCTTGAAGGGCAGATTTGCCAGGTAGAAAAGATGACAGTCCCCTCAGGAGGAAAAGTGGGCTCTTCAAGCTCCTTGAATGGAATTGCAACTGTATCAAGATTTTGAGTAAATGACTTGGAGGTCACTTTCCCCAACTGGAAATCTCCCAGTGCAGTAACATGCTCTTTCTGGGAACTTAAAGGGGATTTTATTTATTTTTAAACTAATAAAGACTGTGTTACCCCAGGAAGCTGAATTTCGAAACCGGTGAGACAAAAAAGGGTGCAGGTGGGAGTTTTCTAGTTCAACTTTCTGTTGGAACAAATTAGTCAAGAATGTGTTTTTATCAAGAGAGAGTCATTTTACTGAAATGCCTTGAGCTTTTGATCTCAAAGATAGCAAACATCAGCCGAGAAATCTTAGTACTGCTTCTGACTTTGGCTGCATCTTACACAGAGCGGCTCCTCACTGGATCAGAAACCTGGTAACAGAGCTGACCAGAGATGGGGGTGAGTGGGCACGGAGAAAAAGCTATTGAATTCACTCTGCTAATGAAAAGCTCAGTAAAGTGAAGACAGCCAGACTGCTCACACCCCTGAATGTCTCTTTAAACTCTATGGGTTAATTAACAGCTATTTAGGGGCATTTCTAGAAATGGGCTCAGAGCCAAGCAAGTCTGGACCCAGCCTAAAACTGTGTCCTCCCCACTACTTGGAAACAAGCAGGCCCCCCACCTGCAAACTGCCCTTAACCTGGGCAGAGGCTGTGGGGTAGGGGTTGTAACTTCCTTATTTAACATGTTAATTGATGGGACTTTCCTTCTCTCTCCTGCTCCTCTACCTTTCACACGCTAGGAGCCCAAACCAAAACCATAATGAGGTAGCACTTCTCATCTATTAGGATGGCTGTTATCGAAAAAAGTAAAGAGAAAATAAGAAGTGTTGGCTAGGAACTGGAGGAATTGAAACCGTTGCGCATGGTTGGTGGGTAAAATGCTGCAGCTGATGTGAAAAAAAGTATGGTGTTTCCTTGAAAAATTAAACATAGATTACAATATGATGCAGCAGATCCCTTTCTGGGTGTGTTGCAGGAAGGGGGACCCCTTCCGAGCCCGAAACTGGGCTCTTGTCTAACAGTCGGAAGTGAATTGTCCGAGGAGACACATGTGCTGACAAAGCTAGAGACTTTATTGGGAAAGGGTGCCCGGGTGGAGAGCAGGAGGGTAAGGGAACCCAGGAGAACTGCTCTGCCACATGGCTCGCAGTCTCGGGTTTTATGGTGATGGGATTAGTTTCTGGGTTGTCCTTAGCCAATCATTCTGACTCAGAGTCCTTCCTGGTGGTGCACACCTTGTTCAGCCAAGATGGATGCCAGAGAGACGGATTCTTGGAGGTGGTCAGACATGTGGTGTCTCCTTTTGACCTTTCCCGAATTCTTCCGGTTGGTGGTGGCTTATTAGTTCCGTGTTCCTTAGCAGGACCTCCTGTCGCGTAAAACAACTCATGCAAATTGTTACTAGGGTGCTTGACCAGGGTGGGCGGTTTCAATCAGTATGCTTCCCCTAACAGGTATATCCCCACAAGAATTGAAAGCAAGGTCTTAAAGAGATATTTGTACACCAATGTTCATAATAGCATTATCCACAATAGCCAAAAGGTAGCAACAACCCAAATGCCCATGGGTGGATGAATAGGAAACAAAATATGTTATTTACACAATAGAATATGAAAGAATATTATTCCATCTGAAAAGGAAATGAAATTCTGGCACATGGTACAACA
Source organism: Oryx dammah (assembly GCF_014754425.2). Taxonomy (NCBI): domain Eukaryota; kingdom Metazoa; phylum Chordata; class Mammalia; order Artiodactyla; family Bovidae; genus Oryx; species Oryx dammah. Next base: position 12,602,381 of record NW_024070206.1, read on the forward strand.
TGGGTGAACCTTGAAAATATTATGCCAAGTGAAATAAGCCAGACACAAAAGAACAGATGATTGTATAATTCCGTGTATATGAGGTACCAAGAGCAGTCAGACTCAAAGAGACAGAAAATGGAATGGTGGTTATGATAGCTTATGGTGAACAATGTCAGATCCATGATCTCTAAAGAAGATTTAGCTTTGGGACCAGGGACCAGGCCTGATCACTCAAGAGCTTTTGTGTAGCAGAGTTTTATAAAAGTATAAAAAGGGACAGAGAAAGTTTCTGACATAGACATCAGAAGGGAGACAGAAAGTGCCCTCCTCACTAGTCTTCGTAAGAGAGTTATATAATTTTTCAATTGATTATTACAGTAAATCAAAAGAATGTCTCAAGGTTGTAAAGGTCTTACCAGATCCACTCCCATAAGAAACATTTCAAGATGACAGGATTAGTCAAAAGGGTCTCAAGAAGGAGAAACATGTCCTCAAGCAGGATACATCGTTGTTATATAATCATTGGTACAGAAAAACATCTATTTCTGCTTTATTGACTATGCCAAAGCCTTTGACTGTGTGGATCACGATAAACTGGAAAATTCTGAGAGAGATGGGAATACCAGACCACCTGACCTGCCTCTTGGGAAATCTGTATGCAGGTCAGGAAGCAACAGTCAGAACTGGACATGGAACAACAGACTGGTTCCAAATAGGAAAAGGAGTACGTCGAGGCTGTCTGTTGTCACCCTGCTTATTTAACTTATATGCAGAGTACATCATGAGAAACGCTGGACTGGAAGAAGCACAAACTGGAATCAAGATTGCCGGGAGAAATATCAATCACCTCAGATATGCAGATGACACCACCCTTATGGCAGAAAGTGAAGAGGAACTCAAAAGCCTCTTGATGAAAGTGAAAGAGGAGAGTGCAAAAGTTGGTTTAAAGCTCAACGTTCAGAAAACGAAGATCATGGCATCTGGTCCCATCACTTCATGGCAAATAGATGGGGAAACAGTGGAAACAGAGTCAGACTTTATTTTGGGGGGCTCCAAAATCACTGTAGATGGTGACTGCAGCCATGAAATTAAAAGACGCTTACTCCTTGGAAGAAAAGTTATGACCAACCTAGATAGCATGTTCAAAAGCAGAGACATTACTTTGCCGACTAAGGTCCGTCTAGTCAAGGCTATGGTTTTTCCAGTAGTCATGTATGGATGTGAGAGTTGGCCTGGGAAGAAAGCTGAGAGCCGAAGAATTGATGCTTTTGAACTGTGGTGTTGGAGAAGACTCTTGAGAGTCCCTTGGACTGCAAGGAGATCCAACCAGTCCATTCTGAAGGAGATCAGCCCTGGGATTTGTTTGGAAGGAATGATGCTAAAGCTGAAACTCCAGTACTTTGGCCACCTCATGTGAAGAGTTGACTCATTGGAAAAGACTCTGATGCTGGGAGGGATTGGGGGCAGGAGGAGAAGGGGATGACAGAGGATGAGATGGCTGGATGGCATCACCGACTCGATGAAAATGAATCTGAGTGAACTCCGGGAGTTGGTGATGGACAGGGAGGCCTGGCATGCTGTGATTCATGGGGTCGCAAAGAGTGGGACACGACTGAGCGACTGAACTGAACAGAGTTTTAAGGAAAAACATATCCTTGGGCAAGATGAGTTGTTTTGTTGTACAAAAATCAGCTCTGAGCTCAATTAAAAAAAAAAAAAGTTTTTCTTTCTCTCCTCCTTGAGAACTCCTTGACTGACTGACTGAAGTTGCTCAGTCGTGTCCGACTCTTTGTGACCCCATAGACTGTAGCCTACTAGGCTCCTCTGTCCATGGGATTCTCCAGGCAATAGTACTGGAGTGGATTGCCATTTCCTTCTCCAGGGGATCTTCCCAACCCAGGGCTCGAACCCGGGTCTCCCGCATTGTAGACAGACACTTTACCATCTGAGCTGAACTCCTTGGAAGTGGTCCAATAGGAGATGGCAAGAGAGAATGTCAACATTCTAGGAATCAGCAAACTAAAATGGACTGGAATGGCTGAATTTAACTCAGATAACCGTTATATCTACTACTGTGGGCAAGAATCCCTTAGAAGAAATGGAGTAGCCATCATAGTCAACAAGAGAGTCCAAAATGCAGTACTTGGAGGCAATCTCAAAAACGACAGAATGATCTCTGTTTGTTTCCAAGGCAAACCATTCAGTATCACAGTAATCCAAGTCTGTGCCCCAACCTGTAATGCTGAAGAAGCTGAAGTTGAATGGTTCTATGAAGACCTACAAGATCTTCAAAAACTAACACTCAAAAAAGATGTCCTTTTTATTATAGGGGACTGGAATGCAAAAGTAGGAAGTCAGGAAATACCTGGAGTAACAGGCAAATTTGGCCTTGGAGTACAGAATGAAGCAGGGCAAAGGCTAATAGAGTTTTGCCAAGAGAATGCATTGGTCATAGCAAACATCCTCTTCCAACAACACAAGAGAAGACTCTACACATGGACATCACCAGATGGTTAGTACCAAAATCAGATTGATTGTATTCTTTGCAGCCAAAGGAGAAGCTCTATACAGTCAGTAAAAACAAGACCGGGAGCTGACTGTGGCTCAGATCATGAACTCCTTACTGCCAAATTCAGACTTAAATTGAAGAAAGTGGGGAAAACCACTAGACCATTCAGGCATGACCTAAATCAAATCCCTCATGACTATACAGTGGAATTGACAAATAGATTCAAGGGATTAGATCTGATAAACAGAATGCCTGAAGAACTATGGACAGAGGTTCATGACGTTGTACAGGAGGCAGTGATCAAGACCATCCCCAAGAAAAAGAAAAGCAAAAAGGCAAAATGATTGTCTGAGGAGGCCTTATGAACAGCTATGAAAAGAAGAGAAGCAAAAGGTAAAGGAGAAAAGGAAAGATATACCCATTTAAATGCAGAGTTCCAAAGAATAGCAAGGAGAGATAAGAAAACGTTCCTCAGTGATCAATGTAAAGACATAGAGGAAAACAATAGAATGGGAAAAACTAGAGATCTTTTCAAGAAAATTAGAGATACCAAGAGAACTTTTCATGCAAAGATGGGCACAATAAAGGGCAGAAATTGTATGGACCTAACAGAAGCAGAAGATGTTAAGAAGAGGTGGCAAGAATACACAGAAGAACTATACAAAAAAGACCTTCATGACCCAGATAAACACGATGGTGTGATCATTCACCTAGAGCCAGACATCCTGGAATTCGAAGTGGGCCTTAGGAAGCATCACTATGAACAAAGCTAGAGGAGGTAATGGAATTCCAGTTGAGCTATTTCAAATCCCAAAAGATGATGCTGTGAAAGTGCTGCACTCAATATGCCAGCAAGTTTGGAAAACTCCAGCAGTGGCCCCAGGACTGGAAAAGGTCAGTTTTCGTTCCAATCTGAAAGAAAGGCAATGCCAAGAATGCTCAAACTATTGCTCAATTGGACTCATCTCACATGCTAGTAAAGTAATGCTCAAAATTCTCCAAGCCAGGCTTCAACAATACATGAACCGTGAACTTCCAGATGTTCAAGCTGGATTTAGAAAAGGCAGAAGAACCAGAGATCAAATTCCCAAAATCAAAAAAGCAAGAGAGTTCCAGAAAAACATCTATTTCTGCTTTATTGACTATGCCAAAGCCTTTGACTGTGTGGATCACAATAAACTGTGGAAAATTCTGAAAGAGATGGAAATACCAGACCACCTGACTTGCCTCCTGAGAAATCTGTATGCAGGTCAGGAAGCAACAGTTAGAACTGGACTTGGAACCACAGACTGGTTCCAAATTGGGAAAGGAGTACATCAAGGCTGTATATTGTCACCCTGCTTTAACTTATATGCAGAGTACATCATGAGAAACACCGGGCTGGAGGAAGCACAAGTTGGAATCAAGATTGCCAGGAGAAATCTCAATAACCTCAGATATGCAGATGACACCACCCTTATGGCAGAAAGTGAAGAGGAACTAAAGAGCCTCTTGATGAAAGAGAAAGAGGAGAGTGAAAAAGTTGGTTTAAAGCTCAACATTCAGAAAACTAAGATCATGGCACCCGGTCCCATCACTTCATGGCAAATAGATGGGAAAACAGTGGAAACAGTAACAGACTTTATTTTACTGGGCTCCAAAATCACTGCAGATGGTGACTGCAGCCATGAAATTAATTGATGCTTGTTCCTTGGAAGAAAAGTTATGACCAACCTAGACAGCTTATTAAAAAGCGGAGACATTACTTTGCCAACAAAGGTCAAAGCTTTGGTTTTTCCAGTAATCATGTACGGATGTAAGAGTTGGACAATAAAGAAAGTTGAGTGCCGAAGAATTGATGCTTTTGAACTGTTGTGTTGAAGACTCTTGAGAGTCCCTTGGACTGCAAAGAGATCCAGCCAGTCCATCCTAAAGGAAATCAGTCCTGAATATTCATTGGAAGGACTGATGCTGAAGCTGAAACTCCAATACTTTGGCCACCTGATGCAAAGAGCTGACTCATTTGAAAAGCCCCTGATGCTGGGAAAGATTGAAAGCAGGAGAAGGGGAAGACAGAGGATGAGATGGTTGGGTGGCATCACCGACTCAATGCACATGAGTTTGAGCAAGCTCGAGGAGTTGGTGATGGACAGGGAGGCCTGGTGTGCTGCAGTCAATAGGGTCACAAAGAGCCAGACAGGACTGAGTGACTGAACTAACTGACTGAGAACTCCAGACCCCTATCTCCTCCTTGGGGACCCCAGACTTCTTGTCAACCTGCCTAGGAAATGACTCTGTGTTACCAGGGCTAGGAGATGTAATTGTTTAATTTTTGTACAGAATTTCTATTTGGGATGATGAAAAATTCTGGGAGGTGATTGATGATGATGGTAGTATAACAATGTGATTGTACTTAGTGCTGCTGAACTGTACACATACAATAGTTACAGGAGTAAATTTTATGTTATGTATACTTATCATAATTTAAAAGTTGAAAAATAAATGATAAAAGAAAATTTCACAGAAGTCTTCAAAAGACTTAATTATAAAATATTTGAACAACATACATAAAGTCCTCCTTGATTATGCCATGAGCTCATCAGATTCTATCCTCATTTTCAATTTGAGGAATTTCCCTGTAGACAGTTTATGTATATTTCTGGTGGGGCATATTTACATATAGAATTAATGTATTTCTCGTTTTTTATTTTTTCAATTTTTACATAATTATTGTCACACTCAACTGTTCTTACTATACTTATTTCTGCCTTTATCTTTGGACTTTCTTACCATTACTTCCTCTTCTTTGTGTTTCCTAAGGCTTAACTATTTCCTCCTTGCCTGATGATTCTAGGCCAATGGGTTTCCCCTTTCTTTAATTCCAAACACTTTAGAGGCGTAAAGACACTTAGAACATATTTGGTGTGGCCTTGAAGTCACACGTGACTGCCCTGCCCCTTACCTGTCCTTCCTTACACCAGGTCTTGTTTCTAATCAGATCATCACCTCACTCAACCATGAGCTTCCTGTCCAGTGCCCAGCAGAGCAGTAGGCTCTAACAGGTACTGAGAGAGAATTCAAAATCAAAAATGAAAGCAATCAAACCGAAATCTTATTGTGTACTTTCCTAGTGAGTCTCTGAGTCCTGCCAGGAATCTGGAGGCAGTTGGCAGAAAAGAAAGTAATGTCTGCTTTCCTTCTCTGTTTTCCACCTGGCGGCACAAAAGTGTTTTTTTCCATTTCCTTCCACTGTTTGGAAAATCCTTGACCCAGCACCCAGCTCTGTCTGCTGACTGCATGGTGACCCATTTTCTGGAGAAGCGGCTCCAGGGAACAAGTCCTCTGATATCATCTTCTGTGAGTCCCAGGTGGGAACAAGTCCTTCCAAGAAGTCAATTTAAACATTAATCAGAAACAAAAATCGATGAGGATGGAGGTGGGAGTTGGATATTTTTTGAAAGGCTCATTAATGGGAGCAAGACCAGGCCTGCTGGTGATGACACACCAGACTAGACCATGGGACTCTCACTTGCAGTCACTTGAAAATGGAAAAGTGTGCATTCCGATGCTATTTGCCAGCAGAAGGGCAATGAGGGTTTCTCTGGGGGCCTCCTGGATACTCTGCAGGTTCTCGCTGCCTGGGTCATTGAGCACTAGCAGACAGGGGTCAGGTCCAACATTACCACACGACTCTGCTGGGAACATGGTCCCAGCACTAGCTTTGGTGAGAACTTGATGAGAATTTTTGTGCTTTTTAAGTTAGCATTCTAAGAGAGAACAATCTCCTGGCCTTTTTAATAATTTTTTTTACAACTATATTGATGTATAATTAAATGCAATAAATTTAAACTATACAGCTTGATATGTTTTGGTATGTGTAAATACACTTATAAACTGTTACCTTAATCATGATATGAAATATCTCTAACACCCTTAAAGTTTCCAAGTGCTCTTTGGAATCATCCTCTTTCTTTCCTGGCAACCACCAATCTGCTTTTAGTCACTACGGGTTAGTTTGCATTTCCTAGAGTTTCATACAAATGGAGTCGCATGGCAGACACTTTTGTTGGTTTGGCCTCCTTCAACTCCGCATCATGATTTCAGATCCATTCATGCCATTGCATTTATCAATCATTCATTCACTCTTTTTGTTGCCTAGCAGTATTCCATTGTACAAATACATAATTTGCTCATTCATTCACCAGTTAATGGACATCATGGTTGCTTCCAGTTTGAGGTTATTACCAAAAAAGTCTGTGATTAACATTTGTATACAACGTTTTGCTCATTTTTCTTTGGTTAATACCCAGAAGTAGAATGGCTGGCTCGTATAGATGGGTTTTTAAACAGAGCCCAAAGGAGCCTTGGGGTTTCTGCTTAGGCTAAGAAAGGAGTATGAGGAAAAGGGTCCCATTTTCCATTTCAAACACAGCAGAAGCTCCAAGGGTATCCTCACATGGTTGCCTTCTTCTGCCAGCATTTCATTGAAGAAAGGTGTTCTTCCTCATGGCCAAGAGGAAAAAAGTTTGAGAATCCAACTCTCCTTCTAACTACTCGACCCCATTATTTTACAGATAAAGAAAACAGCTTGCAACAAGCCCATGGCCAAGGTTGGTAGACTAGATGTCTCCATAACTTCCTAGGCCTGGGATTCCAGGTCAGTGATTTTGGCTTCTTCTTATTCATGAATCCCACCTCCCTGGGGAGTTTTGAAGCTGCCATTAGTATCAGGTTGGCATCACATAGAATCATATCCCAAGTATGTGGACATTTCCTTTAGAAGCCCATAAGCCGGATATAGCAGACAATTCAGGCCAAGGGGTCAGGAAGGACTGTGGGGACTTCCCATAGCTGCAAAGCACTCTTCCAGGGAGTTATTCTTAGAGATCCTTGACTCAGTATGAGCCAGAGAGTGTCAGAGGGGAAGGGGTTATTGTCCCTATGTAGCTAGCCCCTTCCAAGAGGAGAGAAGGGAGGCATCCCTAAGGGCTCATCTTTTTTTTTTTTAATTTTTAATTTAATTTTTATTTTATATTGGGGTATAGTTGATTTACAATGTTGCATTCATTTCAGGTGTATAGCAAAGTGACTCAGGTATGTATATGTATGTTAGTTGCTCAGTTGTGTCTGACTCTTTGCAACCCCATGGACTGTATGTAGCCCACCAAGCTCCTCTGTCCATGGGATCCTCCAGGCAAGAACACTGGAGTGGGTCACCATTCCCTTCTCCAGGCTTCCCAACCCAGGGATCGAACCCAGGTCTCCTGTCTTGCAGGCAGATCCCTTATCATCTGAGCCATCAGGGAAATGCATATGTTCAGATAGATCCATTCTTTTTTAGATTCTTTTCCTATATAGGTCATCAGAGAACACTGAGGGCGTTCCCTGTGCTATACAGTAGGTCCTTGTTGATTTCTTTACTTCCTTCCTCCTGCAAGGAAAATGAAAAGCCTTTCCTCCAGGCCACTCCAGTGGTCCAGCCTGGCAGCCTCCATAAGCCCCAAGTGCAGGGGATGAGGGCTGAGCCATGTCACCTCTGCTTGCCCAGTTATTTGAGCTGATTCACACACAGTGTATCTTCCTCTGGTCCCTGCTCTTGAGCAGTTTACAGACAAGGCAGGAAAGAGGTCAGATCATGCAGAATCTTAAAGACAGGTTCAGACTCTCCAATGCCAAGGGAGGCCACAGAGGGCTTTCACAAGATAGGCCTGGTCATCTTTCAACATTGCTGAGCACACCTGGGATTGAGGGAGAAGAGTGATAAGCCAGCTCTCTAGGAGCGGCCTCTGGTGAGCAAGATCAAAGGAGGTCAAGTACAGAGCAGAGGTACAAGCCATTTGAAGGGAAAGCCACTACGTTAGCTTATGGCTAACCCCAACTGGAGGATTCAGAGCAGGCTTCTTGGAGGAGGTGACATATGAACAGGGCCTCGAAGGGTGTGGTAGTTTGATGGGCAGAGGGGAGGGAAGGGAGGCTTAGTGGTCTGGAAGTGGAAAGCCTGCCTTAGAAACAGATGGCCCATCAGAGTAGATGGCCTACTGGGTAAGGGAGGCAGAGATGCAGGTTAGGACAAACAGCACAGTGTATTAAGTAGGATGCTGAGGAGCTATGGCTTTTTGTGTAGGGAGAGGTGGTCTTGAGAGCAGGGACCTGGGGCCAGGCCAGCTGCTCAGGTAACACAGGGCATCACTCATCTGTGGTGTGTTCTGGAAAACGGAGCCTCTGATGTCTCCCACATAGGTTGTAACTTGGGGCCATCTCTGCGGGGAGCAGAGAACTAAGGGCCACTCAGCCACATGTCTCTCCACCCCCATGCCTACACTCTTATTTTCCCGGGTGACTCAGTGGTAAAGAATCTGCCTGCAATGCAGGAGATGTGGATTCAGTCCCTGGGTCTGGAAGATCCCCTGGAGAAGGAAATGGCAACCCATTCCAGTATTCTTGCCTGGAGAATCTCATGGAGGAGGAGCCTGATGGGCTACAGTCCATGTGGTTGCAGAGTCAGACACAACTGAGCTACTAAATACACACAATCTCTGTATTCAGGGAGATCAGCTCACAGGGTATGGAGCCTGGAAATAATGAGTATATCAGTTCAGTTCAGTCACTCAGTCATGTCGTGCTTTTAAAATGGTCTATATAAATTTTTTTTAAATAAAAAATAAACTTATTTACAAATTTCCCCAAATTCTGTTTTGACTATCCTACCAAATATTTTAGGCTTCCCTGGGAGGTCTGGGTTTGATCCCTGGGTTGGGAGGATCCCCTGGAGAAGGACATGGCAACCCACTCCAGTATTCTTGCTGGAGAATCCCATGAACAAAGAAGGCTGGCGGGCTATAGTCCATGGGGTTGCAAAGAGTCAGACATGACTGAGTGAGTAAGCACACACACGCTCCAAACATTTCAGTGGCCAAGCCTCCTCATTTCACTCCATCACCTAAGGAATTACATCATTTCTGTGAGCACCGACTCTTTCATGCAAGGGCCAGACAGAAAGCCATCTCTTAGGGCACTTTGGTGGATGAGGGTCAACAAAGGAGAGAGGAGCCAGGAATAAGGGGCAGTGTGTTCCATGGTGTGAATTCTGTGAAACTGCCAGTAGATAGGCACTATTTTTAATCTTGAAATAAATGTGCTTTCCTCCCCAAGTGACAGTCTTTGCTAACAACCATAGCACATGGTGGACAGATCCTTGGTACAGGTTAACTTGGTTGATTCCTGGGGATGCCCAGGGTCCCAGACAAGAAGCAGAGGGTTTGGAAGCGATGGCATGAGTTAGGGTGGAGGACAGCAGACTTGTCAAAAGAGTTTCTGACAGCACCGAGCTGTGTAATAATCTCCAAAAGAAACTTGCTGCCAGACAGTGCAAGCTTTTTCTAAATCTAGACCTGCAGTCTTTGATTGACGCAGGTGAGTGATTCCAGCCCTGTGGTAACCACTGGAGACAAACACAAATGCTTAGTCTTTTTGATTTTTACAAAGCAGACATGTGAGACATACTCACCAGACCTTGGTCCTAGATCAGACCATTGGGAAAGCCAATTGCAAAGCTAGATATTAAATGGGATACCCAGAAGTTCTTGGCCATCACGTTCCTCCTCAAGGGACATATAATCCAGCTAAGAAAAGAGATATGTGTGTATAAAAGGATAACATGACATCAGTGTTTGTATAACTGAGATTGGTTCAGCTGCAACTAAATATCTCACAAAGAGATAGAAAGTCCACAGATGGGCGTTCTCAGGCTGGTGGGACTCAAGACCTTTCCTCTGAGCCTTCCGTCATCTCTAGGGTGCGACTCACCTCCTCTTGGTCCAAAGCACAGATGCATTTCAGGCAGCAAAAGGGAGGAAGAAACTAGGAAGGGCTATCGCCAGAAAGACAAGAAGTAACAAGTGCTGGCCAGGATGTGGAACAAAGTGTACACTCCCTTGTACCCTATGGGAGTACCTCTCATTGTGGTGACTGTGCAAACAGTATGGAGCTTATTTGAAAAGTAAAACTAGAGGTGCCATAAGCTCTAGAAGTTCTACTCCTGGGTATTTATCCAAAGGAGACAAATCACTAACTCAAGAAGACATCTGTACCCCAGTGTTCACTGCCCCTTTATTTACAGTGACCGAGAAATGGAAATAATCTGTGTCCATTGATGGAAAATGGATGTAGGAAACTTGGACATAGATACACAGAAATCCTGCTGTTTGTGACACATGAATGAATCTTGAGGGCATTATGTTTAGTGAAATGAAGTCAAGCAGAGAAAGACAAATAAATACTGTATGATTACACTTACATGTAAAATCTTTAAATACCAAACATAGAAACAGAGAATTGATGGTTGCCAGAGGTGGAGGCCGAGAGTCATCCAATGGTGCCAACTCCCAGTTACAGGTCCCAGGGATGCAATGTACAGCATGCTGACTACACTCGATAGCACTGTAGTGTGACTTTAACTGTTGCTAAGAAAGCAAATCTTTAAAGTTCTCATCACAAGGAAAAAAAAAAACGTGTAACTATGTGTGGTGATGGATGCTAATTAGACTTATCGTGGTGATCATTTTGTAATATATACATTGTTGTACACTTGAAACTAATACAACATTATATGTCAATTACATCTCAATAAAAAATGATGTACAATGTTTAATTGCATTGAAACATGCTGGTAGTATTCTTGAATAAAGAAATATAAGACCCCAAAAAAGAGTCTGAAATAATTTTCACTGAATATTTTGAAATTAGTGTACAATTATTGCTAGTTTACTTTGCTGGTCCTTAATCAAAATGGATATACTATATGCTATTTGTAACTAATAATAAGGAACTGATTATGTTGAACATTTTCTTTTACAAAACTAGAGAAGATTTATGTTATTCTTCTATGGATGTCGCTTGTTAATTTTATTTAACATCCTTTTTTAGATACTGGTGAATGTATAAGTCATATCACTTGTGCACTAGACATTGTGCCTTATGGGCTTCCATTGGAGAAGACTTTTGAGAGTCCCTTGGACTGCAAGGAGATCCAACCAGTCCATCCTAAAGGAGATCAACCCGGGGATTTCTTTGGAAGGAATGATCCTAAAGCTGAAACTCCAGTACTTTGGACACCTCATGCGAAGAGTTGACTCATTGGGAAAGACTCTGATGCTGGGAGGGATTGGGGGCAGGAGAAGAAGGGGACGACAGAGGATGAGATGGCTGGATGGCATCACTGACTCGATGGACGTGAGTCTGAGTGAACGGGAGTTGGTGATGGACAGGGAGGCCTGGCGTGCTGCGATTCATGGGGTCGCAAAGAGTCGGACACAACTGAGCGACTGAACTGAACTGAACTTCTCTATAACAGAGCTCTTTCAGTACCTTATAATGATAATTACAAGTCTGTTTAGTGCTTTCTTTTCTGTCATTGCTATGACTGTAGGTTGGATTTTCCAATAGTATTAAGCTGTATATTCAAGAAATATTTACTGAGCTTCTGCTATGCAGGGTGATGATGGCCTAATGATGAATAAAAATGATGTAGACCTGGCTTCGTGAAATTTGCAAGCGTGATGGACATTTAAGAAAGGTTAATATCGATGAGATATTGCCTGCATGTGCTTCTGTGACAGTCATCACAGAAGCCAGACCCTTCTGCGGGCTAATGCTCTGAGAGCAGCAGAAGAATAACATCTAACTTAAAACATGCCACAGCAGAAACCGGCTGCAAAAGTAGCTACTGCTGGTGTGTTCTTAACTTTGGACACAAAGCAGAGAATTTCACAAGTGGAGAGAAATTCAGACCAGAGGATTCTTCCTCTTGGGTGTAACTTAAAAATTTTTAGAATGGCCCTGACTAATACCGTGACTCTCCTGATTTTGGTGAATTTCCTGACTCAGCTCAAGCTACTGATTGAGTAGATATTTGCTGCCACATCAGACCATCATGGAAACCAACACGTGAGGTCTGGTGCCAAGCAATTTCCAACATTCAGTAAGGATTTGTACAAGAGATGAACACATGAATATTCACACTAGACAATTCTCTTTCTGTCTTTACCTCTTTTTCCCCCTTCCTTTACTTTCTTTCTTTCTCTCTTTTTCTTCCTTCTCTCCTTCCTCTTTCTTTCTTTCTCTTTTCCCTCTCAGACTCTTTCAATTCCTTCCCCACTCATGCTCCAGTGCTTCTCTCAGGCACATGGGACTTTATGGTCCCTTGGGTTTGAAGATTACTGACCCATCAAAGTCCAATGACGTGGAATCGGAAGATCTATTTCTTTCCCCTGCCTTTTAAAGAAGTGTGTTGTAATTTCTGCAGCAGGAGTAAAGTGATTAGCAGCTATTCAAATGTTTGCAGGGCACAAGAATTTTTGAAGGTCTGAGAGTAAACCTTCGCCTTAGTTCTGACCACTCAGTGGATGGAAATGAAACCTGTGTTCAAGGAAATGTTGTCATTGATTAGAGGTCTCTCATCAAGCAGGGTGCCAGGAAAAAAAATGTTCCTAACTTGTCTACAGACATATCTCATTTTATTGTGTTTCACCTTTAATGTGTTTTGCAGATATTATGTTTTTTACAGATTGAAGGTTTGTAGCAACCTTGCGTCAAGGAGGTCTATCAGTGCCATTTTTCCAATAGCATTTGTTCACTTTAGGTCTATCTGTCAGTTCAGTTCAGTTCAGTCGCTCAGTCGTGTCCATTTCTTTGTGACTCTATGGACTGCAGTACTCCAGGCCTCTCCATCCATCACCAACTCCCGGAGCTTACTCAAACTCATGCCCTTGAGTCGGTGATGCCATCCAACCGTCTCATCTTCTGACGTCCCCTTCTTCTCCCACCTTCAATCATTCCCAGCATCAGGGTCTTTTCTAATGAGTCAGTTCTTTGCATCAGGTGGCCAAAGTGTTGGAATTCAGCTTCAGCATCAGTTCTCCCAATGAATATTCAGGACTGATTTCCTTTAGGATGGACTGGTTGGATCTCCTTGCAGTCCAAGGGACTCTTAAGAGTCTTCTCCAACACCACAGTTCAGAAGCATCAATTCTTCTTCATTCGGCTTTCTTTATAGTTCAACTCTTACATCCATACATGATTACTGGCAAAACCAAAGCCTTGACTAGATGGATCTTTGTTGGCAAAGTAATGTCTCTGCTTTTTAATGAGCTGTCTAGGTTGGTCATAACTTTTTTTCCAAGGAGCAAGCGTCACTTAATTTCATGGCTGCAGTCACCATCTGCAGTGATTTTGGAGCCCAAAAAAATAAAGTCTGTCACTGTTTCCACTGTTTCCCCATCTCTTTGCCATGAAGTGATGGGACCTGATGCCATGATCTTCGTTTTCTGAATGTTGAGCTTTAAGCCAACTTTTTCACTCTCCTCTTTCTCTTTCATCAAGAGGCTCTTTAGTTCTTCTTCACTTTCTGCCATAAGGGTGGTGTCATCTGCCTATCTGAGGTTAATGATATTTCTCCTGGCAATCTTGATTCCAGCTTGTGCTTCATCCAGCCCAGCATTTCTCATGATGTACTCTGCATATAAGCTAAATAAGCAGGGTGACAATATACAACCTTGACGTACTCCTTTCCCGATTTGGAACCAGTCTGTGGTTCCAAGTCCAGTTCTAACTGTTGCTTTCTGACCTGCATACAGATTTCTCAGGAGGCAGGTCAGGTGGTCTGGTATTTCTGTCTCTTTCAGAATTTTCCACAGTTTGTTGTGATCCACATAGTCAAAGGCTTTGGCATAGTCAATAAAGCAGAAGTAGATGTTTTTCTGGAACTCTCTTGCTTTTTCCATGATCCAACGAATGTTAGCAATTTGGTCTCTGGTTCCTCTGCCTTTTCTAAATCCAGCTTGAATATCTGGAAGTTCATGGTTCACGTATTGTTGAAGCCTGGCTTGGAGAATTTTGAGCATTACTTTGCTAGCATGTGAGGTGAGTGCAATTGTGTGGTAGTTTGAGCATTCTTTGGCATTGCCTTTCTTTGAGATTGGAATGAAAACTGACCTTTTCCAGTCCTGTGGCCACTGCTGAGTTTTCCAAATTTGCTGGCATATTGAGTGCAGCACTTTCACAGCATCATCTTTCAGGATTTGAAATAGCTCCACTGGAATTCCATCAGCTCCACTAGCTTTGTTCATAGTGATGCTTTCTAAGGCCCACTTGATTTCGCATTCCAGGATGTCTGGCTCTAGGTGAATGATCACACCATCATGATTATCTGGGTCATGAAGATCTTTTTTGTACAGTTCTGTGTATTCTTGCCACCTCTTCTTAATATCTTCTGCTTCTGTTAGGTCCATACCATTTCTGTCCTTTATTGTGCCCATCTTTGCATGAAACGTTCCCTTGGTAGCTCTAATTTTCTTGAAGAGATCTCTAGTCTTTCCCATTCTATTTTGTTCCTCTATTTCTTTGCACTGATCACTGAGGAAGGCTTTCTTATCTCTCCTTGCTCTTCCTTGGAACTCTGCATTCAAATGGGTATATCTTTCCTTTTCTCCTTTGCTTTTCACTTCTCTTCTTTTCACATTTCTCTGTCATATTTTGGTAATTCTCATAGTATTTCCAACTTTTTCATGAGTATTATATTTGTGATGATGATTGTGATCTGTGATCTCTGACATTACTATTGTAACTGTTTGGGGGAACCACAAACCACACTCATATAAGATGGTCAACTTAATCAAATGTGTATGTTCTGACTATTCCACCATCTCGCTCCCTCCTCCAGGACTTCCCTGGAGTAGCAGTGGTTGAGAATCTGCCTGCCAATGCAGGGGACATGGGTTCAATCCCTGGTCCGGGAAGATTCCCAATGCTACGGGACAGCAAAGCCCATGTGCTACAACTACCAAGCCTGTGCTCTAGAGCCTGAGATCCGCAGCCACTGAAGTTTGCAGGCTCTAGAGCCGGTGCTCTACAACAAGAGAAGCCACCACAGTGAGAAGCCCGCACACTCCAGCTAGAGAGTAACCCTTGCTCGCCACAGCTAGAGAAAGCCCAGGCGCAGCAATGAAGACCCAGTGCAGCCAGAAATAATATATTAAAAAACAAGGTGCTGCCTCAGTGAACACACAGTGATGAGAAAGCCCAACAGCTTCTTGCTGACATGGAGAAAGTTTGCACGGTCTGTCTGGATGGGAGATCAAACCTGTTCCAACGTTTCCTTAAGCCAAAGCTAAACCCAGAGCAAGGCCCTAACTCTTTTCAATTCTGTGAAGGCTAGGAGAGGTGAGAAAGCTGCAGAAGAAAAGTTTGGAGATAGCATAGGTTGGCTCCTGGAGATCAAGGGAAGAAGTCATCTCCATAACATCCAAGTGAAAGGCGAAGCAGTAACTGCTGATATAAAAGCTGCAGCAAGTCATCCAGAAAGCCTAGCTAAGATAAAGAGACAGGAGACTACTCTGAACAACAGATTTTCAATGTAGACAAAACAGCCTTCTACTGGAAGAAGATACCATCGAGGACTTTCATAGTTGAAGAGGAGACGATGCCTGGCTTCAAAACTTCAAAGACAGGCTGACTCCCTTGTTAGAGACTGATAAAGCTGGTGACTCTAAGTTGAAGCCAATGCTCATTTACCATTCTGAAAATCCTAGGGCCCTTAAGACTTATGCCAAATCTACTCTGCCTATGCTTTATAAACAGAAAAATGAAGCCTGGATGACAACTTAAAACATGATATACTGAATATTGCAAGCCCATTGTTGAGACCTCCTGCTCAGAAAAAAATATTTCTTTCAAAATATGATTACTCATTGACAATACACCTGGCCACCCAAGAGCTCTTATGGAGATAAATGACAGGATTTATGTTGCTTTCATGCCTGCTAACACAACCTCCATTCTGTACACCCTGGATTAAGGAGTAATTTTGACTGTAAGTCTTATAATTTTAAGAAATACATTTCTTTCTTTAGAAAAATCACTGTAGTATCTAAGGACCTTTATAATAAGAGAGGAAAAAAAAAAAAACAAGAAAAAGAAAACTCCTGTGTTTTACTGTCACTGGCATCAAACTCTGATTTTCTACATTTCCTAATTCTCTGATTATGGCACCAATGTCTCGAAAAAATGAATTGTGGCTCTTTGGCTCATGCAGCAAATTAATATGAGACACTGACTGCAGAGAAATAGTCTATGAAGAAAAACTACAAGCCACTGCTTTGGGTCTGATCTGCTTGCTGGGTGCCATAAGTCTAACTGTAGCTGTGATGGCCCATGGAGAATGCACGCTTGCCAGTTTGTTTGTCAGTTTCTGCAACAACTATGTATGTAACACACATTACTCTAGGTAAACAGATAGGTCCCATAAAATATAAAAAACACAAGTTGCTTAATCTGTAAATATTTGATTCTCAGTAATCTTTAAAATGCTTCTAATTACATCGTGAGAAACACTGGACTGGAAGAAACACAAGCTGGAATCAAGATTGCAGGGAGAAATATCAATCACCTCAGATATGCAGATGACACCACCCTTATGGCAGAAAGTGAAGAGAAACTAAAAAGCCTCTTGATGAAAGTGAAAGAGGAGAGTGCAAAAGTTGGCTTAAAGCTCAACATTCAGAAAATGAAGATCATGGCATCCGGTCCCATCACTTCATGGCAAATAGATGGGGAAACAGTGGAAACAGAGTCAGACTTTATTTTTTTGAGCTCCAAAATCACCGCAGGTGGTGACTGCAGCCATGAAATTAAAAGACGCTTACTCCTTGGAAGAAAAGTTATGACCAACCTAGACAGCATATTCAAAAGCAGAGACAATTACTTTGCCAACAAAGGTCCGTCTAGTCAAGGCTATGGTTTTTCCAGTACTCATGTATGGATGTGAGAGTTGGACTGTGAAGAAGGCTGAGCGCCGAAGAATTGATGCTTCTGAACTGTGGTGTTGGAGAAGACTCTTGAGAGTCCCTTGGACTGCAAGGAGATCCAACCAGTCCATTTTGAAGGAGATCAGCCCTGGGGTTTCTTTGGAAGGAATGATGCTAAAGCTGAAACTCCAGTGCTTTGGCCACCTCATGCGAAGAGTTGACTCATTGGAAAAGACTCTGATGCTGGGAGGGATTGGGGGCAGGAGGAGAACGGGATGACAGAGGATGAGATGGCTGGATGGCATCACTGACTCGATGGATGCATGGCATCACTGACCCGATGGACGCGAGTCTGAGTGAACTCCAGGAGTTGGTGATGGACAGGGAGGCCTGGCGTGCTGCGATTCATGAGGTCGCAAAGAGTTGGACACGACTGAGCAACTGAACTGAACTGAACTGAATGTTTTAAGACAGATCAAAACTCCACCATGATGTATGTCAAACATGAAAATCCTTCCCACAAGAATACTTATTTCAGAGAATTGATAAACTCAGTAAGGCACATAGGAAAGTATCAACTATATTTTAAGTATTAACAAATAAAGATATCTAGTGCAGAATTCAAACCTTTATGTTGAACTACGTTATTTAAATTAGAAGTCATTATTGATTTCATGAAGCAGGAAAATGAATTGAACTGACTTTTTAAAAAATGCAAAGAGTAAAAATGCTAACAAAAGGTTGATTATTAAAGATGCTTCTAGTCTACAAATGTTAAGTAAAATAGGGCAGACCTGAACATTAAGTAACTAATTACTGTATTCCTTTACTCCTAGTGTCTATAAAAGTGAAAGGCACTCAGTCGTGTCCAACTCTTTTGCAACCCTGTGGACCATACTGTCCATGGAATTCTCCAGGCCAGAATACTGGAGTGGGTAGCCTACCCCTTCTCCAGAGGATCTTCCCAACCCAGGAATCAAACTGGGGTCTCCTACATTGCAGGCAGATTCTTTACCAGCTGAGCTACCAGGGAAGCCAATGTCTTTCTCAAGTTTATATAGGTTAAATACAATTCCAGTGAAATGCCTGTATCTTTGGAAGAGGAGAACTAAACTTGCCATTTCTTAGGCTAAGCAGAGGACTGTTCATTAAGACCCCCCTTCCCCACTGATTCTCCTTGCCAAGCTTTCCCACAGTGAGTCCACACTGCCAGTCGGGGGAGGCCTCATCACCTCTCAGCAGTGTGTGGCTCCTCCACTCTCAGACTCACTTCCACTCCCATCTCTGACGTCTCTTCCTCTGGGTGAAATCCCTCCCTTTGTTGCTCAATCTCAAGGTACTCTCCGCTTCTCTTTTCCTTTTGCAGCCACTTCTATGGCCCATTAAACTCTAAATCAGAATAATAGAATGGAAAAAAAATAATTTCCTTCCCTGGAGCACAAGGAGCTATTAATCTTCCAATTTTTCACAGATGTGAAAGTTAATTATACTCCAGTTTTCCAGTGTTGCAGAGAAAAATAAACCAAAGGAGCGAACTTTCCACCCACCTGTGGGTTTGTCTCTCTCTCCTCTTCTACCAGTTCTATCGTATGTTTTGAAATTTTGTTGTTTACATACACATTTAGAATGGATCCTCCTGGGCAGACCTCTAGTTCCCCCCTCTTTTGTCAATAACACCCCTTTCTCATGAATTCTCTCTGTTGTTTGGGTGAGTCTAATTTCTCCCCCCTGACTACCAGGTTGGTCCATGACACAGGCATGGCCAAGGAGAGTACCACTGCCCCACCACTCCCATCCCCGTGGCAGTGGTTGACTTAGGAGTATATTCATCACACCAAGTGGGCTACTAAGAGCCAGTAAGCACATCCCAGGGAGTTTCACTGGGCCCCTAACCAAGTCTGAATATCTTTGAGCATGAGACATCTCACCTGCCCCAGGCGATTCATAAGATGTTAAGATTTAAATGCAAATCATTACATGATTAGTAGTAGAACCAATAGCTTCCAAACAGTAGAGTAATAAAAAGAGGGGCAGGGGGTGGAGACCTATACAGTTCTATCCAACTCAACATATAGCATTGACAAAGGGAAAGGAAAGAAAAAAAGGGAAATTTCATGGCAAATAGAAAGCAAAAATAAGATGGTTCGCAATAAATATAGTGGATATGAGTCACTTATTTAAAGACAGATTTATCACACTGAATGAAAAAAAGAAAAGAAAATCCAGCTGCATGCTATAACCAAGACACTGTGCTGAAGCAGATTCATTCAGATGAATTGAAAAGAATGAAATGGGGAAAATATGCCATGCAAATGCTGATCAAAAAATGGTATAGCAATATTAATGTAGAGTTAATATTGGAAAATCAAGTGGAATTACAGAAAAATAGTCCATTTTGTAGCAAAGATCCTCTTTTCTAAAGTTATTTCTATATTTTTAAAATTAATTTTTTCTTTTCTTTTTTTTAAATTGAAGGATAATTACTCTACAGAATTTTGTTTTCTGTCAAATATCGCCATGAATCAGCCATAGGTATACATACATCCCCTCCCTCTTGAATCTAAATTAATTTAGTTTTAGTTGAAGGATAATTGCTTTAAATAATGTACTGATTTCTGCCATATATCAACTTGAATCAGCCACAGGTATACATGTGTACCTATGGGAGGTTCCCCCTCTTGAACCTCCCCCTCATCTCCCACCCCATCCCATCCCTCTGGGTTGTCACAGAGTGCCTGATTCGAGCTCCTTGCGTCATACAGCAAAGTTTCCACTGGCTATCTGTTTTACACATGGTACTATGTATGTTTCCGTGCTTCTCTCTCAATTGTCCCAACTTCTCTTTCCCCCACCGGGTTGACAACTTCGTTCCTATGTCTGTGTCTCCGCTGATGCCCTTAAAGTAGATTCATCGGTACCATCTTTCTAGATTTCATCTATATTCATTACCATACAATATTTGTTTTTCTCTTTCCAACTTATTTTACTCTATACAACAGGCTCTAGGTTCATCTACCTCATTAGGACTGACTCAAATGTGTTCTTTTTTATGGTCGAGTAATAGTCCATTGTGTATACGTACCGCAACTTCTTTATCCATTCACCTGTTGATGGACATCTAGGTTGCTTCCATGTCCAAACTATTGTAAATAGTGCTGTGATGAAAATTTGGGTACATGTGTCTCTTTCAATTATGGCTTTCTCACAGCGTATGCCCAATAGTAGGATTGTTGGGTCATATGGTAGTTCTATTCCTAGTGTTTTAAGGAATCTCTATATTGTATCAATTTACATTCCCACCAACAGTGCAAGAGGGTATTCTTTTCTCCACACCCTCTCCAGTATTTATTGTTTGTAGATTTTTTGATGATGGCTATTCTGACCAGTGTGAGGTGATAACTCATTGTCCTTTTGATTTGCATCTCTCTAATAATGAGTGATGTTGGTCATCTTTTCATGTCTTTATTAACCATCTTATGTCTTCTTTGGAGAAATGTCTGCTTAGGTCTTCTGTCCATTTTTTGATTGCTTTCCTGGTTACTGATATTTTTAGCAGGACACGTGGGCATCCAGAACAAACACTCTTTCCCATTCCCTTGGGCATCATCTACGTTTGGACCAGTAGGATGTGAGCAAAGGTATTGTGTAGTCGCTTCTTGCGTCCTGTGCGTCCTTGGGGAGGGACAGTTCTGGAGGTCACTGCTATTAATATCAACCCAGCCATATAATGCATCTCTCACTTTCTCGGGCTGTGACGGAAGTGCTGGAACTGAGCTTATTTACAACCTAGAGGCATGTGTACAGTGGTACTCAGAACACTGCCTTAATTTGTGTATGAACGAAAGGTGTGTTATTTTATTCGTCTTCAGATTGCTTATAAATTGTGCACCCTTATATAATGCCTCCTATGGCTATGGTGTCGCTGCCCTTTACCCTACAGATTAAGGCTTTGGGACTGGGGAGAAACATCTAGGGGGTGGGGGGCAGTGTCCCTCCTGTGGTGGCAGATGCTCACTTCCCCTGGGCCTGGATCACAAGAGGTGCTTCCTCAAGGACTCTCCCTAACCTTGTGATCTGGAGAGAAAAAAAATCCCCCCTTGGGCTTCACACTTTCTGTCTTTACTGTTCAGCATTCCGACTGAAATCTTGCCGCAGTTTAGCTGTGTTGGCCAATGTTCACTCCTTGTCTTTCCCTGTGGGCACTTGTTTCTTCTTGGATTTCATTCCAGTTGGTTGTCTTCAGTTCTCCCATGGGTTCAATAAAAGTTATCAACTTGTCATTTTTCCAGCTTAAAAAAAATCTTTGCTGTGGTGAGAGTAGTGTGCTTTCCAGGTTGCCACATCTAGGACAGGAACTGGAAGACAGAGTTAAGTTACTTTTTTAAAGGAAAAGAAAATGTATCATTTTGGTCACTCAGTTTATGGACTGAATAGTACTCATTTCTTCATATAGTAAATTGCCATTTGGTTCTTTAGTTAAGGTTTTTCTCCATTAAAAAAAAAGTTGAAGTATGGCTGATTCATAATGTTTCAGGTGTGTAGCAAAGTGATTCGGTTATACATACATACATATGTGTGTGTGTGTTTTCTTTTTCAGATTCTTTTCCATTATAGGTTATTACAAGATCTTGAATATAGCTCCCTGTCCTATACAGTAGATCCTTGTCATTCATCTATTTTATATATACTACTGTGCATCTATTAATCCCAAACTCCTAATTTATTCCTCCCTCCCCCTTTCCCCTTCCATTCCATAAGTTTGTTTTCTATGTCTAATGAATCTGTTCCTGTTTAGTAAATAAGTTCATTTGTATCATTTTAGATCCCACATATAAGTGAGATCATAAGATATTCGTCTTTTCTGTCTGATTTTCCTTCACCTAGTATGATCATCTCTAGGTACCTCCATGTTGCTGCAAATGGTGTTATTTCATGCTTTTTATGGCTGAGTAATAGTCAGTAATGCCATCCAGCCATCTCATCCTCTGTCATCCCCTTCTGCTCCTGCCCCCAATCCCTCCCAGCATCAGAGTCTTTTCCAATGAGTCAACTCTTCTCATGAGGTGGCCAAAGTACTGGAGTTTCAGCTTTAGCATCATTCCTTCCAAAGAAATCCCAGGGCTGATCTCCTTCAGAATGGACTGGTTGGATCTCCTTGCAGTCCAAGGGACTCTCAAGAGTCTTCCCCAACACCACAGTTCAAAAGCATCAGTTCTTCAGTGCTCAGCCTTCTTCACAGTCCAGCTCTCACATCCATACATGATCACTGGAAAAACTAGTAATGAGTAATGCTGGGAGGGATTGGGGGCAGGAGGAGAAGGGGATGACAGAGGATGAGATGGCTTGATGGCATCACTGACTCAATGGACGTGAGTCTGAGTGAACTCCAGGAGTTGGTGATGGACAGGGAGGCCTGGCGTGCTGAGATTCACGGGGTCGCAAAGAGTCAGACACGACTGAGTGACTGAACTGAACTGAATAGTTCATTGTGTATTTACTGCATCTTCTTTATTCATTCAACTGTCAGTGGACATTTAGTTTGCCTCCATATGCTGCCTCTTGTAAACAGTGCTGCTGAGAACACTGGGGTGTATGCATCTTTTTGAATTAGAGTCTTCTCTGAATGTATGTCCAAAAGTGGGATTGCAGGATCATTTCGTGGTTCTAGTCTTTGAAGTGTCTCCATACTGTTTCCAGAGTGGCTCCACCAGTTTACATTCCCACCAACAGAGTAGAAGAGTTAGTTTCCTTTTCCTCACACCCTCTCTGGTATTTATTATTGGGCCATTTGATTCTTATAATTCCATGAGGCAAGTGATTGCTACTCCCATTTACAGATGAGGTTTGGAGAGGATGCGTGAAGGAGCGGGGATTTCCTTTGATCCTGCCTGATTGCCTGGGAGCCACGGCTCTGTGATGCCTTCTGAGACCACCGAGTGTGAGCATGAGATTAGGGAGGGAGCTGGGGAGGAGGCAGGCCACCCGTGGCCTTAGCCAGTGCTCCGATGAGCTTTAAGGCCTGAGCTGGGGAATGACAAAGGTGTTCAGGGTGAGGAGAGAGAATGGCATGGTTTGTAGTGCACTTCGTATGTGGACTCCGGAGGAAGCAGGTCTTGGGGAAAAGAGGACCACTGGCTGAAGAAATGTGGAAGGCTTTCTATTGAGCTTTTCGCTGCCCCCACAACAGAGCATGGAGTCCTAACAACTTGGAATCTAGGCTCAGAAAGAGGCTCTCCCAATGTTGGGGAATTTAGGCGTTGACCCTGAGTATGGGGATTGGGGGTGGAGGAAAGTTTATGGAAAATCCATGATGGGGATGGAGCTACCAGAAACAAGACTGACACTTCTGCTCAGAAGCACTCCCAACCCAGGACAAAAGTGTGGGTTTGTAGCACCTTCCTTTAATATACAGACACACACAATCTTTTTGTGGGTTTCCCTAGAAGATTTTGATTATGTATTTATCCACACATCCATTCTTTTTTTCATTCATTTATTCATCAATAAACATTCACAGAAGAAAGTAAGGAAAATCACTAGACCATTCAGGTATGACCTGCATCAAATCCCTTACGATTATACAGTGGAAGTGACAAATAGATTCAAGAGATTAGATCTGATAGACAGAGTGCCTGAAGAACTATGAATGGAGGTTCGTGACATTGTACAGGAGGCAGTGATCAAGACCATCCCCAAGAAAAAGAAATGCTTAAAGGCAAAATGGTTGTTTGAGGAGGCCTTACAAGTAGCTGTGAAAAGTAGAGAAGCAAAAGGCAAAGAGAAAGGAAAGATAAATGTTTTTTTTGTTTGTTTTGTGTTTTGGCTTTTTTTAATGTTTGGCTTTTTGGCTGCAAAACATGTGGGATCTTAGCTTCCCATTGGGGATTGAACCCACACTCCCCAATTTGGAAGGCAAAGTCTTAACCACTGGACCACCAGGGAAGTCTCAAGGCATTTATTTTTTGAGAGGGGATTTTATCTTTTTAGAAAGTACGGACAGAACCCAATATGCTCTAGACCAGGGCATACAATACATTACAAATCTTCTGCAGGCCATATGGCCTCTGTCACAGCTAATCCCTCTGCCATTTAAGCATGAAAGTAGCCATGGGCAATACACCGAAAGCTGGACACAGCATGGCTATGTTCCAATAAAACTTTATTTATAATCCAGGCAGTGAGCCAGAAGAGGCCCACGAGCCATAGTCTGGCAGCCCCTGCCCCGGGCCAATCCCAGAAGCCTGAGTCTTTTCTCCTGCCTTTGCCCAGATGGATGCTGTGGCTCTGCCTGGCCATTCCACAGCCCCCAAAGAAGCCTCCCACTGGGAGATGCTGCCTAGGTCTGACCATAGCACTGGGCCGAGCGTGTGGTTTTCTGCATCCTGTCCATGGAGGCCCAGCTCATTCTTAAAGCCCTCTTGCCTCCAGGCTGTCCGGGTGCCTTCTTCAGTGTCCACCTTGGATGCCCACTCTGGACGTGCCTGGGCTCGTCTGACCTCCTTGACACCTTCTCCCACTGAAACTGATCTATTAGAAGAGGTAACGCAGCCACTTTATAAGCCTTAAAGTATCTCTCATCCATCATACATAGACTCACCACTAATCCAGCGGAACAAAGCCAGAAGGTGGAATTTCAGGGCCTCTGATGAACCTTGTAGCTTGCGACCTGGAGTGCCTGGGCCCAAGGCTGGTGGACCTGACTTGTCTTAAGAGATGGACTTGGGGATGCGCCTGCCTGCAGGAGCAAATCAGAGGTGCTCTTCAGGTTGGAGCCCATTTAATGGTCCAGTCACTGGCATTTTTTTCCCAGTGGAGTTCCTGGTCAGTTTCCTAGAGGTCCTCACCCCAGATAAGACACTGACACCCTCTGTTTGTGTGGCCATAGGGCCACTAGCAAAGGGGTATGTAATTCTGACCATGCTAAAAGGCTCGTGCAATCCCTAACCTCTGTATCCCTCAAAGAGACCCTTGGCCAGCTTGTAGCATGCCTCTCTTCCCTCTCCCCCCACCCTTCATCACCACCCCCACCATACCTCCTTCGCACAGAACCTCTGCAGAAGGCAGAAGGAACCCTGCCAGGCTCCTGTGAGCTGGTGCAGACACCCCTAGCTTTCATTCAAGATCCTTCTGGTCTTCTGTCCCCACCATTCCTCCCCTTCACCAGTTTTTCCCTCACTTAATCACCCACTCTAGCTACAGCCAGCTAATTATGACAAAGCTGCTTCCTGATTGATATGGAGAGCAAATTTATGGGGTGTGGGGGTCAGGAGGAGTAATTATTTACTAGAATATCAGGAAGCAGGGGCAGTTACACAAGAGGTTTTGGGAAACCAAGCTGATTCAGATGACTCAGATAGGATTCATTTCTTCTCATTCCAATCCCTTTAGCTTTCTAAGGCACCGGGGCCTTGGAATGAAGAAACAATTTCTCTATATTGATCTCTGAAGAACTTGCATTGGCAGGAGATGCGGGTTTGATCCCTAAGTCAGAAAGATCACTCCAGTATTCTTGCCTGGGAAATCCCATGGACAGAGGAGCCTGATGGGCTACAGTCCATGGGGCCGCAGAGAGTCCATGAGGCTGCAAAGAGCTGGACACGACTGAAGTGACAGAGAACACACGCCAAAGAAGTTAAACCAATAGGCACTTTTATTTTTGCTTCCAGACTTTTAATTTTGTTTTCCTTTAGAGTTTTTTCGTTGCTGGAGAGTGAAAATGTTTAATACATGATTGCATTTTGACTATGTCTTCTAGGATTGAGTACATAGAGGGTGCAACCTGGACAAACAATACAAAAATGAATTGTGTGCAGTAACTCAGCAAAGAGGAGTTTGGGAAGCCACGAGGGATTTGTGTTTATTTGACTTTGGATCTTTGACACAGGAAATACACAGGTGGCCTTTAAAAAAAAATTAAGCAATTTTAGATTATGAAAAAAATGTAAAAATAATATAGATGTCCATATAGTGGTCACCCAACTTCCCCTGATGTTAAATTTTACATAACATAAACATTCAAATTATCAAAAGCAGTAAATTAACACTAATACAACCTCATTAACTAACCTATAGATCTTAGTGGAATTCCGAAGTTCTCCCACTAATGTCCTCTTCCCTGTCCAGGACCCAATCCAGAACTCCACCCTGTATTTAGTCATCGTGTCTGCCTAGTCTCTTCTCGTTTGTGAAAGTTTATCAGTTTGAAGGTTTGTCTGATGTTGTCTTGTGAATAGATTGAGATGATGCATTTTGGCAAGAATGCCACAGAAACGGTGTCGCGCCTTTCTCTGTGCGTCAGGGGTTCGTGATGTCTGTATGTGTTATCACTGGTAACGTTAATCCTGGCCACTTGGTTCAGATGGTAAGTTGCTCCGTTATAAACTTACCATTTTTCCCTCTGTAATTAATGAATACCTCATGGGGAGATAGTTTGAGACTCTTCAAACAGTGTGTTTGTCCTCATACTTTTGCTCACTGATTTTAGCAGCCATCCGCGGTTCTTTTCTTGCTTCTAACAGCTCTTAATGTGATTTTGCCCAAAGCCAGGCTTTGTTTGCTTCATTCTCTCTATGTTTATTGACTGGAATTCTGTAGGACAGAACTGTCCCTTCTCCAATATGTTATTTAGTTATTTTTTTTATAACAGTATGAACTAAAGGATATTCATTTTATTCCATGGGTTATATTATATTACTATCATTATTTACATGGTTACTAAAGTTCTTCTACTTTTGGCATTAGGAATGCCTTCAGGTTGACACTTATGTCCTTTGATGTCCTAAATTTGGTTTTTAGTACTTCTTTCCTTCCTGGCACCATAAGATGTTTCAGGCTAATTTTATATTCTTTTTCCAGCCTCATCCCTGGAATCAACCATTTCTGCAGTGAGTTCTGGTTTCTTTTGAGAATGGTGTTTAGAAACTAAGATCTGGACACCTGGTGTACTCACTGCTAATGAGCTATCATTTCTCCTAGGGCCTCTCAGCAGACAGACCTAGGAAACCACATAGACACATTTCTGAATCCTTCAATGTGTGTGTGTATTTCATTCTAACTTTCCACCTTTCCTTATTTATTACTCTTCTTGAGCAGTAAAAAAAAACAAAAACAAAACAAAAGTGTCTTTCATTATCCACAATATTTTCACTTGTTTGTGCAATCTTAGTATAGCCATAAAGATAGCATATTAAAAAGCAGAGACATTACTTTGCCAACAAAGGTCCGTCTAGTCAAGGCTATGGTTTTTCCAGTAGTCATGTATGGATATGAGAGTTGGGCTGTGAAGAAGGCTGAGGGCCGAAGAATTGATGCTTTTGAACTGTGGTGTTGGAGAAGACTCTTGAGAGTCCCTTGGACTGCTAGGAGATGCAACCAGTCCATTCTAAAGGAGATCAGTCCTGGGATTTCTTTGGAAGGAATGATGCTAAAGCTGAAACTCCAGTACTTTGGCCACCTCATGCGAAGAGTTGACTCATTGGGAAAGACTCTGATGCTGGGAGGGATTGGAGGCAGGAAGAAAAGGGGACAACAGAGGATGAGATGGCTGGATGGCATCACGGACTCGATGGACGTGAGTCTGAGTGAACTCTGGGAGTTGGTGATGGACAGAGAGGCCTGGCGTGCTGCGATTCATGGGATCGCAAAGAGTCGGACACGACTGAGCAACTGAACTGAACTGAAAGTAGTTTCAGGATTGCTACGTTATACCCCATGGAAAACGAATTTGCTAGCTAGAGTACAGAATTTGCATATATATATATTTGCAACTTTTCCCTAATTTTTAAAAGATGTTTGGTTCGTTATTCCTTAGGAGTTCTTCGAGTATTAGGAGGGATTCCAGATAGTGGTAAAAAACCCGCCTGCCAACGCTAGAGACATAAGGGACTTGGGTTTGATCCGTGGGTCGGGAAGATTCCCTGGAGAAGGGCATGGCAACCCCCTCCAGATTTCTTGCCTATAGAATCCAATGGACAGAGGAGCTTGGCAGGCTGCAGTCCAGGGTCACAAAGAGACACGACTGAAGTGGCTTAGCACGCAAGCGCACACAGGGATTAGCAACACTGACCTGTTGTCTATGGTATATGGTACAAATATTTTCTCCCCCTATTAGTTACTTTTACAGCTGTTTATGATAATTTTTTGCCTTGTGCTTGACTGGGTTTTTTGTTCACTTGATTTGTTTCAATTTAGTCAAATTGATCGGTGTTTTCTTTTGTTGTGACTGGGCTTTGAGGCAGAGTTAACTGAGTTAACCTCTTAACTGAGGTTAAGCAGCCATGCTTTTTTTTTCCAGTACTTTTGTGGTTTAGATTGCTAATCCATTTGGAATTTACTCTCGCATATGGGGTGAGGTATAGATCTAATTTTATCTTTTTCCAGTTGTTTCAGCACCATTTATTAGAAAGTATCATCTTGTAATTTGAGACGCTACCTCTCTCATATACTACATTTCCGTGAGTATTTGGGTCTGTTCTATTCTCTTTCACTGGTCTTTTTGTCTGTTCCAGCACCAACACCCTGATGTTTTCCTTATGGTCACGTTGTGATACGTTTTAATGCCCAGTGGAGCTACTTCCCTCAGGAGTTTTTAATGTCTCCTTGTTTGCTCTTGTATGCTTCTTTTTCTATATGAATTTTACTTATCAACTTGTCTAATTCCATAAAGAGCTTGTTGGTGTTTTTTCTGTGGTTTCATTAAATTTTAAAAAGTAACAAAAAAGGGAGAACTGACATAATGTTTATAACATTATCCTATTCAACAACGACAAATGTCATTTCCATTTGTTAAAGTCTACGTTTGTGTTTTTCAAGAGTATTTTCATATTTTCCTCATTTAGATTTTGCATGTTTTTCTCTAGAATAAACTTGGTAAAGTTTGTCCCCAAGTATGTCATTCTCCGCAAGCTTTTATAAATGAAGTTTCCAGCATTGCTGTCTGCATATACTCTGCCTACTTGACTCTATCCTGCCTTGCATCATTCTCTCTATAAAAACGGAGCACCTCAGTAAGATCTTAGTTGTCTCATGAGCAGGGACCTAAATTTATATTTTCCTCCTTTTGTGTCCCCTACTTATTTGGTTGAGATTTTTACTATGACTAATTGGTGAAATGACATGAAGCCTCTGTGTCTGACCCTGAATCTTACTCCACAGACTTGTCTTAGAAACAAAAGGGTATTTCCTGTTTATCTTTCCAAATTCATGCCCCTGTTGCTTTAACTGCAGGCAGGAAGTCTACGTGTGGAGACAGCTCTCTTCCTGCCTAACGTGACCAAGCCTTCCATGACCAGGTCTTCCTAGAAGTGGCTTGGTTATATCCTGATTATATTTTGCTCTCTGCCCATACATCTCTTCCTGGAGTTGAGCCAATGACCAGAATCTAAATATTCTGAACCTCTCATTTCACAATTTTATCCAGGGTCAACCTGGTAGCTATTGAAGTTTACAAGAACCAGAGTCCACGGCCTGTGGGTAAATGACCATCTACTAAGGCCTCTGGGTCACGTGGGAACAGCCAGTCTTGACCTTACCCCTGGTGGCTGCCACCACTGTGGCTACAGCAGTGCTGGTACCCTCAGTGGGTGCTTAACAAACATCTTCTGGATGCCAGATGGAGGGACGGATATATTGACAGTGGACTGACTAATGCATGGGCGGGTGGATATATGGATGACTTTTAAATTTCATCAATAGTCCCTCAGGTTAGTAGTGAGTGTTTAGAGTATATGTGTCCACAAGCAATCTTTCTCTTCAAACAATCAATATCCGGAAAAGCTACATAGCACAGTCAGTTCAATTCAGTTCAGTTCAGTCACTCAGTCGTGTCCGACTCTTTGCGACCCCATGAACCGCAGCACACCAGGCCTCCTTGTCCATCACCAACTCCCGGAGTTCGCTCAAACTCATGTCCATCGAGTCGGTGATGCCATCCAGCCATCTCATCCTCTGTTGTCCCCTTCTCCTCCTGCCCCCAATCCCTCCCAGTATCAGGGTCTTTTCCAATGAGTCAGCTCTTCACATCAGGTGGCCAAAGAATTGGAGTTTCAGCTTCAGCATCAGTCCTTCCAACGAACACCCAGGACTGATCTCCTTTAGGATGGACTGGTTGGATCTCCTTGCAGTCCAAGGGACTCTCAAGAAAAGGGGTAAAAAAGCCTTTTGGGAATTCCTTGGCAATCCAGTGGTTAGGACTTGGTACTTTCACTGCCAGTTGCATAAACAGCCAAAACAAAAAAATAAATATTTTTTCTAATAAAACTTGTTTAAGAAAAATTAATTAGGAAGTTGTTAATTAAAGCACTGTCATATTCACCATTACCATCATCAGTATCACCTTAAAATTAGAATAGAATAGATATCATGTAATGAAACAAGAATCTCAAGGAGAAAAACATTTGGGAATTAATTCAGAATGTGTGATAACATTAATCAACACGCTATCACACTTTCTAAAACTACCATGCATGCACTAAATACACAATCATTTAGTAGGAGAAAAGGAATTTGATGTTTCCTCAAAATGGATAAGAGTATATCTTGGAAATCAAATTACGTACACAGCAAAATAGCAAAATAAATTTGATCAACTCTAAATTGTTGGATCCAAAGGAGAAAAGAGCGTGACCATTTTCAAGTCATAAGTTATCCCCAAGCTTTATTTCAGGCCAGAAGCTTACTAACATTTTACAAGAGCACAGTTCTGTCCTTGGTCAAAATTTCATACCCCAACCCTTTCCTCTCTCTCCCCTCTCCCTTACTAGCTCTCCCTACCTCCTCTCTCTTCTCCCCAGCTGTTAATCTCTTACTCCAAAAAGGAGCTGACAAACTCATTAACTTGAAATGTATGTGACTCATACTAGTGTCTGGGATTACAGCTTCCAAGGGGATTCAAGCTTTAATGGGAGCCAAGAACCACAGTGCTTTTAACATAGTATAGTGCTTTTCAAAAATTAAAGTATGATTGATTTACAATGGTATGTTAATTTCATGTGTGTATCACAGCGATTCAATATTTTGATAGATTACCATCTATTTGAAGTTATTACAAAATAATGGCTCTACATAAAAAAGAATGAAATAATGCTGTTTGCACCACCATGGACGCCACTAGAGATGATCACACTAAGTGAAGGAAGTCAGAAAGAGAAAGACAAACATCACATGATGTCGCTTACCTGTGGGATCTAAAATATGACACATAGGAACCTATCTATGAAACAGCAAGAGAACCATGGACACAGGAAACAGACTGGCGGTTGCCAAGGGAGAGGCCTGGGGAGGAAGGCATGGTCAGTTGGGGTTAGCAGGTATAAGCTTCTATATAGGATGGATAAAGGTCTTTCTACACAGCACGGAGAACTGTATTCAGTACCCTATCA
This sequence comes from Oryx dammah, assembly GCF_014754425.2. Classification (NCBI taxonomy): domain Eukaryota; kingdom Metazoa; phylum Chordata; class Mammalia; order Artiodactyla; family Bovidae; genus Oryx; species Oryx dammah. Next base: position 12,634,030 of record NW_024070206.1, read on the forward strand.
TAGACCATAATGGAAAAGATTATGTATATGGCTGAGTCACGTTGCTGTACAGCAGAAATTTACAAAATTATAAATTAACTATACCTGAATTTTTTTTAATTGACAAAAATAGTGACTCTATTACCTCATGCTGTACCATATATCCTTGTCGCTAAGAACTACATTTGTAAGTGAGAATTTTCAAAGTATATCAAGTCAGGAAGGAGACCCACATTGGGGGTACATTTTACCCTGCATCCTTGAAATCATTCCTCCCGACTCACAGTCTTCTCTGGGGTTCCCAGCCTTCCAGGAGGAGCAGCGCTAGGCAGGAGCTGAGACCAAGCTGCCCCAGTGTCCTGCCCTGGAGACTGGCAGGCAGTGGCTTCTGATCTTTCACTTACTTCCTCCAGTGCCTAGGGATCTAGGTTCCAATCAGAGCATCCTCCTCCATGCCGTAAAGCTTTCAGGAAAGACAACAAAACTTTGACTTGAGAAGTGGCTCCTGGCAAGGGCTATCAGGCCTTATCTCTGCCCAGAGCTAATCATCAAGAAGTGGGCAGAACATCAAAATGAACATGAGAGCCAGCCACCCATCTGGGTTACTGGTACTTACTCTTTTCCAAACATTTCTCCATCATTTCCTCACTTGCTCCCAACAGCCGTAAGACAAGTATCATAAGCCCCAATGTAGAAAAGGACACTAGCCCAGAGAGGTTATATAACTAGCTTTAAATAGCGCATTGTAGACTCTGGCAAAGATTCTGGGTAAGCCTTGGGCTATCTGCCCGGCAGCCTTCCTGCTCTGTTGGATGGTTCCAAAGAGAGAGGCACCTACATCTGGAAAATTCTAATCAGGTCAACAGCCCAGGAATTTGCACATCTGGTTTATAAAGGTTGCCCCAGCCTGGGACATGATGAATATCTATACACACATGCACATCTCAGAAGTGGATGGTTGACAAGGTGAATCCAGGCACAAACCAGCACACAGCACTGTCTTATGTGTGGGTTTTGAATTTCGAGTGGTTATTGTTCTTTGAGCACATCGAAATCAACATTGTTACTTTTTAGATAAGGTTTGAGCATGATTCTGGGACAACTCAGCTAAAGGTTGATTCAGTAGGGCTTGCCCAGACTGGCTCTCCTCTTTTCCCATCTGAAGGCTCCTGCTGAAAATGATTTTACCTCATCAAAGTTTAAGCAAACAAGCAGGTGGGTAGAGATGGTGGGACCCAGTGTAGGTAAGCTACAAGTTTCCCTGTGAAGAAAGCATCTGAGGGGTTAACACATCCCGGTGCCTCTGCAGATGAGTCAGGAGCTGTGTTCAGGGCTGGAGAGGACAGATCAGAACTAGAAGATTCGAGATGATATGGAGGCTACTGCTTGATTAGAAAGAGGAAAATGACCTCCACTCACTTTCCAGGGAGACTTTATTAGTAAAACTGATCTTCCTACCCTTGGGAAGATCTGAATTCTAACCTTAGTCCTGCCTTGAAACCACTTTGGGAAAGTCTTTCCTTTCCCTGGGCTTCGATCCTCCCAAGAATGAAATGATAAAACTGGAATTGACCAGCCCTGAATTTCCTCTGGCTCAGACATTTCGTGGTTCTGAGATCTGATGAGGTATGCTGTAACGCGGCACACTGGAAACGCATCCTGAATGCTAGGTGAGAGATATCGTGAGCTCATCCACTGACTTGTAGTTGCTTTAGGCATGTTCCCTTCTCCCTGGTAATGTCATCATCTGACCCAAATACAAATGCCATCATAGGGAAAACCTCATCTCAGACTCCTGGGATTCTCCCTAGAGCTCTGAGAAGCAGGAAATAAACAGGCCTTCTCCATACTAAGTAAATATCAGAGCTGAGGAAATTCCCTGCTAAGTTTCTGGAGAAGAAAGCATCTGAGGGGTTAACACATCCCGGTGCCTCTGCAGATGAGTCAGGAGCTGTGTTCAGGACTGGAGAGAACAGACCAGAACTAGAAGATTTGAGATGATATGGAGGCCACTGCTTGATTAGAAAGGGGAAAATGACCTCCACTCACTTTCCAGGGAGACTTTATCAGTAAAACTGCAGCAGCTATAGCTGTTGAGAAGCTGTTGCATATAGGGAAAGAACTTCGGGCTAACTGGGTCTACCAGATAGCTGAGGGGGCGACACCCACCCCCCACTCCCCCCACACTTGATATACTGTGGAGCTCACAGTGGGCCTTCAGTGATGTCTATGGAGTGAATGTATAAATAAACCCTTGAGGAAATATTATTTTAATACAGACTTTTCTATAGTGATACTTCTTTGCAGATATGTTGTTGTTGTTGTTTTAATATTTCTTTCTTTATTTGGCTGTACCTGGTTTTAGTTCCAGCATGTGGGATCTAGTTCCCAGACCAGGGATTGAACCTGGGTCCCTTGCATTGGGAACATAGGGTCTAAGCCATTGGACCACCAGGGAAGTTCCAGATAGGGTTTTATAGAAAGATCTGGCAACAGAAGACACAGTAGTTGTTAGTCTATGACCTTATGCAAGGTGTGTGAGTTCCTCTGCAAAGCAATGGTATAACAATCTAAACCTTACAAGACTGTTGGAGAAGGCAATGGCACCCCACTCCAGTACTCTTGCCAGGAAAATCCCATGGACGGAGGAGCCTGGAAAGCTGCGGTCCATGGGGTCGCTGAGGGTTGGATACGACTGAGTGACTTCACTTTCACTTTTCACTTTCATGCACTGGGGAAGGCAATGGCAACCTACTCTAGTGTTCTTGCCTGGAGAATCCCAGGGACGGGGGAGCCTGGTGGGCTGCTGTCTATGGGGTCGCACAGAGTCGAACACAACTGAAGTGACTTAGCAGCAGCAGTACAAGATTGTAATGAGAAGGAATGAGGCAATTATGCAGAAGTTCTTTGCAATGGTAAAGTACCACATACAGGTTGCCATCCTATCCTCCTCTAATCTGGATCAACACAGAGCACTATCTGTTCCTGATCTTTTAAGACCATTATTGTAAGCATCAGCCATCACAGTGTTCTTTAGCTACAGCTGCTGGTGGACATGTGGACACTGTCCTGTGTAGCAAGAATTCCCTAACCCCAATCCCATTCACTCCACAGAGATTCAGTGGATCAGTGGGTTGGGGCACAACCCAAGCATCATCTTGCTAAAACACCCTGGGTGATTCTGATGTTTCCTAAAAGCTGTACTTAATGCATCAAAATCAAACATACTTCTCTCCTTTCCCAGGTGAGGGACAGCATGGGCAACTGTCGATCCCCTTTCTCTCCAAATCAGTGGAGTCGTGATGTTCTCTGTTTAATGATCACCACGGTCACCGTCAACTTCGCTTGCGACCATTTGCTGCTCGCCACTGGAGCTCCTGGCCCCTTGCTGCTTTGGTTTATGACCACAATTGCTTTCGCCCCTCAGTGCCCCCACCTCTGCCCCAGTCTCTTTTTCTCTAGGTCCTGTGTCTTTTCCTTCACTCTATGACATTTGTAAGTGAGGACTGGCCTTTGGTAGATCTCACCAACCTACCTCAATGCCCTTCTGCTTCTGTCTGCTGAGCAGCCCCATCTCAGCCTGGGCCAGTCTGGTTCAATGGATCTCCTTCTGGTACCTGGAGGTGAGGGGTTGCTCTCTCATGTTATGGTCTGAATGTTTGTGTCCCCTGAAAATTCATATGTTGAAATCCTAACCATTAAAGTGATCGTATCAGCCAGTGGGGCTTTGGGAGGCGATTACATCATGAGGGTGGAGCTCTCGTGAATGGGATTAGTGCCCTTATGAAAGGGACCCCAGGCCACTATCTCAGCCCTTCTACCATCTGAGGACAGTGAGAAGGCAGCAGTCTGCCACCTGGAAGCTTCTCACCAGAGCTCAACCGTGTTGGCTCGCTGACCTCAGAAGCCCAGCCCCTGTCCTTGGTAAGCTGCCTCGGCGGTGATGTTCTGTGACAGCAGCCCAGATAGACCAAGACTCTTTGTCTGGCTGGATTTTTTCTAGAAGGCTTTGGCACCAGCAGTGCCTGTGACTGGATGCCTGAGAGACCCAGAGGAAAGAGCTGAGAGATGTCTGCAGGGGTTCATCGAGGAAGAGGCGGAATAGGGCTTCCACAGACGGTGCTTAAGCGGTCGGCCCAACAAATGTGGCCCCATCACCTCCAGGAAAAACACAGAAGGACTCCCAGTTGATATTGTCAACTCTCCGCGAATTCATGGTAAGATCAGAAAAGTCAGGTTTATAGACCCAAACTTTCTTTCTTTCATAACTTAGCTATCTTTTTTCTTCCCAGTTTTTGCCGGAGAGACAAATAGCCCGAAGCAGACAGAGGCTGTAGTTACAGGCAGCACAGGTCCCAGAGAACAAAGGCGTGAAGCACTCAGAGACAGGACAGAAGGAAGGCTCCCCCAGACACACTGCCCTGTCGCCACTCCAGGTTTCTCTGCGGGGCTCCTACTGAGGACGGGGCGCTGTGCCCTCTCGGCGCTGCCGCTGGGGCTTCACCGCAGAGCTTGCTTGCAGCAGGCCTCTCTTTGGATGCTTCGGTCTTGGAGATTTAGGCCAGTTACTGCTTCACGTGGACAAGTGCAGCTGCTTTGCTTTCTCGATGTACTGGTTTGCCAGAGCTGTGGTTTCAAAGCATCACAAACTGGATGCTCTGGTCTTATGGTTCTGGAAGCTGCAAGTCTGAGATCAGGGTACCAGCAGGATTGGTTCCTTCTGAGAGAAGGAGGGAAAATTCTGCCCCATGCCTCTCCTCTAGCTTCTGGTGGTTTGCTGGCAACCTGTGGCATTCCTTGGCTACTTGTCTGCTTCAACTTGACTTGGCTCAGTGATGCTCAGAGAGCTGATAAAACATTATTTCTGGGTATTTCCAGATGAGATAAGTGTTTGAATCAGTGAGTAAAGCAAGTTGGCCCTCACCAACACAGGTAGCCCAGCAGTTGAGGGCTCAAATGGAACACAAAGGTGAAGGAGGGCTGCATTTGCATTTTGCCTGAGCTGTGACGTCCGTCTTCTCCTGTTCTTAGGCGTCAGCGCACCTGGGTCTTGAGTTTTGGGAATCAGACTGGGGCTCACACCATCTGCCTCCCAGTTCTCAGGCCTTCAGACTCAGACTGAATTACACTGAATTACACCCCCTGCTTTCCCCATTCTCCAGCTTGCTTGCAGACTGCAAACTGTGGGATTGCTCTCCTTCATAACCACGTGAGCCAGGTTCTGTAAGAGACTTCGTCTTATGTCTCTCTCTCTCTGTATCCTATTGGTTGTTTTTCTCTGGAGAACCCTGACTCATAGAAGCCGGTACATGACATCCACAGCACCAGTGATAGCAGCCCTAACAACCTGATTAAAATGGTGTTTTCCAAGGACTTCCCTGGTGATCCAGTGGTTAAGAATCTGCCTTGCAATGTAGGGGACGCTGATTTGATCCCTGATCAGGGAGCTAGGAGCCCACATGTTGCAGAACACCTAAGCCCACATACTGAAACTGAGAAAAAATGTGGCTAAATTACGTAAAAAAAAAAAAAAAAAAAGATGGCATTTGCTAGATATCCCCACAGTGGGAGGCAAATACTTCCTCTTTCTACATCTGTCCTCTGGATGGAAGGAAGTCTCTGAGTCTGCCCCACACATGGGGTAGGAGCAGGAGTAGATTAAGTTCCCCGCTCCTGGAGGTGGGAATATTAACCTATATTGTTTGAACTTCTATAAGGAAGATTTGTCTCTTCCGCATTTATTTCTTTATTAGATCATTTATTTGTATCACTATGGACTCTTGTGTCGATGCCAATTTTAACATTCAACATTACCGCTTCTCCATAAAATTCTTGTGCAACTCTGGATATGCTGGCCTGAGTCCCAGCCTTCCTTTCCCACACAGGCCTGTTCATCTCCCTCTGCACTTTGGCTTTTGCAGCATTTGCTAAGTCCAGAGTGTCTCGCACATGCTTTTCCTCCAGCCAAGTCCTTAACTGTTTTCCAGTGACCAGTTCAAGACTCATCTCTCCAATGAAGCATCACTCAGCTCTATGTTCCTCTTTCTCTCCCTCTCTTTCTTTTAATGACTTCTATAACAGCAACTGGGCTTCCCAGGGGGCTCAGTTGTAAAGAATCTGCGTGCCAATGCAAGAGCCTCAGGAGATTCTTGTTTGATCCTTGGGTCAGGAAGATCCCATGGAGGAGGAAATTGCAACCCACCCCAGTATTCTTGCCTGGAGAATCCCATGGACAGAAGAGCTTGGTGGGCTACAGTCCATGGGGTCGCAAAGAGTCGGACACAACTGAGTGAGCACACACGCATAACACGTTGTTGTAGTTCAGTCTCTAAGTCATGTCTGTTCTTCACCATCTCCCGGAGTTTGCACAAACTCATGTATTGAGTTGGTGATGCCACCCAACTAACTCATCCTCTGTGGTCCACTACCTCTTATAATTCTATCAGCTCCTTAAGGAAGGAGAGCAGATTGTCTTTTCTTTTTTTTTTTCCTTTCCAAATAACAGCTATCCAACAATTCAATTCATGGAATTGAACAGAATCAAAAGCTCAAATTCAAACAGAACAGGACCCATCCAGATAGATCTGGATCAATTCTTTAAACTGTGCTATTTCCCAAGAGCAAATAAGCAATTTTATTTCATGATTGATATATCATTTTCCTGTAATCAAGGCACTAACCTGAAAGCCTGTGTCCTTCTCTGGACCATATGCTAAGTCTGTTCTTTTTCATGACCAAAAATACCTGAACCCCTTCTTTTGTTCGGCAGATCTCAGGAGTCAATTTGTCTAATTAATGTTCATAATCAAGGAATTAGTGGACTAATTGTAACTTGTGTTAATATTTACAAAGCAAGCATGGGGCCTCTGGCCTGGCTGTGTGTAGGGGGCAAACACCTTTCTCGGGCCCTCCACGTGAAAAAGCAGCCTTCAGAGGGTAGCACTCCAAGACAGTGAATGCTGGTTTAAAGAGGATAACAATGGCAGGTAGGCATGAGGGGCGTGCAGTACATCCTCTGGTTTCCAGAGCATGTTGTAACCATCTCCTGGTCCCCGGGTCACCCTGTCATTCTTGAAATATAACCCTGCCCCATGAATGCCTGATCAAATGGGACTGTCCAACAATACAGGGGGCAGGTCTGCCCTCCACACCAGCCTTAAAGGAGGGCTTCCCAGTGGCCAGACCAAGCCTCTTGGGTAGGCTTTGATGGAAGGGTTGGTGGGAGGGAGATTGATGGGTCTCTCACTGCCCAGTGAATTTCAGGCTGAAAGACCCTGCTCAGAGCCAACTCCGTGGTCACTGAAATGACCATTTGCTGAAACCATCAGCTTGATGCTGTTCTCCTAGCCACATGACTGGCTCTTGAAGTGATCGGATGTTTACTATGTCAGCGTCTCTCACATGCAGCTTTTACCCTTCTCAGGAAACTTTTTGATTGGCCAGGAAGCTGCTCCCTATGAAACTGTCTATGCTGCTCCCCAGGGCCCTCAGGCAACACTGGAGAGTTATTCCAAGCTTGGTTTCAGGAGTTATAAGGTCATGAGAACCCCCCCAGAGCAGTTCATATTGTGTTGCCATCTATTGATGACATTTCCACCCTCACCCCTGTGAGTAGAATTGCTAAGACTGTTCCACTATGTCTGCCCCAAAGAAGGGCTCATTTCCCCATGCCTGAGAGCTGAGCAATGGGCAGTAATAGTGCCAGGGCTTCTATTCATGAATTCAGAACACTGACCACATTGTTCACAGTTGGGGTGGACATAAGCATAAAATTATTGTTCGGTGGTAGCCATGTGTTATATTGGCAGAGAAAATCAGTTCCAAATACCTCATTAGCACTGTACCTTCAAGCTCAGGAAAGAGATGGAAGCTTTATGGACAACTTACTGAGCAAATTCAGGTTTCTGTTACCATCCTAAATCAAGGGGAAAGAACATGAACTGGGACATTTAAAAGACAGATGAAGGAAATGTGCTCCTATCTCCCACCCCGTGAAAGGCTAAACACAAGGTCACCTGGAGGTCATCAGAGACTACTCTCATTTTCCCAAGCCTTTCACAGCCAAGAGAGTCCTTCCGCGGACCAGTAACCTCAGCCATGCATTTTCGGTTTGCAATGATTAATTTTATGTGCCAACTTGGCTGGGGCACAATACCCCGCTAGTTTGTCAAACTTTACTCTGGATGTCTCTGTGCAAGTGTGTTTTTAAAATGAGATTAACATTTAAATTGGTGGGACTTCCCTGGTAGTCCACTGATTAAGAATCCACCTGCCAAGGCAGGGGACATGGGTTTGATCCCTGGTCCAGGAAGATTCCACATCCCCCAGGACAACTACTGAGCCTGTGCTCTAGAACCTATGTTCCACAACAAGAGAAGCCACCACAATGAGAAGCCCTCTCACTGCAACTAGAGAAGCACACGTGCAGCAACGAAGACCCAGTATAGCCCATAAAAAGTAATTAAATAAAAGCATTTAAATTGGTGGAGTATGAGCAAATTAAGTGACCCTTCATTATGTGAGTGGGTCTCACATAATCAGTTGAAGGCCCTGCTTAATAGAACAAGTACTCATCTACCTGAGCAAGAAGAAATTCTGCCAACAGATGGTCTTTGGGCTGCAGCTCTTCCCTGGTTATCTAGCCTGCTGGCCTGCCCTGCAGATTTTGGACTCACCAGATGCCACAATTTCATGAGCCAATTTCTTAAAATAAATCTTTCAATAAAAGTAAATAAGCTTCCTAGGTGGCACTAGTGGTAAAGAAGCCACAAGACGTGAGAGAGGCGGGTTTGATCCCTGGGTCTGGAAGATCCCCTGAAGGAGCATGTGGCAACCCACTCCAGTAACCTTGCCTGGAGAATTCCATGGACAGCGGAGCCTAGAAAACTAGAGTCCATGGGGTCTCAAAGGGTCAGACAAAACTGGAGCAACTTAGCATGCATGCACCTAGCATCCATGCACTGTGTACAACAAAGGAACTATAGTCACTATTCTATAACAGAAAAGAATCTGAAGATAATACATACGTGTGTTTATATATATATACACATATGTATGTATATGTACACCTTATGTATAGATAGGGCTTCCCTGGTGCTTTAGATGATAAAGAATTTGCCTGCAGTGCAGGAGACCTGGGTTCAATCCCTGGGTTGGGAAGATCCCCTGGGAAAGGGAATGGCTACACACTCCAGTATTCTTACCTGGAGAATCCCATGGGCAGAGGAGCCTGATGGGCTACAGTCCATGGGGTTGCAAAGAGTCAGACATGATTGAAGCTACTTAGCATGATAGATAGATAGATGTCTAGATAGAAACTGATACAGATGCAGACATCCTACTGGGCCTTTTTCCCTGGAGAACCCTGACTAATTTAGTCCACACCTGTTTTCATGGAAGGCTCCTGGATATTTTGTAGTGGTGGTTTTCCTAAACTGTTGTTTGAGCTCCTAAGCCCCCAAAGTCTCTGGTTCACCATTTAACTCAAAAACACCACTCTGATCTGATACAAAGCCTCATTCGCCCTGAATTCTGACATCCAATGTACTTTTTCAGTCAGCCTTCCAGGTTCTGTTGGTTACAGAGGCGGTAGCCCTTTTTTTCACACATCTTAGGTCATGTGTAAGCTAATCATGGACAAGAGGAGACACATACTGAACAAATCTCTTGGATCTTCAAGCCCTCAGGCTCCCAGCCACTCCATGTTCCCAGCACCCTAGAAGGTAGATGGCTTCCTTCTGATTTTAGATTAGAAAGATATAGCTGATTCACTCCAGGATATGGTGTGAATCTCTTGAGTAGCACAAACATGAGAACATAAGCTCTGGTTCCTGACTATGGACATCAAATGATGCCACCAGCTTCCCTAAGCCTGACTTCAGAATACGTTCATCTTATTTACCACCCTCTCTCCTGCTTATCCAATTTCTTTACCTCTAGAATGGACACAACCACATTAGCTATATCTGCTCAGTATAGTCACAAGTGCTACAGTCTTCAGCCCCAATGGAAATAATATAACTCATACCTATCAGGTATTTCGTATGTGGCAGACACTGTTTTAAAGACTTTGCACACATCACTCATTTAGTCCTCATAAGAATCCTATTATTACTCCTGTGAGTCACTCAGTTCACAAACAGTAGGGCTGGCCTAGTCCTGGATGTGAGCTTGCAGGGGCAGTGCTATGGCAGAAGAGTAGGGAGCAAGACTTGGTGTCCTGTGTCTGACACACAAAAGCCCCAAGTGTTGGCTAATGGACTGACCTTTCCCTGAGGACGTCATGGTCCAAAGTCCCACAGGGCAAAGTCATCTGGGAGCAGAAGGCAGAGGGGTAGGCAAACCAGAGGATAAACAGTCAGGAAGAACCCTTGGCCAAACTTGGAGGCTCACCTGGTGTGCCTCCCTCACTCCCATGGCGGTACCTTTCCTCCGCTGGTCCCCCTCATCCATCCCAGGCCCTCCATCTTTCCACATCCTCTGCGTTCACATCAGCTTTCAGGAAACTCTCCTCAATAAATGTACACAATTGCCCGTTTTTTAAAATGAGATGTGTTCATGGTAAGGACCATGAACAATGGAAAGGGCCATTCTGTTGAACTTGTGTTTGCCTCCTGGTCTCTGACACAGGACTGCCCAGAGGGACGAGGCCATGAACAAGGCAGTACTCTTCCCCTAGGCTGGCTAGCCCAGCTCGCTCTGCTCTTTTGGTTATGAGGTCTGTTTTCTTAGACTTGCTGCCACTTTCCCACTGTTGGGCTCTGCACCATCTTCTCTCCTTACCGTGCAACTTACCTGCTCAGCACCACCTAACATCTGGTTTGCTGTAGGCTGGAGACTCTACTAACCAACTCCTAAGAGCCGTGAAAGCAGGTCCCAAGAAAGGTCGGGCTGGGGTGTGGGGGCATCCCTGTAGCTGAACACACTTTATATTTCACCTCTGGAAGACCCATTTGCAATCTGGGTTCAAGCCTTCATTTATTCTCCTGTAAATGGTGACAATAACTACTACCTCATGGGTGGGAAATAAGGGAGATAATACATGCAAAAAACATATCATATGTAATTACATATTTATATTAATATAGTACTCTACACATGAAAAGCATTTTGTAAATGGCAAGTTTAATATTCACATTTTTATTTATTTTTTAATTTGAAGGATAATTGCTTTTGATGTCCCAGAATTATTGTTGTTTTTTTTTCCTTTCATCTCTTCTGTAGTATTTTCAGTTCAGTTCAGTCACTCAGTTGTGTCTGACTCTTTGCGACCCCATGGACTGCAGCACACCAGGCTTCCCAGTCCATTACCAACTCCCAGAGCTTGCTCAAGCTCATGTCCATCCAGTCGGTGACGCCAGTATTTAGGTTGTCAAAATAAGTTAACACAATGTGCAATCTGATCCCCATTGTTATTCTAGCTACACTTTTGGTGCCCACTATAAAAATAATTCTTTTACACCTAGGGCCTCTTTTGTCCCTGACACCTTTCTGAGGGTGTTTAGTCCACGTGCCATAATTTCCCAGGGGTGGAGGAGGAGCCTGACAAGCTCCCCGGCTTCCTTCCTTCTCCTCTACATGTATTGCCTGGATCCAGAAGACTGGCACCTTTCCCTTCTCTCCACTCTTGATCCAGTCCAACTGAAGTTTCAAATTTCGTTGGTCAAGAGCCAAGCTCTTAATGGGGGACTCTGAGTAGTCAGCCTGATCATGTGACATGCAGAGGTCCTGAGTTGAGTCCTAGGGCAGCCACAGAACGCAGTAGGCTCTTCTTCCAGCCCAGCAGCAGCAGGGATACTAGCTCTCCACTCCTACACCATTTGTGGGACTGTACACGGGTGCAGCCACTATGGAAAACAGTATGGAGGTTCCTCAAAACCCTGAAAATAGAGTTGCCATATGATTCTGCAGTCCTACTGCTGGAAATACACCCCGACAAAACCATAATTTGAAAGGATACATGTGCCCCTATGCTCACAGCAGAACTATTTATAATAGCTAAAACACAGAAGCAACCTATATGTCCATCAGCAGATGAATGGATAGAGGATGTGGTATATACGTATACAATGGACGTGGCTGTTAAAGAGAATGAAATAATGCCATTTAAAGCAAGACGGATGCAACTAAAGATTATCATACTAAGCAAAGTATAAGTCAGAAAGAGAAAGACAAATATCATATGCTATCTCTTATATGTGACATCTAAAATAGTACACCAATAAACATAGCCACAAAACAGAAACACAGTCACAGACACAGAGAACAGACAAGAAGAGAAGGATTGGAAGGCTGGGATTGGTGAATGCAAAGTATTATATATAGAATGGGTTAGCAGTAAGATCCTACTGTATAGCACAAGGAACTATGTTCAACATCTTGTGATAAACCATAATAGCTCATGATTGAAGGAATATGCATAACTAAGTCACTTTGCTCTACAGCAGAAAATTAAATAGCACATTGTAAATCAACTATATTTCAATAAAATTAAAAATATATATATTTGCTATCTAGCAGAGTGATCTTGGGCAAGAAGCTGCTGGCATCTCTGGCCCTGCCCAAGATGACAAGGACCAGAACACCAGCAAGGAAGGGTCATGAACAAAGCCAGCTTAGGACTGAAACTACCCAGAAGGTGGGATCCAGACCCCCTCAACCTGAGTCTCGCCAACCACACTCTTCCATCCTGCCCCTCTGCCCCAGTGCCATCTGCTCACAGCTGACAGTGCACGCAGGGGAAGAAGTCATAGAGCAGCTGGTTGTTTACAAAGTGCACTCAGACATCCCAGGAAAATCCCCTCAAGTCATGAACATGGGAGAGAAGGGAGGGGCTGGATGGAGGAAGAAGGGGGATTGAAGGCAGCAGAGTTATCAGAAAAGCTCTGAGAGAAAGAACAGGGAATTCCCAGGGACAGAATTCCCAGGGACAGAATTCCCAGTGACAGTGCTAGAGTGGCTTTATCGTCAGAGCTAGAAGGCACCCAGGACCAGTGGCTGAAGTTTTGTGGGGGTCACAAATGGCCTTGGGACCCTAACAATGGAGCTCTCCCCTGAGAAACATGCATCTGAGCTCTCTCACCTGTACATCTCACTTCCCCTAGAGAAGCTAAGTGTCCCACCCAAAGTCGTGTGGCTGATAAGGAGTAAAGCTAGGATTTGAACCCAGATAGTCTGGCTCTAGGGTCTGTCCAGGCTGTTGACCCTTTCAACACTCTGCCTTGATCCTAATAACAACCCATATTCCAACAGGCCAGCAAAAAGCAGCAGCTTCCTGGGTGGACAATGCTGGAGGCATACTAAGTCACTTCAGTCGTGTCTGACTCTTCCGACGTTATAGACTGTAGCCCACCAGGCTTCTCTGTCCATGGGATTCTCCAAGCAAGAATACTGGAGTGGGTTCCCACACCCTTCTCCAGGGTGAACAATACTGGTCCTCTAAAATCCTCCTCTTTTTTCTCTATTGTTCAAACCCTGGCTTTGGCTTCTATTAGTTGAGACTTCATAGATTTTCTTCTTAGGGTCTATTTTCCCTCTCTCTATGTAGATCTTATATTTCTGTAGTTATTTACAGTCTTCAAAATCTATTATCATCCACTATTTCATCTGATCTTTGAAACAACTCTATAATTCAAGATGAGAAAAATGGAGAAAAAGGTCCCTGGGCAGGCAAATGGTCAGAACCAGAACCGACAGCCTCAGAGTGCTGTGCATTTCAGCTCTGTCTGCTTCCTCTGACCACCATTTAGCCTTTGCTCAGACCTGGAGTGAGCTAGGAAGCCTATCTTGTGAGCAGAAGGACTTCTGCTGCTTCTGAGATGATGGAATACTTATTCATAAGCCTATCATATGACATGTTTTATTAACCTTCAACAAAAGGATAAATCTAGGTTCATAATGCCAGACTTTAATCAAAATGTATTTATTTAACTTTCACTAATAGGGTGAAGCAATCTAAAATTCCCAAGTATCATCTTAGCTCCTGAACTGCACCATCTGTCTCTCTCTGGTCCTCGCTGCATTTGCTTCCTGAAGTCATGATATGTTATTTTTGCTCTGATTTCTCAAAAACTGAGCTGGGCTGGGCTGCCTGCCAGCTGGTGCCCCCACCTCTGTCAAGAAAATGCACCCCTTTACATACCCTCTGTGTCCTCAAATTCCACATTCCAGTCAACTGGTCCAATCTACAGTTTACATTTTGTCTTGGCAGAAATCTCAAGAAATTGTTACCAGTATCTGGATAAGACCCAGTCTTCTAAGCAATGTTCAAAACAAGATCCCAAAACAGAAAAAGAAGTTCCAATTTTCCTTGCTTCTTGCCCACAGCACGCAGACCTTGCCTCTTGAGCTTGTGTAGTAAATAGAATTGCTTCTACTTAAAGTGAATGAACATGTAGCTTTCCTTAATTTAATTATGAATCTATTCATTGACGCACTCAATTATATATACTTAGCATCTATTATATGTTACTTTTTATGCCCCAAGTCTTTCTGGAAAGGAAGTAAGGTTGATGCAGGCTTTATCTGTAAAGATCACTAGTTCAGTTTAATTCAATAAGCTTGTCTTTATTGTCAGCTGACTACCCTGTGTCAAGCCCCAGTCTCCTGCCTGTGAGACCTTTCAGATTTCTTTGGACAAGGAAGATATTCACACACGAAGTAGCCTGAATCTCATGAATGTTCACCTCCCATCCACAATAGGTTAATTTGTATTGAAAAGGATTTTTTTTTTCAGATACAAGAGACATAAAGTTTGCTGTAGCAGAAGGAAAGAAGGGGTTGCGTTTTTCTGGAGACAGGAAAGTTATCTGTCTCAGGACAAAGGCCAGGTTCTCCAACGATGGGCTGGGAGCCTCCCTCCTCCTGTTGACTCAGCTTTCCAGCATCAACCCCCATGTCAGTCTTATTGTTTCCTGCTGTGGAAGGCTTTCTCTAAGTGGCAGTGGGAGGCAGGACAGGGGCAGGACAAGACTGACAATAGCTCATGTCACCCCTGCTAAGCAACCACCAGCAGAAGGAAAGGGTTTTTCTGCATGCTTCAGTGTGTCAAAATGTCCAGGAAGAACAGTGATTGGCCAGACTTTAAGGGTTATGGATCCCACAGACCAATCACTGTATGAGTGGAGGGGAGCAACCGCTGTGATTGGCCAAGCCTGAGCCACATGTCCATCCCTGTGTCCTGGCAGTAGAATAAGGCAATGGCAGCGCCAGCAGTATCACGAGTTGAGAGTTGAGGAGGTGGACTTCCTCAGAGGAAAAGGAGTGGGTGGGATTGTTATCAGAAGAAGGGGAAAAGGCCATGCCACAGACCCAAAACAACAGATGTCCACTACAATCATGTTCCAAAAATTCATCTGTAAGTGGTTGTTTGGAACTCAAATTATATTTCCCCATAAAAACCATATTATAACAAGTTCTTGTATTTACATGTTGTTTTATAAGGCATTTTCTTATCCATGATGTCACTTGACCCCTCAATAGCCCTGTGAGGTACAGAGAGGTCTCACATGACCCTCACTCTTAAGCCAGCCCTGAGACATCCTTTACTGGGACAGGCCTCTGTGCCAGCTCTCCTGAACCCTCAGGTTCCGGGAAGAATTTCCATGCTGGGGCAGGGAGTCATACTAAGCTGTCTTCTCTTTCCAGGCCTGAGTATTTCCTCATCCTTCTCGCCTGACTTTTTCCTGGGCCCCTCAGAGGCCAGCTAATGCGGATGGAGCTCCAAGGCTGGGCAGCATTGCTTGAAACTCTGCTTGGAACAGAAGGTAGAGGGATGAGGGAAAATGTTACCTGCTGTCACCAAACTTCCTCCCAGGAAAATAGCCTGAGATTCTAAGGTGGAATGAGGAGGGGATGGGGAGTGTTGAGCTGAGCAACACTGTGGGTGGCCGGAACAATGTGGGTGCAGAGAGGGTGGGGGTGGGGGCCATAAAGACATGAATATTCTGTCTTAATTTATACAGTGTATGATGCTGCAGTAAAACTCCCCATATATAAATCCCTGAATTACCGCTTAAATTTTCTAGAGCAAGAGAGTAAGCTTCCCTGAGCAGGGGAGAGTAGGGGGGGAGGGGTCAAAGGGAAGGAACAGAGACAAAGCAAGATTCAGAGAACTCAGAAGAAGCAGGAAATTGGAACCAGAGGTGACTCAAGGATGCATAAGCCCTGGAATTAGCAGAAATCATGAGGAGGGCATCAGCCACTGTGAGTGTTGAGTGAACTTTTTTTTTTTGACGTATTGTTGCCTTCAATATTATTGTATATTAGTTTCAGGTGTACAAGACAGTGACTTAACATTTTTATAGATTATACTCCATGAAGTTATTATAAAATATTATGCTGAAGCAGAAGCTTCAATACTTTGGCCATCTGAACCAAGTTTTTGGCCAACACAACATGACTTACAATAATGCCCCTGCCTGCAGTAGGAAGAACAGGTGGGGAGGAAAGAACAGCGCATGCTGAGGCAATACACCCTGGGTGGCGGTCAGGAGGCCCCCAAAGGAGGTGGTGGCCTAGACCAGGGTAGTGCTTGAGGAAATGGGGAGAGATGCATGTTTTGAAATGTATTTACAGATCTTGGCTTCTAATATCATTTTCCAGTAAAAGGAACCAGGGCTCTTTACAGAACATAAGGGCTGGAGCAAGAAATATACGAGATGAGCCTGGAGCATCTTGTAGCACCGGAAAATAGGGAAGTGCTCAACAAATATAAAAAGCCCCACAGGTATGGATGGAGAAATTGTGAGTAAAACTACTTCCCCTTCCCCTGCCCTCTTCTGCTGATCTAGCTTGCTGTGGGCCAGCTGACAGAGGTCCCAGCGGTCAGAGCTGGGACAATTAGAGCAAGAAAATGAAGTAGGATTGCATTCCAATCCAAAGTATAAAATAAATATCCATGAGTCCATGATGATGTAAAGGAACGATTAAGTTAATGAACAAGGGAGAAGAGACAAATCTGGGCAGAAGAATTTTAAATTAATTATGTGGATACTCCATCCTCTGGAAGGTGGAGCAGAACTCCCCACACCCCTACTGTGAGCCACACATAGTGACTTAATTCCAACAAGTACACGATAGAAAAATGGGAAAAACCCAGTAACTGCAGGGACATCCTGGTGGTCCAGTGGCTAAGGCACTGTGCTCCCAGCGCAGGGGGCCCCGGGTTAAATCCCTCATCAGGGAACTAGATCCCACATGCCACAACTAAACATCCCTCAGACTATAGCTAAAGATTCCTCATGAGGCAACTAAGACCCAACACAGTCAAATAAATAAATTAGAATATTAAAAAAAAAAAAACAACCCAGTAACTGCAGACGAGAAAGCTGACAAGCTCCTCTCAGCTAGGTGATCAAGATCAGCATCAGCAGGGCTAAAGCATTTTGAAGTATGTGCCCTTGATATGATGTGATGAAGTGTATTGAAAGAGGCAAGATTTTCTTTACCTCTCAATGAATTATTCCAATGAATAATTTAATGCATATAGACTATTCATTAATTTAAAAAATACTGACTACCTTCTATGCACCAAGCTCTGGTCTAAAGGCTGAGATTCGTTCTCCTGGAGAAAAACAATATACAAAGAAATAGAAAATCTTCAGGTATAATAAGCACTATGAAGGAAAGTAAAGCACCATAAGAATGTCATGAGGGGAGAGGTGTTCATTGATAAGGGGCAGTCTCTGAAGACCTCTCTACTAAGGAAAATAAGAACCAGGATCTTAAGGAAACCTGAAGGTAGCCCTGTGAGAAACACGCTCACCAGCCCACACTCAAAGAATGGACTTGGAGACAGGAGGTGAAGCATGAGACCAGGTGTCTGGTGGGCAGGCCCACCCAGAACCATTATAATGGGGTTTTTATTTTCTGCCCACGCAAGTCCTTTCCCCAGTTCCTCACTGGCTCAGTATTATGAGGTTAACAATCTTCCTGAAGTCTTTTTATCAGTGGATGGGGCCATGAGTAAAACTTGTAGGCTTCTGGGTGGAGGATTTATATTTACTGTTTTCCCCCTCTTTAGTTTCCTGTGCATGTCCAGGGTAAAGCCTGCGAAGTTGTTCTTATGAGGAAGGGGAACCAGGAAGGGAAGAGAACAAAGGACTGGCCACAAGCTGCCATCCTTAGAAACCTTATTCACAAGCTGGGGACATGGGTGTATGTGTATATATATATACACATACACACACACACACACACACACACATATATGTATATATACACATCTATTTCATTATTTTTAAAAAATGAATATGGATCATTTCTTGATTTCTTACATCTTTCTCTTTGGTAGAAAAGACCATATTTTTCTTAGAGCCCTGAGGTTACTGAAGGAAGAGCACCCAGGTAGAGAGTCCCTCAGAATGGGCTGCAATCCTGGCCTCTTGGTTTGTGCAGCTCTGTGGATCCAATTGAACCCATTTGAAGGGATGGCAGGTGATTTCTGAGCCTAAGGCATGAAAGGCATTGCAACTCCCACCTTATTCTCTTGGTTTTTACCTGAAGGAATCTAACCTCCATCTTCTCTAGACATCCTGCTGCATACCCATGGAGAGGTCCATGTGAAGAACTGCGACCTCCTGCCAGCAGCCAGCACTAACTGGCCAGCCCTCTTGGATGTAGACTCCCCATCCCTGCCAAGCCCCAGATGACTCGGCCCCTACCAATACCTGACTGACCGTAATACTGAGGAGGGCCGTGAACCGGCTTCTTAGGAGGTGCTAGTGGTAAAAACCCACCTGCCAATGCAGGAGACTTAAGAGACCCAAGTTCCACCCCCGGGTCGGGAAGAGCCCCTGGAGGAGGGCATGGCAACCCACTCCAGTATTCTTGCCTGGAGAATCCCATGGACAGGGGAGCTGGGCAGGATACAGTCCGTGAGGTCGCAAACAGTGAGACACTACTGAAGCGACTGAGCTCTCACGCAGGAGCCAGAACCACCCCCCGAGGCTGCTCCTGGTTTCCTCTCCTGCAGAAGCTGTAAGAGATTAGTATTGTTTTAAGCTACTAAGTTTTGGGGTGAGCTGTTTGCAGCCTTAGAAAATTGAAATCAGTAGCAATTTTGAAGACCCCAAGCTCTAATACACTTATTGTATTCAAAGCTCAGCAGGTGGGGTAGGAAGAAGTCTGGCTGGAACAGAATGAATGTGGAGGTGAGCGTGGAGTAGCCTGGGGCCACACGAGGGACAACATATTTCTTCTGTTGGCAAATCATAGAGAGTTTTGAGCGAAAGACCCTGATCTCATTTATATTTTAACCAAATCCCTCTGTGCAGCATTTGGGAGTAGAGAGCAGCAGGGGGTAGTGGAAACAGAACAATTAGGGGGCTACCACAGTGGGCAGTAGAATCCAGCAGCTTCAGGATCTATTTCTGAGGCAGAGCCAAGCTTTGCCCAGCTAAGTACAACCCCAGTGTCAGGAATGACCCCAGAGTTTTGTAAGGATGGACTTGCCATTTACTGAAGGATAAGGTTAGTTGGGGAAAAAGTCAAAAGTTTGCTTTGTGACTTGGCCAGTTAGATAGGAGGTGGAAACAACGATGACAGAAAAAGAGAAGTCAAGGCAAGATCTAGATTCCTGAAAGGGAAAGGGGTGGGCTGGAGCCTTGGTGGATGTGGCCGTTCTTCCTGTACGTGTTTTTGATGGTTTGAAACATAGAACAACGTTTGGGATCCTCAGGCTCCTTATAACCACATGTCTTCTGTTGCTGGAGGTGGTTTCCTGACTTTCTGCTCTCTTCATTGTGGTGCCTCAGGGAACACAGGCTAGGATGGTCTTGGAAATATTAGCGCCGGTGAGCCCATGCCTCATCTCAAGTGACGACCAGGGACATCACTTCTTTCATTTAGTCAAGAGAAACCAGAAATGCAGGTTTTTATGTGCAATCTCCCTGCCTTTAAATGTCGTCATGCAATTCAATTATTTAGAAAGCTATGCAGACCACAAGACACGTCGGTGGCCTGGATATGGCTCAGGATCGCACTATTGCACTCGTGGGTTTAGATCAGTTGCTTGAGGAATCTTTCTGACTCACTCTCTTTGCCTAGAAAATAGGGCAGTACATGTCTCCTCTGCTTATCTCTCATGTCTGCTGGGAGGCAGAGGCGTGAAGTCACGTGAGGGAGAAGGTTCATAAACTATGGGACCTACTGAAGCAGAGCGCCAATGCTGCTGTGGGCACCGCTGCTGCCGTCACAGGCATCAGCCTCGGATGCAGCGTCCTTTGTTTCATCTCTGTTGACATTACTAACAGCACGAGCCACTACCCAGACTGCAACTCACTCATTCTCATGCCTCCGTTACTCATTTACCTAAAACTCGCTTAGTTACTTCCTGCAACACCTTGCAGTGCCTGCTCACAGGAAGTGCTCAATAAGCATTTGCTCTAGGTGATGTTAATCATTCATTCACTCATTAATTGTGCTACGATTTTTTCCTTTGGTGCCAATCACTTGTCCACTGTTGCCGGGGCAGCCAGGCGAGCTTGGAAGGCATCCACGTGTGAAGAACACAGCCAGCACTGAATGCTCAGTGGAGGAGCAACGTGTGCCAAAGGAGCTCCCCAAGGGGACTGGGTGTCCGGGGGAGGGGGAAGGTAAGGGGAGTGTCAGGAAGGCTTTCGGAAAAGAGGCAAGACTGGAAGCAAGCTCTCAACTATGATAGGATTTGGATTGGAGGAGAGAAAGGAGAGCAGCTGGGGTGACCAGCCGTCTAGGTTTCCCTGGAATTGAGGACTCTCTCAGGATGTGGGACTTAAAACGCTAAATCTAGGACAGTCGGGAGCCAGCCAGTCACACTGAGAGCAGATGATTTCTGAGTATAGACTGTGAAACCAGACAACCTGCCGTCACGTTTCTCCCACTGTCCTAGCTGTGTGCTCTTAGACAAGTTACTTAACCCGTCTGAGCTCTGGTTTTCTAATTGATAAAACAAGGACCCATCTTGTGAAGTGGTTTTCAGGACTGAATGAGCAAATACTGTACATACTCAATAAATAGTAGCTAGCAGCAGCATAATCCCAGGTAAAAATAAAAAAATTGTGCTTCTCTTAAATTCCCAGGGGACTCAAGCCCAAGAAGCTGCTATGATTCTCATAGCCATAGGGCCCACTCCTCTCGGGCTTCTCTTCTGGTCAGACAGTGAAGAACCTGCCAGCGATGCAGGAGACCCAGGTTCAATCCCTGGGTCAGGAAGATCCCCTGGAGAAG
Source organism: Oryx dammah (assembly GCF_014754425.2). NCBI lineage: Eukaryota > Metazoa > Chordata > Mammalia > Artiodactyla > Bovidae > Oryx > Oryx dammah. The sequence goes on from NW_024070206.1 coordinate 12,655,216, forward strand.
GAAATGGCTGCCCACTCCAGTATTCTTGCCTGGAGAATCCCATGGACAGGGGAACCTGGCCGGTTACAATTCATGGGGTCGCAAAGAGTCAGACACGACTGGGCAACTAACAAACTACTCCTCTTAGAAAAGACAACTTTTGTCTGCTCTTTGAGGCTGGGTCTAACAAGAAGGTCTTAGAACATCGTCAATGAAATTAAGAGCTAACCTGAGAAGTCAGACAGAGTGTCAGATAGCTGCAAGGATTTTAGCAAAATCCACACATATTTGAGATCTTCTCCCTTCTTGGGTAGGGCTTCCTGTAAGGGCTGCAGAGTCCTTCCTCTTGCCCTGAAAATTCCAATTAGGCTGTAGGCAGCAACTTCAAGACATCAGGCAACATTTTTGACTCTCCTTAAATTAAAAGCCAAGGAAGCAACAATCCAGCAAGAACAGCCAGAATTCCACCGCAAACCACAGTAGCTGTGTCTCCACCAACTTTCTTCACCCTCTCCTCCTGACATATTTTGGTTCTCTGCTCTTCACAGCTTCTCTGGCACCACACCTGGTTTTGATCCTGTCCCCACCATGTGCCATCCCACTCTTAACAGCTACAACCTCTTCTAAGTGACTTTTTCTTTTTATAAATATAATACAGCTTTACAGAAAGTAAACTTGAAATATTAAATATGTGAAAATAAGAAAGTAAAAATTATCTTGAAAATTCTACCAACTAGGAATGACCACCAAATGAAGTTGATGTTGATCCTTCCAGATGTAGAAAGGTAGATGGCAGATGACAGATGGAAAGATAGATAGACAGGTAGATGCCTGCATACGTGCATGCTGAGTTGCTTCAGTCGTGTCCAACTATTTGTGACCCTGTGGACCAGGCTCCTCTGTCTATGGAATTCTTCAAGTAAGAATACTGGAGTGGGTTGCCATGCCCTCCTCCAGGGGATCTTCCCAACCCAGGGACTGAACCCGCATCTCTTGAGTTTCCTCCACTGGGAGGTGGGTTCTTTCCCACTAGCACCACCTGGGAAGCCCCCAGATAGGTAGATAGATAGATAGATATAAATAGATGCTATGATGTCCATCCTTCCCTTCTTTCTTAAGAAAACCTTCGGTTTGAACCCAAATAAAATTCTATTTTCCACTTTCCCTTTCAACTAGGGATGGCCACAAAATGTGATCTGATCCAGGAGCTCTAAGCAGTTTGTTGGAGATTTCTCAGAAAGTTCCTTTCCTGACATAAGTGCTTCCTCTTCCTCCTTAAAAAAACAAACAAACAAACAAATTATTTATTTATTTGGTTTCTTGGGTCTTAGTTGTGGTACATGAGCTTAGTTGCTCCTCAGTATGAAGGATCTTAGTTCCCCAACCGGGGACTGAACTCATATGCCCTGCATTGCAAGGCGGATTCTTAACCACTGGACTACCAGGGAAGTCCCTTATTCCTCATTTTTCCTGTTTATCCCCCCTTGCCTGGGGTGTTTATACAGTTTATAATTTTAGGAAATGCTATGCTATGACAACCATCCATGGTGATTTCAATAGGACATATTCCTAGAAATGGACCTACCTGGAAAAAGGCTTGCAAAGTGTTTACACTTTTGATAGCTACTTGCTGAACTCGCTCAGGAATTGTTGTACCAATTTATACTCCTATCAATCATATATGAGTCCTTCGCTCACTTTCACTTCTGCCCCTGTTAAATCTTTGCCAGTTTAACAGGGAAGAATTTTATCATCAATGTGAAAACCTACATTTCTGGTAGTGCAACAGATTCAAACGGAGAAGGCAAAGGCAACCCACTCCAGTACTCTTGCCTGGAAAATCCCATGGATGGAGGAACCTGGTGGGCTGCAGTCCGTGGGGTCATGAAGAGTCGGACATGACTGAGCGACTTCACTTTCACTTTTCATTTTCATGCATTGGAGAAGGCAATGGCAACCCACTCCAGTGTTCTTGCCTGGAGAATCCCAGGGACAGGGGAGCCTGGTGGGCTGCCGTCTATGGGGTTGCACAGAGTCAGACACAACCGAAGCTTCTTAGCAGCAGCAGCAGCAGCAACAGATTCAAAAGCTTAGAAGTCTTCCTGCTATAAAAACACCTAGAAAGTCTAGATAAAAGATAATGAGCCCCTTCAAACATATTAGCTGAGATTTTACGTCAAAAAGAAAAAAAGGAAAATCTTGCAGCCAAAAAAGGGAGAGGAAAAGAGAAACCAAAGGAGGTGAGAGTGATACTGTGGCCATTCTGGGTGGAGTGGAGGTGGGACAGGGGTGAGGGGGGCGTGCTGAGAGCTTTGCGACCTGAAGAGCTTCAGATTTACTGTCCATTAACAGAGATAGGAGCCAGGCCTGAGGCCATAATGCATTGGAACTATTACTCCCACACGGAGCCAAGACCTTCTAAAGCGTATCCCCTCAATAAAATAGTGACACAGAAAATCATCTCCTCTCTTAAAAGGAGAGATAATAAGGTGGCTTATCTAACTTGTTCAGAGCTCTGATAGAAAATAATATCTCCCGTAACGATTTATAATGAGGGCCCTACATTTATCTAGATTTATAATTCAAATTTATACTACCTGCATGATCCGGTAAGCCCCCACCTCACCCTAGATAAGAGATTACTAACTCAGGCTGAAATTGCTGTGAGATTCAAATGCCATACCACTCTCCAGAGACCGCAGAGGAATTTCACAGATGAAACCCTGCAAAACATGAACTCACAAGGCAAAATTCAAATAAGCCACCACAAGTGAGAATCAGCAAACTCCCAATCACTTCAGATAATAGAATTGTCACATATATACCACTTTCCAAGAAACATGTTGTTAAGGTAAAATGCCTCATCTGTCCACGACCAATTCCTATTCAATGCTTTCTAACCAAAGTCTTAGTGAAAGATACACATTCATCAAATGTATAGATGATACATAACTTGAAGATATCACAGATTTTTCATACGCCGAATTACATGTTCGATAAGATTTTGTAAAGATAAAAAGATAGGCTAAAGCAACGAGATGAAATGTAACAGGGAAAAAATAAAATAAATTTCTGCCATGTTAATAATTATGAACGGCAGAGGACAGAACAGGAATACTTGGCTGAAAGTAATACAGGTGAGAAAAGACTAAGAAATGAGTGGAAAGGTGTGGCAGGCAGGGGGAGAGATGTGTCACAGAATAGCTATGCTTTTTTTTTTTTTTTTTGAGGTACAATTCACAAACCACAAGATTCACCCTTCTAAAGTGTACAACTTCACCATTTTTAACATATTTGCCAGGTTGTGCCACCATCACCACTGCCTAGTTCTGGAACATTTTCATCGGCCCCGAAAGAAACCCTGTCCACGTTGACAGTCACTGCCCCTTCTCCCTTCCTCTCAGCCTCTACAGCCATTAACCTACTTTCTGCCTCTGCGTGTTGACCTGTTCTGGATGTTACATATAAATGAAGTCACACAATATGAGGCCTTCTGTGTCTGGCTTCTTTCGCTTAGCATGAATGTTTTAGAGGTTCCGCCGTGTCATAGCACGTGGCAACATCTCAGGCCTTTTCTTGTGGCTGAATAGCGTCCCCTCGCTTGGATGTTCCATACTTGTTCATCCATCCGTTCTTAGCTGAGGAGCATTTGGTTTCTTTTCATTTTTTGGCTCTTCCAAAATAGAGCCAAATTATAAAATCTATTTATAATAGATTATTACGAACAATTCAGTTATGAACATTTGTGAACAAGTTTTCGTGTGAAAATATTTCCTCCTATTCAGTGGTTTGTCTTTTCACTTTCTTGATATCTTTTTTTGAAGCAAAAAAGTTTTTTTTTTTAATTTAATGATATCCAATTTATCTATTTTTTCACTTTTACGTTTGGTGTCATAGCAAAGAAACCATTGTCTCTACCAAGGCCACAAAAATTTACCCTTAGGTTTTCTTCTGAGAATTGGAGAAGGCAATGGCACCCCACTCCAGTACTGTTGCCTGGAAAATCTTGTGGACGGAGGAGCCTGGTAGGCAGCAGTCCATGGGGTCTCGAAGAGTCGGACACAACTGAGCGACTTCACTTTCACTTTTCACTTCCATGCACTGGAGAAGGCAATGGCAACCCACTCCAGTGTTCTTGCCTGGAGAATCCCAGGGACGGGGGAGCCTGGTGTGCTGCCGTCTATGGGGTCGCACAGAGTTGGACACGACTGAAGCGGCTTAGCAGCAGTTAGCAGCAGCAGTTTCTTCTGAGAATTTTATACTTTTAGCTCATACTTTTAGATCTTTGATCGATTTTGAGTTAATTTTTTCATATGGCATGAGGTGGGGTCCAACTTCATTCTGTTACATGGGATGGTCGGTTATCCCAGCACCATTTGTTGAAAAGACTACCCTTTGCCCATTGAATTGTCTTGGCTCTTGATAGTTACATTCAGTGTACTTGCCAGAAGGATCTCCCTCCCCTAAAAAGCCAAGAGAAACATAGAATTTGGTAATAGCATGCCCAGGGTACCAACACCTCTTCTCTGGGACTTGTATATCCATTGGTGCCTTATCATTTGGGTCATCTCTGTCAGTTCTCAAGACTTGGTTCTGAGTTGTACCTGGGTGTAAAAGACAGTTAAGACTTTGTATTCTCCAATGTTGTACAGAAATTTCAGGTTTTTTCAGCACCAGTGGTAGATATTATTTCTCTGAGTCACCAGCTACTTGTTCCCCATTAACAATTAAAATGCTAGGAAATTCCATCAGTTCAACATAGAGCTGGCTTTTCCCCAAAAGCAGCTGTTCAGGCTCCAGGAATCTGAAGTGACCTCAAGAGAACTTGGACCCAGGCCACATTGGAGAGAACACTTGGGGAGCCAAGTCTCCCACTTCTGGAAGACAGCCCACTGGCTCGGGAAAAGCAACATAGGTTACAGGGTAACTGGATTTACTTGGATGCTCTGGTTTTTTGGGTCTTTTCTTTGGTTAAAGCCACAGAGGTGCACACAGACAAGCCTCCCTGGATTGCTTGGATAACACCCTTCACCTAGATTTCCCAGCATTTTGTTTACATCTTTACTATGGTTTGATCACCATAGTATCGATCTCTGGTGGCCTTGGCCTGCAGCAGCTTAAAGGGTTTCAGTACCGGCCAGAGATTGAGGTTGGAGGTGGGTCACAACAGTGAAAACACTGAATCCTAAACATTAGACCAATCATCAGTGACAAGGCCCTGACTCTTTGGCTTTGCAGAAAAAGAATCCCCACAAATATGAAGAATACTGAAGTAAGTAGAGTGTTCATTGTTGTTGCTGTTGTTCAGTTGCTCAATCATATCAGATGCTTTGCGACCCCAAGGACTGTGTCACTCCAGGCTACCTTGTCCTTCACCATCTCCTGGAGCTTGCTCAGACTCATGTCCATTGTGTTAGTGATGCCATCCAACCATCTCATCCTCTGTCACCCCTTCTCCTCCTGCCCTCAATCTTTCCCAGCATCAGGGTCTTTTACAATGAATCGGCTCTTCACATCAGATAGTCAAAGTATTGGAGCTTCAGCTTTAGCATCAGTTCTTCCAATGAATATTCAGGGTTGATTTCCTTTAGGATTGACTGGTTTGATCTCCTTGCTGTCCAAAGGACTCTCAAGAGTCTTCTCCAGCAATACCATTCAAAAGCATCAGTTCTTCATCACTCAGCCTTCTTTATGGTCCAACTCTCACATCCATACATGACTGACTACAGGAAAAATCACAGCTTTGACTAGATGGATCTTTGTTGGCAAAGCAATGTCTCTGCTTTTTAATACATTGCCTAGGTTTTTCATAGCTTTTCTTTCAACGAGCAAGCACCTTTTAATTTTGTGGCTGCAGTCACCATCCACAGTGATTTTGGAGTCCAGGAAAATAAAATTAGCCATTGTTTCCACTTTTGTTCCGTCTCGTGCTGCGATTCATGGGGTCACAAAGAGTCAGACACGACTGAGCAACTGAACTGAACTGAACTGAACTGAATGGGACTAGAATGCCATGATCTCAGTTTTTTCAATGCTGAGTTTTTAACTAGCTTTTTCACTCTCCTCTTTCACCCTCCTCAAGAGGCTCTTTAGTTCCTCTTTGTTTTCTGCCATTAGAGTGGTATCATCTGCATATCTAAGGCTGTTGATATTTCTCCCGGCAATCTTGATTCTAGCTTGTGATTCATCCAGCCTTGCATTTCTCATGATGTATTCTGCATAGATGTTAAATAAGCAGGGTGACAATAGACAGCCTTGACGTACTTCTTTCTCAATTTGGAACCAGTCTGTTGTTCCATGTGCAGTTCTAACTGTTGCTTCCTGACTTGCATACAGATTTCTCAAGAGGCAGGTCAGGTGGTCTAGTATTCCCATCTCTTGAAAAAGTTTCCACAGTTTGTTGTTATCCACACAGTCAAAGGCTTTATCGTAGTCAATGAAGCAGAAGTAGATGGTTTTCTGGAATTTCTTTGCTTTTTCTATGATCCAGTGGATGTTAGCAATTTAATCTCTAGTTCCTCTGCCTTTCTAAATCAGTTTGCATATCTGGAAGTTCTTGGTTTACGTACTGTTGAAGCCTCGCTTGAAGAATTCTGCTAGCTTCTTTGGCAATCCTCTTTTTGTGTGATTGGAATGAAAACTGACCTTTTCCAGTCCTGTGGGCACTGCTGAGTTTTCCATATTTGCTGGCATAGTGAGTGCAGCACTTTAACAGCATCATCTTTTAGGATTTGAAATAGCTCAGCTGGAATTCCATCACCTCCACTAGCTTTGTTTATAGTAATGCTTCCTAAGACCCACTTGACTTCACACTCCAGGTATCTGGCTTTAGGTGAGTGATCACACCATTGTGGTTATTTGGGTCATTAAGACCTTTTTTATATAGTTAGTTCTTCATTCTTGTCACTTCCTCTTAATTTCTTCTGTTAGGTCTTTGCCATTTTAACATGGGCACAGTAAAGGACAGAAATGCAAGAACCTAACAGAAGCAGAAGAGTGTTTACTAGGAGAGCGAAAAAGTATAGTATATGTGGATAGACACACAGGCAGACTCAGAGAGAGTCGCACCCTTGTGGCAGTTTAAGTCACGTATATGGGGCATTTCTTCTGGGTTTCCTTTGCCCAATCATTTTGATTTGCCTGGTTCAGCATCTACATTTGGTATATCTCAGAGTCTTTCCATGTGTGCACACACATTTCTTAGCCAAGATGGATTCCACTCAAGAGGCCTATGGGTAATGAGCATCAGTTAGCATCACTCCCCTTTTGACCTCCACGGAGGCTTTCTGTGCATGAGAAGTCAGAGGGGTCTCCTGACTTGGAGAATAAGAAATGCTTGGTCTCTTTTCTTCTATCTGGGCAGGGGCCAGCTTCCTCTCTCAATTGTCCTGCTATTGATATTTTGGAATTCCAGTCCACAGGATACGAATCGCCAGTCATTTTACCCTGGGGGAGCTAACACATACAGAGAATTTGTTATGTGGCAAGAATTGTTCTAAAAACATTTAGGTCCATTTTACAGGGGAAGAAACTAAGTGTGTAAATAACTTTAGAAAAATCACACAACTTGTAAGGATTCAGATTCCTGGAGTCTGGCCCCAGATCCTTAATGGTTTAAGCACCCAGACTCAGAATCTGGACTCTTGGAGGACACGGTCTGCCTGCGCTGCCTTCTGCAGACCCACAGTACACGCACACTGAGGGCTGTCTAAGAATTGCAGACATCGTCCAGAACTAGAGAACGTCATAGCTCAACGTAAACATAGAGGTTGTCCAGTCCAGCCCTCTCATGTTACACATAATAAAAGCAAAATGCAGAGAGGGGAAGTGGCAAAGCTGGGACCAGAGTTCCAGGTTCTGGACTCCAGGCAAAGCATTTTCCCCTTCACTCTTGATCCATTTAATGCAAGAATGTCTACAATGTAAGGAACGTCTAGGTGAGCAGGGCCTGTGTCCTTGGAGGACACAGGAACACAGGATGTGCTTCCTGCCCATTTTCAACCCAAGTCACATGGTCCCCCAACTCAGGAGGTCAGCAGGGCCCCAGCAAGGCTCACTGCTGAGCTGTACCTCACAGGGAGGTGTACCAAATGCAACTCACGAGGTCCAACCGAAGTGCTCCCCTTCCTTCCTCCACCCCCAGGGGTGAGAAGCCGGCCTTAGAAACATAAACATGGGATTCCTGGGATAGTTCAAAGGAGTGTGGGGACTATGGGACAGAGAATAGTCAAAACGCTTAATGTAACCAAGCAGGACCCTATGAGGCCTTCCTGAAACAGGCCTTTCCCCATATCCTCTGCTTTAGCTCCTGTCTGAAGTACCTGTTGTTGTTGCTGAGTCACTAAGTGGTGTTTGACTCTTTATGACACTATGAACTGCAGCAGCCAGGCTCCTCTGTTCATGGAATTTTCCAGGCAAGTATACAAGTGTACTGGAGTTCAGATCAGTTCAGTCGCTCAGTCATGTCCGTCTCTTTGTGACGCCATGGACTGTAGCACTCCAGGCTTCCCTGTCCATCACCAACTCCCAGAGCCTACTTAAACTCATGTCCATCGCTTTGGTGATGCCATCCAACCATCTCATCCTCCATCATCCCCTTCTCCTCCCGCCTTCAATCTTTCCCAGCATCAGGGTCTTTTCTAATTAGTCAGTTCTTTGCATCAGGTGGCCAAAGTATTGGAGTTTCAGCTTCAGCCTCAATCTTTCCAAAGAATAGTCAGGACTGATTTCCTTTAGGATGGACTGGTTGGATCTCCTTGCTCCTGGAAGGACTCTCAAGAGTCTTCCCCAACTCCACAGTTCAAAAGCATCAGTTCTTCAATGCTCAGCTTTCTTTATAGTCCAACTCTAACAGCCATACATGACTACTGGAAAAACCATAGCCTTGACTAGATGGACCTTTGTTGGCAAGTAATATCTCTGCTTTTTAACACGCTGTCTAGGTTGGTCATAACTTTTCTTCCAAGGAGCAAGCATCTTTTAATTTCATGGCTACAGTCACCATCTGCAGTGGAGCCCCCCAAAATAAAGTCTGTCACTGTTTCCACTGTTTCCACTCCTTTACTTGCTCTTTAAAACTGCTTTGCCAAAACCCTTCTGGGAGCTTGAAGGTTTTCAGGGCATGAGCCACTTTGTCTCCTTTTCTGACCTTGTACTAAACCTTTCTCTGCTCCAAACTCCAGTGTTTCAGTTTGGCCTCACTGTGCTTCAAGCACGAAGTTAATAACTTGTGTTAACAGTAACACTGGTCTTACCACCATGCAAATTTCTCCAGAGAACTCCCAGCCCTATTTGGCACTTTCCGATCCTTATCTTAGTGGCACGCCTGCACAGTTAGAAGAAGACTGCTAGATTTCGCTGTACTGGGGGTTTAAGCCTAAGTCTCCAGCACACTGAGCCTGCCCCAGGCTGAAGACCGGCTCACTGCAGGGCTGGCCCCCTCATGCTCTGCTCCACACACTGTGTGCTAGTCACTGTTGCTGTCTCCTCATTCTGAATTGATCTTTAATAAAAGTAGGGCCACTCATTTGAAATCTGAGACGGTGACACATGGTATTAAGTGTTTTAAGGAGATAAGTGTTTCTCAGCTGGGGTAGTTTTGTTTCTCAGGGGATTTCTGGCAACACGGACAGACATTTTTAATGTCTGGGAGGCGCTGCTGGCATCCAGTGGGTTGTGGCCAGGGAGGCTCCTCAACACCTTACAAGGCACAGACAGCGCCCTCAGCAAAGAATCATCTGACCCATAACTTCGGTAGCATCGGGTCTCTAGATTCTAGAGTATGTTGGGGAAACGAGGGTAAGAGGAAATACAGTCAGTCAGTCAGTCATTAAGTTCACTCGCTCAGTCATGTCCGACTTTTTGTGACCCCATGAATCACAGCATGCCAGGGCTCCCTGTCCATCACCAACTCCTGGAGTTCACCCAAACCCATGTCCATCGAGTCAATGATGCCATCCAGCCATCTCATCTTCTGTTGTCCCCTTCTCCTCCTGCCCCCAATCCCTCCCAGCATCAGGGTCTTTTCCAATGAGTCAACTCTTCACATGAGGTGGCTGAAGAGGAGAAAGAGGGGGCAGTTATTTCAGATTAATCCAAGAAAAAGATAGTCCAAACTGCTGCCTTGGGTCCAGGCCAGGAGGTACAATTAGAAGCCCTAGGTTTGACTCAGAGAAGGCAATGGCACCCCACTCCAGTACTCTTGCCTGGAAAATCCCATGGATGGAGGAGCCTGGTGGGCTGCAGTCCATGGGGTCGCTAAAAGTCGGACACAACTGAGCAACTTCACTTTCACTTTTCACTTTCATGCATTGGAGAAGGAAATGGCAACCCACTCCAGTGTTCTTGCCTGGAGAATCCCAGGGACGGGGGAGCCTGGTGGGCTGCCGTCTATGGGGTCACACAGAGTCGGACACGACTGAAGCAGCTTAGCAGCAGCAGCAGGTTTGACTTGTCTGTGTGTTTGTGTAAATGGGAGATTGTCTATCTTTTCAAAAAGTCCTGTGTAATCGACTCCTTGCCTGTCATTCTTAGAGAGGCCTGCCAGCCCCGAGCAAGCACGTGAAGTGAACCTTGGCTGTGTGCTGCCCCAGTCTCGCCCCAGCCTCACCCAGGCTAATGAGTCATCCGGATGAAATGCCTGCGCACCTGGACTCCCAGGAAAGAAACCACGCACCCTGGGACCCTCCCTCCCTCTCCCCTCAGGAAGCTCTCCCAGGACCAAGGGGCCACCTCTCAGGCTCCACTGGAGTCTGGCCCACATCTGTGGACCAGGAGTGGTCTTGGGTAGAAATTCTTGGTAGTCAAGCTCTCCTGTGGGAAACACATCCTCCTCTCAGCCCCTACTTTTCAGCCAACACCTCATACTCTTTGTGTCGGACCTGATTCCCCTACCTTTGACCTACTTCCTCAGGCTGAAAGAGACAGGAAAATAGATGCAAGGTGTCACGTGGTAGGGAAAAAAGTTTACGGCACACCCACTTTTTCGGGCAAGTCCATAGCAAGGAAAATGAATAGCAAATTCATATATCAGGACCAGATTTTGATCTTAGAGTGACTCTGTTCTTTATCTCATGTGAATAAAGGTTTTATGGTTTGTTTTTTTTTAAGGCATTGATTCCCATCAATATATGGGAAAATATTTTGGTTGCCCTAGATACGTTTAATTTTGACATCATTTGTATTTTAGGGCAAGTGCCCAGATCAGATATGAGTTCTTATTGGCTAATCATACTTCACACCAGAATCTTGGAGGCATTGTTCTTCCTTGTTAAGGTTCTCACTAGAGGGCCATTTTCTGCAATCAATCCACTCGACAAACACTGGTGAAGCTCAGGTAAGGGCGAGGCCATGAGGACAAAAGTGAGTAAGCCGCAAATGCTCCCAAACTAGCACGCCATGGACTCATAAGTAGTGATGGTAACTCATTACAGCACAGTCTCAGCACACCCCATCAGCCTGCCCTGTAAGGAAGAGTCCCCTAAGTGACATTCTCACCCGATTTTGCCCTCTGTGGAGCCATTATCTGACCTGCCCCTGGAACAGCAAGCGGTGTTACTTCTGCAGGTGCCTAATAGATATATGTTGGATGAGACCAGGACTGTGTGAATATAACTAAAGCCAACAGAAAGAATTAATGAGACACAAAAGGAAAATAACTGTATAAATTCACTTAAGGGTACCTGGAGTTGTCAAATTCACAGAGATAGAACATCAAGCGGTGATTGCCAGGGGCTGTGGGGATGGGAGAATGTGGAGTTACTGCTTAACAGGTGTAGAATTTCCCTTTGGGAAGATAAAATTGTTCTGGAGAGGGAACACTCTTTGATATAAATTGAAGCAATATTTTTTTTTTGGCTCTGTCTCCCGAAGCAAAGGAAATAAAAGTGAAAATGAACAAATGAGACCTAATTAAACTTAGCCTTTGCACGGCAGAGGAAACCATGAACAAAATGAAAAAATCTACTGAATGGGAGAAAATATTTGCAAACAATATGACCGATCAGGGGCTAATATCCAAAATGCATAAATAGCTCATACAACTCAACATCAAAAAACCAAACAACCCAATTTGAAAATGGGCAGAAGTGAATAGATGTTTTCCTGAAGAGGAAATGCAGATGGCCAACAGGACGCTAATTATTAGGGAAATATAAATCAAAACCACAATGAGATACCACCTCACACTAGTCAGAGGGGATAGGATCAAAAAGAAAACAAATAACAAATGTTGGTAAAGATGTAGATAAAAGGGATCCCTCCTGCACTGTTAGTGGGAATTGGTACAGCCACAGTGGAAAACAGTATGGAGTTTCCTCCAAAAACTAAAAATGGAACTACCATATGACCCACCATTCCACTCTGGGTATATATGAAAACATTAATTTGAAAAGATACATGCAACCCAACATTCTTAGCTGCACTATTTATAATAGCCAGGATATGGAAGCAAACCAACTATTTATCAATAGATGAATGAATGAGTAAAGAAGATAGGGTGTATGTATACACACACACACACACACATATATATACACACACTACTCAGCCATGTAAAAGAACAAAATTTTGCCATTTGCAGCAACATGGAATGGACTTATTTCACCCTGCTAAGTGAAATAAGTCAGAGAAAGACAAATATTGTATGATACTACTTACATGTGGAATCTAAAAAATACTACTAGTGAATACAACAAAAAAGAAGAAAACTGACAGAGAAAACAAGCTAGTGGTTACCAGTAGGGAGAGGGAAGAGGGCAGCGGCAGTACAGGGGTAGGGGATTAAGAGGTACCAGTTAGTGTGTCTGAAATAAGCTGCAAGATGTATTGTACAACACAGGGAATATAAGCAATAATGACTGTAAAAGAAGTAGAACCTTTAAAATTGTGAATCACTATATTGTACAGTTGTAACATACTATATACTCAACTATACCTCAATTTTTAAATTTTAACTAATTAATTAATTTAATTTTGGCTGCCCTGGGTCTCCATTGCCATGTGGGCTTTCTCTAGTTGCGGCGAGCAGGGGCGACTCTTCTTGTTGCAGTGGCCTCCCTTGTTGCGGAGCACAAGCTCTAGGCGCAGGCTTCAGTAGTTGTTGCTTGTGGACTCTAGAGCCTGGACTCAGAAGTTGTGGTGCATGGGTTTAGTTGCTCCACAGCACGTGTAATCTTCCCAGACTAGGGATCAAACCCGGGTCTCCTGCATTGGCAGGCAGATCCTTACCCACTGCACCACCAGGAAAGTCCTATACCTCAATTTTTAAAAATGTTTTGGGTCAATATCTTGTAATAACCTATTATTGAAAAGAAATTGATAAAGGATGTATATATATATATATATATATATATATATATCTGAATCACTTTGCTGTACTAACCATAAACTAGCACAATACTGCAAATCAACCATAGTTCACTTTTAAAAAACATTCTGGAGATGGATAGTAGTGAGGGGGATGCAACAATGGAAATATTGTTAATTCCACAAAAATATAAATTTTGTATATTAAATCTGAATTTTTATTTTTTTATTTATTATTATTTTTTTAATTTATTTTTTGTTTTACTTTACAATTCTGTATTGGTTTTGCCATACATTGACATGAATCCACCACAGGTGTACATGCGTTCCCAAACATGAACCCCCCTCCCACCCCCCTCCCCACAACATCTCTCTGGGTCATCCCCGCGTTTTATTGTGATTTTATTTTATCACAGTAAAAATCAGTTAAAATTGAAAAAAAAAGAACAAGACAGCACTGGGGAAAGAGATAGCTGAGATAAAGTTGCTCTAAAGACACTCTAGCTGTTTCCCAAGAATTGATGCTTTCAAATTGTGGTGTTGGAGAAGACTCTTGAGAGTCCCTTGGACAACAAGGAGATCAAACCAGTCAATCCTAAAGGAAATCAACCCTTAATATTCATTGGAAGGACTGATGCTAAAGCTGAAGCTCCAATACTTTGGCCACCTAATGCCAAGAGCCAACTCATTGGAAAAGACTCTGGTTCTGGGAAAGATTGAGGGCAGGAGAAGAAGTGGGCGACAGAGGATGAGATGGTTGGATGGCATCACTGACTCAATGAACAAGAGTTTGAGCAAGCTCCAAGAGATAGGGAAGGACAGGGAAGCCTGGCAGGCGTGCTGCAGTTCGTGGGGTTGCAAACTCAGACACGACTTAGCGACTGAACAACAACTTTATCTGTGCAGATAAAATTTATAGTGAAGAATGTGGCCTGGTTCTTAGACTTTAGACTTACTTCAAACCTCTGGGTTCCCTGGCTTCACACACCTGGGGTTTATCACATCGTGATCTGATCCTTCACGAAGGTCTGGGCTGACACTCCTATGACCCCCAAGGTTCCAAAGAACCTTTGCCTTCAAGAAGCTTGTCTGCTCAAGATGAGATACTAGGATGAAAGTGCTTTAAGAATCATGAGTGTCATGGAAGTTATTTTAGAATGTAGATAGGCTCCTGGGCAGAGACTTCCATTCCTCTCTCTCTGTCTAAGGTCTGGGGACATGAGGCTCCTTGCAGGCAAACTGCCCCCACCCCCCTCCCACGCACCCACCCACCCCTACTGCTCCTTCGTTATGTTATCTGTAGAAGTGGGCTTGGGCCTCAGTGCCACAGTCTGACTTGAGCGCCCCATTCCCAACATATTTCAGTGACACTTGTCCTCTCCCAATGACCCCAGGTGAGTCCAGTGAGGACCCTCCTTGAGACCCCCCAGACTCCTTCCTCCTTCCTTCCAACTAAAAAATCAGCACACGCGACTATACTCACACACCTGCTTTCTCTGTTCCACAGTAGTCGCTGGTGTCGACGCTGTATGGTCACCTGCCCTTGATCAAAGCTCCTGCCGGCCGTTTTGAACGCAGGCAGGGAGAGGTCAGAGGCTGAGTCTCATTCAGTGTGTATTTCTGTGCAGCCAGACGGACTCCAGGAATTAATTAAATCACCAGATCAGACTGCCGGCCTTTCTTTCCTCCTCTTCTGCTTTGGGCTCCCCTCCCCATTCAAAGAGCTTCCCAGGTGGTGCTAGTGGTAAAGAACCCCCCAGCCAATGCAGGAGACCTAAGAGACATGGGTCCTATCCCTGGGTCTAGGAAGATCCTCTGAAGGAGGAGCACGGCAACCCACTGCAGTATTCCTGTCCGGAGAATCCCCTGGACAGTTGTGCCTGACGGGCTACAATCCACAGTGTTGCAAAGAGTCAGACACAACGGAAGCGACTTAGCATGCACACTCGCCCCATTCAGAAGGCCCCAGGCCTTCAGGCCTCATCAGCTTAAGCTTTGGCCCCTGAAGCCTGTCTGAGGGGCTAAGCTGGCCGCAGAGGAAGCCCCAGGCACCCAGGCCTCCCCAAGAATGCTGGGCCAGCAGGGCGAGGAGGAGGCAGAGAGAGAGGAAGTAGGCTGTCTGACTCTCCAGGGCTACCTGAGTTCAACTCCCCAGGAGAAAGGGGGATTCGAGGCCTGGGGTTGAGGGGTCCTCGAGATATTTCTGGATCCCGTCTTCCTCCTCTTCAGCTCCACTCACCCTCCATCCCTGTGAGCTCTCCCTCAAGCCCAGGGTGGGTGTGCATCCTCCCTTCTTAGCTCCCAGGGTTCACAATTTCCAGCAAGCCTGACTGCCCCAGGAGAAGAGAGAGAGGCTGGGAGCACGGAAAGAGCTCGAAGCCCTGAGGATGTTCCTTGGCATCCCCACAACCCCCCTGCTGAGGGCCGTGTGAGGGGAGCTGCGGGGGGCAGAGCTGGGGCACCCCTTCCTCTAGACACCATGGTACCATCAACACAGCCAGGGCAGGAAAGAAAAAGAGGTGAGGGACACTGGCGGTGTTGCCATGGTAGAGCCATCTTTTACGTTCTAAATAAAAATCCAAAGGGGGGGAAAAAAAAAGCAAAACTCATGATGTTATTTTTGCAGCTATGACCCAAACCTGGGGAGCCGGTCAGGGAATGGGGGACAGAGGGTGTCACTGAATTCCTGGCCCAAGAAGCCAGGCCCCAGCCTGGACACGGCAGCTTGGCAACGCGACCCGCTTCTCACCAGGGCCTGCACAGAAGGGAGGCTGAGACCCCAGCGCCAGCCCCGCCTCCTGCCCCGGAGACCCCACAGCCGCCTTTCCCGGACTCTGAATTTTGGATCCTCCAATGGGCCTCCCATCAGTTTGGCCTTGGACCAGCCTGAGCGGAGGCGCACGCGGCTGCTGTCTCCTCATGTCCCAACCCCACCACGCCTCCCTCCTCTCGCCACTCCCGCCCTGAGACAATGCGACAACGCTCTGCTGCAGAGCAGCACAGATGGGCCCGACCGCACTGGCAGTCCTGAGGCCGTCATGGAAAGAAACCAAGAGGGAACAAGAGGCACAGTGCATGCCCAGCCCCACCTCGGCCCTGGAACGTGAGCTGGAGGGCTGTGCATGCGATCACACAGGAGAACGCGCTGGAACACGACACAGCCCTGCCCTTCTGCAAATGACCAGAGCCCAGGGCCACGCACGGCAGGCCCTTCCCCGCTCCCTTGCAGACGGCAGCGCTGGCCAGGCTCCCCAAGCTTGAGCTCTATCAAAAAGCTCTATCAAAAAGACCCAGGAGGGAGCTTGTTGACCTTCGGACTGTGCTCTCGGCCCAAGAAGAGAGCCCAAACTGGCAGTCATTCTCACTCTCTCATATCCGGCCAAGGAGCCCTGGAGCAGAGAAAGTGGAGGATCTAAGGGGAGCCACGCTTAGGGCAGCCCCGGGTGTGCCTCTTAAGAGGAGTGGGCCTTAAGGACTTGATAGCTTGTCTCAATCTCCTTTTCCATATCTGTAAAATGAGCCTAATAACACCCCACCGGCTGACTGTATTAAAGGAGAAAATAAACAAGTACTCCCTGATCTGAGTTACAATTATGGCAATGATTATCCAGTTGCTTGGTTAATCAACATAAATTTATTGATCACCTACTATATGCCAAGGACATGCTCCACATTGCCTCATCTTATCTTCACAACAACTCTAAGAAGAAGGTATTATTCTTCCCTTTTTACAGACAAGGAAATGGAGGCTGGGCAGCCAGGTTAATCATTTGCTCCAAGTTACATTGCCAGTAAGTGAAAATTCTTGCAGGTGTGGGGCCTCCAAAGCCCATGCTTTTTGTACCAAAGGCCTCTGCCCGGATCTCTAGAGCATAAAACATGCACAAGAGACAGGACACACGTGGGTGGAATCAATGAAGATAAGGTTAGTATGAGCAGGTGTAGACTCAGGCTGGAGGAGTTCAAACTCCGAGGAAATTCAGGTGTGCAGATGGCAGAAATCAGGTCCACTGTCCAGTGAGCCTGGAGACACCTGGGGCCAAGGTGAGGGCTGGGTGATAGCCTCTGGTAAAGGGCTCCTGTTGGGAAGGGGAGTGAAGGGGGCTGGGTCAGTGCAACAGTTTACAGAGGCCCAGGGGACAAGTGTCTGTGAATGTTCTGCTAGAAGCTGTGACGGCCCCACTCCCCACCCCCACCCAGGGCACAATTACAACTCAGCCAGGTTCGCCTTCATTTTCTGCAGCTTCCCCATCTTCACCCTCTATCCCCTTGGGGGTTCCCTCCTATCTAAGCACCCAAAGTTTCCAGGTTCCCCCCTCCTTCCTTGGTCCTCCACCCCTAGAATCGTCGAGGGCAGCCTCCCCAGCTATTTTGGCATCAGGGACTGATTTCGTGGAAGACAATTTTTCCATGGACTCGGGGTAGGTGTGGTGGTTTGGGGATGATCCAAGTGCATTTATCACACACTATTTCTCATCTAATGCCTCTGCTTATCTGACAGGAGGAAGCAGTCTGAGGCCCAGAGGTTGGGGACCCGTGTCCTAGGGCACCTCTAAAAACACATATATGGACCCTAAGTTAGAAATTCCATTTCAGCTGGTCTGGAGGAGGTGAAGAAGGCTGATGATCACCTGAGAGAGAAAAGAACTTGCCCAGGGCAGCAGGGAGGCCTGGACTCCCCTAAGCCTTCCTAACTTGGAGCTCAGTTCCTGCAGGTTGAAATCACAAGCGCATGCAGGGAGCCTAGGGGGGTGCTGGGGGGCAGGGGAGGGGTGGGCACCAAGACAAGCACTTGCCCACAATTATCTTCTCGTGACGGGACTTCCAGGTCAGAGCTCTTCTCTTGGCCTCGCTCTGTCCCTCAGTGACGACCACCACCGCTTTCTACTGGATGTAAAAATCATGTTCCTTGGCAAAGTCTGACTTTTGGATTTCGAATTCCCAGATGGCTTGGTGGTAAAGAATCCACCTGCCAATGCAGGAGACACGGGAAATCTGGGTTCAATCCCTGGGTCAAGAAGATCCCCTGAAGGAGGGCATGGCAACCCACTCCAGTTTTCTTGTCTAGAGAATCCCATGGACAGCGGGGCCTGGAGGAAGTGAAGAACAGGGAAGCCTGGCAGGCTACAGTCAAAGAGCTGGACAAGACTGAGCGTGCACACAGTGAAAAATACTTCTTTGAGAGCCAGGCTGAGTAGCGCCCAAAATACGTTTTCAAATTCCTGTGGACTACAAAGCCTGTAAATAGAACTTGATGCCACTCAGGTCAGCCCTGAGGGCCCTTAGCCTTGGTTTCCAGGTCTTGAATTGAAAATAAACACTAATAGGGCTTCCCTTGCGGTCCAATGGACAGGACTCTGCACTTTCACTGCAGGGGATCTGGGTTCTATCCCTGGCCAGGGCACTAAGACCCCACATGACATATGGTGAGGCCAAAAGATAGCAGAAGAAAAAAAGAAAGAAAATAAATACTAATAATATCTAACTCACAAAGCTTTAGCAAGGATAACTAGAAATGATGCTCACAAAGAGCAATGCTTGACAGAGGAATTAGCTCTCAGTCCTCTCATAAACACTCAGGATCTGCTGCAGGCAGATCTGATGAGGAGAGGACACGGGCCCTGAAGATGCTCCTGTGTTCACAGGGCTCCCCGCCGAGGGGGAACTCAGGCAGTTAGAGAGGCGATTAGTACACAGAGAGCCGGGGGCCCCGGGTACACAGCAGGGACACACCTAACCCATCTGAGAACACACATCAAGAAGCTTCCATGAGTCAGATTGAAGGGGAAGGGAGGCCAGGCAGCCCTGAAGGAAGAGTGAGTACAAGGAAACCCAAGTAACTGCAAGTTACAGCTGAAACAGGAACAGTGCCTTGGTTTCCCAGGGCTGCTGTAACAAATTAGCACAAACTCGATGGATTCAAATGACAGAAATTGATCCGCTCACAGTGCTGCCAGCGAGAACTCCAAATCAAGGCACCATCAGAGCCAAACTCCCCTCAGGAGACTCTAGGGGAGAATCCTTCCTCATTTCTTCCTAGCTTCCAGGGGTCCTGGCCATCCTTGATGTTTGTAGCTACATGACGCTAATCTCTGCCTCTTCTCTCTGTGTCTCTTCTTCCCATGAGGATGGTTGTCATTGGCCTTCTGTTCAGTTCAGTTCAGTCGCTCAGTCGTGTCCGACTCTTTGCGACCCCATGAATCGCAGCGCACCAGGCCTCCCTGTCCATCACCATCTCCCGGAGTTCACTCAGACTCACGTCCATCGAGTCAGTGATGCCATCCAGCCATCTCATCCTTGGTCGTCCCCTTCTCCTCCTGCCCCCAATCCCTCTCACCATTCCTTCCAAAGAAATCTCAGGGCTGATCTTCAGAATGGACTGGTTGGATCTCCTTGCAGTCCAAGGGACTCTCAAGAGTCTTCTCCAACACCACAGTTCAAAAGCATCAGTTCTTCGGTGCTCAGCCTTCTTCACAGTCCAACTCTCACATCCATACATGACTACTGGAAAAACCATAGCCTTGATTTGATGGACATTTGTTGGCAAAGTAATGTCTCTGCTTGGCCACCTAATCCAGAGTGAGCTCATCTCCATCATTAATTACACTTGCAAAGACCTTATCTCCAAATAAAGTCATGTGCTGAGGTTCCCAGGGGATGTGACTTTGAGGGGATCATGATTCAAGCCATCACAGAGGGCAGGGGTGGAAGTGGAGAGAGATGAGATTCTCAGAGGTAGGCTGGGGACACACACAAACCCTGGACTTCATTCAGGGACATTTGTGACAGGTGGGAACATTTTAAAATTTAAGTTTTTGAGAGATGTGCTGCCTGCGGGATGGAAGGCAGACCCTTCCGTCTAAGAACAGAGTTGGATGTTCACAGCAATTCGGTGAGAAGTACTGGTAACTCTCGACAGTCAGTGGGTTTGGTGGTGATCTGGAAGTGGGAAGAAGGAAAGAAGCCACATCGCATTCTCCAGTTTCTGACTCGGGGAGCTGAACGAAGGCACCTGGCAAGAGGAAGGAGATGGGAGACCCAAGTGAGATGCTGAGGTTTCGAGAGCTCGGGGGAGCTCTTGGGGCTATGGAATGAGCCCATGGAAGGACCCAGCACCATGAAAAGAGAACAATGTGTAGTGTGGGGAGAGAAGGAGGCTCAGACCAGGGAAGACCAGGGCTCGGGCTGAGGCAGGGCTCACAACAAAGACTCGGGAGGAGGGGAGAGAGGCCAGGGCAGCAGGCAGTCACACGGAGACAGTGGCGGTCCTTTCCCTGACCCTCGCGTCCTGTCCAGTTCACTTTCCACTTCGCTGCGGTGAAGTACTTGACCTTTCCTGGGATGATGGGAGACTAACCTCACAGGGCAGACTGTACAGTTCCCTGTTTATTTACTCAAGCACGTTCTGTGCTGTTACCTAACCGCAGCCTGGACTGGGCAACCCTGGTTTCACCTCTGTCAGCTTCTTTCAGCCTCAGACCCCTGAGTTATCCAGAGCCTCCCATCGCGTCATCTCTGGCAAAGAGCCCACACCCTCTGTCTGCTCCCTCCAATAGGGCAGACGTTAGGCCCACGTGGGCTAATATTGATTGCCTGAGATGGGGCTGGTCTGATTGGAGACGTGCTGTAAGTAAAAATTACATGCACATTTCAAAGACTCAGCCTGAAAATCAACGTCAAATATCCCATGAATAATTTTGCATTGATTACATGCTAAATCTACATTTTTAATATATTGAGTTAATTAAAATATATTATTAAGATGAATGTCACGTATTTCTTGGTACTTTTTTAAAACTTTTTTTTTTGGACATGTATACACTGCTATATTTATTTATTTTTGGCTGTGCTGGGTTTTCTCTTGCTGCACGCAGGTTTTCTCTAGTTGCGGAGAGTAGGGGCTGCTCTCCAGTTGCCACACACGGGCTTCTCATTCCAGTGGCTCCATTTGTGTGCAGAGCACAGGCTCTAGGTGCACAGGCTTCAGCAGCTGCACGTGCTGGCTCTAGAGCATGGAGGCTTTAGTAGTTGTGCCACAGGCTTAGCTGCTCTGCAGCATGTGGGGTTTTCCCACACCAGGGTTCAAACCCATGTCCCCTACATCGGCAGATGGACTCCTATCACTGTACCACCAGGGAAGCCCTGCACTTTTTTTAAAACCTAACATTACCCATGTGAGTGAAAGTGAAAGTCGCTCAGTTGTGTCTGACTCTTTGCAACCCCATAGACTGTATGGTCCATGGAATTCTCCAGGCCAGAATACTGGAGTGGGTAGCCTTTCCCTTCTCCAGGGGATCTTCCCAACCCAGGGATCGAACCCAGGTCTCCCCCATTGCAGGCAGATTCTTTACCAGCTGAGCCACAAGGGAAGCCCTTACACACGTGGCTTGCATTATATTTCTTTTGGGTAGTACGGCCCTGAGACCTTTCTTGATGTCACAGTTTACTTGACACAGAACGGTTTCCAGAGCCCACCTGGCGCAGGACACGAGAGGGGAGAACGGCATGCTGTATGTTGCGTCTGGTTTTTCATGTTCTCATTTTATTTCTCAGAACTCACATGATTCCCTCTCACTCCCCTAACTTTTTTTCTCCTAACTTTTTAGATGAGAAAACCCGAGGTCAAAATTTAACTTACATCGCAGTTCCTGTATTTTTTCCAGTAATACAATGTTGTCAAGTCTAATGGTGTTAATAGTGTTTAAGGAACCCCCTTCAGTTCAGTTCATTCACTCAGTTGTGTCCGACTCTTTGCGACTCCACGAACTGCAGCACGCCAGGCCTTCCTGTCCATCACCAACTCCTGGAGTCCACCCAAACCCATGTCCATTGAGTCGGTGATGCCATCCAACCATCTCATCCTCCATCATCCCCTTTTCCTCCTGCTCTCAATCTTTCCCAGCATCAGGGTCTTTTCAAATGAGTCATCTCTTCACATCAGGTGGCCAGAGTATTGGAGTTTCAGTTTCAACATCAGTCCTTCCAATGAACACCCAGGACTGAATTCCTTTAGGAAGGACTGGTTGGATCTCCTTGCAGTCCAAGGGATTCTCAAGAGTCTTCTCCAACACCACAGTTCAAAAGCATCAATTCTTCGGCACTCAGATTTCTTTATAGTCCAACTCTCACATCCATACATGACCACTGGAAAAACAATAGCCTCAACTAGACAGACCTTTGTTGGCCAAGTAATGTCTGTGCTTTTGAATATGCTGTCTAGGTTGGTCATAACTTTCCTTCCAAGGAGTAAGCGTCTTTTAATTTCATGCCTGCAATCACCATCTGCAGTGATTTTGGAGCCCCCCAAAATAAAGTCTGACACTGTTTCCACTGTTTCCCCACCTATTTCCCATGAAGTGATGGGACCAGATGCCATGATCCTAGTTTTCTGAATGTTGAGCTTTAAGCCAACTTTTTCACTCTCCTCTTTCACTTTCATCAAGAGGCTTTTTAGTTCTTCTTCAATTTCTGCCATGAGGGTGGTGTCATCTGCATATCTGAGGTGATTGATATTTCTCCTGGCAATCTTGATTCCAGCTTGTGTTTCTTCCAGTCCAGCGTTTCTCATGATGTACTCTGCATATAAGTTAAATAAGCAGGGTGACAATATACAGCCTTGACGTACTCCTTTTCCTATTTGGAACAAGTCTGTTGTTCCATGTCCAGTTTGAACTGTTGCTTCCTGACCTGTATATAGGTTTCTCAAGAGACAGGTCAGATGGTCTGGTATTCCCATCTCTTTCAGAATTTTCCACGGTTTATTGTGATCCACACAGTCAAGGCTTTGGCATAGTCAATAAAGCAGAAATAGATGTTTTTCTGGAATTCTCTTGGTTTTTCCATGATCCAGCGGATGTTGGCAATTTGATCTCTGGTTCCTCTGCCTTTTCTAAAACCAGCTTGAACATCAGGAAGTTCACGATTCATGTATTACTGAAGCCTGGCTTGGAGGATTTTGAGCATTACTTTACTAGCATGTGAGATGAGTGCAATTGTGCGGTAGTTTGAGCATTCATTGACATTGCCTTTCTTTGGGATTGGAATGAAAACCGACCTTTTCCAATCTTGTGGCCACTTCTGAGTTTTCCAAATTTGCTGGCTTATTGAATGCAGCACTTTCACAGCATCGTCTTTCAGGATTTGAAATAGCTCCACTGGAATTCCGTCACCTCCACTAGCTTTGTTCATAGTGATGCTTTCTAAGGCCCACTTGACTTCACATTCCAGGATGTCTGGCTCTAGATGAGTGATCACACCATCGTGATTATCTGGGTCATGAAGATCTTTTTTGTACAGTTCTTCTGTGTATTCTTGCCATTCTTAACATCTTCTGCTTCTGTTAGGTCCATACCATTTCTGTCCTTTATCGAGCCCATCTTTGCATGAAATGTTCCCTTGGTACCTCTAATTTTCTTGAAGAGATCTCTAGTCTTTTCCATTCTATTGTTTTCCTCTATTTCTTTGCATTGATCACTGAGGAAGATTTTCTTCTCTCTCCTTGCTATTCTTTAGAACTCTGCATTCAAATGGGTATATCTTTCCTTTTCTCCTTTGCTTCTCACTTCAGTTCTTTTCACAGCTATTTGTAAGGCCTCCTCAGACAACTGTTTTGCCTTTTTGCATTTCTTTTTCTTGGGGATGGTCTTAACTCCTGTCTCCTGTACAATGTCACGAACCTCCATCCATAGTTCCTCAGGCACTCTGTCTATCAGATCTAGTCCCTTAAATCTATTTCTCACTTCCACTGTACAGTCATAAGGGATTTGATTGAAGTCATACCTGAATGATCTAGTGGTTTTCTCCACTTTCTTCAATTTCAGTCCGAATTTGACAATAAGGAGTTCATGATCTGAGCCACAGTCAGCTCCTGGTTTTGTTTTTGCTGACTGTATAGAGTTTCTCCATCTTTGGCTACAAAGAATATAATCAAGCTGATTTTGGGGTCGACCATTTGGTGATATCCATGTGTAGAGTCTTCTCTTGTGTTGTTGGAACCCCCTTAGACAGTAATAATCATGATCTCATTATGTACATAAAATGTCTTATATCATTTACATCATCCCATTGGCTCCAAAAAGAAAAAAAACCTTAAGACTTCCAGCATAAAATATTTTCATTTAAAAATTTTGTTTATACACAGTAGAAAATTAAAAAGCACAAAGAAATGAAAAAGTCAGCCTCCCACCCGTGACTTGCTCCCTCTTGCCACTCTCTGCTTCTCCCTCCTCCCTCCACCCCTAGGAGCAACACACCCTTTGTATCTTCTTAGTGCTGGTGATGCACAAACAGAAGCAAACGTGTGTAGACATATGGCCATTTTTTAATTAGCTATTCAGGACTTTATTATTATTATGCTACTATTTTAACCATTTTAACTGCATGGCTCACTGACACTAAGTACATTCACATTGTTATGCAACTCTCACCACATATATAGGCATTAAAAAAAAACCAGCTTAAATATCAGCAGACTATACCCACATTCCACATGTTAACGTTTGTACTTAGCACCTTATCTTGGAGAATATCAGTACATCAAGGTCTGCCTTTAACTGATATGTCATATTTATATGAAAAGAATTTTATAAATCACAAAATACATTCAAATCAGGAAACTAAGTTCAAGGAACACCAGTTTTCCTTGACCGTGACAATGACAGAATGAGGGTGGGACCCAGGCTGACTGATTCCGAGCCTGCTTGGACTGGAATCTCCTTGACCTTCCCCATGTTCCCAGCTATGAAGGAACAGAAGCAGTTCCTGACCCACCTACTTGAAGCTGATGTGGAGATTGAAAGACCTAGTAAAACCTAGAAAGTACAGTTCAAACAAGAAGCACCATCATTACTGTCATTGTAACTTTTTTTCTTAACGTTTTTCACTGTGGTAAAAGTCACATAATATAAAACATACTCTTTTAACCAAGTGTAACTACAGAGTTCAGTGGCCCTAAGTACGTCCACATCCTTGTGCAACTCTCACCATCATCTACCTCCTGAATTTTTCACCTTCCTAACCTGAAACTGTCCCCATTAAAACACTAAGTCCCCGTTTCCCTCCCCCCCCCCCCCCCCCCCCCCACCCCCCAGCCCCTGGCATCCACCAATGTACTACTGACTGTATGAATTTGATTATTCTAGGTACCTCTAAAAGCGAAATCAAACAGTATTTGTCTGCATCTAATAAATATATTTATTTTTAATGTATTTCCTACATACAGATTGTACCTTCCTTTTGTTCCCCTTGTGCTTTGTAGGTTCTCATTGGTTATCTATTTTATACATAGGAGTATACCTTTGCTAATCCCAACATCCCAGTTTATCCCATCCCCACTTCCCCCTGAGTCACACCTTGGAGAAATTTCAGCAAAATAGGGGAGGGCAGGTGTATTGGGGCAGGGGGACTCTTCCTTCCTTCGAATCACACCGTCCCTGGGCCTGTACTACTGGCCCCCACCCAGCCCTGCTCTAGATCCTGGCTGCCTCCTTAAGAAGGTTTGGAATGTTCTGAAGGGCTCAGGTATGATGGCTGAGACCCTCATCTATTGGGGAGGAGGTGGCCCCCAAGGACAGGCTTCCTCAGGAAGGAGAAGCTATTCACAGAACCGAGACATAAACACAGACAGAGACAGGCCCTGGAAGTCTGGAGCAAGGTGAGTGGAAAAGTGTCCTCAGCCCAGGAGTGGCTGGTGGTTTATGTACAGCCGGCCGCAGGCTGACATTTTCCAGGCCCGGGCCCAGCACGGGAAGCTGACTGCACCCACCAGCACAGCTCTGGCCCAGACACCAGGAGGAAGGTGAGCGACGGGAACTGTGAGGAATCTGCCTGGCCCAGGGGTCTGGTTTGCACTGCCCATGCGAGCAATCAACTGCTTAAAGGGGGGCTGCCTCATTTCACGTTGTGGCCTTGCCCACAGCCTTTGCTTCTTAATTGTTCCTGGGTCTCCTCTGGCAATCAGGGTCTTGGGAGGGAAAAGGAGGGGGAGACGGAGGAGACAAATCTCCTAGGAAGAAAAAGCAAACCCAGACTTAGCCAGGCTAAATCCAGCCACTGGCCAACCAGCCTGGATGTGGCCCACATGTCTTCCCAACTTTTCCAAGATGGCCCCATGGCCCGCAGACGTGCAAGAAAGTTATGCTTACTCTGTGTGATCGCAAAGACTGAGCTTCCCCAGGAAGGTTCTGGAGTCTGTTAGAAGAGCCCATGAGGCACAGATCTCCAGAAAATGCACCTAACCTTGGCTCCTCTCCTTGGCAAAGATTCACACTGCCTCCGCCCAGAGAGGTGGAAGGCCAGTCCACTCATCCTGTTTATAGAAAAGTGGCAGGGAGGGCAAGAAGACAAGTCCCAGCCTCTAACAAGGCTTCTCTCCAGCCTGCCCTGTTTGTGCAGTTCCTTGCCACACTCAGTCAACCGTTCTTTCTTCCTAAAGCCAGTCTGTCAGTGTCAGCCAGTCAGTGATCTACGCAGCTGGTCCTAAGAAAGAAGCAAGCATGCAAGGCTAAACATTCAAAGCAGACACGTTGCCGAGAGTCATCCACTTAACAAAGAAGTTAATTACGAAATTTCTCTGAAGAGACAACTTTCCTAGAGCAGATAAGACACAACTTTATTTATGTCGTGTCAATGTATTCACAAAAACTTTTTTGGTATAAACCTAGAAAGGTGTGTATGCTTGAATATAAATGCATTGGTTGTGCTGTCTTTTTTAAAATGATTGTATTTATTTATTTAGGCTGTGCTGAGCCTTTGCTGCTCGAGCTCTTCTCTAGTTGCAGAGAGCAGGGGCTGCTCTCTCGCTGGGGTGAGCTGGCGTCTCTGCGGTGTCTTCTCTTGCTGCGGAGTACAGGCTCTAGGGCAGTCAGGCTTCAGGAGCTGCGGCAAGTGGGCTCAGTAATTGCGGTTCCCGGGCTCTAGAGCACAGGCTTCATTGTTGTGGCCCACTGGCTTAGTTGCTCTGAGGCATGTGGGATCTTCCCAGACCAGGGATTGAACCCATGTCTCCTAGATTGGCAGGCAGATTCTTTCCCACTTAGTCATCAGGGAAGCCCTCGTGTTATTTTTCAGTTCTCAGGATAAAAACTTGACTTGGGCAGGTTTAGGGATGGTATCATTATTTCTAGCATTCAGGTCAAGAAAGTGAGACTCCGTGTCTAAGCAAAGACAGGCATTCCTAAGGTTCCACAATGACCGGCTGACGGTTCTGTTTCTCAGCCTGCCAAAATCCCACTGTTGTCCCTGCGCTGTTTACTGAAAGTGGAGTAGAGGGTGCCAGGGGCTAGGATGAGGAGGGAAAGGGGCGATATTACTTACTTTGTGAAGAATCTCTATTTGGGATGATGGAAAAATTCTGGAAATGGATAGTGGTGACGACCGCAAAACATTATAAATGTACTTAGCATATACTGAATGTACACTCCAGTTCAGTTCAGTCGCTCAGTCATGTCCGACTCTTTGCGACCCCATGAATTGCAGCATGCCAGGCCTCCCTGTCCATCACCAACTCCTGGAGTTCACTTAGAATGATTAAAATGGTAAACTGCATATATATATATATGTATATATATATCCCTTGTGGCTCAGATGGTAAAAAATCCGCCCGCAATGCAGGAGACCTGGGTTCGATCCCTGGGTTGGGAAGACCCCCTGGAGAAGGGAAAGGCTACCCACTCCAGTATCCTGGCCTGGAGAATTCCATGGACTGTATAGTCCATGGGGTCACTGAACAACTCCACGTACAAGACTCTGGGCTGTGTGCTGTGAAGTGGGGAAAGGAGACAGGGTCAGCACCTTCTGTGAGCTCCTAAGTCAGCTTGATAATGTGTGAGATAACTGCCACGATGCAACCTCTCTGGGAAACGCATAGAAACCACCTCCGGCCGAGGGAGGGCTCCCAGAGCTGGACCTAGATGGGCTGGTAGGACGTGATCAGTGTCTGAGGAGGAAGTGGGTGCACCACACCTGTGGGGCAACTGATACCTGGGACCGATGGCCTTTGGAACATCCAGAGGAGCAGCGAGAGGTGGGCAGAGAGCAGGTCAGTCTGAGAAGAAGATCTGAGTGAGGGCAGAGAGGCGAATGAGGCTGGACGGGACGCTGGAAGTGGACAGTAGGGTGTCCACCGGACTCTGGGAACCTGGAGATTCCAAATGTGCCCACTAGCTTCCTGCCACTTCCAAAGTGAGCGGTAGATGGGCTGCGTATAGCTGGGTTTTTCTAATGTGGGGAATGTGTCCAACAAAGATCATCTGTGGCCCACTTAGCTAGTGTGCATCTCCAAGTAACTTCTCTCCTGGGGTCCCTGCCAGCCCCAGACACCCACCAGCACCCAAGGGAGCTCTGAGCCTCCCCAGCCTGACCCGTAGGCCTGGAGAGCCCATGGGCTCTTGAAGAGCTGGGCTCCAGTCTTCCTTGTTCCTTGCCCTCAGACAGCAGGGACTTCCTGTCCCATCAACCTCTGACCACCCACCCTCCCACCATTGCCAGCTAAAGGGGAGGAGAGGAAGCCCTGAGGCTCACAGCAAACCTCAGTGCACCCTGAGTCCCAGGAGTGCTCAGATGGAGTCTGGGCCAGCCAGACCTGCTTGGCCATTTACTTGGTTGCAGGATACACAGGATGTACCTTTGGGTGCCTCCAGCAGGTGTGTGTATGTGTGCACGCACATGTGCAGATATGGGCTTCTTGGCACAGGTGTTGGGTAACCTAATGCCCAGTCCGCAGCCAAAGAATCAAGACAGGCTTTGCTTTTGGGGGGGCCGACAAGCAAATCTGAGAAGGTTATTGTCCCTGAGAACCCCGACATCACAATCCCATTGCACCAAGTCCTCCCTCTTCTCATGGCCAGCCTGTCCAGCTGAAAGCAAACGCAGAGCTGCCCATGAATTCAAGCTGTGTGCCTAGGTTTCCACCAACACCTAGGGATGCAATAAGTGCGAGCTGATCTAGTGGTAAAGGGGTCACAGGAAGACCAAGCCCAGGGGGTTTGTAGCACATGGGAGTGAGGAGGGCTTGCCCAGCCCTTCCTCCCTTCCCTTAGGGTGGTGGTGATGGAGGCCAGGATGCTGCGACTGATGGGGAAGGAGAGAAGTTATAGATTTGCTGCAGCAGAATCTCTGGGGCATTAGTAATCATGCATTAAAATTTCCTAACGCTTCCCAGATGGAGAAAAAGAAAAGTCAGCTGCCCCAAGGAGAGAGACATGAAGAGGAGCCTTCTTTCAAGTTGAATCATGTGCCCAGAATAAATTAATCCACACTGCTGTCGAATCCTCCTGCTGAACCCTCACTGTAGCTCAGTTTCTTTAAAAAATTTTTTTATTTATTTACTTATTTATTTGGCCACACTGGGTCTTAGTTGCAGCATGCAGAATCTTCTATCTTCACTGTGGCATGTGGGATCTAGTTCTCTGATTAGGGATCGAACTCTGGCCCCCTGTATTGGGAGCATGGAGGCTTAGCCCCTGGACCACCAGGGAAGTCCCATAACCCAGATTCTTGCCTCATTCTATCAGCTACCTTCCACATCTCCCCCGCCCCAGCCTTATTCCAGTTTAGCCCCTTTACTATCCCTGCCATCCACTGCCTGCCATTCCGTTAGGACTTCATTCCAGACCCTGTTAAGAAAACCATACAATCACCAGCTTCCAGACTCCACTGCCTCCACTCTGCACACTCCAGGATCCCCCTTCAGATTGGAAGAAATAAGAAGAATTTGGAGTCTTTTCCCCCCAAGCAAGTGGGCATCCATAAGTGGGCGAAATCGGAGCATACTCAGCGTGCAACCTTCTGGTGTTGGGATAAACGTGTAGGCCAGGCCTCAGCCCTGCCAGGATGCTGGGCACTTGGCCTCTTTAAATGCAAATGTCCCTTGTGGCAGCCTTGGTCTCTTCTGCAGGGGTGGCAGCCACCCTGGGAGGAAAGATGAGATTTAAATTGGTAATCAAGCACTGTACCAGATTGGACTCTGACCTTGTTCAGAATTCCACTGGCCCGTGTTCCCTGACCGGCCACCCCCCTTTCTGCCCAATTGTTCCCTTGGGTAGCCGCCCGCTATCCAGGCAGTAAGGCAGGCTGTCACCAGCTGCTGCCTCCCTGGCTGCCTTCCACCTGGCTGGATCGGAAGACCTTAGAAATCAAACAGCCCTGCCTTTCCAGTCTCTTTGCTACCTCTGCTGCTGGAGCATGAGAGTGGTCTGGATGAGGCCTGCTTGCAGGGCATGGGAAGAGGTGAAGGCAGGCCCAGGGAGCTTCTTTTATGCATTCTTGGTTACCAAAGCAATTCCCAGACAAGGTCAGGAATGGCCAGTGTGGGCCCACATGCCTGCTACATCCGTGGAAGCGGCTGGAGCCAAACTTCATTCTCTCCAGCTCCTTCCCTGCCCCAGAACACCCTCTGCTTGCTGCAAAACACTACACTTTTGCTCTTTTCTTTCTCCTGGAAAGTCTTCCACATTCTCTTCTGCATATCTAAATTCTGCCCTTCCTCCCAGGGCCTGGAGAACCACTAGCCTCTATAGAGTACTTGCAACCCTATCATCCCATCACTTAATGGCAAATAGATGGGGAAACAATAGAAACAGTGACAGACTTTATTTTCTTGGGCTCCAAAATCACTGCAGATGGTGAGTGCAGCCATGAAATTAAAAGACGCTTGCTCCTTGGAAGAGAAGCTATGACCAACCTAGACAGCATATTAAAAAGCAGAGACGTTACTTTGCAAACAAAGGTCTGTCTAGTCAAAGTTATGGTTTTTTCAGTAGTCATGTATGTATGCATGTGAGAGTTGGACTATAAGGAAAGCTGAGCACGGAATTGATGTTTTTGAACTACAGTGTTGGAGAAGACTCTTGAGAGTCCCTTGGACTGCAAGAAGATCCAACCAGTCAATCCTAAGGAAATCAGTCTTGAAAATTCATTGGAAGGACTGATGCTGAAGCTGAAACTCCAATACTTTGGCCACTTGATGTGAAGAACTGACTCATTGGAAAAGACCCTGATGCTGGGAAAGACTGAAGGCAGGAGAAGAAGGGGACAACAGAGGATGAGATGGTTGGATGGCATCACCGACATGATGGATATGAGTTTGAGCAAGCTCTGGGAGTTGGTGATGGTCAGGGAAACCTGGCGTGCTGCAGTCCACGGGGTCACAAAGAGCTGGACACGACTGAGCAACTGAACTGACTGACTGATCCTTCTCTTACCTCCTCAATTCATGATTCAGACCAAGTATGTAGGGCATTTAGTTGCATGCTGATTTGCCATGCTGTCTCACTGTTTTATCTCCCGAACAAGATGGTAAGCTCCCATGGCTTGGGTATCGCCTAGAACTGGCACTTAAAAGGTCTACCAGGAATCAGTGGATGAAAGGACAAATGAAAGAATGTGTGGATTGTGTTGGTCAGAGCAAAGTTTTCTTGGACACCCAGAATTCTTCCCAAGAAGAGAGCTCTTCTTTCCTTTGGCTTTTGTTGCATTGATGGAAACTTTGCTTCCAATGCCTCCAAGAGCAGAGGGAAACCAGGAGTGTTTCACCAGGAGGAGTCAGTAGCCAGTTGAATTTCCACCAGCGTGCAGGGCACTGATGACTGCTGGGACCAGACGTCCTGCCCTTTTTGATCTAATTAGGATCACAGAATGCGCCCGCATGATGCTTTGTTTCCTGTAAATGCACACAGTTTGTAAGTGCAGGAGGGACCCAGGCAAGGCTGTCCTAAACAGACAGCATGTGAAGGAGGCAAAAAACAGGCTGTTGAATGGAGGCAGGGAGGAGGCCGGGTGTCCAAGAGACATGAAAGAGCTCCCTACTCCCTCTTCCCCAGCCAGGCTCCATCTGTCCACGTCTGCTCTCCCGCCCAGGTGAGCAAGAGCCAAAGATGGGGCCAGGACAAGGGACAAGACTGGGAGCGGGGTGGAGGATGGACGGTTGATTCAGGTGGTTCATCTGAGAGACAGCATCTTGAGTGCAGCCCCATCGGAATGCAAGGAGGCTACCAAGTATGCATGCGCTATCCATCCAAAGCGGAAGCAGGGAGGGAGGCTCGAAAAGCCAGCAGAGGAACTTCGCGGGTGGTCCATTGGTTAAGAATCCACCTTGCAATGCAGGGGAAGCAGGCTCAATCCCTGGTCTGGGAACTAAGATCCCATATTCCACGGAGCAACTGAGGCCCGCAGGCCGCAACTACCGACCCCGCGAGCTCTGGAGCCCATGTGCACAACTAGAGTCAGCATGCCCCAGTGAAAGACCACACGTAATGCAGTAAAGGTCTCGTGGGCCCCAGTGAAGACCCGAGGCAGCCAAATGAGTCTTAAAAAATTTAAAAAGGCAGTGGAATAGCAGACCACACAGGCAAGAATGAAGATCTGGAAAGACAGGTGAAGGGAGGGCTGTTACATCTTTGTACACAGAGGGCCCAGGGGTTAGGATAGCGGGTCATTGATGAGCTCTGTCCAGGGGCTTCTGCCTGCCGTCTCAGAAGGAAGTCAGGAGCTGACAGCCAAGCACAGAGCAGCCTGTGTGGGACCCCTTGTGCCATCGGGCTCCTCTCTCCTAGGCTGCCATGAGGGCAGAGATCCTCTGACAAAAAGAGGCTGTGTGCTCGTCTCCTGGGCAGAGGAGGGGCTCACAGATGAGAACATGAACGGAAGGGAAGGTGGCAGCATGCTACCTACAGGCCAGAGGACCAAGTGTGGTGGGGTGTCAATAAGTCATTCTGGGGCTCCCTGAGGAGCAGAAATGCCCATGTGAGGTTTTCCAGCAGCGCCCCACCCCTGGGCCCTTCCCCTGTCTCGGGGCCACTCACCCACCTGTGCACGCAACCCCATCACTGATGAGAGTGAGCTGAGTTTGCCAGTTCCACTCCTGTTATTACTCATACTTTTCCCAGGGAAAGGAACAGACCCGGAGGAGAAGGCAGTTGCCCTGAGCTGGCCTAACTCTCAGCTAACTCAGCCCCTTACTCTCAAGAGGGATATTATGACCCATTTTATAGCACCTACTGACATCAAAACTGTTGTCCCAGAACAGGTGTCCAGGTCAGAGAACACTTCACTCCCCAGGTGTATTTCCTCCTGCTCCAGAAAGTCCCCCAGGACCCGGGGAGGAAGGGCAGGCAATGAAGGAGGAGAGTTCAAAGGCCCAAGTGTATGTACAGGGGAGCTTCCTGTCCCACTCTAGCCAGAGACACGGAAGTTAATACAGTCTCAGAACTGGGGAGGCAGGGGTGCATGCAGATGCTGTGGGGAGGGTGGGTCAAACAGCTGGCGTGTCTGATGACCACACGCTCCTGAGAGCACACACATGGCACCACCGAGGCCGGGGACAGAAAGCAGGCCAATTAGGAAACCAGTGCTCCATCCCCAATCCCTCGGCACTGGTTTAGGACCCTGGTTCCCATGCCTGGCTGGGCGGCAGTATCTCCTAGCAAGCTCAGCAAACATGCAGATTCTTGGGGCCCCGCTGCAGTCCCGCCAAAACAGGTCAAAAGAATCGTGGGGTGGGAAAACTGGGTTATGTGTGTCCAACAAGCTCCTCTGGTGTTCTCAGGCCTCATTCCCCTCCCTGAGTTTAGAGTTGCTGGATTTGAATAGGGTTCCTTGTAAATTGATGATGGTCTTGTTTGAGGCCACAGACAGTCCTTCCTAGACAGACCCTGTGCCCAGAATATGGACTGGATGGGCCAGATCTACTCTGAGAGAAGCACTTTACAGCCTGAGCATCCCGCTGGTACACTTGGCCTCCCCTTTGATTACCTGGGATGGGGTGACTCCCATTACCCCACAGGACCTCTTTCCTAGCATTTTGTTTGTTTTCACAAAATCAATTATTACACATACTTGATGACAGAAACTTGAATGCTATTCTTCCTCCTGTCTAACATGTGTGACAACCAACCTCACCTGCCAAAGGAAATATGGAAACCCATCACCCACTGGCTTGCTCAAGATGAACCCAAGGGCACTAAACCATTATGTTATTTTCTTTGGAGCTTCTGTTTGCCTGAACAACAGGCTGCAAAGTGATTTGGAGAGTCAGGCTTAGACCTAGGGTAAAATGGGCAAATGGGCACAATGCCTGGCCAGGAGAGACAATTTCTTATCTTTTTTTTTTTCTATTTGTTTTTTTTTTTTTTTTAACTTAAGGTATGTATAAGGTCACAGAAGAAAGAGCACTGCTTCCACGTGGCTGGTGCTGAACCTTTGCAATTTACCAATGACATCTCACCCACTCATGAGTTTTCCTAGATCTGAGTCACCCACAGTGAGGCTTACTTAAGTGGAGAAAAATTCCTGAAATGAATGACTTGCATTCTGGCTTGGGAGTCAATGCCACAGAAGCACTCACTCTCACCCGCACCATCAGGCCTGACGGCTGATGAAAGTTGGTGGGAAAGGTTGTGAAACTGGGGCTTACAGAAACAAAGTCTCAGGCGGGTAGAGGGAATTCTGCTAGCAGACTGCTTTCAGGGTTGAACAGCAGCTGTTCCCTGCCTCTCCAGTCTGCTAGCCTCTGCCCTGCAGGTTTTGGACTCACAAGTCTTGGCAATCACATGAGCCAACTCCTTAAAATAAATCTCTATATACACACATCCTATTGACAAATGCACGGCCCAAGAGACAAGAACACGCTCACACACCCACCACCAGCCCAGCAGGGGAGACCTTTAGTCCCTGCGATGGGCCAGACTGTCACAGCAACAAAATCAGCACTGACCTAGACTGCAGTTTCTATGTGGCTTCTGGCAGGGACACCAAAGTGGTATCCAGGGCAGAGTCCATGTCCTCCAGTGACTTTCCAACTCGCCACCAAGTTAAGGAACTTCAGCACAGAAAAGGACCCCAGTGGAGCTCACCTAGTCCACCTCCCCTGTTTCACGGATGGGGAAACTGAGGTTCTGAGAGGGGATGGGACCCGCCCCAGGCAGCGCAACCTGACAATGGGAAAGTTGGGGAAAGGTTCTGAGGAGAACATTCCAGACAAGAAGAGCATGTGAGTGATTGTGTGTGTGTGTGTGTGACGCTCACACTGAAGGTGGCGGGAAGGTGAGGGTAAAAACTGAGGAGAAAGAGGAGGGAGAAAATGCGGGCTCAAGGGGAATGTTCATGTGCTCACCAGGCATCCCACATTTTCCTCACAAAGTCAGGTTTCTGAGGAACAGAATTACTAACCGTGCTGCCAGCTGAGGCCCAGCCCAGAGAGGGAGCCAGCTCGCGTGCCCCCGTGGGAGTCTAGGAACATGGAAGCGGAGCTCAGGCAAGCTGTCTAGGCTGGAATCTGAGGCAAGTGGTGGGTTTTACTTTGTGTAACTACAGGAAATAGTTGAGGTGAACGTGAGAAGAAGAGAAAAGAGAGCTCAGGACACAAGAACAGAGGTTGGTGAGAGGAGATGGAGCAGGAAAATAAATGGAGGCCCAGGAAAACCAGGAACGTGTGTGGTGTCAGAAGATTTAAGGGAAGAGCAGGGGTTTTTTCCTTTCAGTAGGAAAAAAACAGGTCAAAAGAATCAAATTCGCTGAGAAAGGGCACCCTGGCTCTTACAGATGGACCTTTGGGGCTGCAATGAGAGGCTCGCTGGCCGCGTGGTTGATGGACAAGCCAGAGAGACGTGAGCCCAGGTGAGAACCCAGGGGGGACGTGGTGGGGAGGGCAGGTACAGAAACCGCCCTCCAGAAGGTGGGAGGAACAGTGGCAGGGCATGTGAGGGCAGGAGGGAGGCTTTCCTTTTTCTTAAATGAGTGAGACTTGAATGTGTTAAATGCAGATGGAAAACAAACTGGCCCAAGGGAAAGGGCTAAAGAGAGGAGATGTTTACGGGGATCAACACGCTGTGAAACTGGGGGTGCCAGTGTGGGGGTGGCTAAGAGGAGATCACAGGGACTTCCCTGGAGACCCTGGGGTTGAGGCTCCGAGCTTCCACTGCTTCCACCGAGGGGGCACGGTTCAGGGAACGAAGATCTCAGGCAGTGAGATGCATGCGGTGTGGCTATGCAGCGTGGTAGCCATGCAATGTGGCTAAAAAGAAAGAAAGAAAGAGAGTTTAGAACAAAAAAGAGAGAGAGACAAGCATGGACACAACTTCCACTGTGACCCAGAGAAACATCAAAGGGTGCAAACAAAGAGAGAGGTTTGCTGGCCAGGAAGGGGAAAGGTCGCTTCTGATGATCTCTATTTTTCTCTTCTTTTTTTAAATAAAAGGGCCCTCATCTTTGGGACACAGGCTCATTCAAGTCAGAGGAGGCACCGGAGGGTGACAGGCTTAGAGTCCCTGGGTGACTGTCTTCCAGGGCAAGTGGTCATCCCAGGCATGCATCTGATATGGCCTATGAAATGGAGATTGGCCTCAGACCCAGACTGATGAGATGATGCTCTCAGGCTACCAGCTCACGGTGGCCACAGTGTGAGGCTCTGTGGAGACACATGACCATAGGTACGCTTGTGTAGCCCGGGGCCCATGTAGCCACTCGTCATCCATCAGACCCCTGGGACTCCCTGGACAATACCTGTCTCAGTCCATTTGGACTGCCGTGACGCAGTGCCAGAGACGGGATAGCTTATTAACAGTAGACATTTATTCCTCCCAGTTCTGAAGGCTGAAATTCCAAATCAGGATGCCAGCATGGTCGAGTAAGGGCCCCATTCTGGCTTTCTGGTTGCATCTTCACATGTTGCAAGAGGCTGGGGAGCTCTCTGAAGTCTCTTTTATAAGGGCACTAATCTCCTTCATGAGGGCTCCCCCCTAAAGGCATTAGGGGCCACCTCCCAAAGGTCTCATCTACGAATACCATCACACTGAGGATGTGGCTTCAACATAGGAATTCTGGGGACACATGTTAAGACCGCAGCAAAGCTCTAAATCCCCCTTCCCCAAGAGTGGTCATCACAGTCCCCTCAGGTCAAAGACACATGTGGCGACATTCAATATCCTTTCCTGTAGCTCCTGGAGAGCCAGAGTTCTAAGCTGTTGATCCTTGTTTCCCTGCTCAAAATTGCTCTCAGTGTGAAACTGATGCATTTTTGGCTGAATTCCAGTCCTGATGCAAACAGTTTGGCTCAGCCACCACTCAGAGATGGCTCCCAGAAAGACCCTTCTCCGGTGCTGGCCTGCTTCACATAAGAGAGTTTTAACAAGGAGACGTCCAGAGGAGACATGCCACCCCAGCCCCTCTCCCAGCAGCCAGATCAGAAAGGAGAACTCCATATCTTCAACCTTTCCCAGCACAGCTGCCTTCCAATGAAAAGAGAATTGCTGGGAGCTTGTAAAACCCCAAGCCCTCAGCTTTCATTGTCCAGCAGGCAGTTCCTTCGCCTTTCCCCTTATTAATTCAACAGCAGTGAGTACTACAAAGACATGGGCCGAATTCCAACCACATGATCACTGGGGAAACAATAAAATGCCTGACTGACTCTAAAGGCTGTATCTGTCACAGAGATAAAGGCCAGTCTCCGATCCTCTCCGACAACGCGGGGCTCAGAGTTCAGCTCAGGAAAGTTTGGTTTGCTCATAGCAGAAACCGTGAAAACCTTTCCTGCTTGGAAGCCTCCACTGGCCCTTCTATAGGACAAACCCAGCAAGAGAGACGAGGCAGCAGACAGTGCTGCCTGTTGGAGGGCCCCGAACTGGGCTGAAAGAGCCCCATGCCCACATATACCCATGTGCACCACAACACACAGGCCCATGTGGTCTGACTTAGCAGATATCTGGAGGAAGTATCTGGACAAGATTATCTGGAGTCCAGCTGATTCGCAATCAGGAGTTCCATTCCCGGACTTCCCTGGTGGTCCAGTGGTTAGGAATCTGCCTGCAGGGGACGCAGGTTCAATCCCTAGTCTGGGAAGATCCCATATGCCACAGGGCAACTAAGCCTGAGTACCACAGCTACTGAGTCCACGTTCTAGAGCCCGTACTCCTCAACAGGAGAAGCCACTTCAGTGAGAAGCCCCGCACCACAACTAGAGAAAACCCCTGCAGCAATGAAGACCCCGCGTGGCCTAAAGTTTTTTAAAAAATAAACTACTGCCCCTTACCGCAAAGACTCACGTTTCTGTTTCATTTGATCCTCAGAACTAGCCCATGAACATCTAAAATACGCATTGCTATTCCCATTTGGGCTTCCCAGGTGGCACTAGTGGTAGACAATCTGCCTACCAGAGCAACAGATGGAAGAGAAGCAGGTTGGATCCCTGAATCAGGGAGACATCCTGGAGGAGGGCATGGCAACCCACTCTGGTATTCTTGCCTGCAGAATCCCATGGACAGAGCAGCCTGGCAGGCTACAGTCCATGGGGTTTGCTAAGAATCGGACATGACTGAAGAGACTTAACACGAATATTCCCATTTTAGAGATTAGAAGACTGACACCCAGGTTGTGAAGCATGCTTGGATCTTAAGTGGCAGAACCACTCAGGTCTTCTGACTCCCTGTTCATGGCTTTTTCCTATGAGAGCACACTGCCTCCCTTTTTTAGAGAGTGGTCATTGCATTGAAAGTTAGAAGCAGACTCTGAAGATGCTGTAATTTCTTCATCTTCTCAAGGCCACTTGGCAGCAAAGCATCAGAAATGGTCTCCTCAGAGATAAGGTGTAAGAACCACTGTTTGGCGTGAGCTTTGACCAAGTCACAACACACACTGTTGCTGCCTGATCAGAGCCAGAAGGTGAGGAAAACTGTCTCAGGATATCTGCTCTATCCACCAATGGAGCTTCCATCCAGGCCTTCATGGGGTCGCGTCTTCATGGCATCAAGGGCAGACAGGGTTCCTTCAGTGCTTTGGCTGTATGCCAGGGAGGTGGCCTTTCCTCCCAAGGGGCTGGGTCTGCTCTTGCCTGGATTACCCTGAGAGGTTGCTTACAGCATAGGGGAGAACTAGGGGCTGTCCAGAGCAGATCCAGTGAGCAGATCCCAGAAGAGTGGTCCCAGGAGTTCTAAGACCACTTCATGGGCCTCTGGTCACTTTCAGGACAGGTCCGAATGGGTCTGGTCCTAACTGCCGCTTCCTAAGTGCACGTGTATGACTTCACATGAACTTGTGTCACCAAGAACAAGCTTTGATTGTTAGGCTGTGGTCGTCGTCTTGACTCCTTAATTGCACTGGAAGTGACATGAGGGCAGGAAGATGGGCCACTGGTTTCCCAGAGCCATAACCTCCCATTTCTCAGTCCTTTACCCTCCACAGAAGCCCTTCCTCCCTCTCAGGTCCATGACATCCCTACAGGCTCTTCCTACCAAAACCTAATCTCAAGAAGGGATTTACAGCTTCAGCAGAATCCAAGTCAACTGGAGCTGGAATGATGCCTTGACTATCCAGGCAAGGAGAGTGTGGTCACGGCAGCCCTTAAAGGTATACCTCACGCTCAGAGACCAAGACCCTCCTGGGAACATCATCTGTGAGAGGTCAGAGCCTTTCACTTGCAGTCTCCATTTACAAAATCCTTGCTGATGACTCTGCTTCCTTTGAAGACTTTGCATGACCCTAGTAGGGATAAGGAACTTGGCACCCACCGACACCATTTCCGGGAACACAAATGAGCCACTCTGGGTCCAGATACCTGATATGAATGTGTTTGAACTTGCACTTCGACATGTATTCCCAAGGCGCTGGTCCCGGTTGACAAGCAGAGAAACCACGCCTCTTCTCTAGGTCACACGAGCGTCACCAGCCATGCTGTGGCTCCAACACCAGGACAATTAACACTGCCCCTGGGGCTCCCCAGGTAGGCAGGGGCTGGAAGCAGCAGCCCTCGTCCTGCATCTCATTCACACAAGTCTGAACCGTCAAGGCACATTTTTGGAGCACCTACTTTGTGCCAGGCACCTCGATAGGGGCTGAGAACCCAAGCTACGTGGGCCCAGTTCCTATGCTCCTCATGGTCAAGAGGAAGACACAGAAGAAACTGACAACTCCATTTAACACGTGGGTGACTTGTCACAGCTCCTAACACAGCTGGGGTGCTAGGAGAGGAGTGCCCCTAACCCAAACTGGAAGGCACAGGGATGCTGGGGGGGCCAGAGAGGTAGGAGTCCACTTGCAGAGATGATTTCAGTAAAACAGGGAAAGTGAAAGGATAGAGATATAAACAAAATCTGTCTTAAAAAGAAGTCTTCCTAACTCCGGCTCCCCTTTTGTTTCTTTTTATCATCTCCCACCCTTCAAAGCAAAGATTTTTCAAAGTGTCTTTCACTCATTTCCTGCTCCACTGAAATTGCTCTAAAATCACCAGTAACCTCCTGATTGACGAGCCAACATGCCTACCCTTCATCTCCTAAATCCCTGTGGTCTCTGGTCTCCCGGCCACGCCCTCCTCTAGTGTCAGTCTCCCTGACCCCACCGTCCTGCCTTGCTGCCCGCCAGGCTCCTCAGGAATTCTCTTTTCGACTCTCCTCTTTCTTTCCCGTTGCTCATTCTCCCTGCGGCCACCTGACCCACATCCAGCTCCAGCTTCCAACTGCCTGATGATATAAAACATTTGCCAAGTGCCTAGCGTGTCCCAGATATTGTGCATAGCGCCTCCCATGTATTATCTTTCTTGTCCTCCTACAATTGCGCAAGACAGGACTAAGATTCCTTTCTTACCAAAGTGGAAAGCAACACACTTGTAGACTGTCTTGCTCAAGTTCGCCCAGCTAGTAAGAAGTGAAGCCAGGGTTCAAATTCAGCTGGAGTTTTAAACGTCTTCCCGAGTCCCCAGGTTACACCACCCCTGACTGTCTCTCATGGATTCCCTCCCCCTCATCCAGACACCTATGCTCAACTTCCCACGAGCAGGCCCACCCCTGGGCACCTCAAACTTACTATGTCCACAAGACGGCTTGGATCCTTGCCCCCTGCCGGCCCTGGCCCTCTCCATCATCCCTGCCTCCTTCCCGTCACGTACATGGGCTCCCACCCCAGACCCTGGTCTGCATCATCCCAGACGCCCCTCTCACTGCCTCCTTCCTCTCCCACCCTCCACGCCTGAGTCTCACTCCTTAGCCTTCCCACTTCCGTGTCATCTCCCCCGTCTCTCCTCCACACTTCGGATTTCTCTTTCTAGAACAT
Source organism: Oryx dammah (assembly GCF_014754425.2). NCBI lineage: Eukaryota > Metazoa > Chordata > Mammalia > Artiodactyla > Bovidae > Oryx > Oryx dammah. The sequence goes on from NW_024070206.1 coordinate 12,696,532, forward strand.
AACTCTGACCACACTATCCTCTTCAAATCCTTCACTGGTGGCACAGTGCCCTCAAGTCAACCTCCAAACCCTTTTGGGACCCAGTCGCCTGCCTCCCCATCTTGTCTCTTCCTCTCTCCCAGGCCATCTACAGCCCAGTCACTTCAACCTCGTGGTCCCAGGAAAGTCCAAAATTTTCCCCTCTGGTGACTTTGTATGTGCCTTTTCCTCAGTAACACCTATATGGTAAACCCTGTGAAGTTGCTTCAGTCGTGTCTGACTCTTTGTGACCCCATGGACTGTATCCTGCCAGGCTCCTCTGTCCACGGGATTTTCCAGGCAAGAATATTGGAGTAGGTTGCCATGCCTCCTACCATAAAAGACCCATGTCTCTATGTCTCCTGGATTGCCAGGTGGTTTCTTTACCAGTGGGATTCCCCTGCAACTCAGCTGGTAAAGAATGTGCCCACAACGCGGGAGACCTGGGTTCGATCCCTGAACCCCTGGAGAAGAGAAAGGCTACCCACTCCAGTATTCTGGTCTGGAGAATTCCACGGACTGTATAGTCCATGGGGTCACAAAGTGTAGTACCACCTGGGAAGCCCGTGGTTAACCCTACTCATCCTTAAACATGTTCAAATGTCACCTCCTCCAGGAAGTCCTTCATCGCCCCTCCCTTCACTCCTGCCCAGGCACATTTCTGTACCTACTCCTCAATCTTCGCAAGCATCAGAGCATCAGATGGCATGTAACTGATCACTCAGTTACATACCCCTGCACCCTTAACTAAGTTGTATGGCCCTCTTTGTAGATGTTGACTTAGCGATCTTTGCACAGTGCTTGACAAAATCTTTTTTTAATCAGCATTGATTGATTGCTTAGTTGATTCATCAATTAAATATAAAACAAGGTCCCCTGTGAAGAAACTGCAGTCCAAATTCGAAAGAAAGTCAGTCTTGAGCGAGGTGATGAAAGATACTCATGCCAAGATGGAAGATACTCATGTGACCAGGAATCACAGAGGGCTGCAGAAACTCGGGGGAGGAAGATATTGAGAGCGCTTAGTGGGCTGGAGGAGCAGGAGGTTTCCTGGATGGGAAGCAAGTTCATCCATGCACAATCCATGCAGAAGCCCAAGCTCTGGCTTCACATACACCTGGTTTCTTTCCAGCAGCAGCAACAGTGGAGCAGAGATTGGTGCCAATGAGCACCCAGGGTCCCTTCCACGTAATTAGCAAGTCTCTGGGGGAGGCCTGAATCCCACAGTCTGGGATGCAGACAAAGGGGATCTGTTCCAGTTATGCTAATTGCTGCCTCTCTCCCACAGAGGATGGGGCGGTGAGAGATTCCAGGAGGCAGCCGCGCGGGAGGGGGAATTCCTCAGCTCAGGCAGCCTGGCCCGCACAGGGAGGGGCCCTGCCAGCTTCACCAGGAAAAGCCGGATGCAGAGCCAATGTGTCAGCACCATGGGCTGTCTCCGAGACGTGTGCTTTGAAGACCAGGCAGCTTCCTCTCCAGGCACCCTAAAGCTTAAAACGGCACTTTAGAAAAATTTCTTTCACCTGAAAGCTACTTTTTAAATGCAAATGACCCTGGAAGAAGTAGCCCTAGAAGTTCCTAAGACCTTTGTATAAATGGGCAGGTGTGCCGCTTTACCCAAAGGATCTGCGGGCCTGGCAAGGCAAGTGCCTGAGCTGTGGAGGAAACATTAGAGAAGTCAGGGGGCCCCAGGTCACAAATTCACTCTGTTTGCACGTGTACCCCCTCACCCTCAATGATTGCCCAGAGGCCGGGTTCCGGACTGGCCTTTCCTTCTGCCACCATCCTGGACCGAAGACCTCGCCAGTACCCATGGGCACCCAACACCCCATTCCAACGCCTCCTTCTCCACAGCTTCCTCCCCTAGGAATCAGCAGCACCCCTGAGGCCACAGGCACCTCTGTAAGTTTACAGCCCTCAGCTACTCCGCAGGGTGCTGGTCCAGGATTTTGAGGGGTGGGGTGAGAGCACTTGCAGGGTCTCTCCAGCTCCAGCCTGAAGCAGATTCACAGCAAGGGCTCGTTGAGACAGATCACCTACAGTTTCTGCAAGTCTGAGGTCAAACCTGAGAACTGACCTTTCTAACAAGTTCCCCAGTGATCCTGGTGCCAGTGCAGGGAACCCCCTCTGAGAACCACAGCTGTGTAACCTTGTCACTCAAACTGTGTTCTGCAGATCAGTATCCCTGACATCATCTGAGAGCTGGTTAGAAATGCTGAACCAGAGCTGCAGTTTAACAAGGTCCTGAGTGACTTCTCTACACAATAAATTTTGAGATGCCTTCACCAAAGCAGTGTTTCTCAAAGTATGGGGCAGACCACCGGCCTCGGCATCACCAGGGAGCTTGTTAATAACAGACTCCCCTGTGTTCACAGCAGCACTATCCACAATAGCCAAGACGTGGAAACAGCCTAAATGTCCATCAACAGAGGAATGGATAAAGAAAATGTGGTGCACACATGCAATGGATACTACTCAGCCATAAAGAAGAACAAAATAACGCAGCAGCCTTGATGGCAAGCACAGATGATCATACTAAGTGAAGTAAGTGGGAATGAGAAAGACAAACATCATACGATATCACTTACATGTATGTGGAATCTACCCTGTAACACAGACAGTCATTATATGTAGAGTCGAAAAAGAAATTACACAAGTGAACTTACAAAACAGAAAGAGACCCAGAGAACAAACTTATGGTTGCCCAGGGGGAAGGATGGGGGGAAGGGATAGTTAGTGAGCTTGGGATGGACGTGTACACACTGCTATATTTAAAATGGATAATCAATAAGGACCTACTGTATAGCACATGAGACTGCTCAATGTTATGTGGCAGCCTAGATGGGAGGGGATGGATACCTGTATGTGTGTGGCTGACTCCTTCACTGTTCACCTGCAACTATCACAACATTGTTAATTGGCTCTACCCCAATATAAAATAACAAGTTTAAAAAAATTATTAATGATGTCTTTAGAAAACTTCCAGAAAAAAAAAAGATATTGTCAGATTCCTTGAAGGTATCTCTAAGGTATCACTTCAACTTTCTATTAACAATATGTGACAGCATCTTTTTCCTTACATCACAGCAATTAATAAGCATTATTATTCTTTTTCATGGGCTTCCTTGGCAGCTCAGCTGGTAAAGAATCCTCCTGCAATGTGGGAGTCCTGGGTTCGATCCCTGGGTTAGGAAGATCCCCTGGAGAAGGGAAAGGCTACCCACTCCAGTATTCTGGCCTGGAGAATTCCATGGACTATATAGTCCATGGGGTGGCAAAGCGTCGGATACGACTGAGTAACTTTCACATAACATAACATTCTTTTTCAGTTTTTGCCAGTCATATTGGTATAAAGTCATTATTTCATTGTTACTTTAATTTCCATATTAATAAATTGAGCAATTTTTCCTAACAAAAAGAAAAGAAGCATCCTGAAAGCCCACCCACCTAAAATAAAACAAAATTTTAAAAAAATTCTACTGCATTGCGTTGTTCCTTAAGGTAACTGACTTCCTTTCTTAAACTGCAACACATGCATTAACTCCTGGTCACACGTGTCTCAGCATGGATTTGTTTATCATAGGGTTTCAGCTAAGCTATGCCCTTCCTGAAGTTCTCTCCAGCCAGCTTACTAAGAGACGGGGCAGGCACTACACTGAGGCCACATGGGCACTTGGGCCTCAAGTCCAGTTTGATGACAAAAGCCAAGGACGGTTTCACCATATCTTTCAAAACCAGTCGCCTGCTCACAATTTTATACTGAATTTGCAGAGGTAAGTGTCTTGTGCATTCATAAGACAGTAAGTGAACATAACAAGAGTTGGTTTAAAACTTGAGTGAAATGACCCATTTGACTGTGTTCATCCCACTAGACCACACCTGAACTTGATCCCTCAACAGGTAAAATTACAGCTTCTATTGACTGCAGGCTTTCCAGAGGCCAAAAAATCTACATCCCAGTCTCATAATGGGTCGCATCTAATTTCCATATGTCCTCATACATAAAGTTATCCACGTCTCCCCAAAGATGGTTCATTTCAGTGTTTTGTGAGCTTTGCTGCTGGAGAAATCTTCACCTTTAACTTATAAAGCCCACAGTACAATGGGAGATGACATTTCTAAGGCAACTGGTTTCCTGTTCCAAGTTTCTATGTTGGGTACTAAATGAGAGCCTCCCCCTCCAACCCCTCAGCACCAAGACCTCAGACAAGTCCCCAGATTCGATAAGAGGAATAAGAGATGTGTGGATACACAATAGTGTTGGTTCTATTAAAGCCTCATGGCAAATTGCTTTGGGCCACCCTCAAAAGCTCTTCCCAGCTCCAAGTAAGTCCTAAGACTGAAGCCAAACATTTTTCTCCTCCTTCTCACCAGCTGGGCTTTAACGGAGAGTCAGGCATTTCAGTATCTGTTCCTTCAGTCATTAATGCCTGCTGGCTTCCGCCCCTGATGTGTCCAGTCCAGGCTCCTTCATCACCACTTGCCTGGTACTCAGCTCTGGTCCCAGGACTATGCCAAGAGGGATGGACAAAACTGAGGCTTCTCATCAACACCTCTGATCTTACTAGTGGTCTCTCCTTATCTGTTTGTAACCATTTTATTGAGAAATAGTTAACATATCATGCAAGTCACCCACTGAAAGTATACAATTTGATGATTTTTAGTATATTCACAGAGCTGTAAAACCACCAGCAGAGTCATTTTTGGAACATTTTCATCACCTCAAAAAGAAACCCTGTACCATCCCCTCACCCCCAAGTTCCTTGGCCAAAGATAACCAATTGATTAACTTTCTGTTTCTATAGATTTGCCAATTCTAGACATTTTCATAGAGATTCCATTCTATTCCACTTAGATGGAATCATAAAAATGTGGCCTTTAGGATTGACTGATTTATCTTGGCATAATGTTTTCAGAATTCATCCTAACTGTAGGAGGTATGGGAGCTTAATTCCTGTTTATGGCTGAATGATATTCCATTGTATGGGTATTCCCTTTTTTGCTCAACCATCCTTCAGTTGACTGACATCTGGATTGTTTCCACTTGGGGCTATAATGACTAATGCTACCATGAGCACTTACGTACCAAAAAACCATTGCCCTTTACTTTTCGAAAGAACTAGAATGAAAAACCATCCTGGTGGTCATCCCAACATTTTGGGTGGAAAGCAGCTAATACAAGGAGAGAAGGCAGAATGGTACATTCCTTTGGACCATGTGCTAGAGTCAAAAACCTCAGGTGCCACTGAGTTGTGAGATCCTGGCTAATTCACTTGCTTTCTCTTTCCTTCATTTTCCCACTTTAATTAATTAATTTAACTTCCTTTTTTATTAATTTTTATTGGAGTCTAGTTGCTTTAAAAAGTTGTGTTAGTTTCTGCTATACAGCAAAGTGAATCAGCTTTACATATATCCCCTTTGGGGGATTTTCTCTTTTGTAAGGGAATTGGAAGACCATAAATTAGGTCATTATTAGAATATCAGCTTGTTATGCATGACTTAGATCATTATTAGAGTATCAACTTCTTATGCACGACTTAGTCCAGAAAAAAAATAAGGGAAAATTCACATCATGATGGAATTCAGATTTTCCACTCACAGCCAGATGTTCCAAACCTTCCTTCCTGCCTCCGTGGTGACCAGACCTTTTGCCCCAGAGTCTTCCCCAGGCCTTCATAACACCCCTTGATAGTGTTGGCTGCTTTATGACTTCATGGAATTTGTTTAAATCCACCAGTAGGCATTGGGAAGTTATATATACATCTATAGATGAGGACGGTCCAGCTCCCACTGGGAACTTTAAACTCCTGCCAGCACCAGCTAAGCGTTCTTCCAGAGTCTCTTGTTCATGGAATCATCTGCACATCTTTAGAGCTCGGGTGAATCTTGTGAATACCAGGTGATTGCTCTTCCTATTTTGCATGGATTAGGACATGCTCCTCAGCCCCTCTGCTGCTGCTGCTGCTAAGTCGCTTCAGTCGTGTCCGACTCTGTGCGACCCCATAGACGGCAGCCCACCAGGCTCCCCCATCCCTGGGATTCTCCAGGCAAGAACACTGGAGTGGGTTGCCATTTCCTTCTCCAATGCATGAAAGTGAAAAGCGAAAGTGAAGTCGCTCAGTCGTGTCCGACCCTTAGCGACCCCATGGACTGCAGCCTACCAGGCTCCTCCGTCCAGGGGATTTTCCAGGCAAGAGTACTGGAGTGGGGTGCCATGGCCTCCACCATCAGCCCCTCTAGTCTGGCTTAAGTCCTAGACAGAATATTCATCTTTTGCGTTTCCTTTCTTCTGATAATTACCAGCCTCTGATGAGCACATCACAGCAGGTACAGGCTTTCCCTGAGTCTCCTTTCCTCTCCAGTCACCACTGATTATCTTTCCCCATTCTCTCTTTGAGTCCTACATGCCCAGACTCACTTGTGCACAACCTTTGAGCTTGCATGCTGTGTGCTAAGTGTCTTCAGTCGGGTCTGACTCTTGGCAACTTCTTAGTGACTGAACAACAGCAACAGAAAGATTTGTACCACGTGGACTAAATTCTTGGTAGAGGAATAATAACTTCATGAAAAAGTATCTGAATGACTGTATAAAATCACAGTTTTAAAAAGAATTCAGGGACTTCCCTGATGGCCCAGTAGCTAAGACTCTACATTCTCAATGCAGGGTGCAGGGGGGCCAGGTTCCATCCCTGATCAAGGAACTAGATCCCACATGCCACAACCTAAGTTGAAGATCCCACGTGCTGCAACTAAGACTCAACCAAGAACTGGTGCAGCCAAATAAATAAATAAATGCATTTAAAAAAAATATTCAGTTCAGGAAATTTCCTGGAGGTCTAGTGGTTAAGACTCAGCGCTTTCACTACTGAGGGCCTGGGTTCAGTCCCTGGTCAGGTAACTAAGATCCAGCAAGCTGCACAGTGAGGCCACAAATAAATAAATCATAATAATAATAAATTAAGAACATTCAATTCAAGTCCTATTTAACCAAATTCTCTGGACTTCTGGGCTTCCCTGATGGCTCAGATGGTAAAGCGTCTGCTGCAATGCGGGAGACCCAGGTTCAATCCCTGGGTCAGGAAGATCCCCTGGGGAAGGAAATGGCAACCCACTCTAATACTCTTGCCTGGAAAATCCCACGGATGGAGGAACCTGGTAGGCTACAGTCCATGGGGTTGCAAAGAGTTGGACACAACTGAGCAACTTCACTTGTCAACGGACTTCGGCCTCAATAAAATCTGAAAGACGATTATAAACAGTAAATAAAATGGAGGGAATAGGTGGTCAGCTATTTACCATATTATGCAAATCCTAAGGCACTGTTCCTTGCAGGTGGTCTTCCTATAATCCAAACTTCCTTCAGATCACGGTGGACAGATGTGAATGTCCTCTGATTTCCTGGGGCTGTTGGCATTCTGAAAGGAGACAAGACGTCTCCAGGGCGGAAGCCAGCCAGGAAGGTAGCAGCCACCGGGTCCCCTCAGCTCCTGTTCTCCAGGCAGGTGCGGGGTCGGGGAGGAGGGTGCCGGCATCCTGCAGGGAACAGGAGCCTCACGGGGGAGGACCAGGTGGAGCCAGCCTTCCCAGGCAGGCTGCCAGCCCTGAGGGGAGCCTGCAAGCAGGCGGTAATGAATAAAGCCAGGAAACAGAACGTGAGACTTCCCCGGAGTGTCCACAGATGTGGTCTGTGGTCTGACCTCATGGGAAACAGTGGCAGCACCTAGGATTCAGCCGTCAGCGCTGCCCCCTCCCTGGCAACGGTGTTTGTGAGGCCGCCCCTCAAGGAACGAACTGACTGTTCTTATACGGGATACCCTGATGAACTGCTTAGCGTGGGGAAGACATACCTCCCAACTCAGGTGAGCTCAGGTGAGCTTAGAGCTGCCCCCCGCCCATGCCTCACGAGGAGGGAAGAGGTGCTGACACGGGACTCGCTCACACTGGATGCTGCCCCTTGTCAACCTGTCCCTCTCAGCGTGAACGTTTCCGCTGAGTCAATGCTGGCGAAATGGTTTAAATAGGCAGTGCAGTTCATTATCCTTCCTACCTCCGTATTCAGCAGAGTCGAGTGATTAAAACAGCAGATTTGGAAAGAGACCTGGGCTCAAATCCCAGCCAACCACGTACTGTTCTGACCTGTGACAATTCAGCCTCTTTAAGCCTCAAGTTTCGTATTTGAAATCACTTCAGTCGCTCAGTCATGTCCAACTCTTTGCGACCCCATGGACTGCAGCACGCCAGGCCTCCCTGTCCATCACCAACTCCGGGAGTTCACCCAAACCATGTCCACTGAGTCTGTGATGCCATCCAACCATCTCATCCTCTGTCGTCCCCTTCTCGTCCTGCCTTCAATCTTTCCCAGCATCAGGGTCTTTTCAAATGAGTCAATTCTTTGCATCAGGTGGCCAAAGTATTGGAGTTTCAGCTTCAGCATCAGTCCTTCCAATGAACACCCAGGACTGTTCTCTTTTAGGATGGACTGGTTGGATCTCTTTGCAGTCCAAGGGACTCTCAAGAGTCTTCACCAACACCACAGTTCAAAAGCATCATGAAAAAAACTCTGGGACTTCCCTGGCAATCCAGTGGTTAAGACTCCACACTTCCACTGCGGGGTGGCAGGGGGAGGTGCCGGGGTTCAATCCCTGGTCAGGGAACCAAGGTCCCACATGCTGCATGGAGCAGCCAAAAAAGAAAGAAAAAAAAAACTCATCACATAACAGCGAGTGAGGATTAAATGAAATGGGACTGGGAAGGGTTTAGTTTCATACTGGGTTGTCTATTCTTCCAAAACTTTGTGCAGCTGCCTTGCTGAGTGAGAGCTGGAGTGTCCAGGGCTCCCTTGCAGCCTGTCCTTTATAGCAGCTCCTGTCCACCAGCCGCTCCCAGGAGCTCCTCTCCTCAGGGAGCATCCTGTCCCACCTCATGAGGTGGTTCTGCTGGTACAACATCTCCAGGACATTCTTTAGGTATGTGTGTATTTCCAGTATCCCACAGCAAGTCAGCTGGGCAAGTTTGGAAAAATTTTGGTGACTGCCAATCTCCTCCTCACCTGTACACCATAGAGCTTGTTTCTTCATTGTTTGTTCTTTTATGAGAAGTCTTGAAATGAATGTTCCTTCAAAGAAAGCAGGTGGTCCCCACCTCATAATAGGTTAACATCCAGATTTACACAGAGAACAAACAGACTCATAGGTGTCTTCTGGAAGGCAAGTTCTTCTAGTGCTGTTTTAAGGAAAGGAAAAAGCACCGTGTCTGTAGCCCTAAGTTTAAGTTCAAGTTCATCCACTTCATCCCAGGACCAGCCAGCCACTGATTTTGAACTTCAGAGTCTGCGTGCTGTCTCTCTCACACGTGTTATCCATGTACCTGCCACAACGAGGAGGCAGAACCTGCCAGGTGCTTTCTCCTCCTCCCAAAGTCAGGGTGACTAGTGAAGAGGAAACCCCTCTGATTGAGGGACATGACTTTGACCCTAAGCCAACCGTCATACAGGACCAGAGGTCACTGGCTTCCTGTTTTTGCCACATCTCCCTCCCCTCTGGGCCCCATGAGCTGACCCTGCATCTGTGTTCCACTCCTTTAAGCTCTTGCATTAGTTGCAAGCTGATTAGGAAATTCTCATTTGTTTTCACTTGGATTCCCTGGAAGACAGACTGTCTGAGATGGAGGTTTGAGGGCAAGACTTCTACTGGGCAGGGGAGGAGTTGAACTACAATGTCACAGCAGCCCAGCTGACCCCACCAGGGGCTGTGTAGCTCCTCCTTCCCTCCAGAGTGGTCCTGTCCTTAGGCAAGGAGGCCAGTTTGTGGACTGCCTCTAGGGAAAAGCTGTGACCGTAAGTATCTTGGTTGACTGAGGGTAATTCCTGGAGAGAGGCACCAAGGAGAGCCCTCAACTGCCAAAGCTCCCAGCAACCAGTGGGATGAGTGCCTCAGTTCCAGAGAGGGCTTCTGGGTGGCCTCCACACATCCACCAGACCATCTGGGTGGTATTTTTTAATGTTCACATTTTTAAGTTTAAAAATAAAAATGCCATTGTAAGTAAGTAATTGTGTTTGCTTAAAATGGTTCTATCCAAAAATAAGTTTTTATATATTTGGAAAGGGCAAGCCATAGCTCCCTGAAGTAATTTTGTCAGCAGAAAACTAAGCTGTAAAATACCTAATTTAACGTAAAATTGTTACAATTTAAATGAAGAACTAATGAAGATGGGTTGAAAAATCCAATGTTAAGAAATCAATTATCCTCAAACATATCTATTAATATAAATACAATGCAATTCCTATCTCAGCAGATTTTTGTAGAAATTGACATTCAGATGAAAATGCAAATAACCTAGTATGACTAAAACAGTTTCAGAAAGAATCAACATTGGAACGCTATCAATGCCCAGTTTCAAGACTTGTCATAAAGCTACAGTAATCAAGGAAGAGTGTTACTGAAATCAAAACAGACCAATAGATCAGTGAAACACAGTCTAGAAAAAAAAGCCACACATTTGTTATAAAAAATGGATTTTTGACAAAGGAGCTAAGGAAATTCTGTGGAGACAAAAAACATTTTTTTTAAATATCTCTAAACCTAAATATAAAGCCTAAAATTATAAAACTTCCAGAGATGACATAAGAGAAAATCTTTGTAACCTTGGGTTAGTTAATATTTCTTACAGAGGGTACTAAAACTAACATCCATTTTAAAAAATGATAAATTATATTTCATCAAAGTTTTAAGCATCTGCTCTTCGAAAGATACTGTTCAGTTCAATTCAGTCACTCAGTTGTGTCCACTCTTTGCAACCTCATGAATCGCAGCACGCCAGGCCTCCCTGTCCATCACCAACTCCTGGGGTTCACTCAGACTCGCATCCATCGGGTCAGTGATGCCATGCATCCATCGAGTCAGTGATGCCATCCAGCCATCTCATCCTCTGTCGTCCCCTTCTCCTCCTGCCCCCAATCCCTCCCAGCATCAGAGTTTTTTCCAGTGAGTCAACTCTTCGCATGAGGTGGCCAAAGTACTGGAGTTTCAGCTTTAGCATCATTCCTTCCAAAGAAATCCCAGGGTTGATCTCCTTCAGAATGGACTGGTTGGATCTCCTTTCAGCCCAAGGGACTCTCAAGAGTCTTCTCCAACACCACAGTTCAAAAGCATCAATTCTTCATCTCTCTGCCTTCTTCACAGTCCAACTCTCACATCCATACATGACCACAGGAAAAATCATAGCCTTGACTAGACGGACCTTAGTCGGCAAAGTGATGTCTCTGCTTTTGAACATGCTATCTAGGTTGGTCATAACTTTCCTTCCAAGGAGTAAGCGTCTTTTAATTTTATGGCTGCAATCACAATCTGCAGTGATTTTGGAGCCCCCCAAAATAAAGTCTGACACTGTTTCCACTGTTTCCCCATCTATTTCCCATGCAGTGATGGGACCGGATGCCATGATCTTTGTTTTCTGAATGTTGAGCTTTAAGCCGACTTTTGCACTCTCCTCTTTCACTTTCATCAAGAGGCTTTTGAGTTCCTCTTCACTTTCTGCCATAAGGGTGGTGTCATTGATATTTCTCCTGGCAATCTTGATTCCAGCTTGTGTTTCTTCCAGTCCAGCATTTCTCATGATGTACTCTGCATGGAAGTTAAATAAGCAGGGTGACAATATACAGCCTTGACGTACTCCTTTTCCTATTTGGAACAAGTCTGTTGTTCCATGTCCAGTTCTAACTGTTGCTTCCTGATCTGCATACAGATTTCTCAAGAGGCAGGTCAGGTGGTCTGGTATTCCCATCTCTCTCAGAATTTTCCACAGTTTATTGTGATCCACACAGTCAAAGGCTTTGGCGTAGTTAATAAAGCAGAAATAGATGTTTTTCTGGAATTCTCTTGCTTTTTCCATGATCCAGCAGATGTTGGCAATTTGATCTCTGGTTCCTCTGCCTTTTCTAAAACCAGCTTGAACATCAGGAAGTTCACAGTTCACATATTGCTGAAGCCTGGCTTGGAGAATTTTGAGCATTACTTTACTAGCATGTGAGATGAGTGCAATTGTGCGGTAGATTGAGCATTCTTTGGCATTGCCTTTCTTTGGGATTGGAATGAAAACTGATACTGTTAGGAGAATGAAATGTTAGGAGATACTGTTAGGAGAATGAAAAGACAAACCATAGCCTGGGAGAAAAGATTTGTAGATCATATTCTGGTATTTTACATCCAAAGTACATAAAGAATACCCAACTCAGTAGTAAGAAAACAAATAATCGCTCCCAAAATGGAGAAAAGATTTTAACACATAATTTGAATAACAAATGACCATATGAAAAAATGCTCAACATTATTAGTCATTAAGCCAATGCATATTAAAACACAAGATTCCACCACACACTTGTTAGTGACTGAAAATCAAAATACTGATCATAAGTATTGATGAGGACACAGAATTCTCATACATTGCTGCTGGGAATGCAAAATGCTACAACTCCTTTGGAAAACAGTTTGGCAGTTGCTTAAAAGGCTGAACATGCATCTGTCATATTATCAGCCATTTCACTTCTAGATATAAACCAAGAAAAATGGAAGCAGATATCCTTCCAAAGATCAGTACACAAATGTTCATGGCAGCTTCATCTGCAAGACAGCTCCAAGTCCATGAAAAGGTGCATGGATAGACAGATGGTAGTACATCCACATAGTGAGGTGAAGGTGAAAGTGAAGCCGCTCAGTCGTGTCCGACTCTTTGCAACCCCCTGGACTGTAGCCTACCAGGCTCCTCTCTCCATGGGATTCTCCAGGCAATTATACTGGCGTGGGCTGCCATTTCCTTCTCCAGGGGATCTTCCCGACCCAGGGATCGAACCCGGGTCTCCCACATTGCAGGCAGACACTTTAACCTCTGAGCCACCAGGGAAGCCTACAGTGAGATACTACTCAGCAATGAAAAGGAAGGGACTATTCCATGGTTGGTTAAGTCCATGGGTTCAGAGGAACTGAGGACAGGGATGGCTGACTATGAGTTATGCTTGGATTAACCTCCACCTTGTTCAAGGGTCAACTGTAACCATACAGAAACTTCTCTGTGAATGTTCACAGCATCATTATTTGTAATAGCCCCAAATGTTAAAATAACCTATTGTCTGTCAACTGATGAATGGGTAAAAAATGATGGAATTTATTTAGCCATTAGAAGGAAGTAGTGACGCTACAACCTGTGAACCTCAAGACCTGATGTGAGAGTCAAGCACAAAGACCACACACTACATCTCCATTATGACATTTGCATTAGCAGCCTGTAGATACAGAAAGTAGACTGCTGGATGCCCAGGGTTGAGTAGAGAGGGTGGGAAGGGGAGTGACTAGTGATGGGTACAAGGTTTCTTTGAGGGTTGAAGAAAATGTTCTAAAATTAGCTTATGGTGGTGGTAGCATGACTCCCTTGTTGTTGTTCAGTTACTCAGTTGTGTCTGACTCTTTGCAACCCCAAGGACTGCGCACACCAGACTTCCCTGTCTTCCACCATCTCCCAGAGCTTGCTCAAACGCATGTCAGTTGAATCTGAGATCCCATTCAACCATCGCGTCCTCTATTATCCGCTTCTTCTCCTGCCTCCTTCAGTCTTTCCCAGCATCAGGGTCTTTTCCAATGAGCAGGCTCTTCACATCAGGTGGCCAAATTATTGGAGCTTCAGCTTCAGCGTCAGTCCTTCCATTGAATATTTGGATTGACTTCCCTTTAGGATCGACTGATTTGATCTCCTTGCTATCCAAGGGACTCTCAAGAGTCTTCTCCAACACCACAGTTCAAAAGCATCGATTCTTCAGCACTCAGCTTTCTTTATGGTCCAACTCTCACATGCATACATGACTACTGGAAAAATCATAGCTTTGACTAGATGGACCTTTGTCAGCAAAGTAATGTCTCTACTTTTTAATATGCTGTCTAGGTTTGTTATAACTTTTCTTCCAAGGAGCAAGCATCTTTTAATTTCATGGCTGCAGTCACCATCTGCAGTGATTTTGGATCCCAACAAAATAAAGTCTGTCACTATTTTCATTGTTTCCCCATCTATTTGCTATGAAGTGATGGGACCAGGTGCCATGATCTTAATTTTTTGAATGTTGAGTTATAAACCAGCTTTTTAACTCCCTTAGTACAATTAATAGCCATCTAATTGTATATCTTCAAAGGGTATACTTTATTATATGTAAATTGTAGCTCTATTAGAGCTATGTTTAAAAATAAAGCTGTTTTTTAAAAAATAAAAAAGAAGAGATTACCAATGCATACAGAAACATGGATGTATCTCAAAATAATTATGCTGCATGAGAGAAGGTGAACAGAACTTACTCTACCCACATTCCACTTACAAGATAGTCTAAAGAAAGCAGGTCAGTGACTGACTGAAGAGACGGTGTGGGGAAGGATTGCCAAGGGGCATGAGGAAGATTCTGGAAGGGATTGCCATGTTCATTACCTTGATTGTGGTGATGAGGTCACAGTTTCATGATGGCTTCACATAGAAAAGCGTCAAATTACGTGATTTATACAAGTTCCATGTCTGGTGTGTCCATTAAAACTTAATGTGTGAAAGTGTTTAATGAAGAAGTGGTGGAGGGCGAGGGGTGGGAGCAGGAGGCTGGAAGGAGATGTATTAATAGTTGACTTTAAAAAATGCACAATCTAAAAGTTGAGAATTATGTTTTATTTGGCAGACAAAACTGAGGACTTCAGCCAGTAGACAGCTTCTTAGATTTTTCAGAGGGACTGCTCCAAAGAGGCAAGAGAGGAGCCAGGATATACAAGAGTTCTGCAACAAGCATCAAAAGATTACTGTTAATTTAAAGAAAGCTAGGACTTCCCTGGTGGTCCAGTGGTTAAGAATGTCCTTGCCGATGCAGGGGACACAAGCTCCATCCCTGGTCCAGAAAGACTCCATATGCCACCGGGCAACTAAGCCAGTGCGCGACAACCACTGAAGCCTGAACGCTCTGGGGCCTGAGCTGTTTGACAAGAGAAGTCACCATGATGGGAAACCTGAGCACCACAACTAGAGAAAGCCCACGCACAGCAGCAAAGACCCAGAGCAACTGCAAGCGAAATAAATAACTTTTTAAAATTAGAACAAAAGTCAAACCAGACATCTCAAGTTAACGAACTTAGCTCTTTTCTGGGCATGAGGAAATGCAAGAACCTGGGCTCACTGAAATTCCTTCAGTATGAACCTTACTTATCTACAGCCGGTATCCTGTATTTCTCACTGTGAGGCCCCTCAGGGTGCACCTCTAGCTGGTTGGCTGGACCATCCTTTGTGGATCTGGCAGGCAACTTTTTTCCCTTGCATTCTTCTAACTAATCTTTAATTCTTTGGTTTAAAATCAATGTGATTTTTTAAAATTGTGTTGACATATAGTTGATTTACAATGTTGGGTTTAATTTCTGTTGAACAGCAAGGGGACTCAGTTATACATTCTTATTTTCCATCATAGCATATATCGCAGATACTGAATATAGCTCTCTGCTCTATACAGTAGGAACCTGTCGTTTATCCAGCCTGTGTATGCCAGTTCAGGCACTGTTTCTCCTGCACAGAATAAAGAAGCTCGCCTTGAGGGAGGGAAGAGCAGTAGTGCTGCTGGGTCACCAAGAGAATGAACTGCAGGGCTTGTGAAGCCACATTGCCAAGCGTTTCTTTTTCTTAACTAATTTTTATTAGAGTATAGTTGATTTACAATGTTATGTTATTTTCCACTGTACAGCAAAGTGAATCAGTTGTGCATATATATATATCCACCTTTTAAAACCTTTTCCTATGGAGGCCATTACAAAGCATTGAATAGAGTTCTCTGTGCTATACAGTAGGTCCTTATTAGTTATCTATTTCAGTTGTGTGTAAATGGGGTTGCCTTTTAACCAGCCAAAAAGAATCCAATGTAAAGAGTTTGGGGCAACCTAGTCAGAAAGAACAGATGTGCTTGTCTGGAAAGGACACAGGACCCCCAGGAGGACTGATAGCTTTGACTGAACAAAGAAAATGAGTTGAGGTCACGATGGAATACATGTCTTCGCCGTGACTGGCTGAGGCGCGGGCCTTGCAACTAATCCCACTGAAGTTGCCCTGGGAGAATGACCAGGGCAGAAGCAAAGACATGCTTACTTTTAAGTGCACTCTTAGCTTCTCCATTCCAGGGAGATTATCCCACCCTCTGCCCCTGGCCTCAATGCTTTTAAGTTCCTATGTGGCATCTGACTAGGATCACACATCTCCTGGGAAAGTATAAACAAAGTTAAGTGTGAATTCCTTTGGGCTGAGACAATTAATGCTGGTCCAGATAACTCTGCTCCTTGCTGGACCGAAGCCCTGCCTGCTTAGACCTGTCAACTCCAGACCATTCCAGCAGCCCTTTCCCACCACAGCACATACATGCACTCATACCCCACAGATATTTAGGAAAACAAATGACTTGAACCCTTGTTTATATTTGTTTTACTATCATTCCTTTTATTTTCTTAATAAGCTTCTTTTTAAGGAGAGACTATTCCCAACTTCTAGATAAACCCACAGTTAGAAAAGACAACTTTGACACCTTTCTTCTCTCCAGGCACCTACTGCTACCATCGAAACCACTGGGAAGGAAGGAGACAGAAAAGAAATACTGGTGCTCAGAGGATCTACAGGATCAGGAGTGGAGGAGTGAAATCAGCTGTGGAAACCCAGAGTATTTTAGGGGGCTGGTTAGACAAAAGATTCCCACGGACTAGCCTATCTGTAAGGTGACCACCTTGACTCAGTGTTTTCCTACCCTAACAGGAAACTTTCCTTTTTTTTTAAATTTAAATTTATTTATTTTAATGGAGGTTAATTATTTTACAATATTGTATTGGTTTTGCCATACATCAACATGAATCTGCACGGGTGTACACGTTGATGCACTCAGCTGCTTCAGTGCAAAGATTAATTTGAACTTTTTTAACAGTGGCAATAGCTCTGTACTGGTTAGAGATCTACTAGCCACTGACATATATGAGCAGGACTGAGTTCAGTTCAAAGCTTCCCATGAAGCCCTTGAGGATGTCAGCTATTCTGGGTAAACCAGAGCCTGGAGAAGTAGAAAGTCAAGGCAGTTTGGATAATGGAGCTTCTGAGGGGTATGGGAGGGGAAGTGCTCGGCGCAACCAGAGAACTTGTATCAGAAGCCAGGAGAGGAGGCACCGGAGCAGGAAAGAGGGCAGAAAAAGAACATGAACCCTCAGCCAGCAGTAGAGAAACCACTAAGTAAAGGATGGTGGTCCACCCATTATATGGAACTTTCAGCCATTTAAAAAGTGATCATTATCCGGTGCTCCTTGACAGCCCAGAGGAGAGAGATGGAGTCAGAGGTAGAGGGGAGGGGAGGGAGGGAGGTTCCCGAGGGAAGGACATATGTATCCCTACAGCTGATTCATGTTGAGGTGTGGCAGAAACCAGCACAATTTTGTAAAGCAATTATCCTCCAATTAAAATAAATAAAGTTTTAAAAATAAATAAAAGAAAAGAAAAAATAAAAAGTGATCATTAAACTTTATTGCAACAAGAAAAATACTCCTGTCACAATGTACAGTGAAGAAAACAAGAGACATAAAAAGGAAACGTGAGAATCTGACAAACTCCGGTGGTGACTGGTTTAGTCGCTAAGTCATGTCCGACTCTTGCGACACCATGGACTGTAGCCTGCCAGGCTCCACTGTCCATGGGATTCTCCGGGCAAGAATACCGGAGTGGGTTGCCATTTCCTTCTCCAGGGGATCTTCCTGACCCAGGAACCAAAGTCGGGTCTCCTGCACTGCAGGGAGATTCTTTACCGACTGAGCTACAGTCAGCTCCTATTTCAACTCCCTAACAAACTTTATCTAGTTCAATACTTGAACTAGGGTCGACCTTGAAAGAGCTGGTCTTCTTTTCCCCCTCCTTCCGGCATCCTAACTCAGAACCCAAGTGCGTTCCATTACTATCTTGTTTCAGCTCTGTGGGGCCTGTGGTCTAGCAACACTGGAAATATAGCTATAGTTTCTAGCACCGTTTCTATGGAGGAAAGCTTGAACATTCTCAACATTCAATTTAAAAATGAATGTTTATTCATAAATTACAGAGGTAATGGCACCCCACTCCAGTACTCTTGCCTGGAAAATCCCATGGATGGAGGAGCCTGGTAGGCTGCAGTCCATGGGGTCGCTAAGGGTCGGACATGACTGAGCGACTTCACTTTCACTTTTCACTTTCATGCATTGGAGAAGGAAATGGCAACCCACTCTAGTGTTCTTGCCTGGAGAATCCCAGGGATGGGGGAGCCTGGTGGCCTGCCGTCTATGGGGTCGCACAGAGTCGGACACGACTGAAGTGACTTAGCAGCAGCAGCAGCCTAGAAGTATAAACTTTATGCTCATATTCATGCTCATTCACATTTGACTCTTTGCAACCCCATGGACTGTATAGCCAACCAGGCTGCTCTGTCCATGGGATTTTCCAGGCAAGAAAACTGGAGTGGGTTGCCATGTCCTCCTCCAGGGGATCTTCCCGACCCAAGGATCAAACCCGAGTCGCCTGCATCTCCTGCATCGGCAGGTGGGGTCTTTACCACTGAGTCACCAAGAAGCCCTTACAACCCTTGTTGTTGTAGTTTAGTCACTAAGTTCTGTCCGACTCTTGCGACCCCGTGGACTGTAGCCCGCCAGGCTCCTCTGCCCACGGGATTCTCCAGGCAAGAATATTGAAGTGGGTTGCCATTTCCTTCTCCATTATAACCCTTATAGTATTGTGCAATATAGCACAATTTATATTGTTCTTTTTAATAATGACTCTCTCCTTTTAGGCAAGGCAGATCTGACCAGACTGTGTGCTTTGTCTCACCGCCCTCCCCATCTACTCTTGGAGGTGAGGAGGGGGGCCTCACTCCCAACCCTCTCCAGGGCCCTCTCATTTCTCTCCAGCAACTATGACACTTGCATGCAGCCTCTGCATGACCTGCCCTGCCCTGCAACTCTGACAACATTTCTAAGAAACATGCCTTGAGAAAAAAAAGAAACATTGAAGCAGTTTGAACAGCAAGTTGGAAATCGCTCTTCTCATGCTTAAAATCATTCTAAGCCATTGCCATTGACATTGACATTCTAGGTCGTTACTTAAACAACAATTTATTTTCTCAGAATTGTGGAGCCTGGAAGTCTAAGGTCGAGGTGTTGGCAGGTTTGGTGATGCCCCTCCTTGGCTTGTGGATGACTACCCTCTGTCTGTCCTCACGGTCTTTTCTCTGTTGCAAGCTTCCCTGTCTTATAAGGACATCAGTCATATTGAATTAGGGCCCACCCAAATGACCTCAGAGCTTCCCAGGAAAACCTCTATGACTAGAGAGTTTTTTGAGTATATGAGGTAAAGGATAATCTTTTATTAGCTTTTCAATTTCTTTAATAGTTGTTGATCTACCCAAAATATTTATTTCTTATAGTCCCAATTGTGACATTTTTAAATTTTTTCTCAGGTTTTACCCAAATTTCAAATTGATTTTTCTTAGCATCTATTAGCATACCTTTCTTTTGTGTTTTTTAAAATATCTATTTATGTATTTGGCTGTGTTGGGTCTTAGCTGCATGTGGTGGCTCTTTAGCTGTGGCATGTGGGAATCTAGTTTGCTGACCAGGGATTGAACCTGGGCCCCCTGCACTGGGAGTGCTGAGTCTTAGCCACTGGACCACCAGGGAAATCCTTTATTCTATTTATAGATTTCATCCAAATGGAATTAATCTTTGCAAATGATGTGAGATAGGGATCTAATCTTATGTTTCTCCTTTAGTTGAGTCTACTTTCCCAGGCATCATCTATTCCTGGGAACCATCCATTCCCTGACCAATGATTAATGGAGCCCCTTTATCATATATAAATTTCCACATTTACATAAAAAAGAATTTTCTTTCTGTCTTTGTCCTTTCCCAATTCAAATGTTTGCAAAACACAGAAAACTTTTTACTGTATATATATAATAATCACAACAACTCTACAAGGTATTATCTCTTTGTCTCTGAAGAGTAAATAGAGGTTCAGAAAGATTGTGTTTAGCCTAGAGCTCACATAATCCTGAGTGGCATGCTAGTATTTCTGACTCCAGATTGATTGGTCTTTTCCCAATTCCCCTACTGCCTGTTTAAGCAGCTGATTTCTCGTACCTAATTTTATTCATTATATAAATACCTATTGAACACCTTAAATGTTCTAGACACTATTCTAGGATCTAGGACGGCAACAGCAAACTAGCCAGATAAAAATCTCAGCCGTCCTAGAACTAACATGGCCAAGGGCCCAGGGTAACTGAAAACAGAGGCAGAAACTAAGAAAACCACATTTGGTAACAAGGGCTATTCCTGCTTGACATCCATCTTTCCCAGGGGTTCAGGGCTTCCATTTGTAGAGTCAAAGAAAGCCCCGTGAAAGTTGCTTGACTCCGATTTGTAGAGGGGTGGCAGTGAACCCCCAAGTCAGACAAGACACAAGGGAGACACACAGGCTACACCTCTACCTCTGGGCAATCACAAAAAGTTTCTTTTGTTGGTCAGAAAGAAGGTTTCAGCCCTTTCTTCTGTTCCCTGAACAAGGCTAAGAACATATCTCTTACTCTCTGAGCCAATCCCTCCCCTGCATCCATGATTAAGGACTAGTATTTCAGAATGTCTTGGGGGGAAGTGAAGAGCAGACACCTCCCACCATCATGATGACCTCTTGCAGGGAGGAATCTTCTCATTTTAAATGTTTTAACATTTAAGACTAGAAATAAAGTCAAACGTATGTACTCCATCAAATTCATAGTGATAAATCAGGTCTAGTTGACTAAAAATTGACTACAAGATGGAATAATTTAAAGGGTGACTTAAAGGGAATAAAAAATGAATTCCCAATGAACAGTTGGCAATATCCATTTCCATTTTTATAGATAGTAATTGCATTTTCAGCTAGGCCCCCAGGCACCCTGAATAAAAACATTATTTTCCTGGGACTTCTCTGGTGATCCAGTGACTAAGACTCCGTGCTCCTAATGCAGGGGAGTCAGGTTCGATCCTTGGTCAGGGAACTAGATCCCACATGCTGCAACTTAGAGTTCTCATGCCACAACTGAAAAAGCTTCACACCACAATGAAGACTGAAAATCCCACATGCAGTAACTAATGCCTGGCACAGCCAAATAAATAAATCTTTAGAAAAGAAGAGGACAGTATTTTCTAGCTTCTGGTGTGATCATCTGACTGTCTTCTGGCCGAAGAATGTGGGCAGCTCCTCAATGATGCTACTTAAAGGGAACGTGTCTTCCCTTTCTGACTTCCCAGGGATTAGAAGTGGACCTAACAGGGGACACTTTGGACTGTGTGGTGGGGAGAACATGCTATGAATGTCACGGCAAAAACTAAGAGCCTGGCTTTAGGGAACACAACCTCAGTACCACCTGGGGACCTTAACATAATACAGCATTCATCTTCTATCTGGTTTAAGTCACTGTTAGCTAGGTCTCCTGAGACCAGCATTTCCCAAGGTCCTCCCCATTCTTCCAAACATCCACCTTCGGGACTTTCTGTCTGTGCATCTGTGCGTGCACGCTCAGTCATTTCTGACTCTTTGTGACCCCATGGACTGTAGCCCTCCAGGCTCCTCTGTCCATGGAATTTTGCAGGCAAGAATACTGGAGTGGGTTGCCATTTCTTCCTCCAGGGACCTTCCCAACCCTGGGAACAAACCTGCCTCTCTTGTGTTTCCTGCCTTGCCAGGCGGATTCTTTACCACTGAACCACCTGGACTTTCTACTGCGATTCAAGTAACTTCTCTTCCTGTTCTTTAGTGAAAAGAGTTGTTGTCCACTTCTTACCAACAATTAGATTCAAACAGAGAACATATCTTACATTAAAGTAACTTTTTTGTTAAACCCTAGGTTTAAGCAGCCATAATTCTTTCAAATTTTAAGAACTGAGATGCTAGACCATGAAGAATTTTGTAGATTTTTATTATTTTACTGTTAAACATTTTAATCCTGAAAACGGTTAATCATAAAGTAAAAACTAACCATACATTTGTTTTTATACATTATATACACTTGAGAAATAAATAGCATTCTAAGCATTTAAAAAAGCATCATTATATACAAATAAGGCTTCTAGACGAATGTATAAATACAGGACCCACTGGGATTCCATTCCCATTCCCAATGGATTCCATTCCATTCCATTACAAATGCAGGAGCAGAAAGTGACCAGGTTGCACAGTCATAACACAAACTTTACTTTGTCTAGAAAGCAGTCACAGAAGCAGCAGGAAAAGCACACAACTGGACTGAAAAAATACTTTGAACTGAGGTCTTTGATGAGTTATGTCTTCAGAAGTTTGGCATTGAACAATGATACAACTTTGGCACAATACAGATGAAAACAATGTCCTATAAAAACCTAGTGTTAGTCCCTCAGTCATGTCCAACTCTTTGTGATTCCATGGACTGTAGCCCTACAGACTCTTCTGTCCATGGAATTCTCCAGGCTAGAATACTGGAATGTGTAGCTATTCCCTTCTCCAGGGATCTTCCTGACCCTGGTGGCTAAGACAGCAATGAATCTTCCTGCAATGCAGAAGATCCAGGTTCAGTCCCTGGATTGGGAAGATCCCCTGGAGAAGGGCATGGCAACCTACTCCAGTATTCTTGCCTGGAGAATCCTGTGGAGAGAGGAGCCTGGTGGGCTACAGTCCGTGGGGTCACAAAGAGTCGGACACGACTGAACAGCTAACACTAACACTTAAAAACCTAAGTACAGAGAAAATAGCTCTCCCTCCAACCCCACCTGCCATCAGCACTCCTTCCAAATAATATTCATCCATAAAAATCCTAACCCCTTGGCACAGTTGTCCTCCCAGTTCTATATTAATAAAAGAGTTTAGGCTTTCATGGATGGCTCTGAAAAGCCTTCCTTGTTTGTCACGTCTGGGGCATGTTGGTGGGAAATGGCTGTAGGAGAACTGGTGAAGTTGTAGAGATGTGCCTACCATGGGCTTTGGCTCCGGGAAGTCTGGGTCCTCACCTGGCTCCACTATCAACCTGATATATAATTCTAGGCCTGTGGCTGAACCTCACTAAGCCTTGGTTTTGTAACATAGAGAAAATAGTAGCTGCCCTGCTCACCTTCTGTTATGAGTCTCTAATTAAGTGATGCATGTTCAAATCTTTTGAAAATTACAAAAGGGTTCCTCAGATATCATGTATATTCATTCAAATCAAGATCTAGAAGTAGGGGCTTTTCGAAGAAGTTCAGCACAGAAAGGGCACTGGTATTTGAACAAGATAATTCAAGAAGGAACAAGGATGGCATTGATTACATCTTGGCATCTGCTGTGTGCTGGTTTCCATATGAACAGATATGTGTAATCCCCTCCCATCTTCCTACACAGAAGAGATTTTGCCAGTCATGTCCAGCAACTGGTCACCATTCTGTCCCCAAAACATATGACACTCTGCTGGTGATCAAAGATGTCACTCTGAAGGAGGATGCATGTCAACTATGAAGAAATAGGTAGAAACCACTTGAAGCCTCAGGGTCCCCAACTCTGACATCCTATAGCCCCTCAGTGCCCCTCGTGCATAGTCATGGATCATCTAAACTGGAAGGAAGTCTAGACATCCCAAACCCATCAGGCTTCAAATGAGGAGAGGGTCTGCAGAAATTTACTAAGGTGTCTACTGCCACCTGCTAACTGTCAGTGCTTAGCAAGTATTTGTCCAATCAAAAAATGAGCAATGGAAAAAATAAGAAAGCCCATGATATGTGCTTTAGAGAGAAAGTTGGGGAGCAGGACGGCATAAAATATAACTGGGACATATTACCGGTTACCCATTGAACCACAAGAGTGAGAGTTTCTGCACCTCCCAGACCTACTCTCCCCTCCCTGGGTGAACAAGGTCCCAGGTCCTGACACCAGCCAGCTCCCAGCAGAAAGAGCTCTCACTCAAGTCAGGTGAGGCCAGGCAGCGGTCAGCCTTCCACACAGAGGCGCTCAGAGCCCGTGACCCTTGTGAGGTGGAGCACAGGCTCATGCAGTCACTGAGAAACCAGCCCGGCGGATGCGGAGGTCGGGGCAGCGGTCCTTTGCTCGCGGACCTGGAGGGAGAGCAGTCCTAGAGCAGCCGCGGGGCCCGCAGGCACGGCGGTGTGCGCTCCCGTCCGGCGAGAAGTCCCAGCCTTCCGGGGAGGCACAGAGCCGCCCCGCGAGCGGGCTCCTCCCAGTGCTCCAGGGACAGGGCCAAGCCGGGTCCTCCCATCAGGCGGCTCCTCCGCTGTAACGTCCCTCCACGGGCTTGGAAGTCGGGTGGGTGGGGGGCCCTGCAGGCACCCTCAGAGGTGCTCCACGGTTGGGCTGAAAGGAACCACGTGGGAGCGGAGTTGTTAGTTGGCTTCGCAGCTCTGCACCTCTGCTTACCACAAGACCAAGCTTTCTTCCACTCCTCTCCGCCTGTGTTACCTTCTTCCCTTTCAGAACAAAGGGAGAGGGTTCTGCTCTTTCCTCCCCCTCCCCCCAAAAGCCACAGAATCAATTTGAGGAACACCACATGAGGGCCCACTCTGGATTCCTCGCTCCCTACACCTCAATGATGACACCTGCATATTTAGCAGAATAATCACCTTCAGCATGCACGTATATGCACGCGCGTGCACGCGCACACACACAGGCAACCGCAGGGAAAACGATCAATCCTCTTTGCTTTGCTCTAAAAACGCAGGAGAGCCTGCAGTATGACCGGAAGGGGGCAGAGTCTAAATCTCAGCTACACTAACGCACCATGGAGCCTCTCGGAGCCTCAGTCTCCTTTCCTGTGAACAGATGAACAGCATTCATAGCTGGAGAGAGAATACTGAAGGTGTAACACAAGCCCAGAGATGTCACCACTTTCTGGCGTTAATTTATTACTGGGGATCCTGTTGTTTTCTAGTCTTTTGAGGGCAAACGAAAGGACAACTTGTTTTCTCAAAGAGATAGTTTAAGAGAATTATGGCATTCTCAACTGTTAGGAAGTTCTGGAGTGGGGAAAAAAAAGTATGTCAGAATAGCAATCCTTCCCAGGTATGCAATTTACATGGCTGTTCCAAGAATCAGTGAAGTTAAAATGTGTGGAAGCACTTGGAAAGGTATAAATTTAAATACAGACATGAAGAATTAAAATTATTATCATAGCAGAAAATCTTGTAAGCCTACTCTAGACTGAGTCTCTTAATTAAATGAGCAGTTTTCAGGATGCCACAAGTCCTGTGATCTCCAAGTGTGTGGTCACGGTGATGCTCCTGAACATGAGACAGAGCAGCCAGGATGTAGCTCAACCCTCAGGGCTGGCAGACAGCTAATCACAGGGGGACCCCGGCGTGGGTGCAGCTGCTTGATAATTGATACCCAGATCAAGGCGAGGTGACTCATCTGAGCAAGTGGAACCTCCACGCTCAAGAAAGAACACAGGCTTTCAAGTAAATCAACTGCTTCAAATCCTCACTCCGTTGTCACCAACTGGGGAACCTGAAAAGAGTGACCTAACCTCCCTGAGTCTCAGGTCCCCCAGCTGTCCACAAGGGTAACAGCACCAGCATCGTGGACTTGATCAAAGGAAATGAGATGGTGTACGGAAGCACAAACGCAGGGTGGGCACATCTACGTGCTGGGTAGCGTTGCTATTTCATACCTCTGACTGGACCAGGGGTTGGGACCTGGGGGGAAGGGTGTCTCCCTCCTGCTCAGAGGCATTTAGGCTCAGAGGGTGTGTGACTGAGGCCCCTTCTGAAAGGACCCGCTGCTTCACACCACAGGATCAGCCTTCCTCAATTCTGAAATGATGAGACTCCAGCATGGGGCAAGAGGGACACCGAAGCAAGATGACCCCTTTGTCTGATTCAGCAACGTGCACACTGAGCATTCCTGCTTCTCAGAAAGGGAGAAAGTGGACTTCCCTGGTGATCCAGCGATTAGAACTCCATGCTTCCAACGCAGGGGTCACAGGCTTGATCCCTGGCTGGGGAACTAAGATCCCATATGCCTCACGGCCAGAAAAGAGAAAGGGGGAGAGTTGCCTACTTAAATCCACTCACACCAACCTGGGTCCCAGAAAATCTTAAAAGGGAAGCGAGCCTTGTGCTTCTCCCTTACTCTGCCTAACTCCCCACTCCACCCTGGTGCCCAGAAGGCAACCAGGAGCCCTGGAACTTCCCACGGCCCTGGTCACTACACAGAAGTTCAATCTAAGATGGGAACATGGGTACCAAGCTTGGGGACTTAGTCACTGAAAGACCTCATTCCAGCAGGACGACGGCTGTGACACCCACAGGGTGAAGCAGAACAAGAGGCAAAGGGACATTCACACCATCCAACATCCTGTCACACTGATTCATCTATCTCCTTCCAGCAGAAGGTCGGCCTCATAAAGGAAGGGACATTCATCTGCTTTTGTTGGCTTCTATGCCCCAAGCACCCGGACGCACGTCCAGCCTGGGGACCCATCAGCAGGCACTGCATGAACCGCTGAGCACATCCTGCTTACCTGGTTTCATTTTTCATTCTCCAGCCATCCCGACACTTGTGAAACCAGAGCTCTTGGCCAGGCGATATAAGGGTGTTCTCAAGATCTTCTGCACAAAAAGTCAATCTAGAAGGAAAAAGAAACCACTGATGTAGCCAGAACTCCAGGGGTAGGGACATGGGTGTGCATCAGCCATACAGTACTTTCTGGATCCAAGGCAGATGGAGTACGAAGAAAAGAGAAGTTTTCATCTCACCCATCCTGACTCAAGACCCTTCAGAACTCCCCACCGCTGCTACAAGCACACCAAAAGGGTTTCACTTTGATGTTTCCCATGATTTGGCTCATGCAGCCTTTAATCACAACCCTTCCACCTTCTTCCCTCTGTCTGTCCAAACAGCCACCTGCCTTCCAAGGCATAGCCTCTCTGAAGCCTCCCTGATTGCTCAGGACCTTACTAAGCTAACCCTTTGTTGACTTTCCAGTTTAATGAATTGGCACATCCTTGTATAAATGTCGTTTTTGTTACTGTCGTTACTTCTTATGGCACAGAGTTAATAGCGAAGGTGTCATCTCATTTTAACACATTATATCCTGCCTTGAATAGCTGTGAATTCCTGTATCTGTAGGGGACTATAAACTCCTTGAGTGAAGGAACTCAAGGTCCCTCCAGCATGGTGTCTAGAAATACCCACTGATAAGCATAACTGGAACTCAGCTGTGAGTTAATAGAAAAGATTCAGGAAGTAGACAACAAAGATCACAGGAAGAATCAGTAGTCTTAGAACTATTTCAACTATAACATACAGCCCAACTTCCAGCCCACCAGCCTTGGTGATGTGTGGTCAGTGTGACCCCATGGCCTGTAAATCTGACCATGATACTTACCAGTAGGACAAAAGTCACATTCTGAACAGTCTTCCAAACTTTTACCAGGAAACCCAAACAGCCCATAAACACCCATTATACTCAGTCAGAAAATACAAATGAAAACAGCAGTAAGTGACCAAGTCACACCCAAAGGAATGGCAAGAATATCCACCAAAGGAGGGGGAAAAAGAGAACTTTTACTCATTGGCTGAGATGAAAAATTAGTCCAAGCACTTTGGAAAGGGGTTAATATCCAGTCCAGTTGGTAAATACATATACTATAACCCAGTGACTTAACATTCCTCCAAGAAGCCCATGGGCTTCCCAGGTAGCTCAGCTTGTAAAGAATCTGCCTACAATGCAGGAGACCCAGGTTTAATTCCTGGGCTGGGAAGATCCCCTGGAGGAGGGATAGGCTACCTTCTCCAGTATTCTTGGGCTTCCCTGGTGGCTTAGACAGTTAAGAATCTCCCTGCAAGGCGGGAGACCTGGGTTTGATCCCTGGGCTGGGACGATCCCCGGGAGAAGGAAAGGGTAACCCGTTCCGGTATTCTTGCCTGAAGAATCCCCATGGACAGAGGAGCCTGGAGGGCTACAGTCCCTGGGGTCGTAGAGTCAGACACGACTGAGTAACTAAGCACAGGACAGCACAGGAAGCCCTGACACGTGTGCACAAGGAAAACGTCCCGGGATGGTCACCTCAGCACTACTTATGACTGCAAGAAAGCAACAACAACGTAAATATTCAGCAGAACAACGGCGAAACTATTGTTTGCTCAATGATGGCTTGCATACCGGAGGTAAACACGAATAATGCTCAGACTCTCAGTCATGTTTGACTCTTGGCGACCCCATGGACTATAGCCTGCCAGGCTCCTCTGTCCATGAGATTTTTTAGGCAAGAATACCGGAACGGGTTACCCTTTCCTTCTCCAGGGGATCTTCCCAACCCAGGGATCAAACCCGTGTCTCCCGTAGCCCCTGCCTTGGCAGGCAGATTCTTTACCACTGAGCCACCTGGGAAGCCTAAACATGAG
Organism: Oryx dammah; assembly: GCF_014754425.2. NCBI lineage: Eukaryota > Metazoa > Chordata > Mammalia > Artiodactyla > Bovidae > Oryx > Oryx dammah. The sequence goes on from NW_024070206.1 coordinate 12,724,993, forward strand.
TAGATGGGATCGATATGTGTTGTATAAATTTCATAAACTATGTTGAATGGAGAAAAGCAACTTTGAAAGGAATATCCACTCATGTAAACTTCAGAAGCAACCAAAACAAATCTACAGGTTGCGCATGGATACAAACAGAAGCAGTGAAAGTATAAACATCACGAAGAGGGAAACGCTAACAAGTGTTAATGTTGGAAGATTAGTACAATTGGTTTGGAAGGGCAGGAGTCAGGCAGCAGAGGGGCTTCTGATTCATCTGTAATGTTTCACTTTTTAAAATCTCATATCTGAAACCAATATGGAAAATGGTTCACATTTGTTAAGGCTTGGTGGTTTATTAGATTTGCTTCCATCTTTCAGGACTACCCTGATGGTCCAGGGGTTAAGACTCCATGTTTCCACTACATGGGGCACAGGTTCGATGCTTGGTGGGGGAACTAACATCCCGCATGCTGTGTAATGGGGCCAAAAAAGAAAGTACCATAAATAAAAAACAATCACATTTCAGCTGCCACACGTCGGCACAGGCTGCACTTTCAAGCGTCAAGAGAAGGAGAAAGACACACGATTATCTAGACCACAGCCTTTGTGCTAATAGTTCCCCTCAGCGGGCACCCACCCCTACTACACCCCAGTGCCCAGGTCTCTAGACCAGAATCACTCAGATGAGCGACCCAAGCCTCCACCCCTGCATGGCCAAGTTGCAGTGTAGGTGACGGATGGAAACGAGACACTGGAACAACTGCGATGGAGAAAATGCCAGAAGAGGTACAGAGAGTGGAGCCTGCTTCCCATCGACCCAAGGCTGGCAGTGACCTCCCAGAGGCTGGCTGAAGGGTCTGGCCAAGGAAACCCTCCTCTCCTGATGAATGTCCTCCAGGTTTCCTGGCTCCCACTTAGCCAGAAGCTGCTCAGAGAGTCAAGACACATTTCAGGGGCTGATTTAGGCGTGGATTTCTCATGTTAGGCTTGGTTAACAGACATGGGGAAACTGCCAGCTGGCATAGCACAGAGGGATTGCTGTTCCTTGATGTTAGGGCCCCACCCACGTCCTGGAGTCAGAGCTTCCCAAGGAGGGGTAGAATGCTCTGAAGATAGGATGTCAGGGAATCTAGGACCCTCACAGACCTCATGCAACTTCTGTTTGTACAGACCCCGGAGCAAACAGATTAACAAACAGCACTCCTGGTCCAGTGATTAAGAATCTGTGCTTCCACTCCAAGGGGCACGGGTTTGATCCCTGGTAGGGAAACTAAGATCCCACATGCTACTTGGTGCAGCTAAAAAAAAGTAATTGAACTCGTACTAGGGCATATTAACCAATATTAAAACAAAACAAGGCAGCTCTCCTAAAGCGCCCTGTCCAGGAGAAGCCCCCTTCCTCCAGGCCAGCACAGGACTTGGCAAGTGGAACAAGGGCTGGGTTCCAGCCTCCACTTGCCCACCCCTCTCAGCCCAGGGCCTGTGACCAGGGCACAAGCTGCACAAATTGATCTGGAATTCAGTCTTCTTTGCAAAGCATTTGTGGTTTTGCCCCCGTGCTTTGGAAAAGATGGAAGGTGCATGCTTGCAGGAGGAAATGACAACTCCCTCCAGTATTCTTGCCTGGAGAATGCCATGGACAGAGGAGCCTGGTAGGCTATGGCCCATAGGGTCGCAGAGTCAGACACAACTGAAGCGGTTTAGCACGCCCTTCACACATGCACTTATCCAAGAAAAGGATTTGCAGAGGCACACGCCCTCTGCTAACCACGGACATGGGACAGGAAGAGGGTCATGAGGAACTTACTTTTGCTGGGTTTCCCCAGACTTGACCCGGATGCGTCTGATATGCAGCTCCTGCTTGGAGCTGCGGGGCTGAGTCAGGTAGCTGCGAAGCTCCTTCCACAGGTTGTACCAGGACTGAGACTTGCCCTCCCACGTGAGTCTGATCTTCAGGAGGTCTCCCAAGTCCTCCTCAGTGTAGACTAGGAAGGTGTTGGTGGCATTCAGCCCGATCTGCTCCACTCTGCAAGGGGAGAGGAACGCTGGTGTCTGTCCCCTACCACCTGGAGACTGCAGCACCATGCGGGGTGACATGGTGACAGCCCTTGCCCCTCACGGATGAGAGAGAAGTGTGCAAGAGGCCCCTCTTGCCACACCCTCCACGTCCCGGCAGCAGGACCAGCATGGAAGCTCAGCTGCACCCCACACGAGCAGAGAGCTAACACCACGCACAGCACCCAGCTTCCTATCCGATGCTCGGGAACCTGAGCATCTCATCATGTAGGCAACTTCCTTGGGGGGAACAGGACCAGGATAGAACAGAAATGAGAAAAGTGCAAAGTCACAGCCCCATTCAGCGACGTCTCATCCCCTTAGCCCACGAGCATCCATCTCCCCCGCTCTGGAACTCCCAGCCCCTCCTGTCTGTCCCTCTCACTCAGCACCTAGGGGAGCCTGCCTCTCCCCATCTGTGTGCATGAGAGTGTGCACACAAGTCTGGTCCCCCACGCTCAGCCCCCAGCCTTGAGAGCAAGTACTCTGATTGTATTCCTTGGCAATCCCAGCATTACTCAGCAGGGCACTTTGCACCTTACAAGTGCTCAACAGGTCTACACTGATTACCATGTGCCCCTCCCACAGATAATGGGAAATGGGCCACGGATAACATGCTTCAGGTTCCAAATTTCCTAAAGCCTCAGGAATCAGGTGTTGTCTGAATGAAACCGCAGTTTCTGCCCAGCTGATCCAGCAGATTCTCACGCTGCTGATTCATCCCAGGAGCTTCCCTCCCAGAAATGTGAGACCAGGGCTCCTGGGAGAGTGTGAAGCAGGAGGGAGGAACCACCCAGCGCCTCCCCAGCAAGTGCTCACATGCCCCTGCGCACCTCTCCGACTTGTTCTCTGTCCTGCACCCAGCAAAGAACACCCATGACTTACATTTCCAAAGGCAGAACCTGGGAGTCTGCGTTGGTGCCATAAAGGGTGACATAAAAGGTGGGTTCCATTTCTCCCATGTTCTTGTAGCTGAAGACATGGATTTTCATCTGATAATGGTAAACTGCAGAGATAGCAGAACAAAGACATTTGTGAGCCTCGCTTGTCATCTTAGGATACCCTGACCCAAAGTGAGTCACCCACCACAGTGAGTTTTTAGGGACTGAGATCCTTTTGGTCCAGCCCAACCTCTAACCTCCCTCTGACCTCATTCTCTCCAATGGCCTAAGAGGTCACTGCAGTATAGAAGAAGGAGCCCTCTGTGATGACCTGGAGGGCTGGGATGGAGGGAGCGGGAGGGAGGCTCAAGAGGGAGATATATAAGTATATCCTTCCTTGACTAGGATATTCAAGTATATAAGTATATATATACATATATATATACTTATAGCTGATTCACTGCCACATATGGTAAAGCAATTATCTCTTCTATTAAAAATTTTAATAAAAGGAAGAAGGAGCCCTGAACTTGGGGTTTGGGAGAACTTTGGGGGACTCTGACATAGATGCTTTTGAGCTATGTGATCTTGAATAAAGGAACAAGGTATTAACCTCTTGAACTTCAATTTCCTCATATGTAATATAATACCCACAAAACTTTTGGTTTTATAACATGTTATAAAAATGTAAGATTCATTTCAATTCCCTGTTAGGCCTATCTCTGATCATTTTGATAATCAAATGAGAAAACAAATATGAAAAGCTAAATGCAAGATAGAATTTTTAAGTTATTGCGATATAGAGTGATAATGCACAACACCAAAGGAGCTCCTATCATTTACTTTTAAATATTTAACTTTCCTAGGGCATGCACATTATAATCTGGTTTGCAACGATGAGATCAAACTGCAGGAATGTGCTTGTTATACAGCATGGTATTTGGAAATAGGGAAAAGGTCCTTTCCCGGGGCAAGGCAGGCAGGGATGAAGGTTACCTCTGAAAGGCATGCCCGCCCGGGTTTTTAGGTACATTTTGCTGTTCCTCTTGTTCCTTGTTTTCTTGGCATTGTAGCCAATGCTATTACAACGGTTCTTCCTGCAACTGAGACAGATTCCCTTTTTGAAGCGGTTGGAGTCTGTGCACTGGAACGCAAAGCTCGGCTTGTCCTGATTCACCAGAGAGTCGACAAAAAGATGCACTGCCCGCTCGTGCTCACATTTCAGCACCTCTGCGATGGCTGGGAGAGAAGCAGATGGAGACGTCAGGACTGAGCTGCTCCTCGGTGATTGGCCTGCTCCATCAGTAAGGACTCACGCATCAGTTACCGCTATTTTTCAGTTGTCACTATTCGTATACTTGTTTGTGTCATTCTTAACACATGCTGTGCTTTCTTTAGAACTGAAGGCTGGTCCTGCCACTGAACTGCTTGCCCTCCAGGTAGGAAGACTGCACCGATACACACAAAGCAATAAAGAGCAAGGAAGCACGTAGGCCAAGCACTAAACAGGGTGATGGAGGCCAGTTGTGCAGGAGGCATCACCAAGTCCTGATGGAGTTGTGTGGTCACACAATACTGGAAATGGATCTAATGCTAAACATCATCTAGTCCAGGGATCGGCAAACTACACCTTGCAGGCTGGTCCATTTTTAGTAAAGTCGTATTGGAACACAGCCACACTCATTCATTTGCTTGTTGTCTCTGGCTACTTCCGCACTATCGCAGCAGAGCAGAGTTTTGAAACAAAGAGACTGATGGCTTGCAAAGCTGAAGATACTTACTAACTGACTCTCTCAGAAAATGTTTGCCAACTTCATTCTAGTTCTTTCAATTAGAGATGATGACCCACAGACCCTTAAAGCTGAAGTCATTTGCTCAAGGTCACAGAGCCAATTGGTTGCAGTTAGGAGCATAATTTGAATTTTTCTGACCCAGAGTAATCATTATTTCTTGCAACCAGAGGCTAAAGCCAATAGTTCTAGTACATCCTGGGACCTTCAGAAACATTTGGCAAAGCTTCCCCTTTCCTTCCTCATTAACATCACCAGACTTAAAAAATGCCATCATCTGATCACTTGAGGCAGGGCTGCACTCTCCTTGCATAAACTCCCAAGCCCCGCAGGACCTCTTGGATGTTACATAACACCTTGGGAGAGGGCAATCTAAGACTGAGTGACAGAGTGGGGCACACAAAGAGCAGAGCATCAGAGCAGAGAGAGCCAACTGGGGCCAAGACTTAGAAATCCTAAAAGACTGAGGATGCCAGGCAGTGAGCAGATGAGAAACCCAGCCCATCAGTTTCAGCAGCAAATTCAGTTCTTCCCAAGACTGCTGAAAATAGGCTTAGGCATTCAGGAAGACAGACTTGTTAGGGAGTGAGGAAGTGTCTTGATTTTACTTCTTTAAAATGTTATAAAAAATTAAATTACGGAGCATCCATGCTAAAGAATATTATACAACCTTTAAAAAGGAAAAAGGTAAATAGGTCTATGTACTCTGATGTCTAAGAATGTCCACAATGTATATTAGGACTGAAAAAGGAAAGCTGCAGGACAACGTGATTTTGCAGGACACGCGCATATACACACACACACACATAAATCTTCAAAGCAAAAAGCCTGGAAGGATACACACAAAATATCTATATTGGCTACCTCTGGAGAATAAAAATAAGAGTGGGTGTGGGAGATGAGGGGGTATTTTTACTTCTTGCTATAGGCAATTCTATAATGCTTGATTTTTTTCCCAACAAAAATCTATTCCTTCTGTAACAATAATAACTATGACCTCAAAGCATAAGACAGCAGACCAGAGACCACAGGAAGACTGTTGCAGGATGATGAACTGTAGGATAAACAGTGTTGAAGGGCCACTGTGGGGAGAAGTGGGAATAACGAAATGGATGTTGTTGGGAACAATAATAGCTTGGGCTGATTCAGGAGGAGATGCAATAATTGAGTCAAAAGAAAAAATAAGTAACTCACTTCCATATGCAATCGACCCCAAGACGTCGTTGAGTCCACAGCCTGGCTGGAAGTCACCCCCGTTGGGGTAGATGTCGATGTGACCCACAGGCATCTGAATGCCAATGCTCAAGCCAAAGGAGCGCGTGTAGGTGTGCAGGACATCCACAAAGTCTGCGTCGTCAGGGGACAGCCTCTTGTGGATGTCCGCCCCTTCGAACAAAGGCCCAGCAGGATCCAAACCTACAGCAGAAGGGGGAGCCGAAACGGGCCATGTCAGGTGAGCTGAGACCCAGTGGATAGCTGAGTCTGCGAGGGCAGAATGAAGACGTCCGCACCGTGGGAATCCTGCACAGTTTGGTGCCTGCTGTATAGGAATGCTGGCTTTCTTCTCAAGACTCCTCTTGACTCAATAAACTGGTCATGAGGTTCAACCGACATGTGGATCCAAGGAACCACAGACTGTTGGAACCGAAGCGGTTCTAGAAAGAACTTGGGCTGGCTGAAACGAAGCCATTCCTCCCATTTATTCTGCCACTAGGAGCGTTCCACAACCTTGATCTTAGCCAAAGTTTGACAGAATAACTGAGCTACCTATATCTTCGAGAGGGAAGACTCAGTCTCCCCAGACTGAGCTATCTGCATCTGGACTTCCTCTTCCTCTTCTGTTAGTTATAAGTCAGGCCCAGGAGTGGAATGGCAAGAGCTGGGTGCACCAGAAATACTGAGCATCTGCAGGCTTCCAGAATTCCTCTCTTCTGCAGGCACAAGCACAAAACCCTTTGCCTGCAACGCTTCTGTATCAAACAAACAAGCAATACTGCAGAGAGCTCTGGTTCTCAAATTTAAAACAGCACAAATATCTGTGGGGAGCTTCTTACAAATTCAGGTTCCACTGTGTAATTATGAAAAACTCTGGAAGGACACACAAGTCCCAGATTTCCTGTGTGTATGTGTGTTGGGAGAGAAAGTAGGGCAGGTAACCATGAAGATAGTGGCAACAACAGAGACAATTTCACTGTCTTTTATAATACCTGGGAACCACATGACTATAAAGGGTTTCCCAGGTGGTGCTATGCCAGTGCAGGAGATGTAAGAGACGTGGGTTTGATCCCTGGGTTGGGAAGATCTCCTGGAGGAGGGCACAGCAACCCACTCCAATATTCTTGCCTGGAGAGTGCCAATGACAGAGGAGCCTGGCAGGCCACAGTCTATAGGGGTGCAAAGAGTCAGACATGATTGAGGTGACTAGCACACATGCACATGAGTATATAACCCATTCCAAAATAGAATTTGCAAAGCATCAGATGCAGATTCCCTGACCTCCAAGAGATTCTGATTGATAGGTCTGGTGTAGAACCAGAAAGAAAGGCTTATTCCCCAGGCGATCCTAAAACTCAGTGGTCTGTGGACCAGATTTTGGGAAAAAACTTCTCCCATGCCTCAGTACTATCTAGAAAATGAAATCTGAATGTCTTAATTGATATAGTTCATGTGCGATATTAAGAGAGTAAGTGCTTGTCAATGTAAACACTGGTTACTATTACCAAGTAATTATGGGAGCCGAATTCATCCCAGCCTAAAAGGTTCTTTGTTTGCCCTATACACAGAGAAAGAGAGAGAGAGGACCTAGAGAAAGTGAAGAAAAGATTGTGTGCCATTGGGAAAGGTTTGTTTAGTCTAGAACAACAGTTCTCAACTGGGAGGGGTTTTGCTCCCAAGGGGACCCCTGGCAACATTTGGCCATGTCTGGAGGCATGTTTGGTTGTCACAGTTGAGAAAAGGGCGAGAAGAAGTTGTGGCATCTAGTGAGTAGAGGCCAAGGATGCCGATAAACATCCTACAATGCACAGGTCAGCGCCCACCCAAGCACTGTCTGGCCCCAAACATGAATAGTGCTGAGGCTGAGAAGCCTGGATCTAGAGACAGGAAGGTAGGGAGGAGAATGACCGAGAATAGAGCTGTGACAGCAGGAGATGGGTAATAGAACCCTGTCCCCAGATCCCAGCGCACTGGAACCAGGAGGCGCGCAGTGAGGCTTGCGGAGGGTGATTTTAGGAGACATGAAAGGCAGAGCTGTTGTTGAGAGTGGATAGCAAACCTGTGGAACTCACTACTCATGAGAACTGGTAATAACTGAAACTCTACATAGTTTCCAAGAGGAGTTTAGAAAAATGTATGAGTGACAGAGGCAGAAAGAGAGCCCAGGCTGCCTGGGGGCTCCTCTCTAGCCCAGGACCTAAAAGAAAGACGGCACAAAAGCAGTGGCCTCCCTAAGAAGCTCTCGATGACTCTTTTTAGCAGCTGAACGGACCCAGTACTGACACAGGTGGCCTCTCCCTGCCTCTCACCATGTGCCCTGAAGAAAAAAAGAAAGAAGAGAAGCATTTTGCTTTGCAGCCAATAAGAGGGGGGCTCTTGCATCAGTGAACAAAAGTCTCCACCAGACAGTCAGCGCTATGGAAACCAAGCTGGGCCAGAGGAATGCCGCTGGCTGACAGGGCTTCTCGAAAGGCCGGCTGGCTGGCAGGCTGAGCCTTCGCCTCCCCAGGCTGACCCTGCCTGACACGTAGCCAAGGCCCACAAACCCCGCGGGAAATTTGCACAATTTACTTAACTAGGAAGGAGAGGGTAAACACATCCAGCCCAAAAAGAGAGGATGGAGAAGCACCCCTCCTTCCATTCAGTCAGACTCCCCCAAAGGTGTCCTGTCCAGCAAATGGAATACACACCTGCATGCGTATGCACACACACTCTTGTGCACACACAACACCCAGGAAAACCTCTACCTCCTGGCCTGGCAGGAAACTGTCACAGCTGCTGTTTCCCTCCCAGCAGGAGACCAGCAGCATGGCCCAGGGGTGAGGTGCAGGCCCAACGGCCCGGGTCTGCATCCTGCTCTGCTATCAGGGTGTCAAATACTGGGCCTGTGATTTAAGCCCTGAGTCCTAGTTTCCCCATCTGTAAAATGAAGCCCAAAGAATTCTTTGGCCTGGATGCTATCTGGCTTACAGATGGCACAAAGGACCGGTTACACACTGAGTACTTGACATGGGGTCGCATCTAGCCCACAGCCTGCAGCTGGCCACTTAGTTCTTGAATGAACAAATCTGCTTGCTTCTTTCTTTATAAGTAACAAAATGCAAGTACAATTAGAAACCTATGACCTCTTCCCTAGTGGATCAGGGAGTTCCCTCAGAAGCCTAAGAGGGTAAAACTCCAGCAGACCCCAAGTCCACAGTTCTCTGATCCAAGCAAGACTGGGGTTCAGGTACCCACTGCAGGCCCAGGCTAAGGACCCCTACTGGCCTCTGCGCAGTAGCCTCCCTGGCCTCTGGACTCCACACAAGCTGCCATCTCTGGTCCTCTTGCCAGTCAGGACCGCCCAGTTCCCAGGCCCATGGGAAGTCTGAGGGGTGAGGAGAGGGCACAGGCCTCCCCCATCAGACATGCACGGCAACATGCGTCAGGTCAGCCAAATGCCCCTGAGGTGCTGCCTGGCAACTGGACAGAGGCCACTCCTTCTTGTCATGTTCGCCCTGGGGCCCCGCTCTGCAGAGAGTCTGCAGAGAAGGGGCCGCACTCCGGACAAGCTGGCCCCCACGCTCCCTGCAGATGGCCCGAAATACTGATCAGCATTCTGCCCGAGAAGCCCCCATCTCAGCAGCTCCCACCCAGACAGGCAGGGGGAAGGAACTGGAATGCTCTGACGAGCTCCATCTCACTTCAGATTCAGAGACAGGGAGAGGGAGGATCTGCCGTCTGTCTCCGTTGCCAAGGACACTGGCCCCGGGGCCCTGGCGGGGGCTGTGTGTGCTGCCTTTGCGCACAGCCAGCCTGGCTCTGCAACACCAGGCCTCTCCTGGGGGCGAGGAGGAGGCGCGCAGACAATAGAACCCAGAGGGGCTCGAGGCCCATGGGCTTTGCTCCAGCCAGGGGTTACTGAGTAGTCCCCTGTGGCCACACTGCCCGTTGGACAGTTCAGGCCCCGCTGACTTGATAATCAAAAGTGAAGCTCTCAGGTTATGCTGGATCAAACAGTTGGATCGAAAGGAGTGTGTGTGTGTGTGTGTGTGTGTGTGTGTGCTCATTAGACTTAAGCCCGGGGACAATGATTTGAGGGGGGCAACTAAACCTCACAAATGTGACTGCACCGGGTCTTTGTTGCAGCATGCAGGATCTGGTTCCCTGACCAGTGATTGAACCTGTGCCCCTTGCATGGGGAACAGAGTCTTAGCCACTGGACCACCAGGGAAGTCCCTCTATATAGTTTCAAATCTACCCTGCTGGCTTGTTGAAACTCGACCTTTACTAAATCATTCTTTACCTAAGGACTCCCTTCTACCTGAGTCCTATTTCAAAATGAATACACATTGCCAGGAAGGAAATGATTACTTCTTTCCTTCTGGGTGACGAGTTGGGTCCTTAAAGTGTTGGAGGTGTGTGGGAAGCAGGGAGGGAGAACTAACCAAAGAATGCTGGCAGGAGGACAAAAATTCAGGGCAACAAATTTGCCTCTGACTTTCTCCTAGAGGAAGCTCTGTGTATGTGTTTCAGAGGCCCCTGAATGGGAAAAAGAGTCCTTCCCACTTTTCCCAATCACTAGATGATGTAAATATTTAAATCAAACTCTCGCATCAGAAGATCACCAATTCTGCCTATGGAGCGTGTATCTCTCTAAATAAACTCACTTTCACTTAAAAAAAAAAAAAACTCAATAAGATGGAAAATTCGACTTTCTATTGCCAACCTGGGTACCACCACCAGAAAGGTCCCTTTAAGGATAAAGTTTAACCACACATTTTAAACAGGTCATTATCACTAATGAGTAACACCAACCAAACACTGGAAAGAGGCTGTTGGTGAATGAAATAGAAGTCGGAGGCAGAATTCAAACCACAAGCCACACTACTCATTCCTTTCCCTTGAGCTCCTGGAGCGTGGCAGCAGAGACTGAGAGTGAATGACAGAGCTTGCAGGCCGGGCTTTACCCCAGGGCTGCCCTTGAGTCTCTTCAGCTGTCTGGGTGCTTCCTCACCTTTTGCACTAAACCAGTGATTTTCCAAGCATGCTCCCTGGTGCTCAGAAACCCAGAGATTCCTCCTGAGAAGGGGGAGGCTCAAATAACAAACTGAACACTACCCACAGATACCCAGCTTTAACCAGAACATCCTTCTATCTGCTTCATATATTGAAGTCCTGCACAAGTTCAGTTTTCCAAGGGCTCTGGGAGGGAGCCCCGGGAGCAGCCCTGAGTGAAGGAGCCATGCTTACCCGTGATTCTGCCCACCGTGCCTTTCACGAAGTTGCCCGCGTACCCGGCCACGTGAGCTCCGAGGCTGTAGCCGATCAAGTGAACATTCCCAAGAGAAAAGTCCTCCTTGCCCTGCAGAAAGTCACAGAAGGGAAGGAGTGAGGAGGGTGGTCCTGAGCCCACAGGTTGCCAGCAATTCAACAGCAGTCATGCCAGGGAGGGGACAAGGAGCCCGGAGGTGGCTGGCAGTGCTGGCAGGGCAACATGGATGGGACACAGCCAGGTAAGGGGAGGTGGAAGGGCTTGGTGGCACTTCAGTCACCCCGCACCAGGGACAGGGTGCAGATCGTGACTAGAAGCTGCGTACCTGAAAGTGAAGGTCACTCAGTCGTGTCCGACTCTTTGCAACCCTGTGGCCTATACAGTCCATGGAACTCTCCAGGCCCAAATACTGGAGTGGGTAGCCTTTCCCTTCTCCAGAGGATGTTACCAACCCAGGGATCAAACCCAGGTCTCCCACATTGCAGGCGGATTGACAGCTGAGCCACAAGGGAAGCCCAAGAATACAAGATTGAGTAGCCTATCTCTTCTCCATCAGATCTTCCCAACCCAGGAATCAAACTGGGGTCTCCTGCACTGCAGGCAGATTCTTTACCAACTGAGCTATGAGGGCCCTTCCCCTACACGTTTCTGGCAGTGTCTAAGGAGGGGAGGGGTAGCAGTGCAGAGGTCAAAGCCACTGGACAAACTGGAGACTAAGCGCCAGACACGGTCTGCAGCAGGGTGCTCCCTCCCCATTCTCTTAGGCCCAGGAGCTGCCCACCTCCTCGTTGCCAGCCTGTCTGGGATCCTAGAGTCGAAGCATCAGACCTTGACAGGGAAGGCACTCAGTGATGAGGGTGAGGGGGGATTTGACCCCATGGCTCAGGAACCAAGCTCAACTAAACAACCTAGGCAGAGGACTGAGGACTATTTGAGAATCCTGACCAGAATTTTGCCACGATTCATCAGATTCATGGGCTTCTAAAGGAAGGTCAGGTTAGAATTGCCCAGATAATTGAGTCACTCTGCCAGTGTACCCCTGCCTCCCATTAAGTCCACTGAGCCTGGGCAAATCATTAACCTATAAAAGTAAATGTGAGACCTCAAGATCTGTTTTCCATGTATATTTTATGCAAGGCATTAGGCTGCATTTGTTTGAACCAACCCTTCCCACCCTCAGCCCAGCTACCCTTCAGAATAAGAGCAGACATCAGTAGGTATTTAAGATTACAAGCTTTTGGGCTTCCCTGGTGGCTCAATGGTAAAGAATCCACCTGCCAATGCAGGAGACACAGATTCCCTCCCTGATCTGGGAAGATCCCGCACACCTCGGAGCCGCTAAGCCCGTGTGCCACAACCATTGAGCCTGTGCTCTAGAGTCTGGGAGCTGCAACTAATGAGCCCATGTGCTGCAACTGCTGAAACCCGACACTCTGTCCATGGGATTTCCCCGGCGATAAAACTGGAGTGGGTAGTCATTTCTTCCTCTGAGGGATCTTCCCCACCCAGGGATCGAACCCACGTCTGCTGCCTTGCAGCAGCGCCATCAGGGAAGCCTTCACAGGAGAAGCCACCTCAATGAGAAGCCTTTGCACCGCAAGCGGAGTGTAGCCCCCGCTCGCTGCAACTAGAGAAAGCGCGTGCAGCGATGAAGACCCAGCACAGCTGAAATTAATTAATTAAATTAAAAAAAAAGATTACAAGCTTCTGAAGGCATCAGCAAGTAATGACCTAGAAGGCAAATTTTCTTCCTACAGGTAAAGTAACAGGAAAAATCCAGAAATGAGTCAATAATTAGAAAGCTTTCTAAAAGTTCCAGCTTCCAAAATATTTCAAGCGATACTTCATTCAGTAAAAATTTGAATCTCAAAGATATTCTCGGGTCACTGTAATAATCCGATCTTTGTTCCCTAAAAGGGTTCGGATTCAAGATCCTTCTCAGAAAAGGAGATGATTCCCTTCAGTCCCATTGTTACCTGAAGCCAGTCAAGCATCTGTGCGATGCTCAGTCCCACACCTCTTGTGTTATTGACCGCATCTACGTAAAGCTGGTGAGCCAGTGGGAGCCAGTCCACCACCACGACGTTGGCTCCTTTCTCTCTCGTCTGCAGGGCTGACACCAGTTTGTACAGCCAGTTTTCAAACATGCCACTCATCTGCAGAGAAAACAGGACTTTAAAAAAAAATCTTTTTCTGGGTTTGAAAAATACTAGTGAATATGGAATTCAGTTCTGTGACCCTTTCCCGCAGCCATGGAACATTCACATTGGTCCCCCAGACACCAACACTTGCCCATGAGCGGGGCCAGCCACAGTCAGGATTGCTTTGCGGGCGAGTGTCTTCCATTGCCCTTGATGACGCCTCCAGCTTTTCCCATCGAAAATGTCCGAGCTGGGGTCCTGTGTTGCTGCCCCACTGACTGCTATGGATATGTGCTGGTGGCCAAGCAGACCTGAGGTTAGCCCTGTCACAGTCAGGCAAGTAAGTGACCTGGTCCAGCATTCAGAAGCAGCTGAGAAGGGTTGCCCTGGAGAATTGGTTTCTTCCTCAGAGATGCAAGGAGATTCTGTCTCTTAGGCAAATGCCGAGTTAACAAATGACCCCCTTCCCACAACCCATCTCTGCCATCCCTCTTGACCCTAGAGGAGGGAAGATCTGTTGCTGGAATCCCAAATTAGAACTCAGAGCACATTTTCTCACAGAAACAAAGTGTAAATGGTGACTAGGTCCAGTTGTAAACCTATCCATGAGTGCATTATTAGATAAATAGATTTTCTGTGCCTGGCCTGGGAACCCAAAGGCCATTTACAATCTTGCTTCTATGGGAAACTGCTGTTCCAAGTTCCAAACAGATTACAAAAGAACTTTCTGGAATGTGTTTGTCATTTGCAGGCAGTTTGTATTTGCATTTTGACAGGGGGGTCTTTAAAAGATCCAAACGGATGATTATAATCATAGGCTGTGAGGTGAGGATGGGCAGACAGGCCCTTAATGATCCCTTCAATTGCATTTGGTACATAGGTGCCTACATAACACCCCCTAGCCAGGCCTGACCCCAACAGTTGGTGATAGACCTAAAGACCCAGCAAGCAAGTAACGGATATGAATTTCTCATCATTAAGGGGAGGAACATCCCCTCCCAATTAGCCCAGGCAGAAACCTGCTCACTTAGCAGTGCCATTTTCCTACAGACTGTCATTAGATGAATGGATAAATCCCTCACTGGTCCAAAGCTTCTGAGGCCGAGCATTAAAGCCCTTTTTTTGTTGAAGTTTGTTATGGGCTTTTCGATGTGAATGGCTCAGCGAGGGCATAGAAAGACTCCAGTGCCTTTAAATGGAACTATCTCTATGCAAACAGGAGGGAACTGTGCCAGCCAGGGCCAGCCAGCCGGGCCAGCTGGCTCCTCACAGACTCTCTGAGCCAGTCGAGTTGCTTCAGTTCAGCTGAGCGCTCGCAAAGGGATGGCCTCCGTGAGGCAGTGGTTGACCAATGTAATTAAGTGTAATTAGAGGGTCCCTTAAGAGCCAGTGGGGCTAGGCTACTGCCCTCAGGAGAGCCACTTTCTGAAAGCCCGCTGCATGCCAGCATTAAATGCCACCCTGCTGGAGTCCAGATTGCCCCCTCAGCGAAGTGCCCATTACATTCTTCACAGCTGTCTGAAATACAAGCAGCCCACAAGAAAAGAGGGGGAGAAAGAGCGGAATCTGGAAGCCCCAATATGCTTTTTAATTGACCAAAACAAAGGAGACCAAATTCCATGTAGAGCTGGAGAGCTACCTCCCCCTGGGCTCACCGTCCATCCGTGAATGATGAAAAAGGTCTTGGCTGTCACGTTGAAGCCACAGTCCTCTAAGGGCTGGCTGCGGCCAAGGGAGAGATCGCATCCTTCGTGCTCTGGGTCCTCCGAGGTGCGGAGGTTAAATCTCACAGGAGGTTTGGCAGCAGTTGGTACCACCCTGGATTTGTTGAACTCAGCTGGGGAGAAAGAAGAGAGCATGTGGTAACTAGCAGGCCTGGGTGGTGAGAGCTCTGGGGTCCAGTTCTCGTTCACTCTTGAGCAAATTACTTAACCCCTCTGGGTTTCAGCTTTTACATCTGCTGAATGTTTCCATCTCATCTCACAGAAGAGTTGCAAAGATGTTATAAAAGGCACACCTCACCAAAATTTAAGTGTTAATTAGTCACTAGTATCAACTACTGTAGGGCTTCCTACCGTGGCCCAGAGGATCTCCACAATGCAAGAGACCAGGGTTCCATCCCTGGGTTGAGAAAAGCCTCTGGAGGAAGGCATGGCAACCCACTCCAGTGTTCTTGCCTGGAGAATCCCCTGGACAGAGGTGCTTGGTGGGCTACAGTCCATGGGGTCGCAAAGAGTCGGACTCAACTGCGTGACTAACACACACACACGTATCAGTGACTGTGAATCTGAAGTGAATAAGCCTCCCTTACCTTCCTTCCTTCTTTCTAATCCAAATGAGCTCTCTTTCCTTCCCTCAAGCTACTAACTTCAGAGAACGGGTCCTCAGTTCTTCTCTTGAAATGCTTGGGACCACTTGCATTACTGGAGAAGGAAATGGCAACCCTTTCCAGTATTCTTGCCTGGAAAAATCCCACGGACAGAGGAGCCAGGTGGGCTACAGTCCATAGGATCCCAAAGAGTCAGACATGACTGGGCAGCTACACTTTCACACAGACTTACATTTCAGAATTCAGAAATTTTCAGATTTTAAACAGGTATTATGATGCGTGTATATATATATATAGAGAGAGAGAGAGATACACACACTATATATATATATGTGGTTTGGGGCATTCCTCATTCATCAAACACACCAATAACATTTCTGTAAGGAAATACAAGACTACTCATACTCAAGGGTGAAAAAAAAAAAAAGAAAAAGATTTTAAAGACCATCTTGTTGGTTCAGGTCAGTTTTGGATGCCAATTGTGTAAGAATTCAGGTTAGGTAAGGCCAGGTCTTGCTGCCAAACAAGCTACCAGTCAAATTTTTCTGTTTTGAAAGATTTTGGAATTGGAGGTAAGGAAATTTGACCTTTTAAACACTGGGCTTCCCTACTGCTCCCACGTCAATTCTGGCACTTACCCCAAACACCTCATGCACCCTCAGTGCTTCTTGCAGTACCAGACAGGTGCCAGACACTTTTTTACCTTATTAAATAAATTATCAAAGTCATAGAGATGCTCGTAAGAGCAGTAAAACCTCTCCTTCCAGCTCCATCGTGTACACACACACACAGCACTATCTAGGAGATGGCCCTACTTCAAAATACAGCCCATGTTACTGATGGTCCCAAGACCTTTTAACACTAGGTATTGTCATCATCAGGGCTTCCCAGGTGAATGTAGAAGATAAGGGTTCGATCCCAGGGTCAGGAAGATCCCTTGGAGGAGCAACCCACTCTAGTATTCTTGCCTGGAGAATCCCAGGGACAGAGGACCCTGGTGGGCTGCCATCTATGGGGTCGCACAGAGTCAGGTACGACTGAAGCGACTTAGCAGCAGCAGCCCTGTTCTAATCATCCAGGATACCACCCCTGATAACAGGCTAGGAAATTAGACAGTCAAACCGTCCAGTCACCCAGAAATCAAGGGAAAATGGACCAAATGACCATACCAGGAGCTTAATTATCCCAGAGTTAAAAAGAAAGAAAAAAAACACAAACAAATGGAGTCATGGAAAGAGAGACTACAGTGGTAGAGGGGTTGGTGGTGAAGAGGCCAAGGGGGAAGACAAAGTACCAGATGTAAAAAGGATAAGGTTCCAGAAAATGCAACTAAATACACATGAGCAGAACTCTGTCATTAATGAACAAAAGCCCCAACTGGCAGAAATTTGAACCATGGATATAATTTGTTCAAAATCTCCCAGTTTCCACCCAGATAGCCACTCATAGAGACCAGATGGGAAGTCTAGGGAAAAGGCAAAGAGAGTCTGCTGGCTTCCCAGCACTGACTCATGGATAAACCCACATAAGGTGAACATAAAAGGTTCACTTTAGCACCTGGCTCTCTCTGACACCACAGTTCTCTAGCTCATTTCTACTACTTCCAGACAGCGTCACATCTGCCTCTGGGACTTCATAGTCGTCCTTCATCCAGATGTCCCCAAGCTCATCCTCTCCTCTCCTCTAGTTCCTTGCTCAGAAGTCAGCTCCTCAGTGAGGCAAGTCTGGTCACAGACTAACGCTACACCACCTTCTCCCTCCAGCCCTCTGTACCTTCCTCCTCTCCTTTATTTTGCTCCATGACACTGAGCACTATTTCTATGTTTTAAGAAGTTGACTGGCTATCTTCTCATCACTGAAATGCAAGACCCCTGGGGGTACAGGTTTACACCTGTTTTGTTCACTGCTGTATCCTCCGAAAAGCCTGTGTGCTCAGTTGCTCAGTTATGTCCGACTCTTTGGGATCCCATGGACTGTAGCCCGCCAGGGTCCTCTGTCCATGGGGTTTTCCAGGCAAGAATATTGGAGTGGATTGTCATTTCCTCCTCCAGGGGATCTTCCTGATCCGGGATGGAACCCATGTCACCTGTGGCTCCTGCATTGCCTGGGAGATTCTTTACCACTGTGCCACCTGGGAAGTCCACTCCTAGAAGGGTTCCTGGCAAATAAAGACTTCTTTGAATGAAGGAAATAACCCCCAAATACTTAGAATCACAGAACATAGAAGTTGAAAGGAATGTTAGCATTTTATAGGAGAGGAACTAGAGATGAAACCCACTCTGGTTCAAGTATACTAGAGTTGGGAATGTGTTAAGTAATTTTTCCATTCATTCAGATTAACCCTCCTGCTCATACATAAGCAACTTGGACCAACATTTGACCCAATCTGCAGCTCCTTGAGTCGCAAAGAGTCAGACACAACTGAGCGACTGAACTGAACTGAACAACAGGATAGTAGAAGATGAGCTAATAGGATATGGTTCAGGGGTTCCCCACTCTCCTCTGCTTAACCGATTGACCTGGTACTCCTGTGGGGTGACCCTACCCTTCCTCCTCCAGGGCATGCTTCCTCCAATAGCAGAGACTGAAAAAGGAAAGCTGGCAGCTGGAAGGAAGAGAGGTAGCAAGAGGAGGAGCAAAGGCTGGAAAGACTGCTGGAGTGGAGGAGGAGGAGGCTGGCAGCCTGGGGTTCTCTGCCCAAATTACCCACCAAATCCTCCCCGAAAGCGCTCCTCAAACCAGAGCCAGCTACCCTGGCACCTAAAATTTCAAAGCATCTAGCCGAGATTAAAAAGAAGAGCGCCAGATGACAGCTTTTTCTAACAACCTTCTTGCCTCGAAAACCAGCAGGTTCAAAGAGGAGGGCAAGGTTAAAGAGCTGCTGGCAGCCAACTCTGCTGACTGGACAGCATCGATAAGAGTGCATATTAACGGCAAAGGGGTGGAGCCGGACCGAGCGCGGGCGAGCACACCCGGCAGCCTGCCGGCTCTGGGATGCCCTGGTCAGAAGCGCCGAGGAACAAGTGAACTGCAAGACTAATTAGGAGGAGCGAATGGACCGCGCAGGCGGAAAGCAAGGAGGATGCTGCAGGATCGAGGAAGAAGGGCAGGACAGAGGCCACCTGGCCCAGAAAAGAAGCTTTGGGGGTAGTAATGAAATAAGTGAAATAAGTTACCTTGCAGCCGTCCCTCTGGACCAAGGGGTGTGGGGTCTCCCGTGGCAAAGCAACAATAGGCGCTCCACAGGCAGAGCTGAAGAACGGTGTTTCTCATCCTTACCACCCCCTCGCACCCCCTTCTCCAAACTGGGACTTTAAAAAGACTAAAAAAAAAAAAAAGACAAAAAACACCTCTCGAAGTTTCCAGCGGTCCAAGCCTGTAAAACCCCGAGTGGGAAGCCCCCTCTCCACCCGAGAGCGGTGGCCTTAGACAGCTGAAGGTGGAGAAGGTGGAAGATGAAAACTCGGCTAAACTCAGCCGCGGGGTGGTGGGGGGAATGTGAAGGGGCTTGAACCAGAACCAGATCGGCCCTCTCTCGGGCCGCCTGCCCAGGAAGCCAGGGCTCGCCACTGTCACCCAGTGAGCTCCCGGCGAGGTACTTTTTAAAAGTATTGGGAGTCATCTGATCCATCGCCAGATGGTGATTTGCATAATTTATTCCCGTCCCCGGACTCTGATTGGTCACACCTTCGCTGACGCCAGAACCAAAGACTCCCCAAAGTTTGAATGAAAGCGCCGCACACCCACCGCGTGGACACTCAGCAAGCGCAGGCTTGTTTCCTCCCCAGCCGGCTCCGGGGGCAGCAGCGCTTTCACCACCCTACTTTTTCCCAGTGTCCATTCCCGGACCCTAGATTCTCTGCCACCCCCTGCAGCTCCAGGGGAGTCGTTGCCCCATAGCCCTGCTCCCTCTGTGATCGCGATCCCTGGAGATGGAAGGTTGTCCTCTCCAAGGCGCAAAGCCATCCGCGCGCGCGCACAATGCTCTCTCCTCGCCCCGGGCCAACGGTCCGAATGGAGAAAAGACACCTGGTCACCCTGTGATCCTTTTTTACTCCCTTTCCTGCTGCAAGCGAGGCCCGTGACAGGTGCAGACGGCGCGATCCGACAATAACCGGGCAGAGTTAAGAGGCTGTGGGCGGTAGCCTGGGTGTCAGAATCGCTCTGACCTCGCTTGGAGTGCTAGCTTGGCCACTAGCTACAGAACTTAGGGCAAGCCACGCAACTTCCCCAAAGCCGTTCCTTCCTCCCCCGTACACCGGTGGCAACAGTTCCTGTCGGTTAGGGATGTGGCAGAAATTAAAAGATCCAGGATAATTCCATCTGAGCTCCCCTGGTGGCTCAGCTGGTAAAGAATCTGCCCGCAATGTAGGAGACCAGGATTCGATCCCTGGGTCTGGAAAGATCCCCTGGAAAAAGGGCATGGCAACCCTCTCCAGTATTCTTGCCTGGAGAATCCCATGGACCGGAGGAGCCTGGTGGGCTACAGTTCTTGGGGTCGCAAAGAGCTGGACACAACTGAGCGACTAACACACACACACAGGATAATACAAACAGCGCTGGGTGCGGTGCCTGCCGCGTGGTAGGCGCTCTCATACCTGGGGCTGGAGGGCTAGAGGGACCCCAGGCGACACTCCCCTAAGGAAACAGTGAGCCAGGCTTGGGGGTCTCAGACTCGCAACCAGAGCCAAGTGTCGAGGCGGAGGCGCGCCACCCCTTATCGAGGGGAATGAGGCAGCTTCTTCCTCTCCGTCATCATTTTGCCCTCCTCTTCTTCCCTTCGTTACGCGCGTCCCTGCTCCTCCCGCGGGGGCCGGCTCCAGGTTCGCGCTCGGACCCCCGGGACCGCACCCGCCCCGAGCCTGCCTCTGGGGCAGGGGTCGGGGGCTGAGCCCGGGGCCCTCGGCCGCCGGCGGCCAGGACGACTCCCGAGCCGCTGCGCGTCCACAGCCCTCGGGAGCGCCGAGGAGGCGGGAGAGAGAAAGCGCCGAGGAGGCGGGAGAGAGAAAGCGCCGCGGTCGGCGGCGCACCGCCATCCGCCTGCTTCCAGCCAGACTACACCTTTGACCGCAAGTAACCCCGCGGAGCGGAGAAGGCAATGGCACCCCACTCCAGTACTCTTGACTGGAGAATCCCAGGGACGGCGGAGCCTGGTGGGCTGCCGTCTATGGGGTCGCACAGAGTCGGACACGACTGAAGCGACTTAGCAGCAGCAGCAGCAACCCCGCGGAGGCCTGGAACCAGTCCAGCTCCTGCCGGCCGAGAGGAAAACCGCCCGGGCAGCCCGGCGTCCCTTCCTCGCCGGTGTCTGCGCCCCCGCCTGGGAGATCTGTGTGAGGAAACCAGTCTGGAGCAGCTGGTCCTGTTCCGACTTATCCTCGTTTGGTTTGTCACTCCAGTTGCCAGCGCCGAAGCGCGCTTCATCCGTCCTGTGCTAGAATTCATTAACAAGAGGCAGACCGGCTCTATTTTTTCAGTGTAAACCTCACTGGTCATGAGTAAATGGTATTTCCAGATATTCCCCCCCCTCTTCTTAACGCTCCCCTTCTTCACTGGCAAACTATACAGACATAAGTCAGGTATCATCTCTGTTCTACAGATGGGAAAATTGAGTCAGAGGAACAGGGTGTAGCTCTGAAGCAAGTCTCTGATAACCAGTTCTCTCTCTTCTGCTCTTAGTTTGATTTAGCCAGTTGGCCTCTAAATAGGAATGTTTGGGTGCCAAATCTCCATCTCTTGCCTGGTTGAGTCAGTAGGCAGCCTGTGAGTCAAGAATCCCCCTCTCTATTCTGAGTTACTCAAATCGTAGCCCCTAGAACTTTAAATGGACAGTGTGGAGGGTGTGTCTTGGGGACCTCCGTCACAAATGAGATTCCCTAGAAGAGCTAGGTATTCCTGCAAAGCTGGTTATCCTACCTGGAAAAAAAAAAGATTCAACAAGATCAATTCTCATCTTTTAACTGCCAAGGCTATGAAACCATGTAGATTTTATTACTGGTTGGTTAGAGTGCCCTCCTGTGTCTCTATATTAAAACATCATGTGAGAACTTTCAAAGCACATAATGAAGCTATAATCAGAGCATTAGAGTGAAGTATAACATCAACTCTCTTATGCAAAGCATAACATATGTATAAAATATGCAAAATATTTTCTAGAAGAACCTCAATGAGGGCTTGGGAGCCTCCTGTGTGGAGGAAGACCCTGCCTGGGGAGTTTCAGCAGAAACTTTGTATCGTGGTCTCAGGTTACTCTAGCAAAGGTTCTGAGCATTTTTCTAGGCAATCTATCATCTGAAGACACCTTCCTAGGTTATAGGAATGAACCTCCCTTTCATAAGAGGAGCCCATTTTCCACTTCAGAAGCTGAAAAGCAAACACACGCCTTGCCAGCCTCCCTTGCAGCTAGAGTTCCTGGTTTAAACTCAGCCAATCAAACTCTAAGGTGAAAGCCAGTGAGTCTAGAAGCACACAGCCACTCCTCTGCCAACAGGGCAGCAGGAGCCAGTTCTGCTTTGGGCGGGGGAGGAAGAGGATGGGATGGTGGCACCCCCAGGCATCCCCAGACCAGCCTGCAGAGGGACTTGGGCAATGCAGGCTGCCTGAGTATACTTTCCAAGCCTGGTTCTTTTGCCCTGCAGATATTCCGATATTTTGATTGCAGTAATTCTGATTACTATTAAAAAATATGTTTTGAATAGTTCCACTATATATTACAATTATTTTAAATAGATTAATTAAGATTTTTAATTGGAGTTTCAATATCAAACTCTCAGAAATTAACAGAATGAACAGACAGAAAAGTAGAAGGATATACTAGACCTGTAAAGCACTATGAAACAATTCAACTGTAAGATTTATACAGTTTTCACACAACAGCAGGATACAAATTTTATTCAAGTTCCCATAGACTATAAATCAAAAGACACTGGGACATATTCAGGAATTCAAACAAACTAAGGTGCAAAAACTTCATGGTCTAAAGGTTATTGAAATCATACAGAGTCTGTTCTCTTATCACTGTGGAATTGTGTTAGTAACCCGCACAATTGCACTCATCTCACATGCTAGTAAAGTAATGCTCAAAATTCTCCAAGCCAGACTTCAGCAATACGTGAACCATGAACTCCCTGATGTTCAAGCTGGTTTTAGAAAAGGCAGAGGAACCAGAGATCAAATTGCCAACATCCGCTGGATCATGGAAAAAGCAAGAGAGTTCCAGAAAAACATCTATTTCTGCTTTACTGACTATGCCAAAGCCTTTGACTGTGTGGATCACAATAAACTGTGGAAAATTCTGAAAGAGATGGGAATACCAGACCACCTAACCTGCCTCTTGAGAAATCTGTATGCAGGTCAGGAAGCAACAGTTAGAACTGGACATGGAACAACAGACTGGTTCCAAATAGGAAAAGGAGTACGTCAAGGCTGTATATTGTCACCCTGCTTATTTAACTTCCATGCAGAGTACATCATGAGAAACGCTGGACTGGAAGAAACACAAGCTGGAATCAAGATTGCCAGGAGAAATATCAATAACCTCAGATCTGCAGATGACACCACCCTTATGGCAGAAAGTGAAGAGGAACTAAAAAGCCTCTTGATGAAAGTGAAAGAAGAGAGTGAAAAAGTTGGCTTAAAACTCAACATTCAGAAAACGAAGATCATGGCATCTGGTCCCATCACTTCATGGGAAATAGATGGGGAAACAGTGGAAACGATGTCAGACTTTATTTTGGGGGGCTCCAAAATCACTGCAGATGGTGACTGCAGCCATGAAATTAAAAGACGCTTACTGCTTGGAAGAAAAGTTATGACCAGCCTAGATAGTATATTCAAAAGCAGAGACATTACTTTGCTGACTAAGGTCCGTCTAGTCAAGGCTATGGTTTTTCCAGTGGTCATGTATAGATGTGAGAGTTGGACTGTGAAGAAAGCTGAGCGCCGAAGAATTGATGCTTTTGAACTGTGGTGTTGGAGAAGACTCTTGAGAGTCCCTTGGACTGCAAGGAGATCCAACCAGTCCATTCTGAAGGAGATCAACCCTGGGATTTCTTTGGAAGGAACGATGCTAAAGCTGAAGCTCCAGTACTTTGGCCACCTCATGTGAAGAGTTGACTCATTGGAAAAGACTCTGATGCTGGGAGGGATTGGGGGCAGGAGGAGAAGGGGACGACCAAGGATGAGATGGCTGGATGGCATCACGAACTCGATGGATGTGAGTCTGAGTGAATTCCGGGAGATGGTGATGGACAGGGAGGCCTGGTGTGCTGCGACTCATGGGGTTGCAAAAAGTCGGACACGACTGAGCGAATGAACTGAACTGAACTGAACTGAACTGAACCAGTATCAAAAGATATTTGAAAATAACCCACATATTTTCAAGTGCAATGTGACATTTACCAAGAACAGTCTTTGACTTAGCCATTGAAAGTCTCAATAAATTTAGACTGAATAAAACACAGAGGGTGATTGCAGAAAAGAAAGCATTTAAGTGAGAAATCAATATCAAAGATATTTTTTAAACTCCATGCATTTGGAAATTAAATGCCCATTTTTAAAGGATGGTTGTATCTAAGAAGCCATACGAAGGAAAATTAGAAAGTATTTGTAACAGAATAAAAATGAGAGATCACCACCTGTAGGCCACCAGGCTCCTCTGTCCATGGGATTTTCCAGGCAAGAATATTGGAGTGGGTGCCATTTCCTCCTCCAGGGGATCTTCCTGACCCAGGGATCAAACCCATGTCTCCTGCATCTCCTCCACTGACAGGCAGATTCTTTACCACTAAGCCACCTGAGAATCCTCTGTGTGTGTGTGTGTGTCACTTTGCTATACATCTGAAACTAACAAAAGAAATGGAATATATAGTTAAATGCACAACTTACTCAAACTCCACTTTCCAAGGTCAGAGAATGAAATGAAAAATAAAAAAGACTATTAGGCTGAGATGGGACTTAGTTCAGTTCAGTTCAGTTCAGTTGCTCAGTCATGTCCTACCCTTTGCGATCCCAAGAACCACAGCACGCCAGACCTCCCTGTCCATCACCAACTCCCAGAGTTCACCCAAACTCATGTCCATTGAATCAGTGATGCCGTCCAACCATCTCATCCTCCTCCTCCTGCCCCCAATCCCTCCCAGCATCAGTCTTTTCCAATGAGTCAACTCAAGTCGGACACTCATACCTCCTAAAAAAAACAACCAGGGTGGTTCAGTTCACGTGTTATTTTAACTCCCAGCGTTGAAACGTGCCTTCTGGGATACCATTGTTTTACAATGTTGTGTTGGTTTCTGTTATACAACAATGTGAATCAGCCATATGTGCGCTTATATCCCCTCTCTGTTGAGCCTTCCTCCCACCCCACCCCATCCCGCCCATCTAGGTCTTCCCAGAGCTCAGAATTGAGCCTCCTGTGCTGTACAGCAGCTTCCCACTAGCTATCTATTTTACACATGCTAGTGTATATATGTCAATTTTAAAAAACAAATGCACACATTAAATGCAAACCTTTGCAAAATATTTTTTAATAATTAAAAAAAAATGTCTTCTGAAACTAGCCCTGAATACAAAAGCTAAATGGTCACTAAGGGATTGGCAAAGAGCCTGGAGATTCTGAGCAGCCTGGAGACCAGCACCATCCAGAGAAAGGACCAGAGGACCACAGGCAGCCATGGGCAGAGTAAGCCAGCTGAGCAGACCCCGCTGTCCCACCTGCCCTACCTTTTCCCTCGCCCATCACCTCCACACAGCAGAACAGAGAGAGGAAGAGACGAGGCAAAGGGGCTCATTGCCAAACTGAGAAGCTTTTTAAGTGTTTCCAGACTGGAGAACTGGATCACAAACTAAGTTCATTTTTAAATGCTCTGGGCCTGTCCAAAGCTCTTGGTGGGGATGGAGGGAGGAAGGCCGGGGGGGGAGGGGGGGGGGGGGGGGCGGCACAAGAACAAAAGCTTTTAAACCTGACTCCAAAAGGTCCATTTTCTAGCAGAATACGTTAACAAAGAACTGACCTCAGGATATCTAAATAGACCAATAACCACAAGATAAGATTGGAAGAGACCAACAAGCTTATCCACATAGACTCCCAAGATGCCAGATGGACGTGATTCCCCAGGCAAATTTCCTTAAACTATCAAACACTTGGTTACATCTCATTTTTCATCTATTACTGTACCTACACTTATTAACACATGCTCACAAGCTTGCTAAATTAAATTAGTAATGACTAAGGTCAAGTGGCCTTTAAATCCTGCCTACCAATTGGCCATATGTGCTAGACTCTCCCTAATCCTCCTCCTAAACGGTGCTCTCACACCTTCTCTTTTCCCCTCAAACCCCCAACATCTTTCCTGTCCTTACTCTTAGCTGATGACCTGGCTTCCCACTTTACTAGAAAAATAAAATCAATCTCAACAGTGCATCCACAAGCCCCCACTGCTACATTCCCACCTATTTGCACCTGTACCCATGTCCTCAATGTCACTTCCAGTTCCCAAAGATGAGCTGTCTGTGCTTCTAAGTAACTCCCTCCCTGCACATACACACGCTCCCCCCCCACACACACACATTCACACACTAGATTCCATCCCTTCTCACTTATACATGGCCATCAATTCAACAATTCCTCCCTTTCTGATGGATCATTTCCATCAGCATACAAACACAAGTTACAATTTCTCCATCTTAAAACATTCCAGGGACTCTACTTCCCTCTCCAAAGTCACCCTATTTCTCTACTGCCCTTTACGGTAACATTTTTTTGGACTCCCTGGTTCCAAGTCCTTTCCTCCCATTCCCTCTTGAGTTCCACCTCTTCCCCAAAACACCTCTCGTCAAGGTCACCCTGCACAGCCAGGGGGATCTCGGTTTTCCTCTGACTCCATCACAGTCATTCCCTCCTCCCTGAACTCATCTGGTTTTCCTCCTCACTCACTGGTCCCTCTTCCTCAGTTTCCTTTATTGACTGACTTGGAGAAACCCCAGGTTCATCTATGGGCCTCTTCTGTTTCATACCTAAAAATCACTCCCTTGATAATCTCATCTGCTTTCATACCTTCAAAGCCATCCATACGTGATTCTCCAGTATATTCTTCTAGACTGAACCTCCTCTCCAAACTTCAAACTTGTTTATCAACTTATAGGCCTAAAAGGCACCTCAAACCTGCCATGTTGAGAACTTAATCTCTGATCTTCCTCCCACATCTACCCTTGCCTCTGTCTTCCAAATCTCAATAAATGGCAAACTAATCCTTCCAGTCACTGAGGTCAAAAACTAGAGTCAGCTTTGTTCCCTTTTTCCTTATTCCACAATCAGTATCCAACAAATTCCCATGACTTCACCTTCCAGATTCATCTGTGGCTGGTGAGAATGAGAAGTTGCCATGTAGCACAGGGAGCAGTCTGGTGTTCTGTGACGACCAGGAGGATGGGATGCGGGGAAGGGAGGGAAGTTAGCAAGGGAGGAGATGTATGTGTAATTATGGCCGATTTACATTGTTATATGGCAGAAACCAACACAACATTGCAAATTTTAAAAAATATATATGTATTTAAATGAAAAAATAGAGGAAAAATAAAGATTCATCCTGAATCTAACCATCACTTACCATCACCATTGCTCCCACCGTGGTCCAAACCACCATTGTCTGTCGCCAGAAATAAACCACCTGTAATACACTCCTGCTGCTGCTGCTGCTGCTGCCAAGCCGCTTCAGTCGTGTCCGACTCTGTGCGACCCCATAGACGACAGCCCACCAGGCTCCTCTGTCCTTGGGATTCTCCAGGCAAGGACACTGGAGTGGGGTGCCATTTCCTTCTCCAATGCACGAAAGTGAAAAGTGAAAGTGAAGTTGCTCAGTCGTGTCTGACTCTTAGTGACCCCATGGACCAGGCTCCTCTGTCCATGGGATTTTCCAGGCAAAAGAGTACTGGAGTGGGGCACCGTTGCCTTCTCCCAATATACTCCTGTGATGCCTCAATTCATTCACTGTAAAGATTAGTTCTTACAGGGACTTTCCTGGCAGCCCAGTGATTGGAACTCCATACTTCCACTGCAGAGAGGGCAGGTTCAGTCCCTGGTAGGAGAACTAAGATCCTGCATGCCTTGTGGCATGGCTTTAAAAAAAAAAAAATTATTTGTCCCTATAGTAACATGTGAAGTTCTGCAAGTTCTCTTGACCTCTTGGACAGTAATGCAGACTACTCCCCCAGCTCACCCCCTCCTCATCCTGATTCTGACTGTTCTTTCAACACACCCGGCATATTCCCACCTCAGAGCTTCTGTTTTTGCTCTTACTCCTTCTGATCCCCAGATATTGTCAGAGCTCACCCTCCCACCTCCTTCAGACTTTTGTTCACATGTCACTGGGGCTTCCCTGACACCCACTTAAAAATTCAAAGCTCCTCCCAGCACGTCTCCTTCCCCTGCTTTTTTTCCCCCTGCTATTTTTCTCCATAACACTTCCCACCATCTGACATGTTATACATCTTGGTTACTTACTTGTTTACATCCCGCTAGGATGAAAGGGATTTTTGTGTATTTTAACCATTTCTATATTCCCAGTTCCAGGACTTAACAAATACTTGTTGAATAAATGCATTAACAAATTCTGAAGCCTTTTAAACTTTTTCAGAGCCAGAGAGAAAAATAAAAGCTTCAAAATGTTTTCTACAAAGTCAGAGTAACATTGATACCAAATCTGACAAAGACTGAAATGCGAAAGAGAGAAAGAAAACTAGAAACCAACTTCAGTTCAAATATTTTCAGTAAATATTGCCAAATAAAACTCAACAGTGCATTAAAAGGAAAATATATCATGACCAACTGAAGTACATTCAATATAAATCTGGCTCAATTCAAGGAAATCCATAAACATAAATGCAAGGAAATCTATAATTCACCACATTTATACATCAAAGGTGGACCAAAAAAAGCTACTTCAACAGATGTTTGAAGAAATTAAAAATAAGATAATCCAATAACAAGGGTGATTACATAATTACTGTGCAAAAATCTCTACACTTCCAATGCCATGGAAAGTGTTCTTTAGCATATAAGCATGATAGATAAAAGAGAAACATAATAATCTTGACTACACAAAATTAAAAAAAAAAAAAGACTTCAAACAAACTCAAACTCAAAACAAACTCATCTACATAACAGAAACAGACTCACAGATGTAAAAAACCAGACTTGTGGTTACCAAGAGGGAGGGGGAGATCGAGAGGGATGAACGGGAGCTTGGGGTTAGTAGATGCAGACCATTACATTTAGAATGGATAAACAACAAAGTCCTACTGTATAGCACAGGGAACTATATCCAATCTCCTGGAACAAACCATAATGAAAGAGAATATTTTTAAAATGTATATATGTGTATAAACTGAGTCACTTTGCTGTACAGCAGAAATGAGCACAAATCAACTATTCTTCAATTTTTTTAATGTCAAAAATAAATAAAATTAAATTAAAACCTGCCTGCAGCTTGAGGGGAAAAAAAAGACTTCAGACAAACTCAAAAGACAATTTAAGGATTTCCTTGGTGGTACAGCAGATATGACGGAGAAGGCACTGGCACCCCACTCCAGTATTCTTGCCTGGAAAATCCCATGGAGCCTGGTGGGCTGCAGCCCATGGGGTCGCAAAGAGTCGGACATGACTGAGCAACTTCACTTTCACTTTTCACTTTCGTGCATTGGAGAAGGAAATGGCAACCCACTCCAGTGTTCTTGCCTGGAGAATCCCAGGGATGGGGGAGACTGGTGGGCTGCCGTTTATGGGGTCGCACAGAGTCGGACACGACTGAAGTGACTTAGCAGCAGCAACAGTGGATACAAACCTGTCTGCCAATGCAGGGGACACAGGTTTGATCTCTGGTCTGGAAAGATTCTGCATGCCAAGAGCAACTAAGGCCTGTGCACAGTTACTGAGCCCTGCTGTAGGGCCCGCAAGCCATAGCTACTGAAGCCCGTGTACCTAGAACCCTTGCTCTGCAACAAGAGAAGCAACCACAGTGAGGAGCCTGTGCACCGCCACGAATAGTAGTCCCTGATCTTCAGAGCTAGAGAAAGCGCGAGTGCAGTGATGAAGACCTAGTACAACCACAAATAAATTAATTAATTTTAAAGAGATAATTTAATCTGTGTTAGAAAGCATTATATACAAGAACTCATTTTCTAGATTTTTAATAAAATTTTATCCAAAAAAATTTAATATGACACTTTCGTGCAAATTAGAAAAAGGATTTCCTTCCTCAAGATACTTTACTTTTGGGAAGAACTATAACTATGCTAATTTTGTTAGGACAAGACAGTTCATCGCTGTCTGCCAGAAAAATGGCATAATAAATATTAAAATCGGGAACTTCCTTGGTGGTCCAGTAATTAAGACTTGACTTCCAATGCATGGGATGCCAATTTAATCTCTGATCGAGAGTTAAGATCCCACATGGCTGGAGGCCAAAAAACCAAAATATAAAACAGGAACAATATTGTATCAAATTCAATAAAAACTTTAAAAACTTTTTTTGTTCACATCAAAAAAAGCTTTCAATAAATATTAAAATCTATGATTTCTATGATGTGAATAGTATCTGTAAGGTTAAACAATATACAACCCACACAACCATTAAGAACATCTGTAGTCTAGACTTAGATCATTGTAAATAGTATTATTTACTTATATGAACATCCACCAGGGTTAAGTTAGTGTTGGATATAACCTTTATTTTATTTTATTTTTTTTTGTAGAATTACAAGCATTCTTGGTCCCCTCCCGCACCAAATTCCAGTAATACCTTCTAATCATCAGAACAATCCTAAACACTGCCAGAGTTTTCCAAAATCCCCCAGGAGATGGCCCTCCTCTTGGAGAACCGTGATGTAGATTGACTGGAAGGCATAAAGGAAGACTTTAACTCTTTATTTTACGCTTTTCCATACAGTTTGAACTTTTCACCATGTGCATGCATATAAAATGAATAATTAAAATATAATAATATAAATAAACTACATTACTGCTCTAGAAAGGGATTAAATATGAGGGACGGAAGAGTGATTCCAATAAAAGACACAGTATTTATCCCAATACCTAATAGTAGCAGAGGTCTAAAGTCCACCAGAGTCTCAGCAGTAACTGGTTGAAAGAGCATGTTCTGGAAAGCCAAGAGTTTGGATTTCTCCCCCACTAAATCAACAAGCACCTCTACTTTGTCTTGCTTCATCTCGAAAGAGATGGATGGCATAGAGTGCGACAGTGTTCAGACTTGCTCAGATGAGAAAGTACCTCAAAGTCATGAGGCTTTTTGCTGAAGAGCATTAAATTTTAAAATATTTCATTCTATCACATAAGCTATGATCTCACATAAAACTGCTTATTTAATAAGTGTGTTGCTTTAAAATTTTGGTTTAATTAGGCTTATGCACTATAAAACAAAGTGAAAAAACAATTACAGATACAGATGAAAACCCAGCTTTAGAAGCAATATTGGCCAGTTCCGAGTTTTTCCATTACTACTCCTTTGTTGCTTATTTGTGGTCTTTTATCTGTTGGAAGCACGCAAGTAGTAGGAAACACAAAAACCTTTTTAAGAAAAATTATGCCTTTTCTGTAAGCCTAAAATAAGTTCAAAATAAAACTTTTTAAAAAGGTAAAATTGAAATTAAAGGCTGTAGTTTGGTTAAGAGTATTGTACCAGTGTTAAGCCCTTGGTTTTGATCACTGTACTATGCTCACGTAGGATGTCAACATTAGGAGAAGGGTAAGGGATAGGAAAGGCTCTGGACTATTGTTACAGCTTTTCTGTAAGGTAAAAATTAACCCCAAATAAAGTTTTTTAAATTATGGGAAAACACTTGAATTTGAGAATACTGTGTACATCAATTTTTTTCTTGCAAAAAAATTCTTCTCCTAAGAGAAGGCAGTTAAGAATGTTTTATCTCTTCTGGGGACTTGCCTGATGGTCTAGGATCTACCAAAACAGGGATCCCAGGTTCAAGCCCTGGTCAAGGAACTAGATACTGCATGTGGCAACTAAGCA
Source organism: Oryx dammah (assembly GCF_014754425.2). NCBI lineage: Eukaryota > Metazoa > Chordata > Mammalia > Artiodactyla > Bovidae > Oryx > Oryx dammah. The sequence continues at coordinate 12,756,677 of NW_024070206.1, forward strand.
CTAAGCAGCCAAATAAATAAATGAATAAATAAATGAGAATGTTTTATCCCTTCTTGAAATGCACCAGAGTGAGCACAATTTGGAAAACACAGTTTGGGGCTGGGGAAAGCAACCTGAGATCCCAGCTTGCAAAAAGTCCTTAAGTGATTTTAACCCACACCCTCAACAAGAGTCACTGGGGAAATGCTGTCTGAGGTCCCTTTCCAAACCCTTTGTCTTGTCCACTCGGCAAATTCTTATTTATCCTTAAAAGTCTAAGTCAGAGATCACCTCCTCCATGAAGCTCTCCTCGCCAGGAAGACACCAACAAGAATTCTAGAGACATTTTTTCCCGATGAGGTGAATTTACACTGTAAACCAAAAGGAGCCAACTCCCTCAAGTGTAGACCATAGTGGATGTCATGGTTCATCACCCAAATGCCCCCTTCAGGTCCAAGGCAGGCATCCCCCTAGAGATGATGGGAGTGTCAACTAGTGAGGATTGGTAACTGAGTCTCATCCTGGGAGTTACTCTTGGCTTAAGGGAATCGCCTGCCCAAAGTCCCTCTCCCTTCTTTCAGGGCAGCCTGTATATATAATGTCCAGTCAACTGTGGAGTACCAAGGCTAGGTTCCCTTTGCCCCAGTTCAACACAGCTCTGCAGGCCTGACTGTGATGCCTCCCCACTCTACCTACTCCTGCTGCCCTGAACGCTCACAGGTAAGATCCCAGGAGCATTTCCCTGATAAGCCACCTGCTCACAAAATCCTGCTTCAGAGTCCATTTTCTGGGGAATCCATCCTATGACAATCACAATTGCCAATATTTGGAATTATCCTATCCACTTCAAGAAATGCATCCTTCATTTTGCTATACAAAGTCATTACCCACAGCATAATTGACTGCCACATGTTTCTAACAGCAACATATTGTAAAATCCATCAACAGAGAACCATAAATCACGGCTATGGTCGAATGATATGCAGCTGTATAAAAGAATAAGGAAGCACTTTATGTCATTATATGATGCAATCTTCAATTTATAAATTTAAGTGGAAAAGCAAGATATAGAAGAGTATGCATTCATATTGAGGTTTGACAGAAAACAGCAAAATTATGTAAAGCAATTATCCTTTAATAAAAATAAATTAAAAAAAAGAAGACTGTGCAAAGTATGCTATCATTTTGTTTAAAAAGCACAAAAAATACATGTACGTGTTTATATATTTTTAAATTTATTTTATTTTATTTGCACTTTTTGTCTGCTCTGAGTGTTGTTGTGTGAGTGTTTTTTCTAGTTGTGACAAGCAGGCACTAACTACTCTCTTATTGTGGTGCTCGGGCTTCTCCTTGCGCTGGCTTCTCTTGTTGCAGAGCACAGGCTCTAGGGTGCTGAGGCTTCAATAGCTGAATCACTCAGTAGTTTTGGCTGTCAGGCTTAGTTGCTTCTCGGCATGTAGAATCTTCCCAGACCAGGGATCGAATCCCTGTCCCCTGCACTGGCAGGTAGATTTTTAACCAGTGGACCACCAGGGAAATCCCATGCTTATATATTTGTAGAAGATTTCTGGAAGGATTTAGAAAAAAAACTAGAAACATTAGTTGCCTCCAGGAAGGACATTTGAATGGCTATGGGACAGAGTGAAGGTAACTTCTTCAGGGGGGTTTTGTTTGTTTGTTTGTTTTTTACCCCATAGCTTTTTTGAACCTTTCGAATTTCAAATTGTATAAATACTTTATTCAAAGCTAAATAAATGAAAATAAAACAAAAGAAAGTAAATGTTAAGGACTGAAAGGAGGCCTTGGGCTTGGAGAGCAGTAGCCATGGAAAGTCCTCAGGAAAGAGGTTTCAATAGAGCCATGGAAACAGAACTCTTCCGGGGACACAGTGAGTGCAGAACAGAAAAAGAGGAAGGGAGAAAGAAGAAACAGAGGTGCCTCTTTCGAGACATCTGGGAGAGCAGGCAGGAGGGGTTCCTTGGGCTTCCCTGGGGGATCTGGGCCAACAAAGCCCCTTGCTGGGCTGGCAACCTAGAACCCCAAACTACGCCCATCCAGGAACAAGCCTCGCCAATCAAGCCCCTCTCCTTTAAGCATCTGACCTAGGAAATGCCAAAGAATTGAGTAGGAGCCTAAGAGGGAAGCCAAAGAGATTGGAATGGCAGAGGGGCCGAAGCCAGCCATGAGATAAAGAAAAGATGCGCGGAGCAGCAGAGATTGTGGGGAACCATCCTTGAAAGATGAAGGCATCAAACAAGAGGAAGCTGAGTCACAACAATGGTGGCTACACGAGGCTAAGATTCACGAACGCTGCCAGACCTGCCTTAGACAGGAGGGTGAGGAAGTATGGTCCTCAGAACAGCAACATCAGCATCCTCTGACAGCTTGTTAGAAACGCACATTCTTGGCCCAGCCCCAGGCCAACAGAACCAAAAATTCTGGAGGCGGGGCCCAGTGATCTGCGTTTTCACCAGCCCTTCGGATGACTCTGATGCACCGTACAACCACTGCTATAAATCTTAGACACAGAGGTCCAGCCGTCCTAGGAGTCCTCTGTGTGTACGATTCCTGCCTGTGTGTGTCTTTACAACAAACCCCACTCTAAAGTCAGCATAAGCTTCCTAGCAGAAGATCTTGTTTCCTGCTCCAAACGTGCCTAATACAATCTTACCACAATGGGAAAACCAACTCCTACTCTCGTTTGGAGACTCAGCTCAAAGGCCACCTCCTCCGAGAAGCCTTCCTTACAGATCTCTCTCAGGCTAAGTGTCGCTCTGCTACGTTCCTGTAGTCACCCTCTTTGTTGTTGTTCAGTCGCTCAGTCGTGTCCAACTCTTTGCGACCCCATAGACTGCAGCACGTTAGGCTTCCCTGTCCTTCACCATCTCCCGGAGCTTGCTCAAACTCATATCCATTGAGTTGGTGATGCCATCCAACCATCTTATCCTCTGTCACCCCCTTCTCCTCCTGCCCTCAATCTTTCCCAACATCAGGGTCATTTCCAGTGAGTCAGCTCTTTGCATTAGGAGGCCAAAGTATTAGAACTTCAGCTTCAGGATCAGTCCTTCGAGTGAATATTCAGGATTGATTTCCTTTAGGATTGACTGGTTTGATCTCCTTGCTGTTCAAGCTATCCCCTAACCTCTGGCATATCCTATGTCCTGTAATCAAGGACCTATTTGTTCATTTTCTACTAGAGTTGGGACTGAGTCTTCACTGTATCTCCAGCACTGGATTCTCAGTTAATACTAGTTCTTAATAGCTATTATTATCATTAAGTAGTCAATAAGTAAGCATATATAGAATGATTACCATTTTCCAGGGATCTTAGTAGCTTCCGTAAACAATGCCTAACTCCTCTCTTGTGAAGCTTCCCAGGAGGGCAAGCCTGATGAGCCAAGTGATAATTGTTACTAATGGGCGGTAACAATCCAAGCTGAACTAGCCCTTTGTTTCTATGCCGGGAATTCCACATAGTTGGCAGATAATCACAGGGCAGAAGCCACAGAAGATGGCCCTGGGACTGGTCCAGCTGACTGGGTCCATGTTTGAGATGCAGATAAAAGGGCCCTTCTTTCAAGGATCCTGCCTAACAGGGAGGCAGATGCATAACAGATCATTTTAACACAAACTACCAGTTCTAAAAGATGATACAATAAGATAACCAAGGAAAAAGAAGAGGAAAGAAAATAAGAAAGTATTCAGTATACATGCATAACGTATATGAGTGAACTAGCACTGTGTGTATGTGTGCACACATATGCTCAGTTCTTTTTAAGGATATAATCTAAAACTTGCATGTGCTGTTCCTACTCACATCCTGTTGGCTGCAATTTAGTTATGTGGCCATAGTTTTCTGTAAGAAAGATTGGGATGTGTAGTTCTGCCCAGCTAAACGTCAGGGCGTTTTATTAATACAAGGAAAGAGAGCATAATATTGGGATCAGGTAGTTACTCTGCCCTAATGTCTGCCCTTGGAGAAGGTAATGGCACCCCACTCCAGTACTTTTGCCTGGAAAATCCCATGGACGGGGGAGCCTGGTAGGCTGCAGTCCATGGGGTCGCTAAGAGTCAGGCATGACTGAGAGACTTCACTTTCAATTTTCACTTTCCACTTTCATGCATTGGAGAAGGAAATGGCAACCCACTCCAGTGTTCTTGCCTTGAGAATCCCAGGGACGGGGGAGCCTGATGGGCTACCGTCTATGGGGTCACACAGAGTCGGACACGACTGAAGCAACTTAGCAGCAGCAGCAGTACTGTAGCCTGCCAGGCTCCTCTGTCCATAGAATTTTCCAGGCAAGAATATTGGAGTGGGTTGCCATTTCCTTCTCCAGGGGATCTCCCCAACCCAGGGATCGAATCTGTGTCTTTTGCATGTCCTGAATCGGCAGACGGATTCTTTACTGCTGAGCCACCTGGGAATCCCCAAACTAACACTGTGAGTGGATCAGTTCAGTTCAGTCGCTCAGTCATGTCCAACAATTTGCGACCCCATGGACTGCAGCATACCAGGCTTCCCTGTCCTTCACCAACTCCTGGAGCTTGCTCAAGTGCATGTCCATCAAGCTGATGATGCCATCCAACCATCTCATCTTCTGTCACCAACCCCCTTCTCCTCCTGCCTTCAATCTTTCCCAGCATCAGGGTCTTTTCCAGTGAATCAATTCTTCTCATCATGTAGCCAAAGTATTGGAGTTTCAGCTTCAGCATCAGTCCTTCCAATGAATATTAGGACTGATCTCCTTTAGGATTGACTGGTTGGATCTCCTTGCAGTCCAAGGGACTCTCAAGAGTCTTCTCCAGCACCACAGTTCAAAAACATCAGTTCTTTGGCCCTCAGCTTTCTTTATGGTCCAGCTCTCACATCCATACATGACTACTGGAAAAACCAGTGGATAATGAGTGAATAAACAAGGAAAATATATATAATTGTTACTGTCCTCATTTCTACAACTAGTCACAAAGCTATAGTGAATATTTGCGACTTTCTTCTCCCTATTCCCCATTTTACATTCCATCGGTCCTCAGCCACTATCTGAACTGTTTGCATTCTTTACTTGGTACCAAAACCCAAATCTTCATTCCTGAGAAGTCTGAATCCTCAGTGGGCCTGCCCTTCTTCAGTTCAGTTCAGTTGCTCAGTCATGTCTGACTCTTCGCGACCCTGTGGACCACAGCACCCAAGACGGATGGGTCTTAGTGGAGAGTTCTGACAAGATGTGGTTCACTGGAGAAGGGAATGGCAAACCACTTCAGTATTCTTGCCTTGAGAACCCCATGAACAGCATGAAAAAGCAAAAAGATAGGACACTGAAAGATGAACTCCCCAGGTCAGTAGGTGCCCAATATGCTAGTGGAGATCAGTGGAGAAATAACTCCAGAAAGAATGAAGAGACAGAGCCAAAGCAAAAACAACACCCAGTTGTGGATGTGACTGGTGATAGAAGCAAGTTCCGATGCTGTAAAGAGCAATATTGCATAGGAACCTGGAATGTTAGGTCCATGAATCAAGGCAAATTGGAAGTGGTCAAACAGGAGATGGCAAGAGTGAACGTTGACATTTTAGGAATCAGTGAACTAAAATGGACTGGAATGGGTGAATTTAACTCAGATGACCATTATGTCTACTGCCTTTCTTAGTGGCTGTATTTTTACATTAACTTCTATCATTGGACATGAAAGTCCTAAGAGACACCCCTAAAGAACACCCATGGTTCTAGACATAGTCCTCTTTGTCCCAGTGAAATGATAGTAACCAAATTTCCTCAGGAATTAGGGTCAGTCATGCCTGCAGTAGCATAAGCAAGTGGCACTCTTGTCTTCCAGTTCAATGGAATCATTATGGAGTCTCCCAGTGGAAGAACTGTTCCTCTCTTGGGAACTAAGACCTCCATAGCCACAGATCCCAAAGATGCGAGAACTGCAGGCAAAAATTGTGTGAATGGGTTAAGTGTCAACATTAGTGGAGCCACTCCCAGTCTATCCCTTGATTTCTAGACCTTATGTTCCACCTGTGGGATAAAGCCGCACCCTGTCTTGGTTACCAATTCAAAGCACAGTCTACATCCTGTAGGCGGAAACCTCAGCATTTCAGGTTGTTAATCCCAATTAGCACTGTATCTAAGTCTTCTATTCCATCACTCAGGCCAAAGGGGCCACGTGGTAAGAACAGTGATGTCCATGGGCGTGAGTCCATTGTTAGTTCTTGAAATCAGTTCCTTGGTCAGAAGTAAGGTTATATCAGTTCAGTTCAGTTCAGTTCAGTTCAGTCACTCAGTCATGTCCGAATCTTTGCCACCCCATGAATTGCAGCACTCCAGGCTTCCCTGTCCATCACCAACTCCCAGAGTTCACCCAAACTCTTGTCCATCGAGTCGGTGATGCCATCCAGCCATCTCATCCTCTGTCGTCCCCTTCTCCTCCTGCCCCCAATCCCTCCCAGCATCAGAGTCTTTTCCAATGAGTCAACTCTTCGCATGAGGTGGCCAAAGTATTGGAGTTTCAGCTTTAGCATCAGTCCTTCCAAAGAACACCCAGGGCTGATCTCCTTTAGAGATATATCAAGTGTATGAAGCATCCTATAAATTCATAGATGGTGATGGTGCTACATGTCGAAACTGGAGAAGGCAAATCCACATTCAGAATACTATTTATTCCATTGGGAACAAAACATTCTCCCCTTCCTTATGAAAGGGGCCCAGTGTAATCTATCGGCCACCATGTGGCTGGCTGATCTGCCAGGGAAAACTGCTCCTCTGGGGGATTATGATGGTCCCTGCTGTTAGCAGGTTAGACTTTCAGGAAGAACAGTATCCATACTAGTTTTGGACTTCCCGTGTGATGCTAGCGGTAGAGAACTTGTCTGGCAATGCAGGAGACACAAGAGCATTAAATTCCTCTTGCTTCACAGTCCCAGCTGTTTCTTTTAAGCTGGTTAGCCCTACCATTACAGATACATTTGATTGGCCTGAGTTTTGAAGGTATTTTCATAAATTCATTACACAGCCACTATTGTTTGCCTGGGAAAATCTTATTTCACACTTCAAGGTTCAGCTTGAAAATTCTTTCCTTTCTAAAGACCTTCTTGTCTCCTGCTTCCCCCCACGTCATCTCACACTTGCCCTTGATTTCATTGCTCTGCACCTGGACTCTCTCAGCACTTGGACTCTATCACTTGTTCCAAATTATTGTTCCCATGTCTGTCTTTGACTAGGCTGAAGATTTCTTGTGACAGAAACTAAATTTTATGCACCTATTTATATGTGTTAAACATGATAGGTATGTAATAAACTTTCACAGAACAAACAAAAGTGATAATGGTGACTTCCTCTCCTTAGAACAGGCACAAGGGGCTGGCAGGAGGGATGAGAGGGGAATTATTGTTTGATGGGGTCAGAGTTTCCTTTTGGGAAGATGCGAAAGTTCTGGAGATGGATAGTGCTGAGGGTTGCACAGCAGTGTATTTCATGCCACTGAACTACACACTGAAAACTGGTTAAAATTGTAAATTTTATGCATGTCTACTTTGCATAATTTTTTAACAAAACTAACAACTAAAATACCCTTTATTCTCACCTACAAGATGAAATTCCACACCCTATTTCTGAGATTGACCTCCAGGATCAGGACCTTCCCACAAGGAAGGAAGCAAGTTCATGGAATTTCACTGCAGCCTTACTTACAAGAGCGAAAGCAAGGCAGGAGAAAGGACAACTCAAATGTCCAGTAGCAAAATGGATAAATAAGTTGTACCAAATCATACTATTAAATACTCTATAAAATTGAAAATGAATCAATGAGAACTTCATAGATTATGTGAATTAATTCACAGATTAAGCTTATGTGAAAAACAAAGGCTGCAAATTTTATCTACAATATGACTTAGTAAATCTTAAAACAAAACATTGAAAATATAACATTGTTTATAGCCACATTCGTATATATACTGTTAATAAAAGTATAAAAACATGCAATTTCAGTTGAGTGATTAACCTGAAGGAAGGAAGCAAGAAGGGCTGAGAGTCTCAGCCTTCAATATTTTATTTCGTACAAAAGGAGACAATTCTGGGCTTTCCTGGTTGCTCAGTGGTAAAGGACCCGCCTGCCAATGCAGCAGATGCGGGTTCGATCCCTGAATCAGGAAGATCCCACGGTCTATCCAGCTCGAGGGCCGAGAGCCGCAACTACTGAGCCCACGTGCTGCAAGTACGGAAGCCGGCATGCCCAAGAGCCCGTGCTCTGCAACAAGAGAAGGCACCGCAGTGAGAAGCCTGGGCACCACAGCTGGCAAGTAGCCCCCACTCTCTGCAGCTAGAGAAAAGCCCATGCAACAGCGAAGACCTAGCACAGACAAGGATAAACTAAATAAAGGAGAGAATTCCAAAGTAAAAAAGGCAAACTATCACACATTTGTTCAATCAAGTGAACGGGCTATATGAAGGTCAATCCTATTTTTCTGTGCATTGCTGTCTTCTTAAATGATTTCATTAAAAAGTGGATAAAGTAAAGGTCTGGTTCCTTTGTGACACATGTTTTGACTAACCAAATCCTTAGGACACAACAATTTACAACTCAAGCAAGAACTTATTTACTGATGCATGAGGCAGTGCCAAAAGATTTGAGTTTGATGAAATAATTGCAATAGGATGATTTGGGTGACAAAAACCTCACATCAAACCACCTGGTGTACATAAGCACATATAGGTATACACACACGCATGCGCGCGCACACACACACACACACAGAGAAAACAACCAGCTGCAGAGTGCTCAATGAAAAATCCAGAGTGCCCACAGGAGTTCAGCAACAGAGTAGAAATGGAATGTCCTCTCTCTTGTATTAAGAACCAATTAGGTCACTGAAAAAAGCAAAATGAAAGTGTTAGTCGCTCAGTCATGTCTGACTCTTTGCGACGTCATGGACTGTAGCCCACCAGGCTCCTCTGTCCATGGAATTCTCCAGGCAAGAGTACTGGAGTGCGTTGCCATTCCCTTCCTCAGGGGATCTTCCCAACCCAGGAGTCCAACCCAGGTTTCCTGCATTGCAGACAGATTCTTTACCGTCTGAGCCACCATTGCTTGACAGTAAAAGGTTCCACTAAGGACAGCCAGTGCAAGTAAGCCTGTTACCCAGAGGCTGGTAACATTGCAGGCAGAGGAGCCGTAAGGAGTGCTGATTTCTCATCTTCTGGCCTAAGAGGGCCTCCTGGGAGAGCCAAGCTCTCTCAATGAGGGTAAAGAAGGGAGGCAGCCAGTGGCCACCTGCCCAAGTTGCCAGCCACTCACAGAGGGAACTTTGCCAAGGCCCCTAGTGCACGGAATCCTTAAGAAGCTTCTGGAGCAACTGCTCACCTACTGTAGAAATCTCTTTTATAGCACCTATCAAACCTATGGGGCTTCCCTTGTGTCTCAGCTGGTAAAGAATCCACCTGCAATGCAGGAGACCTGGGTTCAATCCCTGAGTTGGGAAGAACCCCTGGAGAAAGGAAAGGCTACCCACTCCAGTATTCTGGCCTGGAGAATTCCATGGACTGCAAAGAATCGGACACGACTAAAGGACTAACCTCTACTTAAACATATCCAGAGTTGGGGCCCCATCCTTTTTGAGGAAGCCAATTCCATTATAGGCCATTTTGGCTGTTGGAAGAGTCAGATTTTTTAAGGAAATAATCAGAACTAAAGCAGGAAGTATAATAGTACAAGGGCTTCCCAGGTGGTGCTAGTGGTAAAGAATCTGCCTGCCAATGCAGGAGGCTCAGAAGACATGGGTTTGACTCCTGGGTCGGAAAGATCCCCTGGAGGAGGAAATGGTAACTCACTCCAGTTTTCTTGCCTGGAGAAGCCCCATAGACAGAGGAGCCTGGCAGTCTACAATCTATAGGGTCGCAAATAGAAACCACTGATGCAACGTACAGGGCTTCCTGCAGCTCAGCTGGTAAAGAATCCACCTGCAATGCAGGAGACCTGGGTTCGATCCCTGGGTTGGGAAGATCCCCTGGAGAAGAGAATATAGCTACCCTCTCCAGTATTCTGGCCTGGAGAATTCCATGGACTGTATAGTCCATGGGGTCGCAAAGAGTTGGACACGACTGAAATTTACCATGTACAATCACTGTGTAAAATGTGTATGGGCTATCTATCTGTCTCTGCATGTATACTTGGGAGATCATACACCAAAATATAAAATACTGACACTTTTGGGGAATTCCCTGGTTGTTCACGGTTAGGTCTCCATGCTTTCACTTCTGTGGCCTGGGCTTGGCCCCTGAAAGATCCTGAAAGCTGAGTTGAGCAGTCAAAAGGATGACAGTAAAAGTCAAAAAAATAAAATAAAATACTAACAATCTGATTAAACTCTCTGAGTGCTGGAGTTATTTGGTGATTTTTATTTTATTTATTTGTCTGTATTTTTAAAACGAGGGCTGCTCAGGTGGCTCAGTGGTAAAGAATCCAATGCAGGAGACACAGGATACATGAATTCAATCCCTGGGTCAGGAAGATCCCAAGGAGAAGGAAACAGCAACCCACTCCAGTATTCTTGTCTAGAAGATCCCATGGACAGAGGAGCCTGGAGGGTTATAGTCCATGGGGTGGCAAACAGTCGGACTCAACTGAGCAACTGAGCAACAACAACAAACTTCCATTACGTCATTTCATCCCTGACCCAGCAAGGGAGGTGGTGTTAGAAGACCTTCCCACTGTCCAGGTGGGTTCATTTTGAATCAATAAATATTTCCCACCACACAGCAGGAATGGATATTCAAAGAGACTGAGAGCTTTGAGCAATGTTATCCCCCAGTGCTTCCTCCACGGCTCATCAGTAAAGAATCTGCCTGCAATGTGGGAGACGCAGGAGACGCGGATTAGATCCTTGGGTGGGGAAGATCCCTTGGAGGGGAAAACGGCAAGCCACTCCAGTATTCTTGCCTGGGAAATCCCATGAATAGAGGAACCTGGTGGGCTACAGTCCATGGGGTCGCAAGAGCTGGACACGATTGAGCAACTGAGCATACATGCCCGAGTTTTCTAAAACGAGCAAGTTTCACTTTGGTGAAGTGGGAAGAGGCAGTATTATATATATTTAAGTTTGGTGGGGAGATACTGCCGTGGTTCTTCCTCATCAACCTAAAATAAGCCCTCTTCTGTTTTGCAGCCATTGGTCCCCAGTTCTGTTGTATTCTCAGGGAGGCAAATGGACCTAAGCTGGGCCATCTGAAGAGAGGTGAGGTCAAAGCTTTAGGTGTGGCCGGTCACACTGGGCCCACTCCACCCAAGCTAAAGAGAACAAAGCTTTCCAGTAGCCATGAGAGATTTAAGCATGTTCACACTTCAGATCGGTGAGTTGGGAAAACCAATTTCCTCTCAGGAAAGGAGGCTATACTCAGCCCTCCCCTTCCAGAAATGCAGTGGTGTGTTTAAAATATTTATTTATCCATTTGGCTCCATTGGGTCTTAGTTGTGGCACTGGGGATCTCTGTTGTGTCATTGGGAATCTTTTGTTGCAATGCATGGACTCTCAAATTGTGGCTCATGGGCTTTTAGTTATGGGATCTTAGGTCCCTGACCAGGGATCAAACTCACATCCCCTTCATTGCAAGGCAGATTCTTAACCACTGGGCCTCCAAAAGGAGTCCCAGAAACGCAACAATTTTATAGCTAGTCCAGCTAAAGACAAGTTAGTGCAGGGATGTTTTGGTCTGAGCACTCTTGAAGAAGATCTTATACTAACACCTGGCCTTTGCACAGCACGTTGAGAGAAACAGTTTCTCAGGCATCATCTTCACTGACTCAACCCAGAATTCTCTCTCCTCCAACCATCCCAACAAAAACACACATTGTATCCAAAATACGGTCTGTCTATGCATATGTCCACTTTCCTGGGAAGAAGGGTCCAAGCTTTCATCAATTTCATCAGATTCTCCAAGGACTTTGTTGACCCAGAAGATTTAGGACCACTGGGGTGACAGGTACAGCCCAGAGATGGTTTTTCAGAGGGCCAGCTCTGATTCCTCCTCTGTTATGGGAAGAACTGGGCTGCATGGTTTCTACAACCTTTTCCAGCTCTGACTTGACATTGTCCAGGCCCCTGGAAGCCAGAACTTATTCCCAGAGTCCGGAGGTAGCCCGACCTTCACTGTCTATCAGGGCCTCCCACGAGACCGCTTTCAGAGCAATAAGGATGTCTGCCTGCCTGGTGACAGGATTTGTAGCCAACAAAACCCTCCATGCAGGCTGTCTGGCTTCAATTTATTCCGCTCTGTCACTTTGACTGCAGCCAAGTGCCAGAAGAAATTTGAATCTGAATGCTGCTGCTTCTGAAATAAGCTTAGAAAAATATACAGGCTCTCTTCAACAAAGAGCAAGCCTAGCTGAATCTGAACCGTTTGGGGTGGGTTAAAGACACACAGGCAGACACTGTCCAATGGAGGCGAGTCTAAGGAAACCAGACGGAGATTAACTTCTTATTGGAAGGAGAACTTGAGCCTGCAGGAGATGCAGTGGCTTTACCCAGAAAGATGGATGAAGGCACGGTGTGACCTGAAAGGATGGGGATAGGTTAGAAAACCGTTACTGAGCTCACCTGAAGCTTCCATTGGCGAAATCGCGGGGCTTAGTAGGGGAAGGCAATGGCACCCCACTCCAGTACTCTTGCCTGGAAAGTCCCATGGATGGAGGAGCCTGGAGGGCTGCAGTCCATGGGGTCGCTGAGGGTCAGACATGACTGAGCGACTTCACTTTCACTTTTTATTTTCATGCATTGGAGAAGGAAATGGCAACCCACTCCAGTGTTCTTGCCTGGAGAATTCCAGGGATGGGAGAGCCTGGTGGGCTGCCATCTATGGGGTCACACAGAGACACGACTGAAGTGACTTAGCAGCAGCAGCAGCAGTAGGGGAAAGGCTACTTCCAGTGGAAGGATGTTTGTTGCAGCACGACTTGCAACAGAAACAGAAGGAGACACGTGTGCCTACTCGTGCATCACTAGGAGACCAGGTAAATGCATGGTGGAATACTATCTGGCCATTAAAGAGGATGCAATAGGTCAGAGCAGGCGGATATAGAAAACACTTTTCTTCTTAAGTGAAGAAGAAACAAGTCTCGGCACCTGGAGCGCATACAGTAGGTGACACTTCATGGGAATACGCTTCTGTTTTCATACAATGTCTCTGTAAGAATTCTCAAGAAACACGTTAGGAGTGGAAAGCAGACTGGTGGCGTTAGCGGTAAAAACCTGCCTGCCAATGCAGGAGACATGAGAGACGTTGGTCTGATCCCTGGGTCGGGAAAATCCCCTGGAGGAGGAAACAGTAAGCCACTCCGGTATCTTTGCCTGGAAAATCCCACGACAGAGGGGCCTGGTGGGCTACTGTCCACGGGGTTGCAAAGAGTCGGACACGACTGAAGTGACTTAGCACTTTTTACTAGATACTTTATCTAGACCTTTCAGATTGCTTACCATGAGCCTGTATTCCTGCTTGAAAATATAAGTAAATAAAGAAGCTTTAAAAGAAAAAAAAAAGCAGCAGCCACTTTCCTCCAAAATTAGCTCTGCCATGGAACCATCTTCCCTTCCCAGAGGTAGTGGTCTATTTTATGTGTGAACTGGCTGGGTATATCTAAGTTGCGGATAGATAGACCCTGGGAAGAGGGGACCTTTATTGCCTGCTGGGGACAGGGCCGGGTGTGAGACTCCCTCGGGCAGGGGGTGGCCATGACCTCGCTCTCGGGTGGCAAAGCTGGGAGGAAGGCAGCCTAACTTGCCCTCCGTCAGCCAGCACGTGGGGGCGCCCCTGCCCTGGTCTTCCCATGGACACTTCGTTTACTCCCTTAGCATTAACTGGTTGGTTCCTTTGTCTCCTCCTGGCCCTTCCTCACGATGCGACTTTCTTCTTCTTCTCCCGCTCTCCACGTCTTTTCGCTTCCGTGTCTGTTTTGTGAGCAAGGTTACACCAACACGGCAACAATAAAGATGTTGCCAGGCTTCTGGTTCCTCCCTGCTGTGATCCTATTTGTTTCAGTTCAGTTTCTGGAGCCAGCCATTTCTGCTGAGTGGAAAAGACAGTCAATCAGCCAGTTACTTTGTCTCAGAGAACCAAGAAATAAGTTTAACCGTTTCCCCCCAGCTTTTATTGTTGGACCAAATCAGACCAGCAACTCAAGATGACTGAAAATGACATGTATAGATATCCTCTTTTTTCCTCTCTTCCCAACTCATGACACACTGCATTATTCATTCCGACTGTGTCATTCAGTCTTCATTTCACCATGAAAGGGGGCATAAAATGATCTGAAACTAACATCCTTGCCTTGGGTGGTCCCTTTGAAATAAGTCTCCTTCCATGGATCCCAGCTTTAATTAAGCAGTCCATCCACAAAGTTATGATTAAGGCATCACTTTAGGCACTGAAAGGAAACAAAGGAGCAGAAAAAGAGCTTATGTGCAAGAGGGCTACATAAAGCACACACATAAATAGATCATAAATTAGCTAAGCAATATAGAGCTAAAGAAATGACAAATGAGATCACTGTGGGCTAGAGGGCTCTGAAGGCTTCAGCCTGGGCATTGATGATAGACAGAAGTCAAGAAATAATCCTTCTCTAACTTCCATTTTAGGGATTTCCCTGGTGGCTCAGTGGCAGAGAATCCCCCTGCCAAAGCAGGAGACACGGGTTCCATCCCTGGTCTAGGAGGATCCCCTGGAGAGGGAAATGGCAACCCACTCCAGTATTCTTGCCTGGGAAATCCCATGGACGGAGGAGCCTGGAGGGCTACAGTCCATGGTGTGGCAAAGAGTCAGTCACAACTTAGCAACTGAGCAACAACCACAAACTTCCATTATGTCACTTCATCCCCAACCTAGCAGGGGAGGTGGTTCCAGCAGGACTTCCCACTGTCCAGGGGGGTCCAGTTTGAGCTAATAAATATTTCCTTCCACACAATAGAATGAATACCCAAAGAGATGAGAGGTTTGAGCAATGCTACCTGCTCACATCAGGCTTCCCCGATGGCTCAGTGATAAAGAATCTGCTTGCAATGCGGGAGACGCAGGAGATGCAGGTTCCATCCCTGGTCCAGGAAGATCCCCTGGAGGAGGAAACGGCAACCCACTCCAGTATTCTTGCCTGGAGAATCCCATGGACAGAGGAGCCTGGAGGGCTACAGTCTATGGAGTCTCAAAAGAGTTGGACATACTGAGCACCTAAGCATGCCCCGTGGCATTAATGCTACCACCAGGGCTGGAGCCTCCCTGGTCCTCCGCTGACTATATGAGAGAAACAGATAAGCCTGTCTAAGCAAACGAGAGCATCAACAGATATAAAAGCCTAGAGACAAAAAGGAGGGCGAACAAATCAGGCACACACATGCACACGCACACACATACGCACAGACACACATGCATACATACATGCACACACACACGCACAAACACGGGAACACATACACTCCCTGTTTTCCTCAAATCACACTTCTGCCTGAGAGAGTATAAACAAGCAAAGGATTAATCATGCATCATCTGAATCAGGATTCGAAAGGAAAGCTTTAACGGATGGGCCCTTGTGCCCCCTAGGAATCCACCTCCAAGCCCTTTCAGCAGGATTAACATGATGGTCTGAAAGCTTCCTCCTGGGTCTTTCTGACTTCCTGTCAGAAACTCTTAGAGGAAGTGATGGCAATTCTTTTCAACAAAAGAAATACATAAATGAAAGGAGCTTGATTATCTAAGCAAAGTTACATACGTCTCAGGACTGATAACCTTTGGCACAATTTCAGTTACACACAAAAGAATTATCAGTGAGATGAGGAATTTACACAAGGGGCAGGAAACAGTGGGGTGAGGTGTTGACTTCAGCTCATTGGTTCTGCAGCTTCAAATGGACAAGCCTCTGTCATCAGGTGACCAGCTCTGATCACTCTACCTGGGAACTGTTGCAACCTCAGCCAGTGTGGGCAGGAAAGAATGGAGTGTGACCTTCCAAGAGATATGGCCTCCACTTTTCCCTGGTCAGTGGGTCTCTTTATCTACAGTCAGGATAATAAATTCAAAGAAAAGTTTCCACGTGGGAACAACTCCTGCCATCATCTTGACCTTTACTCCGAGGTAGACGGTCAGTGTGAGAAGGGGGAGCTTTCTGGAGGCCTCTGGATGGATTCACAAGCAGAGTGAAATCTAACTTCCTCCATGATACTTCCTCCACCCAGCCGCTGGGCTCTGCAGTGTCCACCTTGGACAACCTCCAGGAAATACAGACTGAGATCATGAACCCTTGCCAGCAAATCTTTACCCATTGGTGGAATCCCCTCCTGTGTCCTGGACAGAGTTCATCCTGCTGTCGGTGCTGAGATGAAGATGATGAAGGGAACAGGCCACTTCAGCAGGCAATCAGCTCATTCTATTTAAGTCACTGTAAATACTAGAAGCTCTTTATTTGAGGTTAAAGCTATTCCTGATAACGCCCAGTGTTGATTTTAGTTCTACCTGTGCCCTCATTCATGTGGTGGCCCGAGTTCCAGAAGTTTGTCCACATGAATCCCACCTCAAGTCCTCTCTGATCCAGGCCAAACGGCCTCTGCTTGCCTTATTGGAACCCAATGACTGTGAGCTTCAAACCCAACAGGCCCTGTTTGGAATCCCTTCTCAGTGATGGTGGAGCAGACAGACTCCGAGATGGTCCAATGAGACCCACCCCTGGCCTCAGGCCCTTGTGTAACCTCCTCCTCCAAGTATGGGCGACACTTGTGACAAGCTTCCCACCCACAGAGTACGGAAAAGCAGTAGCAGCAGGGTTAGTCGCTCAGTCGTGTCCAGCCCTTTGCGACCCCATGGACTGTAGCCCACCAGGCTCCTCTGTCCAAGGGGTTCTCCAAGCCAGAATATTGGAGTGGATTGCCGTTCCCTTCTCCAGAGGATCTTCCTGACCAAGGGATCGAACCCAGGTCTCCTGCATTACAGGCAGATTCTTTACCATCTGAGCTACAGGGAAGACCTAGAATACAGAAAAGGTGACAGGATATCACTGCCATGATTGTGTTACATAAGATTCTAACAGACCTGGTCTGTTTTTGATGGGCAAAGGTGGTTTGGAGCAGGGAACAGTACTTGAGAATGTTAAATCTGGAAACCACCCTGACTTAGAGGGTTTCAGAAAGGAATAATATCTGAATGGGTGGCAGAAGACAGAGGACTAAAGAAAGGGGAGCCGACCTACCCCATGGGCCTTGTTTAACGAATCAGCACCAGGACTTTAACATTCCAAGCTCCAGCACCGGGAGGGCTCCATAATGGTGACAGCATCATCTCCAGAAATCATGGCTCCCACTCTGTGCTCAGCCTACTTAGACTGCTGGCAGCACTGCTGCATGCATCCCAATGTTTCACTTCATTAGGTCTGAGCCAAAGAGCCTTATTTTTTAATAATGTTTATACGTTTATTTTTATTCCTGGCTGTGCTGGGTCTTCGTTGCTGCCTGGGCTTCTCACTTTTCTTGTTGCAGAACATGGGCTCGAGGGCGTGCAGGCTTCAGTGGTTGCAGCGTATGGGCTCAGGACTCTAGAGCACAGGCTTCATAGTTGTGGTGCATGGGTTTAGTTGCTTCACAGCATGTGGGATCTTCCCAGACCCCACCTTTGAACCACGGTGTTAGAGAAGACTCTTGAGAGTCCCTTGGACTGCAAGTCTGTTGGACTGCAAGGACTGTCAATCCTAAAAGAAATCAGTCCTGAATATTCATTGGAAGGACTGATGCTGAAGCTGAAACTCCAATACTTTGGCCACTTGATGCGAAGAACTGGCTCATTGGAAAAGACCCTGATGCTGGGAAAGATTTAGGGCAGGAGGAGAAGGTGACGACAGAGGATGAGATGGCTGGATGGCATCACTGACTCGATGGACGTGAGTCTGAGTGAACTCCGGGAGTTGGTGATGGACAGGGAAGCCTGGCGTGCTGCGATTCATGGGGTCACAAAGAGTCGGCCATGACTGAGAGACTGGACTGAACTGATGTGGGATCTTCCCGGACCGGGGATCAAGCCTGCGTCACCTGCACTGGCAGGTGGATTCTTATCCTCCAAGCCACCAGAAAAGCCCCGGAAGAGACTTGGAGTTGGGACCGCACCCTTTTGACCTTTGAGTCTCCTCATCAAGTCTGTTTCTCACACACTGTAGGTGCTCGTTCAGTTTCAATGACCTGAAGTCAGTCGGGAAGAAAGCTCAGTACTTAGTCTATGGAGAACTTTGCTGGGAAAAGAGGGGAAGAAAGGCACAGAAGACAGGAGCTGAGGGAAGAGAAAGAGGAGTTGGAGGAGGGAGGGAGAGGCAGAGTGGGAGCCCCAGGGATGCTGAGAGCGGGAGCCCTGGGAAGGAGTGAAGGAGATGGAGGGGCTCTGAAGCGAGGCGGCAGGGGTAGGGTCTCCTGGAGGGCTCCTGGAGTAGCAGACTCAGGCTTCTTCTAGGAACCAGAAACAGACTTGCAGATATAAGAACAGCCATGTGGTTGCCAAGTGGGGACCAGGGGAGGGTATTTGGGATTAGCAGACACAAACTATCACAGACAGGATGGGCAGACAGCAGGGTCCTGCTGCATAAGCAGGGGGCTGCACTCCATACCCTGTAATAAACCCTAATGGAAAAAGAAAATATAATAGGAGAAATGAACGATGGGAAAAAAGGGGAATTCTTCGTCCGGGAATAAGAGAACATCTGGACCCAGCAGTGCTGACGTCGCTGCAGGGACAACAGTTTCCACGGTTCCCAGAACAGGAGCACCATCTAGGCACAGTCACTGGTACTTACCAAAACTATGTCTCAATTTTCTTATCCCCCTTCAAAGTGTGGCCACTGTAGAAATCACCGCTGAAGGTAAGTGGGAATGATGGGCAATCGGCAGCCAGGGGCCAACAGCAGAGAATCCTTTCACCCAAAGAAAGGAATAAAAACCTTTCCATAGTCGCACTTGATTGTATTTGCATTAGGAAATTCAAGCAGAATACCCAAGAAGTAATAAAAATGATGGTTACTCATGGATCGAGGGGTAGGAGGGTGACAGAGACGGGGAAAAGGATAAAAGTGAGACTATTTTTATTGCTTTTAATATTTTTAAAAATATTTAATATTTATATTACTTTTAATATTTTAATATTTAGTATTTTAATTTTTTGACTTTTGAACCACCTGAATGTATTCCCTGTTGTTGCTATTGTTGTTGTTTAAAGAAGTCAAGACTTTAAAAAATTGTCTAGTGAATTTCAAATGCATCAAAGAAAAGAAGTCCCTTCAGAAACAAGAGAGGGGAGCGGAAGTTGCCTCCTTTATCTAGTGCCTTTCAAAGCTGGGAGCGTCACAAAGCGAAAGATGCTAGGCCAGTATTGTTTATTAGAGCAGTTGGGTAAGGTGGGGCTCACGTGCGCAGAAAGCAACAGAGTCTCTTCACCTGTGCAGTGAGAAGGTTAGGCTAGAAGCCCTCATCAGCCCCTTGCAGCTCTCACGCTCTCCCAGCCTTTGACTGGCAGTCTCAGTTGGTTTGGTGTTAAAGGCGGGGCACTGCTTGTCCCCACTACAAGCCACTCTTTGCAGGGCTGAGGCTGTGCAATCCTCTCTTTCCCCTCCTGCCCCATTCACACTCTCACCTTTGAAAAGCTTGAAAGTCAGCCCAGTTTGGAGGAAATACATAGTTCATGACATCAAAGTCACATTTACACGTCAAGGTAAACAGAACTTTCCAGCCACACCCTTTGCCCACAGAAATGTTAAAAAGCTTTAACTGAATGCTAAACTGGTGCCATCTAGTGGCCCAGGGTGTCACTCAGCACCTTGTTCTTCAAGGGAAGCTTTTGTGAACACTGGGGTTTCTTTCCAGACTAGCCCTTGGAAAAATTGTGAAATCCAAGGCAAATTTTCCCATAGTTACATCTTCCCCTCTTGAGTTCTCCCCCGTGACAGGCAGATGTACTGGAAAAAGAGCAAATGTAGGTGTCCGGACGCTGATTAGCTGTAAGAGCCAGGGCAAGTGACCAGCTCCCCTGAGCCTCAGATTCATCCTCTGTGAAATGTGGGTAGCTCAATCATCCTTTCAAAGACGATGTGGGGAATAAGCGTGACGAAGTGTACACAGCACTGAACATACAGTAGCTGTACCCTAAATATTAGTTCCATTCTCAAGTACATCTTTTTTTTTTTTTTTTTTTTTTGCGGCACCACTCAGCATGCAGGATTTTAATTCCATGACCAGGGATGGAACCCATGCCCCCAGCAGAGGAAGCCTGAAGTCTTAATCACTGGACCACCAGCAAAGTCCCTAGTACATCATTATTTTAAAAACAGGAGTGAAAAGGGAATTTCCTGGTGGTCCGGTGGTTAGGACTCGGTGCTTTTACTACCAGACCAGGTTCAATGCCTGGTCGGGGAACTAAGATGCTGTACAGCCAAAAAACAAAACAAAAAAACAGGAGTGAAAAGATAAATATTGAGCTCTGGTTCCTGGAAGTATTCAAGTAGAGGTTGGATAATTTCCAGTTTGGATGCCAGCAGGAAATAATTCCATGCAGAGAAGTCACCAGAAGAGGCATTAAGGAACTCAAGTGATGAGGGCAAAGTTAAGGGAACTAACAAGAGACAACTAGACATCCAGAGACTAGCAACCACTGAAAGATATTTCCATATCTACAACAGATTGGACAAGAAGGATCAAAATGGAGTCAAGAGATATCCGAGCTTGAGGATGGACCACCTGGCTGAGGCTGGAGTCATAAGGGGTGTAGGCACCCCAGAACCCGGTGCCAAGGCAGGAAGGAGGCTATGAAAAAATAGCCCAGCCCGTTTGCCTGACCTTCCAACTCCTACCTAAACTCACCATGGGCCACACTCAACCAGAAGTCAGCTGGCAGGGAGGCTCGGGTTGTCATTTCTGGGCTCAGCTTCATGGAGCACAAATGTCAGAGAATGGATCTGGGGGAGACACCCAGAGAGTATCCAGTGCAGGGTGTCATAGAGGAAATCCTTGCTTGGGGGGAAAGAAGTAGATTAAGTGATGTCCATGAATAAATTCTAAGGAGAAGTGTTAGGGGAATCACTAACTGAAACCACTCATCCTGGCCAGGCAAGACAGTAACCACTTACATGAGTTAAGTGGATTCTTTGCTAGCTGAGCCACCAGGGAAGCTCAGGAATACTGGAGTGGGTAGCCTATCCCTTCTCCAGAGGATCTTCCTGACCCACGAATGAATCAGAGTCTCCTGCATTGGAGGCAGATTCTTTACCAGCTGAGCTAAGACCTGAGTTTGGTCCCTATCTTACAAAAGGAGGAACTAATAAAAACTAAAGGAATGCAAAACTAACAAGCTATTAGTACCACCAACTGTCAGAAGCTGTGAAAGATAAAAAGGAGAGAGGAGACTCGAGTCCATATGGCCTACCAACTTCCCAGAATCCTTCTCGATGAAATCCATTGTGACTGGGCAATGCATGCACCACCAGAAAGGATCCTGGGTCAGTTGGTTCCAGGGATCCGGGAGAGCCAGGGGAAGAAAGTCTTAATCCCTTAGCAGGATTTGCTTGGCTCTCCCCAGCCTGAGCCTTCCATACAATGCTATTTGATCTTCCCTTAGAAATTAGCCTCCTCTGCCAGGAAAGGGGAATTCTTTACGTGACAATAAGGAAAATGTAACCCCTTACACCAAGGGTGGAGTACGGTTGGCCAGAGAGAACCCAGGAATTAATCCCACCCCCATAAAACCTAAAACTTCAAGCCACGTGGCAGAGCAGCTCTCCTGGTAGCCCTTACCCCGCTGCTCTCTCCCTGGGCACTCTTTCCTAACAAAGCTATCAGCAAGTGTGTCTCCTCAGACAGTTCATTTCTGAGTGTCAGACAAGAGCCCACTCACCCTGGAAGGGATTCCCCTTCCTGTAACAGAAAAAAAGTAAGAATGAATATCTAACTTTGTGCTATTCACTATGTCTTTTAACTTTCTCTTTTTCCTAGCAACCCAGTACGATGGGTTTATTATCTTTTCTTTTCTTTTTTTTTTTTCCCACCCACAGATAAAGGAGAAAAGCTCAGCAAAACCAAGTAACTTGCACTGAGACACCTGACTGGGGAGTAGTGGAATTCTATCCTAGTTACTGGATGTCAATGACCCCTCTAGAGCTTCCGGGGTGGCTCAGCTGGTAAAGAACTTGCCTACCAATGCAGGAGAGGCGAGAGATGCGGGTTGAACCCCTGGGTGGGGAAGATCCTCTGGAGAAGGAAATAGTAACCTGCACCAGTATTCTTGCCTGGAAAATCCTGTGGACAAAGGAGCCTGGCAGGCTACAGTCCATGGGGTTGCAAAGAGTTAGACTCAACAGAGCAACAGAATGAGTGCGCGCGCGCACACACACACACACAAACACACACACACACACACACAGTGCCCCTCTATCCCTCAAATGACCCCCTCTCCCCTAGTCCTAGCTTTGGGAGGTTGGGGAAAGACTGATTGGAGGCAGGGAGGAGCTGGCAGAAGCACTCCCTCCTAAGAGGCAAAAGAAAAAGGACTCCACCCTTGGTGTAAGGGATTACATTTTCCTTATTGTCCTGTAAAGAATTCCCCTTTCCTGGCAGAGAAGGCCAATTTCTAAGGGGAGATCAAATAGCATTGTATGGAAGGCTCAGGCTGGGGAGAGCCAAGCAAATCCTGCTAAGGGATTAAGACTTTCTTCCCCTGGCTCTCCGGGATCCCCAGAACCAACAGTCTGAATATTATTCTAGGGGGCAGGGGAGGTGGATGGTAATTCTACAAGACAGAATATTGAATAGTCACTCATCTGAAAATCCTCAAAGGCATTCTTTTCTGAGAAGATGGTCGGACTAATTTATATTGGCCTGCTGACTGAACAGCCAGGCAGATGAATCTTCTCCTAAGAGACTGGTAGCCTCAACTGAAAACAGTTGTTTGGACAAACTGTCAAACTCCTGCAGGGCCCACTTGACATCTGTGTTTGCCAGGTCAGTGAGGAGAACGGCTCTGACTTTGAGAGGCTCAGGGTTTGTTGCCTGCTGCTCCCTGGAGATCTACACAGCAACTGAAGCCCCAGTGGTTGCCATCAAAGAGAATTCCCTGGAAGAAGGTCCCAGGGGACCGTGTTTCAGTCATGCTTGAGGAGTCCAGAGGCATTTGCTGTTCCATTCCTGTTACCCAAGTGTGGCCTCTCTGTACACCAGAACCAAATCAAATCAGGGTGGCTCCGTGGTAGGATAAAAAAAATCTGCCTGCCAATGTGGGAGATGAGGGTTCGATCCCTGGGTCTGGAAGATCCCCTGGAGAAGGAAATGGCAACCCACTCCAGTGCTCTTGCCTGGGAAATCCCATAGACAGAAGAGCCTGGCAGGCTTCAGTCCACGAGGTCGCAAAAGAGCAGGACAACACCAGAAAAGGATAGCTTTATTTCTTTGCCAGGCAAACAGGAACACACCGAGCTCCTGCCTGGAAAAACTAGGTGTCTCAATTCCAGAGGATTTGATGAAGTGTTTTATAGTCAGTTCAGTCGCTCAGTCGTGTTCGACTCTTTGCGACCCAATGAATTGCAGCACGCCAGGCCTCCCTGTCCATCACCAACTCCCGGAGATCACTCAGACTCACGTCCATCAAGTCAGTGATGCCATCCAGCCATCTCATCCTCTGTCATCCCCTTCTCCTCCTGCCCCCAATCTCTCCCAGCATCAAAGTCTTTTCCAATGAGTCAACTCTTCTCATGAGGTGGCCAGAGTCCTGGAGTTTCAGCTTTAACATCATTCCTTCCAAAGAACACCCAGGACTGATCTCCTTTAGGATGGACTGGTTGGATCTCCTTGCAGTCCAAGGGACTCTCAAGAGTCTTCTCCAACACCACAGTTCAAAAGCATCAATTCCTCGGCACTTAGCTTTCTTCATCACCGACTCAATGGACTTAAGTTTGGGTGAACTCCAGGAGTTGCTGATGGACAGGCATGCCTGGCGTGCTGCGATTCATGGGGTCGCAAAGAGTCGGACACGACTGAGTGACTGAACTGAACTGAGCTGAACTAGCTTTCTTCACAGTCCAACTCTCACATCCATACGTGACCACTGGAAAAACCATAGCCTTGACTAGACAGACCTTTGTTGGCAAAAGTAGTCTCTGCTTTTTAATATGCTATCTAGGTTGGTTATAACTTGTGTTGTATAACAGTGGCTCAAAGATGGGGTCTCTGACAAGATTAGGGTGTGAGCTGGGCTTGCAGTCCCTTAATCTCTTAGTCTTGGTGAACTTCTCTGATCTCATTAATTTTGTCTCAAGTGGTCGCCTAGATGCTGCTTCTTGAATAGCAACAGTTGGGATCCACCCTTTGGAACTCAGAGAAGGTCATGGAGGTTGGAGTCTTGCCCATAAGAAATGGGGGACAGAAAAGCCTCTGAGCCTGGGAGTCCCACAGGCCTCCACTCAGTTTCACTCTTACCTTCTTCACCCTTACCAAACTCATATTACCTCATCTGCTACAGCTTTTCTGGTATTTTGCAGAATTTTCCAGACTCTAATCTGAGGTTTCTGGCCTTACCAATCCACCTAGTGTCAGAGCAAGAAGAGTCGTCCTCAACATTGCTTTCACTAGGGTCACCTTGATGAAGGGAGCAGCAGTGGGCGAGAAAGGGAGACTGTGACCTGGGCACAGAGAACACTGTAACAGCTGGAGGGAAGCTTGGCAGCCAGTCAAAAGGTGGACGGTCCTCAGAACTTCCCTGGCAGTCCAGTGGCTAAGACTCCACGCTCTCAATGCAGGAGGCCTGGGTTTGAAAATGCTGTAATGAAAGATCCTTCATGCCACAAATAAGACCTAGCATGGCCCCCTCCAAAAAAAGGAGAGATGGATGGTCCAGAGGCAGGATGGAGAAGCACAGGCTAGCTGTAGTGAGCTGAGGTGTTGCTGTTGTTCAGTCGCTTTGTCGAGTCCAACTCTTTGCAACCCCATGGACTGCAGCAAGCCAGGCTTTCCTGTCCTTCACCATCTCCCGGAGCTTGCTCAAACTCTTGCTCATTGAGTTGACAATGCCATCCAACCATCTCATCTTCTGTCGTCCCCTTCTCCTCCTGCCCTCAATCTTTCCCAGCATCAGGGTCATTTCTAATGAGTCAGCTCTTTGCATCAGGTGGCCAAAGTATTGGAGCTTCAGCTTCAGCATCAGTCTTTCCAATGAATATTCAGGATTGATTTCTTTTAGAACTGACTGGTTTGATCTCCTTGCAGTCCAAGGGACTCTCAAGAGTCTTCTTCAGCACCACAGTTCGAAAGCATCAATTCTTCACCATTCAGCCTTCTTTATGGTTCACTCTCACATTGGTACATGGCTACTGGAAAAACCAAAATGGACCTTTGTTGACAAAGTGATGTCTCTGCTTTTTCGTATACTGTCTAGGTTTTTCATTGCTTTCTTTAAAGTGAAAGTGTTAGTTGCTAAGCCTTGTCCTACTCTTTGCTGACCTCTATCTACGGAATCTTTGCAATGTTATTTATTGCATTTAATAGACTACGATTTCATGTAGAAGTAACTTTTTGTTTTTCTTTTTTGGCTAAGCCACTCAGTTTATGGGATAATAGTTCTCTCACCAGGGATGGAACCCAAGCCCCCAGCAGTAGAAGACAGGAGTCCTAACCACTGGGTTGCCAGGGAATTCTCAATGACGTAAATTTTTTTATTTCTTCTTCTTTTTTTTACATGTACACACTGCTTTATTTATTTTTGGACATGCTAGGTCTTCATTGCTGCACACAGACTTTCTCTAGTTGCAGTACACAGGCTTATTGCAGTGGCTTCTCTTGTTGTGGAGCACCAACTCTAGGCTTGTGTGCTTCAGTAGTTGGAATACAGGGGCTCATTAATTGTGGCTTGCAGGCCATAGAGTGTACAGGCTTCAGTAGCTATGGCACCTGGGCTCAGCTGCTCTGTGCCCTCTGGAATCTTCCCAGACCAGGGGTTGAACCTGTGTCCCCTGCATTAGCAGGCAGATTTTTGTCCATTGTACCACCAGGGAAGATGCAACTTTTAAATGCACTGGGAAACCAAATAAATCCATGTGACTTGCTTTATCACAGTGCTGTGAAACTGAACCCACAATATCTCAGAGGTATGCCTGTATTGAGAGAAGCGGAAGACTGTGTTACAGGCTCAGCTATGGGCTGGCAGCACAGTTAGGCAGGCTAATGAAGGTACCAACTTTTACAGCTTACAACCACAAAATCATGTGACTTCTACCAAAATTTCTTGAATTCATCTACCACTCTCCATTCTCTTTGCCAAAAAATTAAACTGAACCTCATTAGTTCAAGCCACTCCCATCTTTTGCCAGCCTCTGGCCTTGCCCCTGAGGCATCCCAAATTTCTTTCTATAGAGTGATCTTTTCAAAAGTGAGTCTGATCAGGTCACCTCTCCCATGCCCATCCCCAAAGGTTTAAACACTTTCAGAAGTCCCTCACTGACCTTGAAGATGAAAGTTGCTCAGTCATGTCTGACTCTGCG
This sequence comes from Oryx dammah, assembly GCF_014754425.2. NCBI lineage: Eukaryota > Metazoa > Chordata > Mammalia > Artiodactyla > Bovidae > Oryx > Oryx dammah. Next base: position 12,783,167 of record NW_024070206.1, read on the forward strand.
ACCCCATGGACTATGCAGTCCGTGAAATTCTCCAGGCCAGAATACTGGAGTGGGTAGCCTTTCCCTTCTCCAGGGGATCTTCCCAACTCAAGGATCAAACCCAGGTCTCCTACACTGCAGGTGGATTCTTTACCAGATGAGCCACAAGAGAAGCCCGTTGACTTTAAGTGAAATTCAAAACTCCTTGACAGATAAATAGGCTCCCTCCAGATCAGGTTTGCCACTTGCCCTTACCTCTCCCCACCCACAACCAAAAGGAATCCAAGCCCTTGCAGTTCCCATAGCAGAATTTTCTTGCTGGAAATAATAATTGTTTCTCTCTTACTGTATTGCCATGACCAGCTAGTTCCTTCTGGTCATTCATGGTGCAGTTGCCATGTCGTCCGCTTAGGAGAGGCTTTCCTACTGTACATGTTCACGCTACTTTAGCAATTTCACACTGTATTCTAACTGGCTGTTCACCTCCTAGTTACCCATCTCTCTGTCCCTACCCTCATTCCAAGACTGTGGGTTCCTTGGCAGCCGAGGCTCTCCTAGTATTTGTTAGAGCATAACATCCAGCACAATGGCAGGCATATAAATGTTCGATCAATATTCATTGAATGACTAAGTGAACAAGTCAATTGATTGCTAAGGATGACCCCTATTTGCAGTACGCAATTGCTTTAATAATTAAGATTTCTTAGAAATAAATATAGTAAAATTAAAATATACTTTTCCCAGTACATGCAAAAGAAAGCCTGTTTTCCCTTGAGTATTTTCCCAAGGGTTTGTAAACTTGTGCCATGGACCTTTTTTATACTATGGTTTGTGAACCCCTTCACCCCTTTTGTGTGCGTGTCTGACTCTTTGCAACCCCATGGACTGTAGCCCTCCAGACTCCTCTGTCCTTGGGGATTTTCCAGGCAAGAACACTGGAGTGGGTTGCCATGTCCTCTTCCAGGGGATCTTCCCAATTCAGGGATTGAACCCAGATCTCCCACACTGCAGGCAGATTCTTTACCTTCTGAGCCACCAGGGAACTCCTGTATTTTTTAAATACAAATAATAAAATACTGTTACAAAGGAATCACTATGATTGCTGTGTGGTTTGTTGCCTACATTCATAGTGGAGAAACATGTTAAATTTCAGATAGAAGTTCTAACCTCACTGTTTAACTAAACAGATTGGAAGAAAATATGTATATCAAATACAATTTAAAGAGTTCACTTGAATTTTACAGAAAAGTCACTGAGGCTATAAAAGGAAGACCCAAAGCTAAGTGCTAACACCACCAGTGACTCTAAGTGAATAACCAGTAAGATGACCTGGGTGAGAAAATGCACCTTGGCATTTTTATTTTCAAGGAAAATAAATCTTTTGCCATATGAAGATCTACAAGTTGCAGTGGGGAAACCAGATGGCAATCTTGAACCAGACGCTTCAGTTAGTACATACTTTACATGGGCTGCTTTACAATTGATTGTGTGATATTCTCAAACTGAGAATTTGTGATTAACATAATTGCATCCCATCCTTTGGATCTCCCTAATTTTTCCTTTTGGGCTTCCCTGGTGGTCAGTGGTAAAGAACTTTCTGCCAATGCAGGTGATGAGGGTTTAATCACTGGGTCACAAAGATCTGCTGGAGAAGGGGATAGCAACCCACTCCAGTATTCCCGCCTGGGAAATCCCATGAACAGAGGAGCCTGGTGGGCTACATTCCATGGTGTTGCAAAGAGTCAAATATGATTTAGTGACTAAACAACAACAACAACAATGAATTGTCCCTTTACAAATCATTTTCATATAATCACATAACCAAACCTAATCAATCTTGATGAATAAATGTCCATCTATACCTAAATAATATGTAGTATTGTCCTAGAACTACAAACTTGTTTCGCTTTGTTTTTATATTGGAGTATCCTTGATTACCTCATTTCACTTCCCTGGTTGCTCAGACGGTAAAGAGTCTGCCTACAATGAAGGAGACCAGGGTTCAATCCCTGGGTTGGGAAGATCTCCTGGAGAAGGAAATGGCAACCCATTCCAGTATAATTGCCTGGAAAATCCCATGGACGGAGGAGCCTGGTAGGCTGCAGTCCATGGGGTCGCAATGAGTCCGACACGACTGAGCGACCTCACTTATCCTTGATTAAGTATGTTATGTTAATTTCAGATGTACAGCGAAATGATTCAGTTATACTTCTACATATGTTTTTTTTTTTTTCAAAATTCTTTCCCATTTAGGTTGTTACATTATACTGAGCAAAGTTCCTTGTGCTATACAGTAGGTCCTTGCTGGTTATACATTTTAGAGCAGTGTGTACACGTCAATCCCAAACTCCCTAACTATCCCTCCCCACCTACACTTCCCCCTTGGTAACTATAAGTTCGTTCTCTAAGTCTGTGACTCTATTTCTGTACAAACCTGTTTTTAATTGACAGATATTTAAAATACATAACTTTATTTCTGTATACCAAAAAGGAGAATTTTGACACGGTCCCTAAGCCTCTGATTCGTTTTCAGATCTTCTCAAACTTTTTCCACATTCCCTTTCTCCTCCGTCTCCCCCCCCCCCCTGCAAATCTCGTTTCTTTAGGCTGGGACTCTCGCGAGATGTCGAGGTCTCATGAATTCTCCCATGAGCCACCGCTCTTCCTTTTCCGGTAAGCGGCCTAAGGTGAGTGTGTCTTCGGCATCTTTCTCTAGAGATGAATCCTCCGGTAATCCCTGCCATCCTGGCATTCTCGGCGCCAATTTCGAGACCCTCAGAAGAAGGATTCTCGCGCCTACTGATTCCTCCCTGGTGGACCAGTCCTGTGCGGGGGGACGCGTCGGAGCCCCCGGCTCGGCGCCCCTCTGCTGTCGGGCCTCTACAGGCCGCAGTGGGCGAGAATGGGGGTGACGAGGTTAGAGGCCGGCTCTGGTCGGTGCCGACTCCTGAGGGCCAGTGTCTCGCGGTGAGTGGTGGCCGCGAACGCAGCGCATTTGGGGCCGAATGGAGAGAAAGTTTTGGGGGGGAATAAGGTCAAGTCGGGTCGAGGTTTACTCAGTGGCTGAACGTTAGTTGAGCTGCGCTTAACGCGGGTAATACCCTGAAAGTGTGTGGAAAGCTTGGCTTTCTTGCGAATCTGTGTGAGTAAAGGAGGTTACTGTAGAGGGGTGTCGTTGGGTCGCGTTTTGACCTGATGCTGAGGAGGGCGCTGGGCTCCTCCGCACGGGTACTTGGATCCAGATTTGGATGGAAACGGGCTGTGTTTTCTTCCAGAGGGTTAGGGGAAGGACGTCCTTGTCGCTACTCTTAGTGTCAACGCTGCTGTAGGCAGCTGGTGGTTGTAGCTGAGATGAAACTGGATTGAGAGGAGGATGGCTGCAATGATGGCATTTCTTAGGACACCTTTGGATTAATCATGAAAACAACTACTCTCTGAGCAGCTGTTGACAGAGTTTATAGTACATAAATATTAAACTGAGTTGCTGAAATATATATTGACAGTTATTCTTGCTCCCAGGTGACTCCTAAAAATGGTGCGCTATTCACTTGACCCAGAAAACCCCACAAAATGTAAGTGAGCAAGCAACATTTCTTATTTTGGAGTATGAGGCACCCAGATACCAAGATTAACCCAAAAAAATTTTTTCCGGTATTTTTTAGCATGCAAATCAAGAGGTTCAAATCTTCGTGTACACTTTAAGGTATGTGAATCGTAGTTATGCTCTGAAAGAGTTGTTCCTTGAGTATTTTTTAACCATTCTGGAAAGGTAGCTGCGATGATGTGTTTCTTAGGACACCTTTGGATTCACCATGAAAATAAATCCATTTCTGAGCAGCCACCTTTTAATGAACACCTTGACGTAGGATTTGTGGAATTGGGTAAAATTACCAAAGAACTGCTTGAGAACCTAGTGCACAGATCAAGATATGGGAAATGTAATTGTAATTTACAAGATAATGGAGAATATATTAACAGTGAATAAACAGGTTTAGGATTCACAGTTCCCCACCTTCAAAGGAAGCCTCCCTGGCTCATAACAGATTGTGTATTATGTTTCAAGAAGGGAAAGGATTTCGCTCTTGATGAAGGTTGACACTTTGAAAATACTGGAATTTGTTTAAATCTGATTTTTTTTAAAGGGTGGTTAATTCATAGCTTACATTATTTATGTTTAGAACACTCGTGAAACTGCCCAGGCCATAAAGGGTATGCATATCCGAAAAGCCACCAAGTATCTGAAGGATGTCACGTTAAAGAAGCAGTGTGTGCCGTTCCGTCGATACAACGGTGGAGTTGGTAGGTGTGCACAGGTAAGAATTCCTAGTTGTCATTTAAAAAGACAATTTGTTAGGGAAGGGAGTCAGTGAAAGTGAAGTCACTCAATCCTGTCCGACTCTGCGACCCCATGGACTATAGCCCACCAGGCCCCTGTGTCCATGGGATTCTCCAGGCACGAATACTGGAGTGGGTTGCCATTTCCTTCTCCAGGGGATCTTCCCAACCCAGGGAACCGCATTGCAAGCAGATGCTTTAATCTCTGAGCCACCAAGGGAGAAAATGGCTAATGTCTTCCTTTACTGAGGCTGTGATGACAATCTTTGGGACACCTTTGGATTAACCATGGAAAAAAAGCATGTTCTGAACAACCTTGATGTTGGTTGAAGTAAATTCATCTTGTAACATTGATTTAAATTGAGGGAAAATGCTAATAAACTCTCTGGTTCTGTTTTTTAGGCCAAACAGTGGGGCTGGACTCAGGGTCGGTGGCCCAAAAAGAGTGCTGAATTTTTACTACACATGCTCAAAAATGCAGAGAGTAATGCTGAACTTAAGGTACCCACACTATAAGCATCTTCACACATGCAGCTTGGGTTGTTGACTCAGTAACAATTGTTGTCTGGATCTATTTTCTTGGTTGAACTTGTTTTTTTCTTTGATGGACTTGATGAAAGTAGCAAAAGTTCCCATTAAAGGGGCTATTTTAAATCTCTACTTTCAGTTTCCAACAGGAAGAAAGTTAATAAAGCATTTCAGGAGCATGGTCTGCAGTAATTTCAACCACACACACAGACATAATCCCAGTACATGCAAGAGAAACGCTTTTTTCCCCCTTGAGTATTTTACCGAGGGTTTGTAATCTTCTGCTGTAAGTGTTAGTGCTCAGTAGTGTCCAACTCTGCGACCCTGTGGACTGTAGCTGGCTAGGATCATCTGTCCATGGAATTCTCCATGCAAGAATACTGGAGTGGGATTGAACCAGGTTTCCTGCATTGCAGGCAGATTCTTTACCATCTGAGCCACCAGGGGAGCCTTTTTTATACTGAGGTTTGTGAACCCTTTCACAGCGTATATTTAAATACAAATACAGTTACAAAGGAACCATATGATTGACATGTGGTTTGTTGCCTACATTCATAATGGAGAGATGTTAAATTTCAGAGGTCAAAACAGCAGTGTGTAACTGAACAAATCCTGTGCCAACTAAACAGATTTATCCATTTGAGCAGTTATCCTTTACCTTTTTGCATTTGAAAAACTGGGTTAGAACTGGAATTAATGTAGGTCTGTTTAGCTGTAGCCCTTGCAGCTGCTAATTCTTGCTGTCAAAATCAAGCTTAGACATAGATCCTTTGAAATTCCTATAACTCCACTCCCTAATGAATAGCACTTATAAAATAGGTGCAGTTACCAGCACTGAGTTTTGGTAATTACTTAGATTTAAGGGAGGGAACTTAGAATGAAATTTAAAAAAATAAATAAATATGCTATTTAAAGTCATAAGGACTTGAATGATACAGTTTGTGGTGTTAAGATAAAGGTATTACCTGATTTAAAAATTTTTTTAAATGTTACATGATTTTGCTCCCTTTTCCCAGGGCTTAGATGTAGATTCTCTGGTCATTGAGCACATCCAAGTGAACAAAGCCCCCAAGATGCGGCGCAGGACTTACAGAGCTCACGGTCGGATCAACCCCTACATGAGCTCTCCCTGCCACATTGAGATGATCCTTACTGAAAAAGAACAGATTGTTCCTAAACCAGAAGAGGAAGTTGCACAGAAGAAAAAGGTAAATTACTTAGTCTCTGCTCTGTTTCACTTGGCGTATTAGATTGTGGTTGCTGTGATGACTAATTTAGGACACCTTTGGAATAACCATGAAAGAAAGCTATTCTGAGCAACCACCAACCTCTTATAATCATTTTATTTTGGCTTTCATAATTCTCATTAGTTTTTTTTTTTTTTTTTAATCTTGGAAGATTTTTTTTATTTTAATTGGAGGCTAATACTTTAAAATGTTGTGGTCGTTTTTGCCATACATTCACATGAATCAGCCATGGGTGTACATGTGTTCCCCATCCTGAACCCCCTCCCCACGCCCTCCCCATCCCATCCTTCAGGGTCATCCCAGAACACCAGCCCTGAGCACCGTCTCTAGCATTGAACCTGCACTGGCGATCTATTTTACATACGATAATATACATGTTTCAATGCTATTCCCTCAAATCATCCCACCCTCACCTTCTCCCAGAGTCCAAAAGTCTGTTCTTTACATCTGTCTCTTTTGCTGTCTCGATTATAGAGTCATCGTTACCATCTTTCTAAATTCCATAGATATGCATTAATATCCTGTATTGGTGTTTTTCTTTCTGACTTCACTCTGTATGATGGTCTCCAGTTTCATCCACCTCATTAGAACTGATTCAGATGCCTTTTTTTATTAGCTGAGTAATACCCCATTGTGTATATGTACCACAGCTTTCTTATCCTCATTAGTTTCCTAACAGCAAGCTGGAATTTCGTATCGTTCCATGTGTTAAAACTGTGATTATATACTGATGTCCACGCCTAGATGGCCATGACCACTTCAGATGTAATTTATGTGGAACGGGGCACCTCCTCCCTGCAGTCTCTTTCTCCAAGAAACTTACTTTCAGTAAATGATTACATTTAGTTCTTTAGCCTGGAACCTGGGAGTGACTCAGATCCTAATGGATCTGTTTCTGTCGATTTTCTCATATATTATCCTCCATCCTTTTTTGCCACTTGGTTATTTCCAGCTGGGCTCCTAGCCTGTAGTCTTCTTTCTCTTACTGCTCTAATTGCCTCCTGGCTGCCTTTCTGTGCCACTTCTCTATGCCAAAGGACTCATTCCCTTTATGATGAAATTTCCGATTACCTTCATTGAGATATAACTTCCTCTTTAAGATGTGTGGTTCTCCTGGAATCATTCTTCTAATAGTGCTTTTGTTTTTTCTTTTCCCCAGATATCCCAGAAGAAACTGAAGAAACAAAAACTTATGGCCCGGGAATAAATGCCGCAAAAAATAAATGCAAATAAAAGTAAAAGTGTTGGTTGTCTTAATTAGTAAATGTATTTCAAGTGTTAGCACAAAATGGATCAAATGAGTTTTCATTAACAGGCTGTTTTGCATCTTTTGGTACTTGTATAAAATGGAATTGAGAACATGGGAAAATTTCTGACTCTTTTCCACCTACTTTATTGAACTTAAAGCACCCTAAGTCTGCTACTTGGAGAAGGCAATGGCACCCCACTCCAGTACTCTTACCTGGAAAATCCCATGGGTGGAGGAGCCTGGAAGGCTGCAGTCCATGGGGTCTCAGAGAGTGACTTCACTTTGACTTTGCGCTTTCATGCATTGGAGAAGGAAATGGCAACCCAGTCCAGTGTTCTTGCCTGGAGAATCCCAGGGACGGGGGAGCCTGGTGGGCTGCTGTCCATGGGGTCGCACAGAATCGGACACAGCTGAAGCGACTTAGCAAGTCTGCTACTAAAGTAGCATTTACTGTATTGAGTTATGCATCCATAGCTGGGGTTGTAGAGGCGCTTCCGTATCACAAAGAGGAACTTTAGCAGTGGTTGACTTGTCACCTAACCTGATCCAGCCCTGAGTTTACGTTGATTTGCCTGTTCTGGACTTTTCAGCTAAATCACAATGCTTTTGACTTTGCTTTTTTTTTTTTTTTCAGTGTTTTTGTTGTGGCATGAGGTGTTAGCTTCACTCGCGTCCTCCTTTACAACCTCAGGGACTAGCCTGCCAGGCTCATCTGTCCATTGGATTATCCCAGCAAGAATACTGGAATGGGTTTCCTCCAGGGGAATCTTCATGACCCAGGGGTTGAATTTAGTGAACACTGGAGGACTTGCCCGACTCCTAAAGCAGTAGCATTTACTGCTCCTGCTGTGTGTGTGTGAGCTGCTCAGTCGTGTCCGACTCTGGGACCCCACGGACTGTAGCCTGCCAGGCTGCTTTGTCCATGGAATTGTCCAGGCAGTTTTCCAGTGGATTGCCATTCTCTTCTCCAGAGGAACTTCCCAACCCAGGGGTCGAACCCTGGTCTGCATCGCACGCAGGCTCTTAGGATCAGTGAAAGTTGCTCAGTCATGTGAGACTGCAACCCCACAGTCCATGGTATTCTCCAGGCCAGAATACTGAAATCTCCAGGTGATTTTCCCAATCCAGGGATCAAACCCAGGTCTCCTGCACTGCAGGCTCATTCTTTACCAGCTGAGCTATCAGGGAAGCCAGGAGCAATCAAAGACTAGCTGTCCCAATGGGAGTGAAGTGGTACAGCCATTTTTTGTAAAGATAAATACCTTTCAAAATCGACTTGAATGTTAATTTCCCCTGCTCTGGAATTTAGGACCCTTGTAGTGGGTCTTAAAATGGGGAAGGAAGTGGCAACCCACTGGAATTTTTGGCCGGGACGTCCCACGGACAGGATCCTGGCCGGCTACAGTCCACTGGGTCGCAAAAAGTCGGAGACTTAGCGACTGAACAGGATGAGGAGCTCAGCCACAGCTGCATTCGAAAGCAGCCTAGCCGTCGCTGTGAAACAAGCTTTCACACAGGTGGTGAGCCGCTCGCAAACGCGCCATCCGGGCGCAGCGTCCTGGGTCTCGCTCAGCTACGGGGCACCTAGGAAAGCGAGCGCTTCCGCCTCGCCTGCAGGCTCGAGTGACTGCTGCGGCCGCGCCGGAAGTCGCCCACGCCCCCGGCGGGCGTCCCCGTTACGTCCGGCGCGTCGTTAGGCTGACGCAGACGCGCCTTTGTCGGCCCCTCCTGCGGTGCCATTGGCTCGGCTGTGGTGACTCCCCGCGACCCTCTTGCCGGAAGCGTGGATAGTGGCCGTGGGACTTGGTCGTCGCGGGTGAGCCGGACCGGGTAGTGGTCTGGGGGGATCGGGGCGCCGTGGGCGGCGGCCTCGGTGCGCAGCGCGGCTCTCCTGCCCTCACGGTACACCAGCCCCCAGCCCCGCGCCCCCGCCTCCCGTCCACCTCGCCCTTTGCCTGCCCTGCGCCCGCGTCCACCCGCTCCTGCCTCTTACCTCCGGATCCGCTCTCTGGCCCGAATTGTTGGTATCACTTTTTATTGTCACCCCCGTTCTCTCTTCCTCTCTCCTGTCTCTCAGTCCTTACCTTTCACTCGGCCTGACCCGCTCTCTTGTCTCCAGACTGATTTCTGGAGGACTGATTTCCTTCCAGGAGCTGACGTTTCCCCTCCACAGCTGCTCCCTGTTCTCATAGAGCTTCAGCTTTTTCCTGTTCCATTGTATTGGATTAAGTCGAATGAAAGAAATTCTTGTCATCCAACAGTTTCGATCCATTTATCTCACTGTTATAATATTCGAGAATTGGCTTGGAGACAGTAAATAAAATTATTTTTTATCAATTTATCATAGCCACCTTTAGACCTTTCTAAGCCAGTTTCTAGGCCTTTCTAAGCCATAATTATGACAGAAGTAACTAGTAGTACTTGTTCTTGAGAATTTATTTAAAACAATTTCAAGTAGGTTAGAAACGTGAATCTTTATGATGGAACGGTTGCAAGTCATCGTATTATCCTAGTTCTCGGTAGCATTGCCAGTTGTTTTGAAGGGTTTCATTGCTTTTTAAAGTGTGTTAGAAAGGGGAATAACATGGAGATTGTGTGTTTTGGGAAGGAAAAACGGAAGAGCGTTTACTTAGGAAACCAAAATTAGGAGTTCTGGTTTTAGCCAGCTCTAGTTACCTAAAGTGTGGGCTTTGGAAAGGTTACAACTTTTGAATCTGTTTTGGGTTGTTTTTTTTTTCTTATAGTAACAACACTTAAATAGTACCTATCATATTCGGACGCTGTTCTGAGCTTTGTATTCCTATTATCTAGTCCACACTACATCCCTTTCATATAGGTACTAATATATATCTTCTTTTTACACATGGAAGAATTAAGGCACTGTCTGGTCAAATAACGTGCTCAGAAACATTGTCTAGAAAATAGTGAAAGCAGGTCTCAAATCCAGGCAGCTGCCCTGGTTCCTGCTTGATTATTATTATGCTTCGGTACTTGTAAGACCTAAACCAATCTGAAGTGCTTCAGATGAGATTCTAAAAGTCTAGTAGCCCAAAATAATGATTCTTTGTAAGATGCTGAAAAAGACTCATGCTTCTTTGGTTTATTTTGACCAGAGGATATGTTCTTTAAAATTTTGGAACAAAATGTTTTTGGCAAATTCCTAAATTATTTTAATTTAGCTAGCACTTGTGAAGACACAACGGAAGCCAAGTTAGCGCGCACACGTGCTGCTGCTGCTGCTAAGTCGCTTTAAGTCGGACTCTGTGCAGCCCCATAGACGGCAGCCCACCAGGCTCTCCCATCCATGGTATTCTCCAGGCAAGAACACTGGAGTGGGTTGCCATTTCCTCCTCCAGTGCATGAAAGTGAAGTCTCTCAGTCGTGTCCGACTCTTTGTGACCCTGTGGACCCTAGCCTGACAGGCTCCACTGTCCAAGGGATTCTCCAGGCAGAAATACTGAAGTGGGTTGCTATGCCCTCCTCCAGGGGATCTGCCTACTCAAAAGATCCAACCTGCGTCTCTTCCGTCTCCCGCCTTTGTAGGCGGGTTCTTTCCCACCACTCATGCCACCTGAGACTAGAGGACTGTTTTAAATAATCCAGTTTTGAAACAATAGTGGTCATTCCCTGATGTACATTTACATTTTTATTTCAGATTGGATTATCTATATCATTCCTCCTTTGTGTTGTGAATCATTTTAAATTGCCTAGTTTAACAATGCTTACTCATTCACCAGTAATTACTCCGAATTCCTTAATGTTTGGGTGACTCCTTTTCTTTATATGTAAATGGAAATGCTAGAGTACCCAACCTCACTAGGTGTTTGGAAGATTAAATGAGCTGATGTGTGTAAAGGGCTTAATTGCCTCATTCTCAGTGCTAAGAAGTGTTTGATGATGACCCCATAGACTGTAGCCCTCCAGGCTCCTCTGTCCATGGGATTTCCCAGGCAAGGATACTAGAGTGAGTTGCCATCTCCTTCTCCAGTGGATCTTCCCCTCCCAGGGACTGAACCCATGTCTCTTGCATTGACAGGTGGATTCCTTATCACTGAGCCACCTGGGAAGCCCTGTCTCTCCTTCATCACCAAATTTATGGTTGTGAAACAGTGGTTGGAGAGTTTTGGAGGCAGGCTTATCCTCACTCTTACTTTCAAGTCTGCCACCTCTTACACCTTTCCCTTGTAAATAGCAGCGTTTTTATGAATAGACTCTTGCTTTACGATAGTACCTGTAGTGTGATTTAAGTTTTTCCTTCAGTGTAGAAAGTCTTTTTATATATTTTAATCTAGGTAAATTCCTTCAGTCATTAATCTGTGATGATCTAATGTGTCTTTTCTGCTGTTTGTCAATAGTTCAGGAACTCACATCTGGGACAATGGTGTGCATTCCCTGCATCGTCATTCCAGTTCTGCTCTGGGTCTACAAAAAGTTCCTGGAGCCATATATATACCCTCTGATCTCCCCCTTTGTTAGCCGTATGTGGCCTCGGAAAGCTATACGAGAAACCAATGATAAAAACAAAGGCAAAGTAGACTATAAGGTAAGAACGTTAAAATGCCTTGAATGAGTGGGGGCGGTACACTCAGGGTAAAATAGTGACTTTTGGAAAGTCAAGTTCTTTGAACCAGAAGCTTCATTAATATGTTTAAATTTCCAGAGAAGGAGAAATACCGTATGATATCCCTTATATGTAGAATCTAAAAATGTAAATGATACAAATGAACTTACTTACAAAACAGAGACAGACTTACAAAAGGAACTTATGGCTGCCAGAGAGAAGAGTTAGAGAGTTTGGGATGGACATATACACTGCTATTTTTAAAATGGATAACCAACAAGGACCTACTGTATAGCACATGGAACTCTGCTCAGTGTTATGTGGCAGCCTGGATTCAAGGGGGTTTTGAGGGAGAATGGATGCATGTATATGTATGGCTCAGTCCCTTCACTGTTCATCTGAAACTATCACAACATTGTTAATGAAAAGTTCAAAAGAAAAAAAATACTAAATTCTAAATTTCTCTCTTTTTTAAAATAGGGGTTTGGAATTTTCTTATAAGAGATGTAATGAGTAGATTCATAGAAGTTTTCTTCTTGTAATGCAATTAGTTTTTAAAATGAATATTTAGATAGCTTGTTTTCCTTAGTGTTGGTGATTGTTAAATTCAATCACCTGCACAAATTTAGCCATCCTGCACATTTCCAGTAGGTTTTTCATTCTGAAGTTTGTGTTTTTAAAGAGAATATCTCTTATAATGTCTTTTTGTCATAATGATATCTAAAATGTTTTTTCATTTTAGGGTGCAGACATAAATGGATTACCAACAAGAGGACCAACAGAAATGTGTGATAAAAAGAAAGACTAAACTGATTGTCCCCAAGGATCTCATTGTTTTAAAAATGGACCTGATACTATGAAGCACCTTCTTTTTAATTGTCTCTGATCTTTTTCCAAGACCAGAATTTGGGTTAGATACTAATAGTTTAGACATTTACCTGACAGTAATCAGGGAATACCTGGTATTTGTATTTAAAATGTAGCTAGTTATATTTAACAACCTCATTTCTGAGTTCCTTTTTCATTAAAGTAGCTTTCATTTCTTTTATTGCAGTTTTAAAAATATGAATAAATATATAAGGTTTGTGCCAGTAGACACTGTTACTAAGTCAGTACCTAGAAATTTTGGGGGGCTCTAGCTTTTTTTATTCAGGCTCTTCGAATTTGAGGAGTGTAATTTTACTGTGAAACATTGCAGTGAGACTGTGCAGTCCAATGAAAGGTAGTTTTTAGAGATGATAATGACTTGAAATAAAGATGTAATTACTGTACAACTCAAAGGAGTAGCTTATCTGTGAGAATAGTAATTACTATTTATTGCTCTGAGAAGATAGAAAAGACAGGGAAATAGGAGAAACCTCTCAAAAATGGAACATCTTTTACATAAAGGTCTAATGTGTAATATAAAATTCTAATCCTTGTTTTGTTCCTTCTGTTCCTACAAATGTATTAAATATTAAATAGCTTGTTGTTCTTTTTTCTTTTAAATATTTAAAAGCAAGATTTTTTAACCACATCAGAAAGCAGGATTGGAATAGTGTGATGGCATCAGGATAGTTATGGGGCAGTGATACTTCCTTCTTTTTTTAAAAAAAATTTAGATTGTGTCAGTTTTTTTGTTCCATAGTAATACACCCTAAAGTTAGTGGTTTTTAGCAACAGTGATGTGACTGGTAAGTTACTTGCTGGTCTGGGCCTGTCTACATGGTCTTTCATCCCTGGGCTTCTTCCCTCTACTGTTGGGATATACAAATATTCAAAGATGACAAGACATATCTAATGTTTGTTCTCTCTGAAGCAACGAGAAGTTAGAAGGAACTCCCCACCTTGGGTCCCCAGTGAAGTCCTGGATCTTAATTGAGGCTCTGTTAAACTGTGTCTGGTTAAGTCATTGATCCACCTTGAACTTCCTTTGATAGAAATGAGTCTGTTTCAGCTTTTCTACCCCAGCACACCTGAGGGATTAGATAAATTCCTGTTAGCAGCTAAATCCAGTTGATTAATTTGGATTGGTTTTTAAGGTATTAAAACCTATATTGTGAAAGTAGCAGATGTTCATAGTAGAACAAGGCAAGGACAGGTTAAATGAAAAATGAATGTTCTTTCTTTACTCTCATTCCTTTATTCTGGCTCCAAAGATAGTAACCACTATTAGCTTTTCCTATTTGCCTGCAGTGCAGGAGATCCAGGTTCGATCCCTGGGTTGGGAAGATCCCCTGGAGAAGGAAATGGCAACCGACTCCAGTATCCTTGCCTGGAAAATCTCATGGACAGAGGAACCTGGTGGATTGCAGTCCACGGGGTCACAAAGAGTCAGGCACGACTGAGCAACTAACACATAGCACACACATAGCCATCTAGCAACTTTGTTAAAAGTAGTTTTTATTAAACATACCATTTACTAAAAACTAAATAATATTGCAAGGTTTATAATATCCTTATTCTCAGAGTCTGCAAAGGATTTACTCATTTAGCTGTTGCTTTTATCTCATGATTTATCTTCATATTTCTAAGTGATACATGTATACAGGTTTTGGAGCTATCAGCTGTAAACATGGGAGAAGGCAATGGCAACCCACTCCAGTGTTCTTGCCTGGAGAATCCCAGGGACAGGGGAGCCTGGTGGGCTGCCGTCTATGGGGTCGCACAGAGTCGGACACGACTGAAGCGACTTAGCAGTAGCAGTAGCAGCTATAAACATTACTGACTTCTGCCATGACTGAAATATAGCTATTTTACTCTATATTCCCTCTTCTCCTACACATCCTCCAAATACTTTTTTGTAATTTTTGAGTCAAAATTTGGAAAAATTTCCTACCAATCTGTGTGTATGTCATTATGTGTGCTCTAGATGTCTTCCCTTTGTCCCTCCAAATCTTTGCTTCCCTCACCCTACCCTCCTGCTCAAGAAAGCTGTATGGACTACATCGGTGGGCTTCCTGTGACCTCTGCGATTTGCTGGTTTGGCCAGTGGTATCCAGGAGATGGGAGAGAGTAAAGGAAGGTGTGAGGTCAGGGTATTTTTTCCCTTGGCTCCTTCCCTTCAAGGTGTCTTCAGGTCAGATGTGTTCCTCAGCCAGAAGTCCCTGAACTTCATGGTGACCAACTCCACACGACTCCTTGCAGTTTCCACTGACCTCTCCCTCTCCTTGTTTCTTTGGCCCTAGGGGTGATGGCATCTGTTAGTATTGGCTCTGGGTCACTGCCTTATCTCACAGGTACCATCGTCTCCTTGCTGGGACACTGATAGGATGAGCAGGTGACTACGGCTCACTCTGGGTTGTGAGTGTAGTGCGATCAGTTTCCCTTCACGGAATATTGCTTTCCTGCAGTTACTCTCCCTTTTCTCCCCCTACGCTTCCTCCATTGACTAGATGCTGCCTGGGTGCGGGGCGCAGGGGCAGTCCTTAGGACTTCTCTTCACCACTCCTGTGTTGCATCTCTTGTTCCCTGGATCCCACAGCTTCCTCTGTTGGTTTACTCCTTCATTGCTCCTGAAGCATACCAATTTTTCTAATTCAGTACTGAGTTTCATAAAGTTAATACAGATAATTTTGAAAAGTGATCCCCTAGATCATCCCAGTTCATTTAAACCTACCTTCCTTAGAACTGCTGATCTTCTATGGCCATTTCTACTAGCAATCTCACATCAGAGAGAAGAGACTAGTGGTTCCCAATCTTGTATTTTTACATACTACTAAAAATATATCTCCCAGAGCAGATTTCCCTGGTGGTCCAGTGGTTTAGAATCCGCCTTGCAATGCAGGGGACGCAGGCTTGATCCCTGGTCAGGGAACTAAGATTCCACTTGCCACAGAGCAACTATGCCCAAGTGCTGGAGCCTGAGTGCTAAAATAAAGAGCCAGTGCTGCCAGAAATTTCTTAAAAAGTTGAAGAGGATGATCCATAGTTAGGGGAAGCACACTGACTGAAACCGCCCACCCTGGCCAGGCACCACAGGAACCATTTGCATGAGCTGTTTTACAACAGGAAGGCCTAAGGAACACAGAACTAATAAGGCTCCACCAATGGGAAGAGTTCGGGAAAGGTCAAAATGAGACACCATATATCTGACCACCTCCCAGAATCCTCTCTGGCATTCATCTTGGCTGAACAAGGCATGCACCACCAGAAAGGACTCGAGTTAGAATGATTGGCTAAAGACAGCCCAGAAACTAATCCTGTCACCATAATACCCAAGACTGCAAGCCATGTGACAGAGCTGTTCTCCTGGGTTCTCTTACCCTACTCCTCTCCACCTGGGTGCCCTTTCCCAATAAAAATCTCTTGCTTTGTCAGCACGTGTCTCCTCAGACAATTCCTTTTCGAGTGTTAGACAAGAGCTGGGTTTCGGGTCCTGGAAGGGGTCCTCCTTCCTGCAACATGGTTGCCAACATTTTATTTTGCCAAGTGGGACTATATTAAAAGGATGTGATTTATTATCACCATCATTTCATAAAAAACATTTTGACAGCAAAAGAGTGAAAAGGAACATGGAAATAAATAACAATAGCCCATTACCATGAATACATTTATAAAGGAGATCTTTGTGTTTTCATGAGAAATTCGCAATTTTGGCCATGTTTTTATGGTTGCTGGAAAATCATATATCCTTGGACTGGATTTGGTAGTCATTGTTCTATACCACGCAAGTATTCTCTTGCTCCACCCCATATCAGCCCTAACATATCAGTCTATATTATATGTATGTTAAGTGTAGAGTCTAGGATTCCAAAGTCATACCCTTAAATTGTCTTGAAATATTGACCCCCTGCAGAGCAGTCACGGTGGCTGATACCTTGTCAGACAGACCTTAGTGGGAATAATGGGGCAGAAGTGAAGAGTGTAGACTAATTAACATTGACTTGTTTTCAAGGTTTGATTTTACTAACCTTTAGCATGACTTTTTATCTTAACTGAGTTTGCAATAACTGATTTTGTTCTAGTTAACTGCATTTCCAGTCTCTTGGACGGACACGTTTTCTCAGACAGTCCTTTGAGGTTTTCCTGAAAGACTTGGGTTTTGTCATGTCTTTTTCATTGTTGAGCTTCATTCCAAGGAAACAAGTAAGTCAGCACTTACTCAAAATGACCCTCTCTGATGTGTTGATCTGTTCAACAGATTGATGGGATTGAAAAGAACTACCCACTGATCCTAAACCTCTTGAGCTATCTAAAGCTAAATGTCCCAGGTTCACTTAGAGTCAAAAGGAAAAGGGGAAAGGGAAGTTCTCTTGTGGTTTCCTCCCAACAAAACCACCAGCTAGCTCTGTCCTCAAAGTCCTATTTATTAATAAGGCAACAGTTCCTTAAGAAAGAAAGACTACTAGTAGATGTATTAAGTGAAGGGAGAGGTTAGATTGAGAAGGTATGACTGAGAAGGGCAGTGTATGATGGAGTAGTTGCAAAGTATACTTAAAACAGTCCAAATGTTGAGCTGATATGGACCTTCAGATACACCTAACCCCATCCTCTCATTTCTACTAAAATGGTTAAATGACCTAAAAAACCCCAGATGTGGGAACAGGACACGTTTCCTGCAGGACTGCTACGTACACTTGTGCTCTATGCACTGCCCATTTGCAAAGGATTCCGTTCACACAGAAAACAATTGTAAATGATGCCCCGAGATCTATGCATAGCACATCCACAGTCCTAGAGGTCCTGCTCTTGACTTGTAATTCAGCAGGTGAAGTTTCACACTTCCTAGGTGTCTTCATTTTCTATTGTTGCATAAAAAGTATCACAAACTTAGCGGCTTAAAACAACACGAGTTTATTATCTCACACTTTCTGTAGGTCAGCCATATGGGTATGACATGGCTGTATTGTCCACATAGGGTGTCACCAGGCTGAAACCACGATGTTGCAGTTCTCATCTGGGCTTCCAAGTTCACTGGTTGCCAGCAGAATTCATTTTCTTATGTCTGTAGCACTGCGGTGTTCCCACTTTTCTCTAGTCAGCCTGGAACTACTCTTAGCTCCTAAAGGCTCCTTGTAGTTCCTGGGCATGTGGCCCCTATAGTCAGCTCACAGTAGGTATGTTCCTTTCTTCCAAGGAAGGCAGAGCACATCTTTGACTTCTAAACTGGGACCACCAGAGAAAATGCTTTTAAAGGGCTCATGTGATTATGTCAGGTCCAAGTAATTTCCCTAATTTAAGCTCAACTAATTTTGGATATTAATTACATCTGCAAAATTATTTTGCAGCAGCATTTAGTTTAGTATTTGATTGTTATTTGAGAGAAGATGGCCAGGAACCTAGGGCAACTGTCTGAGAAGCTATTGGAGGTGATGGAATTCCAGCTGAGCTATTTCAAATCCTAAAAGATGATGCTGTTAGAGCACTGCACTCAATATGCCTGCAAATTTGAAAAACTCAGCAGTAGCCACAGGATTGGAAAAGGTCAGTTTTCATTCTAATCTCAAAGAAGGGCAATGCCAAAGAACTCAAACTACTGCACAATTGTGCTCATTTCACGTGCTAGCAAGGTAATGCTCAAAATCCTTCAAGCCAGGCTTCAACAGTACATGAACCGAAAACCTTCAGATGTATGAGCTGGATTTAGAAAAGGCAGAGGAATCAGAGATTAAATTTCCAATACCCGTTGGATGGATCACAACAAACTGGAAAATTTTTCAAGAGATGGGAATACCAGACCACCTTACCTGTCTCCTGAGAAAACTGTATGCAAGTCAGAAAGCAACAGTTATGCAACTGGACGTGGAACAACATACTTGGTCAAAATTGGGAAAGGAGTGTGTTAAAGCTGAATACTGTCCCCCTGCTTATTTAACTTGTATGTAGAGTACATCATGTGAAATGCTGGGCTGGATGAAGCACAAGATGAAATCAAGATTGCCAGGAGAAATATCAATAACCTCAGATATGCAGATGATACCACCCTAGTCGCAGAAAGTGAAGAGGAACAAAGAGCCTCTTGATGAACGTGAAAGAGGAGAGTGAAAAAGCTGGCTTAAAACTCAACATTGAAAAATCTAAGATCATGGCATCTGGTCCCATCACTTCATGGCAAATAGATGGGAGAAATAGAAACAGTGACAGACTTTTATTTTCTTGGGCTCCAAAATCACAGCAGATGGTGACTGCAGCCATGGAATTAAAAGATGCTTGCTCCTTGGAAGAAAAACCATGAAAAACCTAGACAAGGTATTAAAAAACAGAGACATTACTTTGCCTACAAACGTCCATATAGTCAAAGCTATGGTTTTTCCAGTAGTCATGTACGGATGTGAGATTGGACTATAAAGAAAGCTGAGCACTGAAGAATTGATACTTTCCAACAACATCCGCTGGATCATGGAAAAAGCAAGACAGTTCCAGAAAAACATCTATTTCTGCTTTCTTGACTATGCCAAAGCCTTTGACTGTGTGGATCACAATAAACTGTGGAAAATTCTGAGAGAGATGAGAATACCAGACCACTTGACCTGCCTCTTGAGAAATATGTATGCAGGTCAGGAAGCAACAGTTAGAACTGGACATGGAACAACAGACTGGTTCCAAATAGGAAAAGGAGTACGTCAAGGCTGTATATTGTCACCCTGCTTATTTAACTTCTATGCAGAGTACATCATGAGAAACGCTGGACTGGAAGAAACACAAGCTGGAATCAAGATTGCCGGGAGAAATATTAATAACCTCAGATCTGCAGATGACACCACCCTTATGGCAGAAAGTGAAGAGGAACTAAAAAGCCTCTTGATGAAAGTGAAAGTGGAGAGCAAAAAAGTTGGCTTAAAGCTCAACATTCAGAAAACGAAGATCATGGCATCCGGTCCCATCACTGCATGGGAAATAGATGGGGAAACAGTGGAAACAGTGTCAGACTTTATTTTTGGGGGCTCCAAAATCACTGCAGATGGTGACTGCAGCCATGAAATTAAAAGACGCTTACTCCTTGGAAGAAAAGTTATGACCAACCTAGATAGCATATTGAAAAGCAGAGACATTACTTTGCCGACTAAGGTCCATCTAGTCAAGGCTATTGTTTTTCCTGTGGTCATGTATGGATGTGAGAGTTGGACTGTGAAGAAGGCTGAGTGCTGAAGAATTGATGCTTTTGAACTGTGGTGCTGGAGAAGACTCTTGGGAGTCCCTTGGACTGCAAGAAGATCCAACCAATCAATTCTGAAGGAGATCAGCCCTGGGATTTCTTTGGAGGGAATGACGCTAAAGCTGAAACTTCAGTACTTTGGCCACCTCATGCGAAGAGTTGACTCATTGGAAAAGACTCTGATGCTGGGAGGGATTGGGGGCAGGAGGAGAAGGGGATGACAGAGGATGAGATGGCTGGATGGCATCACTGACTTGATGGACGTGAGTCTGAGGGAACTCCGGGAGATGGTGATGGACAGGGAGGCCTGGTGTGCTGCGATTCATGGGGTCGCAAAGAGTCGGACACGACTGAGCGACTGAACTGAACTGTGGTGTTGGAGAAGACTCTTGAGGGTCCCTTGGACTGGAGGGAGATCCAACCAGTCAATCTTAAAGGAAATCAATCCTGAATATTCATTGGAAGGACTGATGCTGAAGCTCCAATACCACCTGATATGAAGCTCCAATACCACCTGATATGAAGCTCCAAGCCACCTGATATGAAGAGCCGTCTCTTTAGAAAAGACTCTGATGCTGGGAAAGCTTTAAAGCAGAAGAGAACCACACAGGACACAATGGTTGGATGTCATCACCAACTCAATGGACATGAGTTTGAGCAAGCTCCGGGAGATGGTCAAGGACAGGGAAGCCTGGCGTGCTGCAGTCCATGGGGTTGCAAAGAGTCAGACACAACTAAGTGACTGAACAACAACATCTGCAACATCCTAACGTGGCCCCAGCAGGAAGCAGACACAAATACACAGTGACCCCACTCCTGAGTTCTTCCAGCATGAAGCAGAGGACAGCTCCACTATCCACTATTAGGAACTGCAGTGGTCTGGCTGTCCGAGTAACTTTTTTCTGAGGCGTGGCCTCAGGGCTCCAAATAAGGAAAGATGAACAGGGACTCTGTGGACTTAGCTGGGTAGCTGGGCCTTCCTACAGGCAGGAGGGACTTGAGAACCAAGTAACCTCTCATTCAGCCAGGCAATCAGCACCCCGGACCTGAGGAGTCACATGCTCTGAGTGTTCTGGCAGCTGGGTCTTACCTGACTGCTAAAGGCTGGCATTGCAGGGAATTCATCATCATGGCATGCAGGAGGCCTAAGGGACTGCTCATTCCAGTCTTCTGCACAGCTTACTGGCTGTCCAGTAAGTGTCTGTGTCCTCACAGGTCCCTAAGTCTCAATTTCTCATCTCGAATAGAGAGACTTGGTTAATTGCCAGTGTCCCTTCCCGGTGGCGGTTTTATTTGATTATCTGTTCATCCAGCCTCTGGATGAATGCACCCTCTGCTTGAATACATGAAGTGATCGGAATCTCATTTTCCTTCCAGGTAGACCATTTCACTACTAGGAAGCTTAATTTTACTTCACAACCTATTGTGAAGTGTTTTTCAGGCCATTAAATTAGCTTTCTACATCAACTCTTTCTCATAGGCTTGTCTGGAGATTTTAACAAAATACTATACATAGGTTGTAACAACTTGTAAATGTGTTTATTAGTATTGATCTTATTGTCAAAAAGTTCTTACATGGAACTGAAATCTGCAAGCTGTAACTTCAGACCTGTGGTCCTCATTTGGTTCCCCGGGCACAACAGAAATAAATGGGTCATGACCTCTGAAAACAGTAATCATATTTTTCTCAAGACTTCTCTCTCTCTCTTTTTTAAGAAAATATTTATTTGGCTGCATCCAGTCTTAGCTGGGAGAAGGCAATGGCACCCCACTCCAGTACTCTTGCCTGGGAAATCCCATGGGTGGAGGAGCCTGGTAGGCTGCCGTCTCTGGGGTCGCACAGAGTTGGACACGACTGAAGCGACTCAGCAGCAGCAGCAGCAGCAGCAGTGCTGTCAGCCATTTCACACTGGGCATGAGACCTCTCTCCCTCCTGACTGCCCTTCCCAGCATAATCTAGTTCTGGTTAATGTACAGTGTATGTACCTTAGGAGGGGCACCCGGCAACTGGCAGCTGTCATACATGTGAGTTGATTACCACCTGGATTATGTAGGTGAATTAAAATTTATGGAAAAAGGCATGCTACATGCATTACTTGGTTTATCTCACAGCAACTATGACATATGAATGGGATGTTACTGTCTCCAGGAGATGACTGGTCTCAAAAAGGCTGACTATTATGGGCTGCATGTTTGTCTCTGCCCCCCTCCAACCCCAATTTATATATTGAAGCCCTAACCCCAATGGGACAATATTAGGAGATGGGGTCTTTTGGAGGTAATTAGGTTTGGGTAGGGTCGTGAGGGTGGAGCCCCCATGACAGGATTAGAGTCTGTATTAGGAAAGAAAGAAACCAGCCCCTCTCTCTCCACCACTCCACCACGATGACAAGAGCCACCGGCAAACCAGGAAGAGTGTTCTCACCAGATACCAGATGAACCAGTGCCTTGATCACCAGAGGCTGGGCTCCCCAACCTCCAGAACTGTGAGAAATAAGCGTCTGTTGTTTGAGCCACCCAGTCTATGGTACTCAGTTACAGGAGATAACGAAGAACTGACTAGGGGGGTGACTTTCTCAAATCGTCCAGCTCATAATTATGGAGCCAGAATTCAAAGTCAAGTCTGACTCCAAAGTCTGCTCTTCTCTCTTCAGAAAAGTTGGAAATGGGAGAACTGTTCACCGACAGGCTTAAAACAATAATCTAGAGAGAGTTTTGATACTGCTTGTGGAGTGGCCTTCTAATAGGCAGAGGTCTTTTTAGGCCCTTTGTGAAGGGGCCTAGGTGAAGATTTGTTCACAGGTGGAATCTGTTCCAACTTGCACCACAGGAAAGCTGCACTTCCAGACTTTGTAAACTGGTAATTATAAAAGATTCAATTTAGGAGGTTTTGAGAGAACGCTGGTCTACCCATTTGGCTCCACTTTATGACCCAGCCCTTCTTTCCCTCCTGTTGTTTTTTTTAGCAATTATTTATTTCGCTGCATTATGTCTTGGTTGCAACTTTTTTACGTGGGATCTTGTGTTGCAGCGCGTGGGCTTCTGTCTAGTTGGCATGTGGGATCTTAGTTCCTGGACCAGGGATTGAACCTGCATGCAAGCTCTTTTAGTAGCCTGCTCTACTTACTGAATTTATAGTTATCTAATACCTTCTAGGATCCTTTTAATTTGAGCCATAACCTACCCATTTTTAAACAGTTTTCAGTCTACAATATTTAAAAATCTTTAATCGTATTTTTTTTGGAGTAGGTGATATGTTCATGAGGTACAAAATTCACAAGTTATAAGAGTGTACACAGAGAAAGATTTCTTCTTCCTGTCCTGGTTCCCAGGAACCCAGTTCACCTCCTAAGAGGCAGTCAGGTTTACCAGTTTCTTCCAGGGTCATTTTTTTAAGGTGTAAGCAAATACACACATAGGTATGTATTTACTTTCTCTAAGTCAAAAGTAACATACAAAATACACTGCTTAGTTTTCTTCTTTGAAATAGATGAGGAAACAGTGGAAACAGTGTCAGACTTTTTTTTTTGGGCTCCAAAATCACTGTGATTGCAGCCATGAAATTAAAAGACGTTTACTCTTTGGAAGAAAAGTTATGACCAACCTAGATAGCATATTCAAAAGCAGAGACATTACTTTGCCAACAAAGGTCCGTCTAGTCAAGGCTATGGTTTTTCCTGTGGTCATGTATGGATGCGAGAGTTGGACTGTGAAGAAAGCTGAGCGCCGAGGAATTGATGCTTTTGAACTGTGGTGCTGGAGAAGACTCTTGAGAGTTCCTTGGACTGCAAGGAGATCCAACCAGTCCATTTTGAAGGAGATCAGCCCTGGGATTTCTTTGGAAGGAATGATGCTAAAGCTGAAACTCCAGTATTTTGGCCACCTCATGTGAAGAGTTGACTCATTGGCATCCAGTCCCATCACTTCGTGGCAGATAGATGGGGAAACAATGGAAACAGTGACAGATTTTATTTTCCTGGGTTCCAAAATCACTGCAGCCATGATGATGGTGACTGTAGCCATGAAATTAAAAGATGTTTGCTCCTTGGAAGAAAAGCTATGACAAACCTAGACAGCATATTAAAAAGCAGAGACATTATTTTGCCAACAAAGTTTGTCTAGTCAAAGCTATTTTTTTTCCAGTAGTCATGTATGGATGTGAGAGTTGGACTATAAAGAAGGCTGAGTACTGAAGAATTGATGCCTTTGAACTATGGTGTTGGAGAAGACTCTTGAGGGTCCCTTGGACTGCAAGGAGATCAAGCCAGTCCATCCTAAAGGAAATCAGTCCTGAATATTCATTGGAAGGACTGATGCTGAAGCTAAAGCTCCAATACTTTGGCCACTTGATGCAAAGAACTGACTCACTGGAAAATACCTTAATGCTGAGAAAGATTGAAGGCAGGAAAAGGAGACAACAGAGGATGAGATGGTTGGATGGAATCACCAACTCAATGGACATGAGTTTGAGCAAGCGCCAGGAGATGGTCAAGGACAGGGAAGACTGGTGTGTTGCAGTCCATGGGGTTGCAAAGAGTCAGACACGACTGAGCAACTGAACTGAACTAACTTAAAAAGAGTAAGTATATCTTGAAGATCAATGGCTATTAGATTGCCTTTTCTCTTTTAACATTACCCAAAAAACTATAATCACATTTAATAACAGATTATCAAAACATAGGAAGCAAAAATGGGCAAAGTTGAAAGGAGAAAAGAGATAGTTTATAATAATAGTTGGAGACTTCAATACAGCTCTTTCACTGATGGATAGAACCACCAGAGAGAAGGTAAGTAAGAAAATAGAGGACTTGACCAATGCAGTGAGCCAACTGGTTCTAACAGACACATGCAGAAAACTTTACTCAAAAACAACAGGGTACACATTCTTCTCAAGTGCACATGGGTCATTCTTATATAACAAGAAGCATATGTTAAGCCATAAATTGTCTCAATAGATTTAAAAGATAATATCCTGTAGAGTATCCTCTCTGACCATAATGAAAGGAAGTTAGAAATCAGTCGCAGAAGGACAACTGGAAAATTCACAAATCTTTGGAAATTAAAAACCACACTTTAAAAAAATTTTTGGCCATGCCAAGTGGCATGTGGGATCTTAGTTCACCAACCAGGGATTGAACCCGTGGCCCTTGCATTGGAAGGGCAGAGTCTTAACTACTGGACTGCCAAGGAAGTCCCTAAAAGACACACTCATAAACAACTAGTGGATAAAAGAAGAATTCACAAGGGAAATTAGAAAATATCTTGAGGGAATTCCCTGGTGGTCCAGTGGTTAGGACTCTAAGCTTCCACTGCCAAGGGTGTGAGTTCAATTCCTGGTGGAGGAACCAAGATTCCCAAGCTGCATGATATGCCCTCCCCTCCAAAAAACTGTTGAGACAAATGAAAATAAAAACACAATGTAGCAAAACTTATGGGACACAGTGAAAGCAGTGCTAAGTGAGACATTTATAGTTATACATGTTTAATTTAAAAAGAAGAAAGATCTCAAATCAACATTACAATTTAAGGAACTAGGAAAAAAAGAGCAAACTAAACCCAAAGCTAGCAGAGGGAAGGAAATAGTAAAGATTAAAGGCAGAGATAAATGAAATAAGGAATAGAAAAGTGATAGAGAAAATCAACGAAACCAAACTATGGTTCTTCAAAAAGATCAACAAAACTGACAAATGTTTATCTAGATTGCCTAAGAAAAAGAGAGAAAAGAGTCAAATTACTAAAATCATAAGTGAAACATTACAATCTATGCAATAGAAATTGAGAAGGATTATAAGAGTACTATGAGCAACTGTACACCAACAAAATGGATAATCTAGATGAAATAGACAAATTCCTAGCAACACAAAACCTACCAAAACTGAATCATGAAGAAATAGATAATCCTGATTGTCTATGACTAGTAAAGAGATTGACTCAGGAATCAAAAATCTCCTAACAAAGGAAAGCCCTAGACCTAATGGCTGCTTCACAAGTGAGTTCTACCATCATCTAAACAATTAACACCAATCATTCTCAAACTTTTCCCCAAAAATTGAAGAGGAGGTAACATTCCCTAACTCATTCTATGAGTTTTGCCTTGCCCTAAATGTCAGCATCGCCCTAATGTCAGAGCCATTACAAAAAAAAAAAAAAAGAGAGAAACATACAGATCAATATCTCTGGTTTATACAGATTCAGAAATTCTCAACAAAGTACTAGAAAATTAAATTCAACAGCATATTGAAAGGAGTATACACAAGCAAGTGGGCTTGTGATTATACACACAAGCAACTGGGCTTTATTCCTGGGATGCAAGAATGCTTCATCATGTTGTTGTAGGGCAGAAACCAACACAACACTGTCAAGCAATTATCCTCCAATTAAAAATAAATTTTAAAAAAAGAACGGTTCAACACACAAAATTTGCTCAATGTAATATACCACATTAACAGAATAAAGGGGAAGAAACTCGACATCATCATTTAAAATGATGAAGAGAAAGCATTTGACAAAATTCAACATCTTTTTATGGTAAAACACTCAACAATCTAGAATTAGAGGAAACCAATATGATAATACTACTCAGCCTGATAAAGAAGGGAGATCCTGACTTGCGCTGCACCATGGATGAACCTTTCGGACATTATGCTAAATGAAATAAGCCAGTCCCAAGAGACAAATGCCGTATGATTCCATATGAGGTACCTAAACTAGTCAGTCATAGCCACAGAAAGTAGAAAATGGTTGCCATTGGTGGGTTGGGAGCAGGGGGGAAAGAGAGGTAGTGTTTAATGGGTGCTGAGTTTCAGTTGGGGAAGATGAAAAAGTTTTGGAGACAGGTGTTGGGGACACTTAAAAAACAATGTAAATGTTTTTAATACTACAGGAATGTATATTTTTAAAATGGTTAAGATAGTAAATTTTGTTAACTGCAATAAAAAATGTTTTTTAAATTATCAAAAAAAACCCGCTATAGTAAATATTTTGCATGTACATTATTTTATTTATGTACACTTTTTTTTTTTTTTTGGCCCCACCATAGGGTATACGGGATCATACTTCCCAGACCAGGGATCAAACCCATGCCTCCTGCAGCAGAAGCACAGAGATCTAACCACTGGACAGCCAGAAAATTCCCTTGAGTGCACACTCATATTTGTAAAATAGATTTCTAGAAATGTATGTTGCAGTGTCAAAGGGTATGTGTTTCATAATTTTGAAAATATTGTCACACTGTTGGCTGCTGACATACACAGCCTCCAGCAACGTATGGGGCCTAGTCCCCACATCTTTGCCAACAGTATGCTATCAAATTTTTTGAATGTTCACCAATCTGATTTGAGAAAAAGATTTCAAGGTAGCTTTCATGTGACTTTCTCCTATTATGAGAGAGTTTTGGTGTTTAAGAGCTGTTAGTGTTTCCTTTCCTATTAACTCTTCCTGTGTTGGGCAGCAGTGTTTTGAAACCAAATGCAGACATATAGAGTTCTTTCAAATTTCATCCAACTCTTTTTTTGTTCACTGTTGTAGTTAATTGAAAAAATTTTGAATTATAGGTTTCCGACCAAGTCTGTTGGCTCTCGTTATATTTTTGCCAGCCAGTGGATTTCGCTGGTCAGTTTCTGACCACAATGTCCAGTTCTCCAACTGGGATTTCCTGAATTCCAGGGACGTCCAGAGACTCTTTGGTCCCAGAGTTATAAAGTTCAATTTCAAGCTACAATCTCTCCTTCTACCATCACCTCTCTTTCACCATAAAAATTCAAGTTCACAATTAGATCACCATAGAACAACCATAAAAATCCATTATCCTTGAATTATATGTTGTTTATATTAGAAGGTGAATTCTTGGAATTCTGAGTAATCTAGTTGTATAACATTCAGTAACTTAAAAAACCCTGAACTCCTTTTTTATTACATTTTCTCAGGGGTAAAATGGAGACAATAATACTTCACTTACAAGATTATGAAAATTAGGTCCAACCACATATATATTTTGATATATTACATGTGTATACATGTATATATGTTTGAATATATGTACATGTATTATTTTGTATATATTGAATATATGCATATATGCAAACTGTATGTGTGTATGTTAAGTCGCTTCAGTCGTGTCTGACTGTGTGTGACTCCAAGGATTGTAGCCTGCCAGGCTCCTTTGTCCAGGGGATTCTCCAGGCAAGAATACCGGAGTGTATTGCCATGCCCTCCTCCAGGGGATCGTCCCAACCCAGGGACTGAACCCGTGTCTCTTACATCTCCTAGCATTGGCACCACTAGCGCCACCTGGGAAGCTGTACAAATGCATACAAATTGAAAAATACATTTGCAGTCCAATTCTACTCCTCAGACTTTTAAATAAATTGAAATTGTTTTACTTATTGTGTGTCAAGCTTAGTTTCATTTAACAACCTGCTGTAAAAGTCTTTCCTCGTCGTTAGATAACTTTCTACATCCTTTTTTTCAAAGGCACAGTGTTCTGTGGTATGGATGTGTCATAATGCATCCAGTCAGGCCCCTGTCATTGAACTTTTAGTATTTCAGTGACATTTTTTAGTCAAGTACACAGTTTTGTACACACAAACAATAGGGAAGTGATGGATTACCCAGTACATTAGTTTGCTAAAACTGCAATAATAAAGTAGAACAAACTGGGTGTCTCTCTTTAAACAATAGAAATTTATTGTCTCACAGTTCAGGAGGCTGAAAGTCAGAGATCAAGGTGTCTGCAACATTGATTTCTTCTGAGGGCTGTAAGAGAGGATCTGTTACATACCTCTCCTCTAGCTTCTGGGCTTTACTGGCAATCTTTCATGTCCCTTGGCTTGTAGATATACAACCCTGAATCTGCCTTTACTTCACATGGCATCCTCCTTGTGTTTCTGTTTCCAAAATTTCTCCTTTTATAAGGTATCTGTCCCTTCTAGAGACTTCATTTTTCTAAAAAAGTATTTACTCATTTAGCTGCACTAGATCTTTGTTGAGGCACACAGGATCTTTTTAGTTGAGGCATGTGGACGCTTAGTGGCAGTGTCTGGGATCTATTTCCCTGACCAGGGATCAAACCTAGGCCCCCTGCATTGGGAGTGTGCAGTCTTAGCCACTGGACCATCAGGGGAGTCCCTCTAGTGGGTTCATTTTAATTTGATTGCCTCTGTAAAGATTGTATCTTCAAATAAGGTCACATTGTAAGGTTCTAGGAGTTATAACTTTACCATATGAATTTTTTTTGACAGGGGGAGTGTAATTCAATCCATAGTACCTGGTGAAATGGTTTATTAATTAATATCTTAAGAGTTTGGTGGTGGTGTCGGCTTAATTGCTAAGTCATGTCTGACTCTTTGCGACCCCATGGACTGTAGCCCACCAGGCTCCTCTGCCCATGGGATTTTCCAGGTAAGAACAACGGTTGCCATTTCCTTATCTGAGGGGGAAGCGGGGATGGATCTTCCCCACCCAGGGATTGAACCTGGGTCTCCTGCATTGCAGGCAGATTATCAACTGAGCCACCAGGGAAGCCCCACAAAATGTTTACTAAGTGCCTACGGGAGCCTTGGACTATGCCAATACACAGAAAGTCCCTTCTTTAGGGACTTCCAGCAGCAAGATGGCAAATAAACGGATAACTCTACGATGTGTCAAGGGGTGAATAAAAGCGGTGCAGAAAAATGAAGGAGGGGAAGGATGGACAGCACTGGATTAGGGGACAGGAGGTGAGGGTTGGGAGGAGTCCCTATTTTATGCAGGGTGGACAATATCACATTTGACCAGTCTAGGAGGAGATAAGGGAGAAAGTCTTCACAGTGGTCTAAGTTAATTATAATTTGTTTCACTTATTTAATTGTCTTCTACCTGAGCGCCGAAGAGTTGATGCTTTTGAACTGTGTTGTTGGAGAAGACTCTTGAGAGTCCCTTGGACTGCAAGGAGATCCAACCAGTCCATCCTAAAGGAAATCAGTCCTAAACGTTCATTAGAAGGACTGATGTTGAAGCTGAAACTCCAATCCTTTGGCCACCTGATGCACAGAGCTGACTCATTTGTAAAGACTCTGCAGCTGGGAAAGACTGAAGGCAGGAGAAGGGGACGACAGAGGATGAGATAGTTGGATGGCATCACTGACTTAATGGACATGAGTTTGAGTAAATGCTGGGAGCTGGTGATGGACAGGGAGGCCTGGCGTGCTGCAGTCCATGGGGCCGCAAAGAGTCGGACACGACTGAGCAACTGAACTGAACCGAACCAGAAACAAGGGCTTCCCTGGTGGCTCAGCTGGTGAAGAACCCGCCTGCAATGGGGGAGACCTGGGTTTGATCCCTGGGTTGGGAAGATCCCCTGGAGAAGGGAAAGGCTACCCACTCCAGTATTCTGGCCTGGAGAATTCCATGGACTGTATAGTCCATGGGGTCACAAAGAGTCGGACGTGACTGAGCAACTTTCACTTCACTTCACCAGAATGTAAGTTTCTTAAAGGCAAGAAACAATATAGTTGGTAACATCCCAGTGCCTAGAGCCATGTCTGGAATTTATATGGCATGCAATAAAATATTCTTTACTAAAAAAGGGGGAAAGAGTGGTCCAAGCAGAGGGAACAGTAGGTACCTTAGGTCCTGACCTGCAAGAGTATGCTGAGTACCTGCAAGGAGGCCCTTCCAATTAGGTCTGACAGAGGCAAGTGGAGGTGAGATTAGACGGGTGGGATGGGGTTGGGATTGAGGCATCTTGTAGACCATTTAAATACTATTGGATTCTTAAAAGATTTCATTAACAAATTGTATATTGATTATATGTTGAGATAATATTTTGAATATATTGGATATTTAAAAAAAATACTATTGGATTCAAAAAAAATTATGTATTTATTTTTTGGCTGCACTGGGTCTTTGTCACTGCAAGGGCTTTTCTCTGTTTTCGGAGAGCCGGGGCTACTCTCTAATTGCAGTGTGCAGGCTCCTCACTGCGGTGGCTTCTCATGTTGCTCTGCGGCTCCTGTGGCTCAAGGGTGTGAAGGCTTCAGTATTTGCAGTTTCCGGGCTCTAGAGAACAGCCTCCACAGTTGTGGGGCATGGGCTTAGTTGCCCCATAGCATGTGGGAATCAGAGCTGGAACCACGTCTCCTCCTGCATTGGCAGGTAGATTCTTTACCACTGAGCCTTCAGGGAAGCCCCAGTGGTTTTGATCCTGAATGAGGTGAGAAGCCACTGGAAGTCTTTTAGCAGGCGAGGGACATGGTCTGATTAATGGAAATGGAAGGAAGGAATCATGTTTAGAGCTTCAGAGAAAATCAAGGTTACAGAATAATCTCATTTTGAGATATGCAGTATATTTCATTCTTTGGGTAAACCTAGGAAAAGTTCCATCATTCCATAGCCATTTATTTGATCATATTAGAAACCATTTACTACTGAAGGACTATGGTGGAATAATTTTTTGTTGTTGATTTGGTTCAGTTCTATTTGTTTTAACACTAAAGGAAATTTCAATTTTGCAGGTATAAATTTTATTAGTACGATGTTGATGAGGACTTCCCTGGTGATCCAGTGGTTAGGGCTCTGTGTTTTCACTGCCGGGTCCTTGGTTCAGTCCCTTATCAGGGAACTAAGGGCTACTCTCTAATTGTGGTGCTTGGGCTTCTCATTTTGGTGGCTTCTCTAGTTGCTGAGCCTGGGCTCTAGGGCTTGAGGGCTTCGGTAGTTGCAGAAAGTGGCTCAGTAGCTGTGGCTCCCGAGTTCTAGAGTACAGGCTCAATAGCTATGACACATGGTCTTAGTTGCTCCCCAGTATGTGGGATCTTCCCGGATCAGGGATTAAACCTGTGTCTCCTGCATTGGCAGGAAGATTCTTTACCCCTGAACCACCAGGGAAGCCCTATGCGTTTTCTGTTTTCTAGTTACTTTCTAAGTAGCATGGGTATTTGTACAGTCCCAAACTGGGAATGTGTTGGCAACATAGGTAGCCATTTGGGAGTTTTCTTTTAAATTTATTTTTATTTATTTATTTATTTATTTTTTTGATTCACTGTATGGCTTGTGGGAATCTTAGTTCCATGACCAGGGATTAAACCCAGGTTCATGGCAGTGAAAGCCCAGGTCTTAAACCACTGGACCACCAGGGAATTCCTGGAAGTTTTCTTTTATTTATACTTTAAAACTTTTGAGTGTGTTTGTTTTCTACTACTGCTACAAAAAAATTATAACACATCTAGTGGCTTAAAACAAAAAAAATTTATTATCTTACAGCTCTGTGGGTGAAAAGTCTGACTCAGTCTCACTGAGCTAAAATCAAGGTGTCGGCAAGACTGTGTTCTCCTCTGAAGGTTCAGGGGATAATCTGTTTCCTTGCCTTTTCCAGATTCTGGAGGTCACTTCCACATCCTGTCTCTCATCATTTTCCAAGCCAGCAATGCCTGAGCCTTACGTTGAATCACTTGATCTTCTGCCAGAGCCATATTTATGACTCATTTTTTCTGTCTCCCTCTCACTTTCTACTTTTGTGATCACAATGGGCCCACTCTGATAATAAGGGATAATCTCTCTATTTTAAGGTCATCTGATTAGCAACTTTAATGTTATCTGTAAACTTAATTCCCCTTTGCCATGTAACCTAATATCTTCATAAATTTTGGGGATTAGGATGTGTACATCTTCTAGGTGGCCATTATTTGAGCTGCCACATGGAATAATTTTAATTTAGAGAAGAATTGCAAGGTACAGACAGTTTCAGAATATCCTCTGCCCAGTTCCCTTAAATGTTAGTATCTTACTTAACCATCACACATTTGTCAAAACTAAGAAATTAACATTGGTTATCCTTAACTAAAGTCCAGACTTTATCTGGATTTCATCAGTTTTCCCACTATTGTTGTTTTTGTTTCCAGGATCCAAACCAAGATACCCCTTGCATTTAGTGTGAGGTTTTTTATGGCTTTCTTGTTAGTGCTTCTGCACTAACTAAGGCACTGAAATAATCAAGTCAGTCAAAGTCATTGTGCTATTTGTGCAGGCAGTATTGAATGTTGGTGACCAAGGATGATACTTTTTACAAACACAATAAGTAGTTTTCA
The DNA here is from genome assembly GCF_014754425.2 of Oryx dammah. Taxonomy (NCBI): domain Eukaryota; kingdom Metazoa; phylum Chordata; class Mammalia; order Artiodactyla; family Bovidae; genus Oryx; species Oryx dammah. Next base: position 12,816,207 of record NW_024070206.1, read on the forward strand.
AAAGACTGCTACTCCAACTCACGCATTATATATTGTGAAAACCATTCCTATTATTATTCTCTGATTTATCATGTTTGCTTAGCAACCTTATGACAAGTGCCTAGGAACACTGGTTTCTAGTGAAACTTTTATTTTAAGCTATCCAAAAAAAAAAATACAAAAAGGAGAAGATATTAAATCTCACAAACAGGATTGCCTCGAATAGAGTAAGTTGCTTCTTGGTCTATAAGTCAGTTCTGAAGAGATGCTCACAATTGTTGCTAGGTCATTCTAGGGTAGAACAGACTGTGTACTTTTTGTACAGGCAAAATTCTAAAGTACTTTGAGGTTTATTTTGGTGCTTGACTCTCTTTTTGCTTCATAAATTTAATTATCATGTAATTCATATATATATTACAGAAAAATTAGAAAACACATATGAAAAAAACTATTTTTAATCATGCATGATCTTATTCCCCAAAGAGAATAACTGTTAATATTCTTTTAGCCTCTCCCCTCTTGGGAGTATACACATAAGTATTACAAACATAATTTATTATCCAATTTTCAAAAATAAATTATATTTATATGAAATAATACCATACCTTGAGAGTCCCTTGGACTGCAAGGAGATCCAATCAGTCCATTCTGAAGGAGATCAGCCCTGGGATTTCTTTGGAGGGAATGATGCTAAAGCTGAAACTCCGGTACTTTGGCCACCTCATGTGAAGAGTTGACTCATTGGAAAAGACTCTGATGCTGGGAGGGATTGGGGGCAGGAGGCGAAAGGGACGACAGAGGATGAGATGGCTGGATGGCATCACTGACTTGATGGACGTGAGTCTGAGTGAACTTCGGGAGTTGGTGATGGACAGGGAGGCCTGGCGTGCTGCGATTCATGGGGTCACAAAGAGCCGGACACGACTGAGCGACTGAACTGAACTGAACTGTTTCTACTCCATGTATCATGAACACGGTAGATATGGCATTATTTACAATGGTTGCATAGCCATGTCCACTTCTTTTTAGCTAGGCTCCCAGGTATCTTGTATTTTAGTATATTTTTTGTAGTAATTCTGCAAATTCAGAGAACCTGCTGGCAATAAAAGCTGGAAAAGTATATATAAGACCTCTATAATACTTCAGTATATTGGCATATACTATTTATATTAAGGGAATAACACTGTTACCTATCTCACAGCGTTATTTGAGGAAATTAAGTATTGGACAGCACATAGAAAAGAATCCATAATCTGAGTTGTTAATTACCATCATGACACCGATAAGCGTTCTGTATGGGAAGTATAATCATGGTCTTGTATACATATTTTATATGAGAAAACTGGCTGGAGAGGTGAACTAAAGGCTCAGTGACATCAGTCTGGTAACCTCAGCTTGCTGCTGCTGCTAAGTCGCTTCAGTCGTGTCCGACTCTGCGCGACCCCTTAGACGGCAGCCCACCAGGCTCCCCTGTCCCCGGGATTCTCCAGGCAAGAACACTGGAGTGGGTTGCCATTTCCTTCTCCAGTGTTTATCTGACTACAAATTCCCTGCTTTTGGCGCTGCACCATATCGACACTCTGTTATGTTGGACCTGTTCTTTCTGACAGGATGGCAGGCTGTCCCTGCTACCCGAGCTCCATCGAACACTATTTCCCTATTTCCCAAATTCTTCAGAGTCCTCCAAGGAACTGCTTGAATCTGAGGTGACTGTTGGGTTGGAATGAACAGGGGCCTTTAATAAACGTAAGTTCCCAGCACAAACGCTGCGGGGTAAGCCAGGACGTCAGCACTAGGGTGAGAAAGTCAAGCAGCGTCTCGGTTTTGCCACGTGGCTTTGCCGTTACCCTGGAGGCGCAGGCGGGCGGAGAAACGCCTAACGCCCCCCGCTCAGGACTACGTTTCCCAGAAGCCCGCGCGCCGCACGCCACGTGACCGCCAGCTGGCGCGCGTTGGGCCGTTCGGCCCCCAGCGGCGTTCCCCGCTTGCTTCTCTCTTCAGTCCCCGCCTCCGGGCCTCCGCCTTGACGCTTCCCGGGCCGGAGCCGAGCCGAGGAGCCGGAGCCGTGGAGACGTGGGAAACATGGAGGCTTGAGGCGGCGTGCGCCACCCCGGCTGCGGCGGTGACCGAGGCTCGTCGTGTCCCCGCTGCTACCCAACCGTCTGTCCGTGCGCTGAAAGCGGGTCTCCCCGCCGGCTGAGGCAGGTGGGCCGTGGCGCCGCCCCCCGGCCGCGCGACCCTGGAAGCCGGGCGGGGCCGCCAGCCCCTCGTCAGAGCGGCTTTGGGAGCAGCCTCCCCTCCCCCGGTCGGGGCTGGGCAAAAGAGTCCCCCAGCCGTGCAGGCGCTGTGCTTGGGCCGCGAGAGCCGCCCCCCGCATCCAGGGTTCAGGGGCGCTCGGCGCCGAGAAGTGAGGGGGTGTGTTAGCCAAGCGAGTGGGTGGGGGCGGGCCTCAGTCGGTGTGGGCCACCGAAGAGCAAGTCGGTGATGCGGGAGGTGGGATTGAGGTGACCGGTGGGCGTGTGATGAGCGCCGAGCAATAATATTGATATTTTGGGGGGGCGGGGGGGGCAAATTTTTATTGAGATGTAATTTACATACCATAAAATTCACCCTTTAAGAGTATTATCAAAGGATAACTCAGTGTTTTCTTTTTTTAAAACTATTTTAAAAATCATAGTCACGGGGTTGTGCAGCTATCTTAATTTCAGAACATTTTTGTCACCCAAAAGAGAAACCTGTACCCATTAGAAGTCACTCCTTATTTTCCACTCCCCCACTCCCTGGCAACTAGTGATTATGTTTTAACTGAAAGGTGAGAGGGTGGGAAGTTAGCTCGTCGAGTGTTGGTGAACAGTACTGGGTTAACAGAGTTGAAAGGATGAAAGTACTAAAATACAGAGAAGTACTGGGTTGATTGTAATAAGGCCAGCAGAGGAGTGGACAGGATAGACTTGCTAAGGGGGAGATTGAGTAGAATCCTTAGAAGAGGGGAAGGTTGGAGGGAGATATGTGTAGAGAGAAAGTGTGCTGAAAGAGATGAAAACGTAATGTGTGTCGACTGTGGAAGAGGGACCCCAGAAGAAAGTGTGTGTGTGTATTTTTAGAACACCCTTTCAGAGGGACCCTGACTGTGTGTGTGTGTGTTTAGAACACCCTTTCAGAGGGACCCTGACTGTGTGTGTGTTTAGAACACCCTTTCAGAGGGACCCTGGCTTTGGTTGGATCAATTGAGGTCTCAAGAGGGAAACTGGAGGTGGGAAGGAAGAGGATCTATGGGAATAGGTGAATGGTTGCCGCTGAGCTTGAAATTTACCAATGTAGATTTCTGAATGGTTTTCCTGCTTTGTGTTGTTTATCTTAGATAATTCTCTCTGCAACTCAGATAGACTGAGCAGATATAACTCTTCCCATTCTGCAAATGAAGAATCAGTCTTTTAGCTGATAGGTGACTTCCTGAAACTCATTAGATTAGTAAATAAGGCAAAATGAGTGGGAATAAAATAGTAATTGATGCACGTGGATTAAGTGGCAGAAAGTTGAGGTGGGGCAGATGTTATAGGAGGGTTTCCAGGTGGCTCTGTGGTAAAGAATCCACCTGCCAAGCAGGAAATGCAGGTGAAACTCGGGTTCGATTCCCTGGAGAAGAAAATGGTGACCACTGGGTCACCATTCTTGCCTGGAGAATCCCATTGACAGAGGAGTCTGGTGGGCCACAATCCATGGGGCCGTAAAAGAGTCAGACACTACTTAGTGACTAAACAACAACAAATGTAACAGGAAGGAGTTTTAAACTATTCACCTATTAAATGTCGTAAGAAATCCATATTATGATGATAAATAGGTCAGGGACTTTGTACTTTTTAATTTGGAAAAGTTCAACCTGGGCTAATATGATATACCCCCATGTACCCATTGCCCAGCTCTAACAGTAACTTGGGCTAATTTAATTTCATTTATGGCTGTCAGTTCCTAGTCCCCCTCCATTTTGTAAATATTTGAGTATATATCTCTAGAAGATTGAGTCATTCTTTTTAATATACCCACATTATGATTAGCATATACCCCAAATAATCTTTTATATTTAGAAGGACTTATTTTTTAAAATGTGGCATCTGTCTGATACTGAATAAGGAGTGCAAACATTTTGATGTTTGACTTTCTGAAAACTACAGTATTGTTTCCAGATTTTTCCAGTCAATCCTGCTCTCCTGATGCTTCTGTTTTCTTGGTTGGTATGGTTCATCCTTCTATAGAAAGTTTTAAGAATTGTCACTTGGCTGGCTTTTTTGTGGATGGAGTTTTGTGAGAGCATGAGAAAGATAGAAGTGAACTACACCACAAAACACACAAATAACTTATCTCTGAGAATGCTTTCAGGATTTGGGGAGTTTGGTCATGCTTGTTTCCTCTAGATGATTTCACATATTGTTAGAAGTTGTTTAATGTGTGTATGTTAGTTTTCTATGATTACTGTAACAAATCACAAATTTAGTGGCTTAAAACAATACAAACTTAATTCTTTTTGAAATTATTTATTTGGCTGTGCCGGGTCTTAGTTGTGGCATGCAGGACCTTGCATCTTCGTTGCGCCATGGGTGATCTTTAGTGGTGGCATGTGAACTCTTAGTTGTGGCACATGGGATCTAGTTCCCTCTCCAGGGCTGGGATCCCGGCACCCTGCATTGGGAGTACAAGAGTCCCAGCCAGTGGACTGCCTGGGAAGTCCCCAAACTTATTCTTTGGAAGTTCTGTGTTTTAGAAGTCCACAGTGGGTCTCACCAGGCTAAAGTTAGTTGGTCAAGCCTGTCTTCCTTTTGGGAAGTTTCTAGGGGAGAATCTGTTTCCTTGTCTCTCCCAACCACATTCCTTTGTGACCCTCTTCATCTTCAAAACCAGCTGCGTTGCATTATTCTGTTACACAGTTGATCTGACCACAGCTGGGAAAGATTCTCCATTTTTAAGGATCTATGTGATTAGATCAGGTACACCTGGGTATTTCAGAGTAATTTCTCCCAACTCAAAGTCCTTAACTTAATGATTCCTGCAAAGTCCCTTTTGTTATGTAAAACACCAGAATCACAGGTTCCACAGATTAGGATGTGGACATCTTATGTTCGGGGATACTTTGTTAAGTGATTTTGTTGCCTGTTACAAATGCAGTGTGTCATCTTTCACTTCGTAAGATAATGGGGTTAGTGCTAGAGAGGACTGTTTCATTTTCCCTTTAGTGACGGTAAACGGATAATGTAGGAAATGTCTGTGACATTTGTAGAGTGACACCTTTTAAAAAAAGTGTAATAGTCTTTCTGTCTTTCGGTCTTTTTCACATTCATGTTTTTTCAGTATTGCATGCTCGTAATCAGAGTGTACCTATAATGCTCACAGGACACTGGGGCAGTGATGGTTCCCTGCCTGGAGTGAGAGACCAGGTGCTGTCTGTCCTGGTGGGTGATGGAGGCACCTCCAGTTCAATAGGAAGACAGAGGGAGATAAAATTTTAAGGAAGAACAAACTACTGTGAGAGTTGGGCTCGAATTCCCTTCCAGGATTTTCCTTAATGTGACTCAGCTGCATGGTTGTGGGCCTGAAAAGCAGAGGAGCAAGATGGCCTTTGCTGCTTTTCCTTTCCCAGGCTGTGAAGAAGATGCTGAAACTTCTCAGTGGAGATTTCAAGAGGTCCTGTACTTTGGCATTCTGTTTCTTGAGGGGATTCCACTTTGCAGCTTAGCTCTCAGGGTCTTAACTGCCTCTGAGCATGAAGGTCCTGTCTCTCCGATGGTGGTGTGTTTTAGCTTACCACTAGAGGCTTCCCTGGTGGCTCAGATGGTAAAGCATCTGCCTGCAATGCAGGAGACCCGGGTTCTGTTCGTGGGTCGGGAAGATGCCCTGGAGAAGGAAATGGCAATCCACTTCAGCACTCTTGCCTGGAAAATCCCACGGACGGAGGAGCCTGATAGGCTACAGTCCATGGGGTCACAAAGAGCCCGACATGACTGAGTGACTTCACTTTCACTTAAGCTAAATATAAGGAAAATATAATAATATTAATAGGTAATAATTACTTATTATTATTAAAAAGTATAATGGGAATCGCTAAATATCTGTGCCTATCTTTAAGCTTATTTTCCCTTGTAAGATTCTTAGCTGAGCTTAATGCTATGAACTTCTTAAAAGCTGCTTGCAGTTTTAAGTGATCCTTGTGTTGGTCTGTTCCTAGACGAAGTAATTTAGTAGGGCTGAGAGCAAGTTTACATAGCTCTTATATGCTACAGACTTTTTGTTTTCATTCTTTTAGGAAAGTTTGGTCAGTAGTTTTTGATGTCTTCTCTAGTTTTTAGCATTGTTTTAAAAATTCAGACACCAGGCAGGGGGTGGAGATGGGTGAAATGGGTGAAAGTGATCAAAAGATGCAGACGTCCAGTTATGAAATAAATCATCTAGGAATGTAATGTGCAGTGTGGTGACTAGTTAATAATACTGTATTATATTTTTGAAAGTTGCTGAGTACATCTTGAATTTCTCATTACAAGGAAAAAAATTAACTGTTTATGGTAGTAGATGTTAACTAGACTGTGGTGATGATTTTGCAATACAGTATTTGTTGTGTTGTACACCTGAAACTAATGTAATGTTATATATGAATTATATCTCAGTTGAAAAATGCAGGCCCCCAAAGTGACTGTAACTCTCCGATAAGGTCATTGGGGGAAAAAAAAACAGAAATGTTTTTTGGTGTGTAATATGACTGATAATAAATTTCTTTTTTAGACTGAGTCAATCACTGAATCTTGACAATTATTCCTTCAAAATATCTCTTGCAACCCTCCACCTTAGAATATTTTCAGAGCCTCCTGTGTCAGTCAAAATTTGATTTGGCTATACATGCAAATACTAGCTTAAACATATCATTACTTTGTTTCTTACGTAAAAGAAGTCCAGAGGTAGACAGCTCAGGGCTGACGCAGTGGCTCCACTGTCATTAGGGTGCTGTGCTCAGTCGTGTCTGACCTTGTGACCCTACGGACTGTAGCCCACCAGGCTTCTCTGTCCATAGGATTTTCCCAGCAAGAATACTGGAATGGGTTGCCATTTTCTCTTCCCAACCTAGGGATTGAACCCCATATTTCCTATGTTGACAGGCAGATTCTTAACTACTGAGCTGCCTGGGAAGCCCACTGTCATTAGTGACCCATCCCCTTTTCCAGCTTCTCACCCTGTCATCTCTAGGGTACGGCCCTTGATTTCTGTGTCCAGATGGTAATTTATGGCTTGTCAGATAAATGATCTGATACCCACAAGATGGTTATGGACTAGATGTTCAGTTCAGTCACTCAGTCGTATCCAACTCTTTGTGACCCCATGAACCGCAGCACGCCAGGCCTCCCTGTCCATCACCAACTCCTGGAGTCCACCCAAACTCATGTCCATTGAGTTGATGATGCCATCCAACCATCTCATCCTCTGTTGTCCCCTTCTCCTGCCCTCAGTCTTTCCCAGCATCAGGGTCTTTTCAAATGAGTCAGCTCTTCCCATCAGGTGGCCAAAGTATTGGAGTTACAGTTTCAACATCAGTCACACCAATGAACACCCAGGACTGATCTCCTTTAGGATGGACTGGTTGGATCTCCTTGCAGTCCAAGGGACTCTCAAGAGTCTTCTCCAGCACCACAGTTCAAAAGCATCAATTCTTTGGCATTTAGCTTTCTTTATAGTCCAACTCTCACATCCATACATGACCACTGGAAAAACTATAGCCTTGACTAGATGGACCTTTGTTGGCAAAATAATGTCTCTGCTTTTCAGTATGCTGTCTAGGTTGGTCATAACTTTCCTTCCAAGGAGTAAGTGTCTTTTAATTTCATGGCTGCAATCACCATCTGCAGTGATTTTGGAGCCCAGAAAAATAAAGTCGGCCACTGTTTCCACTGTTTCCCCATCTATTTCCCATGAAGTGATGGGACCAGATGCCATGATCTTAGTTGTCTGAATGTTGAGCTTTAAGTCAACTTTTTCACTCTCCGCTTTCCCTTTCATCAAGAGGCTGTTTAGTTGTTCTTCACTTTCTGCCATAAGGGTGGTGTCATCTGCATATCTGAGGTTATTGTTATTTCTCCCAGCAGTCTATTCCAGCTTGTGCTTCCTCCACCCCAGCGTTTCTCATGATGTACTCTGCATAGAAGTTAAATAAGCAGGGTGACAATATACAGCCTTGACGTACTCCTTGTCCTATTTGGAACCAGTCTATTGTTCCATGTCCAGTTCTAACTGTTGCTTCCTGACCTGCATAGATATAGATATTTTGAAATCATCACTGTTCCGGGGAGGAGTTCACTAGTTTATAAGACCGAGAGATAGATGCAATATTATGGTTACAGTGGGCATAGTAGAAGAGATGCCCTTTAGTAAAGTATCCCCTTCGGGCATCAGCTTGCTTTCTGGCCTTTTTTGCTTCCCTGCCTATTCCAGCCATGTTGAGCTTCTTTCAGTTCCTGGAATGGACCCTGCCTGTTTTGCCTAATCCTAGGCCTACTCACAGGATTTTCTCTTTACTTTGAACCCCTGCACCCAACAGGCCAGTCCTTCAGGTCTTAGCTTTTTATGGCATGACCTCTGGGAAGCTTTCACTGAGTATTGGATAGTTGCCATATTATAATTTTTTGTTGATTTGTCTGTATCTCATACTCAGCTGTAAATAAAATCCATCTTTCCCAGTTTTAACCTTGGCTCTTAGTATTAGGCTGGCCATATGGTAGGCACTCACAAAATACTGACAGAGTCGTGCTTCCATAACCAGTAGGATGGAGCTTAGGTATTGCTAGTTTGTTTTATCAGCCCTGCAACTCTTCTTTGATATTGGCACATATTGTTAATATGAATCAATAATTGTGAAATAGTAAAGCACATTCTCTCCAATTTAGGAGAGTTAATTGACTCCAATTAAGAGTTAATACTTAAAGCAACACTTGCAGATTGTTAGGTAATTTATAATAATATATAATATTATTTATATTTTATATAAAATATTTTATAATAATTTATAATATTATAAAAGGTCATCACCCCCATGTCTTACCTACTATCCTTTTTAGTGTGGTTCCTGGAGACAACTACTTCTGTGTTCGTAAGTAATATGTCTAAATGGCTATATTGTGATTTATCAGTTTTAGGTAATAGCTCTTGACTCCTGTTATGGTAGAAGAGGTCCTTTTCCTCCTCCTACCCCTCTTCCAGCCCTTTTGGTGTGGCCACTTAAGAATTGGCGCTTAGCGTTTACACTGTTATGACTGCATAAATGTCACTGCTGAACTGAGTTTACCTTGTTTTCCCGCCCCCAGCTCTATTTACTTTATGTTTCTATGAGCACATTACTGATTGTTACCAAATGTGTGGAAGGACCTGTGGGGATTGGAACCCAGGAAACTTACGCAAGACCTTACTCTGGCTACTGCTGTTGCCATGAGCAGTGAGTTGTTTTTCATCCCTGTCCCAGAGGCTTCATTGTCTTTGTTGGTGCGCAGGTAAAGTACAACCCCAGACCTTTGCAGTTCGCAACTTGACTTCAATGTCTTGAATGAAGGCTCTTCTCTTTTGTTCATACTTTCGGTTTGGAACTCCTGTTACTAATCTATTAAGACCTTCTAAATGGCTCTTACTATTTTTTGTGTCCTGTTTTCTATTTGTCTTGTTCTTTTTTTAAAAAAATATTTATTTTTGTTTATGTTTGGCTGTGTCCAGTCCTAGTTGTGGCATGATAGGATCTCGTTGGCGGAACCCTCTGTTGCAGCCGGCAGGCTCTTTGTTGCAGTGTGCAGGCTTCTCTCTAGTTGCAGTGCGTGGGCTCAGTAGTTGCAGCACGCGGGCTTACTTTCCTTGTGTTCTGTGGGATCTTAGTTTCCTGACCAGGGATTGAACCTGTGTTCCCTGTGTTGAAAGGCAGATTCTTAACCACTCAACCACCAGGAAAGCCCCTTGTCTTCTTGTTCTTGATTATGGGTGTTTCCTTGACCTTATCTTCTGTCTATTGAGCTTTTAAATAAAATTTTAATGTCAAGTTTCTTTTCTTGTTATTTATTTCCTTGACATCTTGTTCTTGGTTTATGGGAACAGTGTGGTACAGTGGTAGAGAGCATGGGTTTCTGCACCTGGACTGCCATGGCCTGAAACCTGATCTGTCACTTTCTCACTCTGTCATCTTGATCTTGGGCTTGTCACTTAACTTTTCTTTGCCTCAGTTTATTCTTCTAGGCCCAGAGTTGGCAGACATTCTGTCTAAAGGGCCAGATTGTAAATATTAGGCTTTGTGGACCCAGAGGCAAAATGAAGAACATTATGTAGATACTCACATAACAAGGGAGAGAAAATTGCTACAAGTGTTTATTGATGAAGTTAAAAATACAGTGCTAATAATGGTTGAAAGCTTTTTTTGCTCAGAGAGGTTTGCTAATGAGAAGAATGAAGTTTCTTTTGGGGAAGAAGGGAACCATATTACGTAGTTGGAGTTCTGAGTTACTGTTTCCTATCATCAGAATTTATCACAGATGTTTATATTTAATGCTGATGTGTAATGAGATATTCTGTATTTCGTCTTTGAATATACCTTTTTGTTATTGTTGTTTAGTAACTAAGTTGCGTTCAACTCATTTGTGACCTCATAGATTGTAGCCTGTCAGTCTCCTCTGTCCATGGGATTTCCCAGGCGAAGGTAAGTATTGCCAATGGCTTCCCTGCTGTCTCAGGTAAAGAAGCCACCTGCCAATACAGGAGGCGTGGAACCACAGGTTCAGTCCCTGGATCAGGAAGATCCCCTGGAGAAGAAAGTGGCAACCCACTTCAGTATTCTTGCTTGGGAAATTCCATGGACAGAGGAGCCTGGCAGGCTATAGTCCATGGGGTTGCAAGGAATCAGACACAACTTAAGAGACTAAACAACAAATATTGCCAAATACTGACATCAGTTTATGAGCACATATATTAACTTTCTGGCCACACTGCATGGCTGGTGGGATCTTAGTTCCCCAGCCAGGGATCGAACCTAGGTCCATGGCAGTGAAAGTCCAGGTCTTAACCACTGGACTGCCAGGAAATACCCTCTGTGGTTTTAATAGAGCGTGTTAATCGCTTAGAAGACATCTATAGAGTTATGTTAGATTCATTTCTGATATTTACCCTTTAGTAAATCATTCCACTGTGGAGTGATCACTTCCAGTTGAGAATATGTGGAAACTCTTTGTTGCACAGTAAAATAGTTTTTGAAATGTGGAAAGTACTTTTGTACCTGCATTGAGGTCTGAAAAATGCTATTGGAAGTATAGTTTGACTTTGAAAAATTTATCTATTGCATACTTATGTGGGATTGGAGATCTCAAGTCTTATTTTGATTTCTGACAGCATCAGAAGTGTGTAAAACAGCTTGTTGTTACTTGTGATTCACACAATATCAGTTAATTTTACAGATCAGTGCTGTTGGCCTTCTAATTTTAGATTGAATTCATTGAGAAATGTTATTAAATCTGGAGCAAAAACTAATTTCCAAAGCCATTCAGTGTTTAATAACCGTGGTTGAAAGGGTTTCTTCTTGTTCAGAACAATTTCAGTCTCAACCCTGAGCTTGAAAAATTTAAATAAAACTGTACTGTTGCTAAGCCATTGTATTGTTGTGTGGTAGAACATATCAGGATATTCAACTTTTATTTCTAGAAAAACTTTATGGAATTGATAGTTAAGTTCGTGAGAGTGGATGAAGTTAACTATTGGCACTCCTGGTTCAGTAGCAAGATAGATTCAGATATTTTATACAGAGTATTCTGCTCATTTAATGAATAGGCTTTAAACACTTTTCATTTAAAAAATATTTAATTTACTTAAAAATAGAAGTACTAAATCTACATGTTAGCATAAATAACATGTTTTTGTAAAAAGGTGTTTATTTTCCAAAGTAAAACAAAAGTTTGTAAACACCTTGCATTTTCACAAGGTTTGTAAACTTGTCCAGGTGAACTTTTTTACTACCACACACGTTTGCCACCATCTGTTGTTATTCATCTTAGCAGATTTCACTTCAGGTTGTACTGAGTTACTGTCTTTTCAATTATTTTGAAAACCATTCACGGCCGCAGTTCTTCTATACAGACTGTTCTTTGAGCAGTTATTCTCACTAAAAGACAAGTCTTAAGGATGTTTTATTTTCTCTGAACACATTTCTTTGTCTGCTGTAATCAAACATGGTTTAACTCAGGATTGGTGAATGACTTGCCTTGCTTGGTTAACAGATGAACCATTTGGAATCTTACTCAGTTGTAGCCTCATTTTCATTTTTTTTATTTTTGAGGAGACATTTTGCTTGTGGTGAAATGATTTTACATTTTCAAATTTTCCTGATTGTTCTGATGAGTTGGGAGTGAGTGCTGTGTGGTGGGGCAGGTCATGTTGGTAATGTCTTCCCATCTTGTGTTCTGACACAGCTATGATGCTTTTACATGATAAATGTAGTACTTCAGCATCTAATTATTCATTTTATATGCCTACCTATTTGGCTGCACTGCCTCTTAGTTGCTACATGCAGGATCTTTAGTTGTGACATGTGGGATCCTAGTTCTCTGCCCAGGGATTGAACCCAGGCCCCCCACATTGGGAGCAAGGAATCTTAGCCATTGGACCATCAGGGAAGACCCTTCAGCATCTAATTAGATTAAAAAAAAAAAAAACTACACTCCTCTGTGACTTAAAAGTGTGACATCCTGGGACTACCCTGGTGGTCCAGTGGTTAAGAATCTGTGCTTCCACTGCAGAGGGCATGGATTCGATCCCTGGGCAGGGAACCCAAACCCCACATGCTGTGCCAAAAAAAAAGGGGGAAATATGAATGCACATCAAAAAGAAACACTAGAAGATAAAACAGAAATTACAAAAAAAGGAAAAACATGACCTCAGAGTCTGCTTTGTTCTTGTTTTGATACGAGAGCTCCCCACTGGTAATTTAGGGTGTTGAAGTGGCAGTGTGCCGTCATTGTCACACGTGTCATCGAGATTTGTGCACTGAGTAGCAGCAGAAAGTACCAGGTACAGTCCTTGTCCTCGCAACTCAACCCTGTCGTCGTATCGCGAAAGCAGATTTAGACAATTGCAAACAAATGACCGTGGCTGTGTTCTCATCGAACTTTATTTGTCAACACAGAAGTTTTAATTTCATGATTCCACATGTCACAAAATACTGTTTTTCTCTTGGCTGCTTAAAAATGTAAAAATCATGCTTCATGCAGAAGGCTGGATTTAGAACTTGGGTCATTATTTGCTGACGCATGATCTAGGCAATGAGAATGACAGTACTTGCCTCAAAGGATGTGGTGTGGGTTAAACAACTCAGTGTGTGTCTAGCACTTTGAATAGGACCTGGGGATATAGTAAATGCTATGTAAATCTTTGCACTTATTATTTTTTATTATCTCCCTGAAGATATTATTTTTAATTTTTTTCCTTAGAATCACCTGTTTTATGATTAATTTCTTTGGTTTGTTACTGTTATTATTTGTTTATTTATTTTCAGATTGGAGGCTTTCCCCTCACAAGTCGAATCATTTTTGGTGGCCCATTCTTAATTAAGATCAAGACTCCCAGCATTGATTGGAAGCTCTGTGTGTGAGCGGATTGTGGTGAGTGGTGGGTGGTAGGCGGCAAGCCAGCTTTTTAAATGGGGGAAATCCCATATGTCTCTCTCTTTTCCTCTGGTTCCCCCTCCACTTCTCTTAGGAAGAACCCTCCAGTCTCTTGCCTGGGAGGCTGGGAAACCTTCTGTGTAGCTGTGCAGCAGGCCCACCTGAATGCCACTCCCCTGTTTTCATCTCTGCCTCGTTACTGTCTCCAACTTTGGCTTCAGAGCCCATAGTCTCTCCAGTCAGATTTCTGCAGAGCGCACACACATGATTTTCTACTGGGGTGGGACGGGGGGAGACTCGCAGACTTGAGCCCGTGCCCCACCCAGCCTTTCATGGTGCCCTTCTCAGTTCTGTTGCCTTCCCAGTGTTCCGTGGGGTGGATTGGCTTGCTTCCTGGTAGCATCTCCTTTGGCAGGTGGGTATGCTGGGGACATCCTCAGCTCTGCCAGTTCAGTCACTGCCTCTCTGTCACCTTTCCATCTTTCACACTTCCTCTGATCTTACACTTGTAGGCTTATATCTTTTTATTTTCATTACTCTCGTTTCACTGAAGTGGAATACCCAACTGTACTTACTCAGTGTAGCACTTGGAACATAGTAACCTTGAAGAGAATGTTCCATTACTTGGACTAGTGGCACTTGTGGTGTCTCACATGTCCTTTTGGCCAGTGATTACTGCCCACTGTTTCTCTGGACTCTTGTTTCAGGGATGAGGTTTTGCCTTAAAGTCTGTTGTGTGCAAATGTGTGTGTATGTATATGCTCATATATACATTCTGGAATATAGTTTGTGATTTATGGAGTCTCCGTCTACGTTGTGACAAAGTGCACCTAGCATGTTATTTGCGTATTTTGAGGGTGTTAGGACAGAATTTGGTGGATCAGTCTGTATAGAAGAGGAGATTTACTTGTTAGGTGAAGAACTCGCCTGCCAGTGCAGAAGACGTAAGAGACACGAGTTTGATCTCTGGGTCTGGAAGATCCCCTGGAGGAGGGCGTGGCAACCCACTCCAGTATTCTTTGCCTGGAGAATCCCATGGGCAGAAGAGCCTGGTGGGCTACACTCCATAGGGTTGCAAAGAGTTGGACACGAGTAAAGCAACTTAGCATGCATGCATGCACATATATCAAATATTTCACAAATTAAATGCAAAATATTAAGCATATCATTTCTTGTTCAGAGTATTGTTTTTACTCATGATAGTAAAGCTGACTAGAGGAAATAACTGATCAGAAAATACTGAAAAGCAGTATTATATAAGAGTCAGACAGCAGACCAAGGGGTAGTTAAATTAACTATGGAAAGGGAAAGTGTAGTTGCTCAGTCCAGCTCTTTGCAACCCCATGGACTGTAGCACACCAGGCTCCTCTTTCCATGAAATTCTCTAGGCAAGAATACTGGAGTGGATTGTTATTTTCTTCTCCAAAATTAACTATGGTAGTTAGTTTAACTTGGTAGTTAAGTTCCAAATGAGTGGTGAAGCTAATGAGCACCCTTGGACTAGGGACAAGAGTCTGCTTGTGTTATGTTTAGTGACCAGGGTTTCAGGTGCTGTGGGACAGGTGTGAGGGGGGAACACGGGTTTGGAAGGCTGGAGCAGAGGAGTGGGTGAGCACCCTCGGTGTTGAGAACAGACCCACCTTACTTTGTTTTGGTTCCTGTTTGCAAATTGAGGTTCATACACTGCTTGTTTCAGAAACACTGTGGATACTTTTAAGAAAATGTAGATGCCTGGGCACTACCCTGACATTCTGAATCTTTGAGGCATAAGCATTTGCATTTTTAGTCTCATGCTCCACTGGTGTTTTTTTACATATCTTTGAGAAGTACTGGTGTGGAGGGTGGTTGGAAATAAAGTTAGAATGTGAGCTTTCAGACTATATGGAAGGTCTTGAATCTCAGTACTGGGCTTTTCAGGTAATGAAGAATCATTGAATACTTTTTGAGCTGGTGAGTGAAGTGGTGGAAGTGGTAACTTCACTAATATTAAAAATAGGTTTAATATTTTTCCTTGGCTGACCCTACCCTGGGCCAGGTCCTTTACTGAGTGCTGTTTTGCATGCGTCATATTGCTTCATCCTCAAAAAAATCTTAGGGGTTGAAGTATTGTTATTTTCTTGTGATGCAGTGGGGTTTGATAAATGGTAAAATGGAGATTCAGACGGATTATTCAGTCTTAGTAGGGTCTATCAGACACTATAACATTTGGTCTTAATTTCAATGCTGGACTGAATTTCCTGTTTTTTTAAGGATTTATGTAGTAGTGAAGTGTACAGTGAGTCAAAATGGAGAGATTGGAAGCAAAGAAATCAAAGTACTCTTGCGTTAAATCGTGTGAGATTGAAGAAGCCTGGTCCCGAATGGAGGCAGCAGGAAGATCAAGAGATTTGTTTAAAAGATGACATGGAGAATTGTGGGTATTGTAGAAGAACCCACAGAACTTGGTGATGTTGGAGAGTCACCCTAGTAAAGTGTTAAAGACCAGGGACCCTGGACTTAGCCTAGGTTCCAGTCCTGCCTTTGCTCATGTGTTTGGTAAATTACTTAACCTGTCTGTGCCTTAGTTTCCTCACCTGTAAAACGAGGGAACTGTGCCTGCCCTTCAGGTTTGCTCCCGGGGACTGGATGAGGCAGTGGGTACCGCACGGCGCATCTGTCCGCGCGCTCCCAGCGCTGCTGCTTGTGTGGCTCCTCTGCCTCTGGTGCGCCTGTGTATTTATGTAGCTTCTTGTAATAACTCCATTGTAGTACTTATCAAATGTGCTTAGTAATTTATTGACAGGTTTGTCTCTCCCACCAAGATTTGAGTCCATTAATGGCAGGGACCTGGTTTTTTTACTTCTTTTTTCATTTTCAGTAAACATCACATCACCTACATTTATAGTAAGTGTTTAATAAGCATGTGTGGAATATACGCTTGGGTATGTGAGTGAGATAACTTGAGCCAAGAATCCTGATAACATTGACAAGGAATAGTGACTTTTGGAGGGGTGACTTGTTTTAGGCGACAAATGTTAAATTCTACTTTAAGATTTTTGATGATAGCAAGACGTCAAATTGAAATGTTCAGTAAGTAGAGATTTATGCTTGGGTTTTGACTGAGAAGTCAAGACAAAATATTAGTTCTGGTGTCACTCAGTAGAGTTTAAAGCACAAACCAGAAGCATATAAAGATCCTTCCTGAAGGACAGCAGAGAAGAACAATCCATTTTTTTTTTTAACTTTACATGTTTCTGGTTTTAAAAAAAGGTCAAAGCAGTGTAGGAAGACATAATGTGAAAACTCCTTTTCCTCCAAATTTCCAGTCTCATTCTTCAGAGGTAACCAGTCTTGGACCATTGCTTATGTTTTCTTCCAGAAATTATCTAGTCTATATAAGAATTTACACGTTTATTTAAAATAATGGGATTTTACTATATGAACTGTTCTGTGTCTTTGTGTTTGCTTTTACTGATAACTTGCCATATTTGGGATCTCTTTACACGTTAACGCATAAGGTCTACCTCATTCTTTTCAGTGGCTGCATTGTATTCCATTATATGCTTATCCTATATTGTAATTAATCTCCAGATGGTCATTCCGGTTTTATTGACAGCTTGCTATTCCAAATGATTAACTTCTGGATGTATAGAACTTGTCAACTTGTATGAGTTTACCAAAACCAACGTTTTGGCATACTTAAAAATCTGACAGATGTTGCCAAATACTTAAATTCATGGTGGGGGTGCCTGTTTCCTTACTACTTTCTCACGGCGATTAAGGTTTTGTTTTTCAACCTTTACTAATCTAATGAGTAAAAATGATACTTTGCTGTTTTAATTAGCATATTTTATTCTTCATTTATACTGAAGATCTTCCAATAGATCTATTAGCTGTGAGACCTTGGCTATTTCAGGAAGGTTTTTTTTTTTTGAGTACTGTCTTTGTAACAGGTGCTTTAGGTTACCTAGGGATATCAAGATGTAAAGCCTGATTCATGCTTCTCAGGAATAATCTACCTTGGGAGATACAGCATATATACTCCAGAACAATGACATTTAAAGGTAGTTTTTCCATAACTGGGACTTTAGGCTAAAGTAGTGGGAAGAGAAGACTGGTTTTGAGCAAGAGTGGTATCAGTTTTACACATGTTGAGTTACTGATTACATTAGCTTCCCTGGTAGCTCAGCTGGTAAAGAACCCGCCTGCAATGCAGGACACCTGGGTTGGGAAGATTCCCTTGGAGGAGGGCATGGCAAGCCACTCCAGTATTCTTGCCTGGAAAATCCCCACGGACACGGGAGCCTACTGGGCTATAGTCCATGGGGTCACAAAGAGTCGGACACAACTGAGCAACTAAGCACAGAACTGATTGCGTTGCATTAAAGATAGGTCTACTAAAAGCATCAGCATGCTGCTTATTTCTAGTATAGGTTTCTGTAAGAAATGGTGTTATCCACAAAATTACTGGAGATATATATATATATATATATAAATATATATAAACATGCAGGCACGCTCAGTTGCTTCAGTCACGTCTGACTCTGCAGCCCTATGGATTGTAGCCCACCAGGCTCCTCTGTCCATGGGATTCTCCAGGCGAGAATACCCAGGTGGGTTGCCATGCCCTCCTCCAGGGGATCTTACCAACGCAGGGGTCAAACCTGTGTCTCCTGTATTGCTGGTGGATTCTTTATTGCTGAGCCACCGGGGAAGGCCTTATATAAATATAAATGTAAATATAAATATATGTTATGCTTCCCTGGTGGCTCAGAGGTTAAAGCGTCTTCCTGCAATGCAGGAAACCTGGGTTCGATCCCTGGGTTGGGAAGATCCCCTGGAGAAGGAAATGGCAACCCACTCCAGGAGAATCCCATGGATGGAGGAACCTGGTGGGCTACAGTCCACTGGGTCGCAAAGAGTCGGACAGGACTTCACTTTCACTTTCACTTTCTATATTATCCTTAAGTTTGGGCTTCCTTGGTGGCTCAGTGGTAAAGAATCTGCCTGCCAGTACAGGAGACGCAGGTTCGAGCCCTGGATCCGGAAGAGCCCCTGGAAAAAAAAACGACAACCCACTCTAGTATTCTTGCCTGGGCAGTCCCATGGACAGGGAAGCCTGGCAGGTTACATATAGTCCATGGGATCACAGAATAGTTGGGCATGACTTAGAAACTAAATAACAACAACAACAAATCCTTAAGTTTAAAAAATAACTCAAGTGTTCTAGGCATTCCAATCAGAGGTTGGGATAGGAGAGATCTGAAAGTAGAATCGTGGACACCATTGGTGAGCCTAGGAGACAGGCTCAGTTACTGACATATTGAAAAAAAGAAGAGCTAAAAGCCAGAGAAGTCTTCCGACGCACAGTGAGAGTGAAGAGCAGTAGGAGTTGTGGTGATTGGCTAGTGGGTTTTTGAAGTTCCAGTTTATTCTGGTTTTCATTAGTAAGGATCTTGGGGGTTCCACACACATTGAGTACAGGTGATTGTGTGTGTGTATGTTTGGGATCCTTGGTGTGAATCAGATGCAGAAGAGATGCCATTGGGCCTCAGTTTTCCGCTTTGCTTTCTGTGAATGTGGGAACAGGTGGAACTTTCTCGCAAGAGTACCTCATGGCTAGTTGCTTGGCTGGGCTTGTTCCTTGGTGGTGCAGCTGCCTCGGGCGCTGCCTTCACTCTCTGTTCTCAGCAGATAGTACTTTGTTGTTGCCCAGGGGAGTGAGGGTAGGGGTAACTGGGCAGGATGTCCTAGGCAGGCCTGTTGCCCCTGGGCTCCGGCCCTTTTCTGGCTCTCTGCCTTTGGACTTGGGTTGCTGTTCATACTTTTGGTGCCCTTGATTGAAGGCTCTTTTGCCTTCAATTTTTCTTTTGTCATTTTTCTTTTCAGCCCATCTCCAGCTGTTTTATATTTTATAGGGATTCCTCACAGCTTCTGGTTTTCTGTGTCTTTTTGAGCATGGCTGTGTAGTAATTGACAGAGTGTGTGTGTGCGTGCGCACATGTTATTTCTAGGGTTGGGTGAAGGAAAGAGGAGAAGGAAACATTGCATTTTGTGTTCAGTTGGCTGTCCTGGTTTTCCTTGTTAACATTCTGTTCAGTCTTCTCTTACAGCTTACAGGCTTCATTCATATTGTCTTAGAGAGGTTTCATATTGGTCCTGGGTGGAGCAGTTGTTTTCATACTTTGACCTGTCCTAGCAGCTTTGAAAATAAAATTTATTTCGTATAAATCAGTAGAAAATAGGCAAAGGATATAAGCAGGTAATGGCCTCATTCACAGCACGAGAAATGAAATGCAAATTATTGCCATATTGAAAACTATTTTCACTTATCAGTTGGTGAAGATTGAAAAGTGTGATTAAAGATCGGTGACTGTGGTGTGGAGAAATAGGCATTGCTGAAGGGGGTGGAGGTCGGCAACTTCTAAGGAAGGCAGCAAGGCAGTGTAGGAGAGGGAAGAAGATGTCCCTCCTCCCCTTCTGAGTTCTTAAGTGAGGCCCTGTGGTAACAGGGCCTGTGGTAAAAGGTCAACAGGGGAGAAAAGAGAAGTTTGTTAATATGCACACCTCATGGGAGATACCTAGGGAAAAATGAGTGGCTCCTGAGGTGGCTCAATTCAGGTTTAAATACCATCTTAAAAGGGGAAGGGAAAGGGGAACGTAGGCCTCTTAAGGCAGAGTAAATGATTTTTAGGAAGGGTAGATGGGCCTCAGAAGCACAGATGAGAGATGTGATAGTTTGTGACAAAGTTTATCTCAGTGTTGTGTCAGCTTCTTGGCTCCCCTGGGATAAGAATCAATCTTCCTTGGTTGATGACACTGATCAGTTTATGATAATGGAGTTCCTTTTGGAGAGTCTGGCTTCAGGCAGATAAGGAGGGTTCAGAAAAGGCCTCACCCTGCATTTACTGTTTTCAAGTGCGTGCAGCTCAAAATAAAGTGTCACTGTGGCGTATTTTGAGGTGGCATATTCTGCTGCCCTTCAGCAGTATCTACCAAAATTAGAAATACATGGGATCTTTGACCCAGCAATTCTGTTTCTGTGGATTTATTGTACTTACAAACCGATATGTGTGTGAAATACCTTGTATACCAGATGCTTACTGGTGAGTTATTTGTAGTTTACAAAAGACCATAAATTACTTAAATGTCCACCATTATGGGACTTATGGAATTAAAAACCAAAGTGTTACAGAGTTAAGAAAAATAAATGCTTTATATATAGATATGTAATGATTTCTAATATATGTTAACTGGGAAGAGCAAAGAGGCATATGTAGTGTGTTACGATTTGTGTAAAAAGGAAAAAATATGTGCTTATATATACACAGAAAATCTGTGGAATGACACCCAAGAAACTACTAATATTTTCTCTGAGTTGAGAAACTAGGTGGTTAGAAGGGATGGGAGAGAGACTTTTTACTGTATATCTATTGAACCCTGTATATTTTGTACCATGTACGTTACTATAGTATTCAAAAAATAAAATACAAATAAGAAATCAAGTCTGACTTAAATTTTCATTAATAGACTCTATGATATTGTTGCCTTATGAGGTGGATGGATGGATGTTTTGCTCTTTTGAAAAATTTATCCATTTATGGACCTAATTAAACTCCCAAAGTAAATTTTTAATTGATTGTTGTTAAGGTACCAAAAGAAAAATGAAGTACTTGTCTATTTGATTGAGAACAAAATATTTTGATCTTCATTTTTTTCCTCAAGTAGTTTTATATGCAGCATTTTAGTTTTTATTTTGTTGTTGCTGGCTGTGCTGGGTCTTTGTCGTGGGGTGCAGGCTTTCCCTGGTCGTAGCACAGCGGCTTCTCCAGTTGCAGAGCGTGAGCGCTGATCTAAAGCTCAAGGGCTCAGTAGTTGTGGTGCAAAGCTTAGCTGCTTCCTGGCTTGTGGGAGCTCTTACTTCCCCAACCAGGGATGGAACCCATGTCCTCTGCATTGGAAGGAAGATTCTTTATGTGTCTTATCTTTCCATCCCCTTAATAGGGTTTTCATAGACCAAAAGTTTTTAATTTTGATGGAGCTCAATTTGTTGATGTTTTCTTTTATGGGTTGTGCTTTTGTGTAATGTCTAAGTATTTCCTGACCCCAAGTCACGGTTTTCTCCTGTGTTCTTATCTAAAAGTTTTATACTTTTTAAGTTTACATTTAGATCTGTAATTCATTTTGAATTAACTTTGGTATAACATGAAAGGTTTAAGTCAGAGTGTGACCTGTTAATACCCAGTTGTTCTAGCATTATTATTTGAAAAAATTGTCCTTTTATTGAATTGATTTTGTTGAAAAACTCCAACTGGCTGCAGTTTGGTGGGTCCATTTCTAAGTTTTTTGGTTTTGATTTATGTGTTTGTCACTGTCTTTGGATTTAATTCTCTCTTTTGACCAAACATGTGTGACCTGTCAGTAAACATACATAGTGATGGAAATTTTAAATTTAGATTTTAGGAGCTGTCAGCTTTAATAATTTGTATTATAACATTAAACTATTTGCTACAAATAGATCTCCTTAAGGTTGTTAGTTGTAGGCATCATAAAAGAATACTTCACATTTTTATCACTATTAATTTAATTATGATGTTTTTTGTGTTTTCCGTATATGTTAAAAATTTTAATTTGAGTCAGAAATGGAATAGTCAAGGAGGTGAAAAAATATTTAATTAAAAAATATCAAAGTAATATATAGATACAGGTTAAAAATCAAATAATATGATGGACTTATAATGAAAAACTGTACTACCACCCTCCCCACTCTCAAATCTGAGCTGTTGCTTCTTGCTACTTACCTACTTATTTATAACTAATATGCTTTTACTATTATTTTCTGATTCAGTAATTTAAAATATTTTCTAAGATTGACCTCCTACCTACTTAATGGAAGTCACAGATTGCACATTCTTAAAATAATTTTTTTAATGTTTATTTTTATTTCTTTGGCTGTGCTGGGTCTCAGTTGTGGCATGTGGGCGTAATTCCCTGACCAGGGATGGAACCCATACTCCTTAAATTGGAAGTTCAGAGTCTTAGCCACTGGACCACCATGAAAGTTTCGATTTCACATTCTTAAGCCACCACTCTCGTTTCCTTTTCTGGCATTTCCCTAGTATAGTTATTACCTCACAATTTTTGGTTTAGTCTTTATATTATAGTGATTACATAAATATTCATAACCTGAAATGAGTTATACCCTGTGACTACACAAACTTTTCTTGAACAATGTTTTTTTCCTCCAGAATACGTAATTAAATCATTTACTTTGTGTTCTGAGTAATAGTCATTCCTTCCCCCCTTCCTTCCATATTCTCTGGTATTTTAAAACTCTACTGAATAAGGTTGGACATGTCAGGTGACCTACAGCAGTTCTGTGTTTTCTTCCCCAGGAGGTCAGTGGGCCATGCTGACCCTTGTTCCCACTGTTACACAGCTCTTGACCTGTAATTTCTCTTCACCTATCTTGTGTTGAATCCTGTTTCCTCAATTCCGTGTCTTCATTTTTCTTGGTTTATTCCCTCATACCGAAATTTTCCAGTAGCTTCAGATAGGTGCATGGGAGGTTTTTGAGTGTTGGGAAATCTAAAAATGCTGTTCTACCTCCATACTATCTGGGAGCTTTTGGCTAGGTATAGAATTCCAGTTAAATTTTTTTTTTCTTAATTTAAAGGTATTGCTTCCTTATCACCTATCTACCTTCCAGTATTGCTGCTGCAAGATTAAGAAACCAGTGTTTTTCTTTTTAAGAATTAATGTATAAGACAGACAGGAATAGAGGGTAATGAAACAAAACCTTTGTATCTCTTCCCCATTTTCAGCGAGTCTAAACAATAATCTATTTCTATTCCTTTCTCTTTTCTTTTCTAGAAAGTATTTATGCGACTGAAGGCTCCCCTTTCCTCACGCAATAACATTATATAAAAGCATTCTTCTGATTTTGCTTTGTATTTTTCCCATATATGTTTTAATATTTGTAGTAGCTATGAATATATCCATAATATTGTTTGTACATTTTAAAGTCATATAAATGAAATTAAACCATGTCATTATTCCATAGCTTTCTTTAAATAAATATTTTTGAGATGTGTGCATGTTGGTAATTGTAGATCTAGTTAATTCATTTTCACTAGTGTATTGTATCCCATTGTTGAGATTAAAAGAATAAAGGGAGGTATGATTTTTTTTAAACTAGGTTTATAGTTTCTTATATTTAGGTCATGGGTAGGAAAAGTATGAAAATTATTTTGAGCACACTTGAAATTTCTTTTTATTCTTTGTAGGTTGTTTTGTGGAAATGAAGGATTAAGGACAAGTAATCCACCAGATTAAAAGATGGGATCAAATAGTAGCAGAATTGGTGATCTTCCTAAAAATGAGTACTTGAAAAAGTTATCAGGCACAGAATCTGTCTCTGAGAATGATCCGTTCTGGAATCAGCTTCTATCATTTTCTTTCCCTGCACCAACAAGCAGGTAAGACGTAACTTGGAAATTGAAAATTTGTATTGAGAGCCACATAAACTTGTGTGGTATACTGATTTTTGAAAAAAATTTAACTTTAATGTTCTCTCTCTTCATTTGTTGTACATGTACTGGTAGAAAACTCAAGTTATGGAAAGGAGAAATGTTTTTCTCTTTCGTTTTTCCCACTCAGCCGCCTCCTTTCTCCAGAGATGATTCCTGGTAGCAGTTTCTTTTGAATCCTTCCAGAAATAGTAAAACCATGTATTTCATGTAGTTTTACAAGACTGTTTAAAGACAAATGCTAGCATACCACACATACCTTGCTTTTTTCTTCTTGCTTGCTGTCCTTGCTTTTTTCCCCACAGTTAATATGTACCTGCCTTATTCTTTTAAGTGACTGTAGAGTATCAATGTGCGCTCAGTAGCTCAGCTGTGTCTGACTCTTTGTGACCTCATGGGGTATAGCCTGCCAGGCTCCTCTGTCCATGGGATTCTCCAGGCTAGAATACTGGAGTGAGTCGCCAGTCCCTTCTCCAAGGGATCTTCCCGACCCAGGGATCAAACCAGTGTCTCTTTCATGGCAGGCAGATTCTTTACTGCTGAACCCCTGGGGAAGCACCAAGAGTATCCACAGTATATGAAATCAGTTTTTTATTGGTGAACATTTAGATTGTTTCCAATATTTTCTTATAACAGATAATGCTGCATATATAATTTCTCATGCATACAAGTAAATTTCTAGTATGAATTCCTCAAAGTAGAATTGCTGGATTAGAGGTTATGTGCATTTGTAATTTTGATAGATATTACCAAACTGCTTCATGGAAGTTGTACTAATATATACTTCTACCATTAATATATGAGGAGGTCTGCTTTCCCACCCCTTTATCAGTTTAATGCATTTTTAGACTCTGGCCTTTGCCATTTTGGCAGGTTAAAACCAGTATTTCCTTTTCAACTATTATAAAAACTGACCAACATATAACTATATAGAGTGACTAGAATGTTGAATTCCTGTCATTCAGTATGTAGATTTTAAGGATTTTTATTTATTTTTAATAGTTTTATTATGATAGACTGAACAATGGCCCCTTAAAGATATCTGTGGCCTAGTCCCTGAAATCTTTGACTATGATGATATGTTGTAGCATGTATCAATATTTCATTCATTTTTATTCCTGATTAAGATTCATGTATATGAATATACAATTATTTGTTTATTCATCAGTTAACATCCATTTGGATTATTTCCATATTTACTTCATCTATATTTTAAAATATTCTAAAGTAAAGTAAAATACAGACATTTTCTTTATAATCATAATACCATTATCACATCTTAATAATCACAAAATTAACTGAAAGTGAAAGTGAAGTTGCTCAGTTGTGTCCGACTCTTTGCGACCCCATGGACTGCAGCCTACCGGGGCTCCTCCCTCCAGGGGATTCTCCAGGCAAGAGTACTGGAGTGGGTTGCCATTTCCCTTCTCCAGGGGATCTTCCCAACTCAGGGATCGAACCTTGGTCTCCCGCATTCCAGGCAGATGCTTTAACCTCTGAGCCACCAGGGAGTGGTAAAAATTAACAGTAATACCACACAAAATAATAATAGTTTCACTTACCCAGTCCTTCTTAAAATTTCCCTAGTTGTTTTGTAGTTTGTTTTTTACAGTTAGGAAATAAATAAGGTGTATACATTGCATTTGGTAGTTATATTTCTTGAATGTCTTTAATCTCGAATAGAGATATATTTCCCAACTCCTGCCACTATTTTTTTTTTTCCCATATGCCTATGCTGTTCATTATTTTTTTCTTTTAAGAAACTAGGTCAGTTTTTCTGTAGACTGTTCCACCTTCTAGATCTACCTGACTACTTCTTATATTTTGTTTTTTGTTATTTGAATTTTCTATAAATTGGACATCAGATTTAAAGATGATAAAATTTGAGTTAAACATTTTTGGTAAAAGTAATTCATAAGTGATGCTAGGTACCTTATATTGTGTTCAATTAGGATACAGAAAATGTGCAGTCTTAATCAGTTATCATGTTAAGACTGAGAGGTTTGGTTGTGGTTTAGCATCCATTGATGATTTTGGTTCCAATCACCTATTTCATAAGAGATTACAAAATGGTATTATTTTTAATTTGGTCATTTCTTGTGCATTTATTAACTGGAATTCTCCTGTAAAGGAGTGCTTTCATGAATTAAGTTATAGTAAAACATAGTTTTTATTATATTATTAATAAAGGGAAACAACTCTTTTCTTCTATTGATTCTCAGTAATGAAAATGGTACAATAGTGAGAACTAAGTCTGTATTTCTTCTCTCGCTGACCCTAGAGTTGGAAGAGCTGTCTCTCTGTCTTTTGACTATGAATTAAATATATATATGTAAAATGTATGTATATGTGTTATCCTTTAACAATCAAGGTTATGTTTATTTTCATATGTTTGAGGATTAAGGATTATTGGCATTTGCTTTTTGTAAATTGTTTATGTATTTTGGCAATACATTTTGATTTCTGAGTTGTAGATATAGTTGGATTGGACTCTACAAGATTGACTTAGTTTACAGTTTTGTGATAATGTGAGTTAGTTATATATTATGGGAAGTGGCTACACGTTAGTGCTTCTGAGATCCTTGGAAAATTAAAGGTGGTTGTGGATTGATGAGAGGTCAAACTGAAGATGAGCTATATAGTATCGGTATATTTTGAAATCATTTCCTTAATCCTGAAGGAATTATCATTAAGTATCTCTGCTCATATTGTAATAAGACTCAGAGGAAAAAAGAGCATATAAAGAGAATATTATTTATTATTCAAAATAAATTTTCTTTTCACTTATGTAGACTGTACTACAATCCATTTGTGCTCTGCCAAAAGACATTAAAGAAGACTTAACTGAGTTCACATGTCCAGAGCGTCCAACAAGGTCCTTCCTTGTGGTGGTAGTGTGAGAGCAGAGTATGAACTGCAACAGCTGGAGTTGTGGTAGGACAGGCATTTAGGAAGTTTTGTCCCCTCTTGACGGTTAGCTGAAAGAAGTGCAGCTGAAACTGTAACCATAGGAGACATTATGCTTCCAGAAAAAAACCACAAGGAAAAGTACTGCAAGCAATGATAGTAGCTGTTGGATTGGGCTCTAAAGGAAGGGTAGAGAGATTCAGCCGGTTAGCGTGCAAGTTGGAGATAAAGTTCTTCTCCCAGAATATGGAGGCACCAAAGTAGTTCTAGATGACGAGGATTATTTCTTATTTAAAGGTAGATAAAATTTGAATGGGAAAGAAAAAAATTAATAGCTAAAGTGGAGATCAGCCCTGGGATTTCTTTGGAAGGAATGATGCTAAAGCTGAAGCTCCAGTACTTTGGCCACCTCATGTGAAGAGTTGACTCATTGGAAAAGACTCTGATGCTGGGAGGGATTGGGGGCAGGAGGAGAAGTGGACGACAGAGGATGAGATGGCTGGATGGCATCACGGACTTGATGGACGTGAGTCTGAGTGAACTCCGGGAGTTGGTGATGGACAGGGAGGCCTGGCATGCTGCGACTCATGGGGTCGCAAAGAGTCGGACACGACTGAGCGACTGAACTAAACTGAAAGTGCTCTTAGATGGAAAGGAGGAAGAAGATTGTGTATGTGTGTGTGTACTTGATTTATGCAGAGCTGGCACTTCAGAGCTTTGGGAAAAGGATGAACTTCTAAGCAATAGTGGTGGAAATAAATTGTTAGCCATTATTGTCTATTTCTTGACTTCTGCTGGTACCTTGCAGTTTGAATTATTATGGCTTTATAGTTTGTTTTGCTAATTATTGCTTTTTCTCAAAGATCCTTTGTTGTTCACATGTATTCTTCATGTCATTTTTTTGTTAATTCATCCTCATTTATAAAGGAACCTTAGAGTAAAAAGCTGTAAAGTGAGTAAACTGTACATTACGGTGGAAGAGGGATAGCTAGTCAAAATATCCAGAAAAGCTTTGTTCGTGGTGGTGCGTATACTTTTGTCACTTTGTTTGAAGTTCCTCTCTCCTCTCCCCTGCCCTCAGCTCCTCAGTGCTAGTATTTGGTATGTGACCTGTAGAATGTTAACAATGAGCAGGCCTTGAAGTGGAAGGTGCCACTTCATTGATAGTCAGGGATGGTATTACTTACTTTATGAATTTTTCAACTCTAAGATGAATATATCTGTAGGGAAGACTCTGAATCCAAACATTTCTGAGATTGCTCACTCCTGGAATTCCTTGGATCCCATATGTTCTTTCCTCAAGTGCAGCCAAAAATTGGTGTCTGCCAACTTTTTTTAGAAGCACTAAGTCCTTTAGGACTAATCTAATCTTCCCTTACTGTAAACTGTTTTTGGCACCAAGGTAGCAAGATTTTGTTATAGTTTCCAGGCATGGTTGAAAAATGTTCAGATTCTTCAATAGTTTTCAACTTTTCACCTTATTAAAATTCCTTGTGAAGCGAAGGTGTGAAATAAAATCAAGATTAAATCTAGAGTAAATTTTAAGTAATATACTGCTTTTCTTAATAAAGTGTTTTAAAATTATTTATATGACTGATTTCATACTAAAGTGAAAAGGGAAAGTGTTCATTGCTTAATCATGTCTGACTCTTTGTGACCCCATGAACTGTAGTCTGCCAGACTCCTTAGTTCATGGAATTCTCCAAGCAAGAATACTGGAGTGGGTAGCCATTCCCTTCTCCAGGGAATCTTCCTGACCCAGTAATCGAACCCAGGTTTCCTACATTGCAGGCAGATTCTTTACCATCTGAGCCACTAGGGAAAATATAGCAACGAAATCAAAATCAATGCAGAGCTAAAGACAGAGGTAGTAAAATCATCTTTGTCTGCAGTAAATAGTTAAGAGATACATGAAACAGAGTTGTAAAATATGATGTCCAAACACTAAGCTATATATATTTCAGTTCAGTTCAGTTGCTCGGTCGTGTCCTACTCTTTGCGACCCCATGAAATGCAGCACGCCAGGCCTCCCTGTCCATCACCATCTCCCGGAGTTCCCTCAGACTCACGTCCATCGAGTCAGTGATGCCATCCAGCCATCATCCTCTGTCATCACCTTCTCCTCCTGCCCCCAATCCCTCCCAGCATCAGAGTCTTTTCCAGTGAGTCAATTCTTCGCATGAGGTGGCCAAAGTACTGGAGCTTCAGCTTTAGCATCATTCCTTCCAAAGAAATCCCAGGGCTGATCTCCTTCAGAATGGACTGGTTGGATCTCCTTGCAGTCCAAGGGACTCTCAAGAGTCTTGTCCAACACCACAGTTCAAAAGCATCAATTCTTCGGCGCTCAGCCTTCTTCACAGTCCAACTCTCACATCCATACATGACCACAGGAAAAACCATAGCCTTGACTAGAACACCCCACTTACATCAGTGGACAGATCATCCAGACAGAAAATTTGTAAGGAAACCCTGGTCCAGATGACACATTAGACCAGATGATTGATACATACATATACATACACACATACATCCATACATATAAACATTCTATCTAAAAGCATGAGAATACGCACTCAAGTGCACATGGAACATTCTCCAGGATAGATCACATGGTAGGCCACAAAATAAGTCTTAGTAAATTTAAGAAGATTGAAATTGTATCAAGCAATATGAGACTACAGATCAGTTATAAGAATAAAGAAAACTACAGAAGACTCCAAATGTATGGATGGTAAACAATATTCACTAAACTCTCTAGCCCATTATATGTCCATTTTATTGGCATATAATTGTTCATAGTAATCTCTTATAATCCTTTGTATTTCTGTGCTATCAGTTGTAATTACCTTTTCATTTCTAGTTTTATGAGTCCTCTTTTTCTTGATGAGTCTGGCTAAAGGTTTATCAATTTTATTTTTTCAAAGAATCAGCTCTTAGTTTCATTGATCTTTTCTGGTGTTTTAGTCTCCGTTTCATTTATTTCTGCCCTGATCTTTATTACTTCTTTCCTTTTTACTAACTGGGTTTTGCTTCTTTTTATAATTCATTTAGGCATAAGGTTAGATTGTTTGAGATTTTTGTTGTTTCTTGGGATAGGCTTTTATCTCTATAAACTTCCCTCTTAGAACTGCTTTTGTTGCATCCCAAAGGTTTTGGATCATTGTATTTCTTTTTTCATTTATCTTCAGGTTTTTTTTTTTTTTTCTTTGATTTCTTCAGTTACCTAGTAGTTACTTAGCAACATATTGTTTACTGTCTATACATTTGAGGTTTTCTGTTGGTTTTTTCTTGAAACTGATCTCCAGTCTCATATTGCTTGATAGGATTTCAAGAAAAAAATGGATTAATTCCTAGGATATGCAATCTTCCAAGACCAAATTAGCAATAAATAAAGAATATGAGCAGACTGGTTACCAGTAATGAAATTGAATCGGTAATCAAAAAGCTCCCCAAAAACAAAAGTCCAGGACCAGATGGCTTCACAAGTGAATTCTCCCAAACATTTAAGGAAGAACTAACACCTACTCTTCTCAAGCTATTCCAAAAAAACTGCAGAGGAAGGAACACTTTTGAACTCATTCTGTGAGACCAGTGTCACTCAGATACTGAAAGCGGATAAAGACCACACACAAAAAAGAAAATTACAGGCTAATATCACTGATGCAAAAATTATCAACAAAATATTAGCAAACTAAATTTAGTAATACATTAAAAGGATCATACACCATGATCCTTGATGAAAGTGAAAGAGGAGAGTGAAAAAGTTGGCTTAAAGCTCAACATTCAGAAAATGAAGATCATGGCATCCGGTCCCATCACTTCATGGGAAATAGGTGGGGAAACAGTGTCAGACTTTATTTTTTTGGGCTCCAAAATCACTGCAGATGGTGATTGCAGCCATGAAATTAAAAGACGCTTACTCCTTGGAAGGAAAGTTATGACCAACCTAGATAGCATATTCAAAAGCAGAGACATTACTTTGCCGACAAAGGTCCGTCTAGTCAAGGCTATGGTTTTTCCAGTGGTCATGTATGGATGTGAGAGTTAGACTGTGAAGAAGGCTGAGCACCAAAGAATTGATGCTTTTGAACTGTGGTGTTGGAGAAGACTCTTGAGAGTCCCTTGGACTGCACGGAGATCCAACCAGTCCATTCTAAAGGAGATCAGTCCTGGGTGTTCATTGGAAGGGCTGATGCTAAAGCTGAAACTCCAGTACTTTGGCCACCTCATGCGAAGAGTTGACTCATTGGAAAAGACTCTGATGCTGGGAGGGATTGGGGGCAGGAGGAGATGGGGACGGCAGTGGATGAGATGGCTGGCATTGCCGACTCGATGGACGTGAGTCTGAGGGAACTCCGGGAGATGGTGATGGACAGGGAGGCCTGGCGTGCTGCAATTCATGGGGTCGCGAAGAGTCGGACACGACTGAGTGACTGAACTGACTGACTGACTGACTTCATGATCAGTTGGGATTCATCCCAGGGATGCAAGGATGATTCAGTATCCACAAATCAATATGATATACCATATTAACATATTGAAGACCAAAGCGTATGATCATCTCAGTAGATGCAGAAAAACTGACAAAAATTCAGCATCCATTTATGATTAAAAAAAGAAACCCCTCAACAAAGTGTAGATATAAAGGGAACATACCTCAATATATGACAGGCCCACGTCTAACATCATACTCTGTGGTGAAAAATTCAAAGCTTGCTCTAAGATTAGGAACAAGACAAAGCTGTCCAATATTGTTCACTATTTTGTTCAACAGAGTATTGGAAGTCCTAGCCAGAGCAGTCATAACAAGAAAAAGAAATTAAAGGAGTCCAATTTGGAGAGGAAGAAATAAAACTGTCACTCTTTGAAGATGACATGATAATATGTATAGAAGATTCTAAAGATACCACCAAAAAACTATGAGAACTAATAAATGAGTTCAGTAGAGTTGCAGGTTACAAAATTAGTATACAGCAATCTGTTGTGTTTCTGTACATTAACAGTGAACTATCAAATAGAAATTAAGAGAATAATCCTATTTAAAATTGCATCAAAAATATTTGGGAATAAGTCTAAACAAGGAGGTAAAAGATGTATACTCAGAAAACTATAAGACACTGATGGAAGAAATTGAAGACAACACAAACAAATGGAAAGGTATACCCTCCTCATAGATTGGAAGAATTAATGTCGTTAAAAAGACCACACTCCAAACGCATTCTATAGATGTAGTGCAGTCCTTATCAAAATACCAATGGCATTATCTGTGGACACACACAAGACACTAAAGAGCCAAAAATATCCTGAGAAAAAACAACAAAACTGGAGATATCACATGCTCTGATTTGAAACTATACTACAAAACTACAATGATCAAAAAAAGCATGTTACTGGGACAAAAACAGACACAGATCAGTTGAACAGAATTGAGAACCTAGAAATAAACTCATGCACTTATGTTCAGTTAGTCTATAACAGATGAGGCAAGAATATACAGTAGGGAAAAGAAAATCTCTTCAGGAAGTGGTGCTGGTAAGACTGGACAGCTACATGTAAAAGAATGAAATTAGAGCATTCTTTAACACCGTATACAAAAATAAAACGGATTAATTACTTGACATAAGACCTGAAACCATAAAACTCCTAGAAGAAAACATGGGTAGCATATGCTCTTTGACACTGATGTTAGCAGTATTTTTTGTGTATGTCTCCTCAGGCAAGGGAAACAAAACACAAATAGACTAGTGGGACTCAATCAAACCAAAAAGCTTTTGTAAAGCAATGGAAACAATTGAGAAAATGAAAAGGCAGTCTACTGAATGGGTGAAGATGTTTGCAAATGATCTATCAGATGAGGGATTAATATCCAAAATGAATAATATAATGAGGGATTAATATCCAAAAAGAACTCAGACATCTTAACATTAAAAAAAAGCAACCAGTTTAAAAAAAAATGGGTAGAGAACCTGGATACACCTTTTTCCATAGAAGGTGTACAGATAGCCATTGGACACATGAAAAGATATTCAGTACCACTGATCATCAGGGAAATGCAAATGACAACCACAGTGAGACACTACCTCACATCTGTCAGAATGGCAATCATCAGTTCAATTCAGTCGCTCAGTCATGTCCGACTCTTTGCGACCCCATGGACTGCAGCACGCCAGGCCTCCCTGTCCATCACCAACTCCTGGAGTTTACTCAAACTCATGTCCATTGAGTCGGTCAAAAAGACAACAAATACGTGTTGGTAAGGATCTGGAGAAAAGGAAACCCTTGTGTACTGTTGGCAGGAATGTAAATTGGTAAAGTCTAACTGTGGTGCTGGAGAAGATTGTTGAAAGTTCCTTGTACTGCAAGATCAAACCTGTCAGTCCTAAAGGAAATCACCCCTGAATATTCATTGGAAGGACTGAAGCTGAAGCTCCAATACTGTGGCCACCTGAGACAAAGAGCTGACTCGTTGGAAAAGAGTCCAATCTTCCTGATGCTGGGAAAGATTGAAGGCAGGAAGAGAAGGGGATAACAGAGGATGAGATGGTTGGATGGCATCACTGACTCAATGGACATGAGTTTGAGCAACTCTGGGAGATGGTGAAGGACAGGGAAGCCTGGCATGCTGTAGTTCATGGGGTTGCAAGAGTTGGACACGACTTAGCAACTGAACAACAACAACAAAGTCACTATGGAAAAAAGTATGGAGTTTCCTCAAAACATTAAAAATAGAACTACCATACAGTCCAGCTATTGCCCTTCTGGGTATTTTTCCAAAGAAAAAGAAAATGAGATACATGAGTCCCTATGTCCATTGCAGTATATTTACAATAGCCAAGAAGTGGAAGAAACTGAAGTGTTTGATGATTGCTGAACATACTATCAGAATTCATATAGCCATTTACTTTTACCATTTGTATTGCTTCCAGTGTTTTCCTATTACATATAATACAGGAATAGCCTCATATGTATGATAGAAGTGATTTCTATCCTGTGAATAAAGGATGGTAAAATGACTTCCATTAATTCTTTCAGTTCATGTTGGCAGGGCATGAGAAACAAGTGTTAACAGGTCAGGAAGATACTTTATGGAGCACTGATAGTGCTTCCACACGTATTTCTTGTTTTTTTGAAAACTGATAAGGCTGGTCACATGTGGTGGCCTGGCAGTTCGGAGGGTCTTTTGACCACAGAGGACTGACTGGAAAGATCAAAATCTGTCCGCGTGTCCCCCATTTTGGTACATTTGTTGGAAAGCTGAGGAGTAGAATTGTGATTCCTTGTGGGTTCTTGTTAAGTGGATTTTGGTGAAAGCATTATTTTAAGTTTTCTTTAGGGTAAGTGAGTGGTAGACTGAAAAGTCAACAAACGTTTACTAACACGCAAATCATCATTTTGTGGTTCATGCACTCTAGTGATAGAGACGAACAAGTTAACTAAGTAAAATGCAGCATTTAGAATATTAGAACATGAAAATAAAGGAAGAAAAGTTGAAAGATGTGAAAGGGAGACTAAAATGTGAGGCAACTTTGATACTTCACGGTTTAAACTTCACACATTGTAATAAAAAAATTGATGTTGATTAAAAATAGACATGCACAATTGAACTATGTCTAAATGCTGTTTCTTGACTTTGTAATCCACAGATTTGCAGTAAATCCCTAAATGTATTTCATGTAATGTATAAATAACAAAGATATGAAACATATTAAAAACCGATATCTACGTCTCAGCTAAAAAAAGAATGCTTTCTAAAACTGTTTTTGTTTAGTTGGTAAGTCATGTCTGACTCTTTTCATGACCCCATGGACTGTATAGCTTTCTAGGCTTCTCTTTCCATGGGATTTCCCAGGCAAGAATACTGGAGTAGATTGCCAAAAGCTTTTGTTTTAAATTGATATTTGATTAGAGCATTAACACTGAATGAACTTAGCTTCCTAGATTTGAGAGCAGTGCTGAGCAGTGTAGTGATACCTTGTACACTTACCAGGAATGAGAATCATTTTACCAAAAAGTGGGCAAAGCGTAGAGAATAGAAACAGCAGAACATGATCGGGGGAGCGTAGATTTTGGAGTCAGGCTGACTGTGTCTTGCACCTCAGCTCTGCTGCTTATTAGCTCTGTGAATTTAGAGTGTGTGCATGTGTGTCCAGTCCTGTCTGACTCTTTGTGACCCCATGGACTGTGGTCCATCAGACTCCTCTGTCCATGGGCTTCTCCAGGCAAGAGTACCAGAGTAGGTTGCTGTTTTCTCCTCCAAGGGATCTTCCCAACCGAGGGATCAAACCCAAATCCCTTGTGCCTCCTATTGTTGGCAGGTGATTCTTTACCATTGAGCCACCTGGGAAGCATAGGGAAGCCTCTTAATCTCACTGAGCTTGTTGATGGTTCTGTAAAATGGCAATGATATCACCTACCATGTAGATTTGTAGGGTGGAGAAAATCCATAATGCACATAAAGTGTCTGACTTTCCTCTTCTCTCCCATTAATGTAAAAGATCAAGGTCTCTGTCTTGAGAGTTACTCTAAAATACTTGGGTGAAAGTAAGCAACACAGATTTAACCAATTTTCTTATGACTATTTTATTCTCTGATTGAAAATTGTATGACTCTGTTGAATTAATCGTTCAACTATTTTAAAAATTAGGCCAAACACAGAGTATGGTAATATTTGTCAATGTCCTTTTTATAAAGGCTACTTTTTAGAAACCTTTATTGCATAATGAAAATTGTATTATGTATACTGAGCACTAGATGGTGCTCAAATAAGGCAAGAAGGCACCTTTTGGCACAGTCACACAATCACTAAGCTTATTTTTTCTCAGTACCAAAGTAATGCATGTTCATTTTTAGTACCTTTATATACAGGAAAGCTCAAGGAAGGCAAAAAAAAAGATTAAAATAATACTAATCCAAAGTAACTGTTGTTGACTTTTGGTGAATATCTTGTCAGTTGTCTCATTTAAAAATGCTTGCACCATATTCCACACATTGTTTCGTTAACTCACATGTTCTCATGTCATTGTTTTCACATCACATAATTTTAAGTGATTATAGGATGTTTTGTCTTATAGATGTCCATAATTTATATCATTGAACGTTTTGGTTGTTTCATTTTTTTTTTTTTTATTAAGTGTAAAACTATGATGAACTTCATTGCAGTCAAGTCTTTGTGCTATCCCTAGTTGTATATCAGGGCTTCCCTGATAGCACAGATGGTAAAAGATCAGTCTGCAGTGCAGGAGACCCCAGTTCGATTCCTGGGTTGGGATGAACCCCTGGAGAAGGGATAGGCTACCCATTCTGGTATTCTTGGGCTTTCTTTGTGGCTCAGCTGGTAAAGAATCCACCTGCAATGTGGGAGACCTGGGTTGGATCCCTGGGTTGGGAAGATCCCCTGGAGAAGGGAGAGGCTACCCACTCCAGTATTCCAGCCTGGAAAATTCCATGGACTGTATAGTCCATGGGGTTGCAAAGAGTCGGACAGGACTGAGTGACTTTCACTTTCACTAACTGTGTAACTAGAGTGAGTTCTTAGTAGTTGATTTGCTGGTAAAACAGTCTTTTTTTTTTTTTTTTTTAAATCACACAAATCTTTCATTGTCTAAAAGTTAGAAAATACAGAAACAAAAGGGAAAAGAATAGTGTATCCACATCACATAGAGATAACCACTTTTGATATTTTGGTATGTTTTTCCATACTTAAAAAAAATGTTCATCTGGTTGCATTGGGTCTCAGTTGCATCGTGCGGGATCTTGCGTGTGGCGTGCTGACTCTCTAGTTGTGTGTCGGCTCAGTAGTTGTGGCATGTGGGCTCTCTTATTGTATGCCTCCCATTTGTTAGGCACTGTTTTTAACGGCTGGAAACTTTGTAGTGAACATGAGGGACAAGGTTCCTGTCCTCAAGCAGCTTATATCTTAGTGGAAGAGATGGGCACTAAACAAGTGAAGAAATGAATGCATAAAGTCATTTCTGAAAAATGAAGCAGAGCAAGCTCATAGAGAGTGGTCGAATGGGAGCAAATGCCAGTGGGAGATTTCTTTAGCCAGAGGGTCTTGGGGAAGCAGCATTTAAGCAGATGTGAGTGAAATCGGGGAGCCCTGCATGTTCTGGGGAAAGAGTATTCCACCAGATAGAAGGAACAGCAAGTGTAACAGACTTGAGGCAGGACTGCGTTCTGCATGTTAGAGGAATAGCAAAAAGGCCAGTGTGGCAGAGCAGTGAGCAAGGAAACAAATTACATAAGGACTTTTGGCCATGGTGAAGGTTTTTTTGCTGTGTGGTACTGCAGAGACGAGCATGCTTTCATGTTGGTATTTGGGAATTTAGTCTAGTCTGCTGTAATTTATTAACTCTCCTATAATGTGGAAAGGTTTTACTCACATAGTTTGTTTATTGTGGTATCATTTACATGATATAAAACTTATTTTAGCCATTTTTCTTTTCAGTTTAGCCATTTTTAAGATGCGGTGGCATTAAGTACATTCCCAGTGTTTTACAGTGATCACTGCTCTTGATTTCTAGAACTTTCCCTCATCTCAAACAGAAACTGTGCACATTAAACTCCCTATTCCCCCACTTCCCAGACCATGGTAATCTGTACTCTACTTTTTGTCTGTGAATTTGCCTATGCTCAGTACCATGTATAAATGGAATTGTTTAATATTTATCCTTTTGTGTCTGACCTTTTTCACTTAGCATAATATTTTCAAGGTTAATTCATGTTGTAGTTAGCACACATCAGAATTTCCTTTCTTTTTAGAATGAATAATATCCATTGTATGTATTTCCCACATTGCATAGTGTTTTTTTTTTAAGTATCAGTTTGTTGTACTTTTTATATTTCTTTTAAATAAATGCCTTTCATTTCTCTTCCACATTGTTAGGTTCTGGTTCTCTCTCTTGATTTCCTCTTTTCAGGGATCCTCTTTGCATTATAAAGAATATGTTCATTCTCCTAAGAGACTGGACTGATGTAAACACGAATGTTAATTTAGCAGTTACTTATCGAGTACGTGCTATGTGCGAGGTGCTGGGCTCACTGCCTTCTCAAATCAAGTCTGTGAAGTTGGTACTGTTAATATCCCTCTCTGTCAGAAAACAGGCTTGGGAAGGTTTTCCCAAGTCACATGGCTAGTAGTTAGCATGGACCAGATTCAAACCACCTTCATGTATCTTCAAAGATGAATTCTGTTGGGTATCATGCTACATGGTCTCCATTTGGAAGTACAGACTGATCACTGTCTGAGCTTCAGATAATGGCTAAAGAGATGCAGCATGAACTTACAGATGCTCATCTTCAAGAAAACAGTCCCCAGGTTTATATACTCACGTTTTCAAGCACTTTGAAAATGAGGTTTGTAACAACACATACTTTGTTTGAGTGCCATTATTCACAATATGAATGTAATAAATATATTATTTACAGTTAATATTGATGGATAACCTTGTCTCAAGTGGAGTGTGTCTTCTCTGTTTAAGGGGAGCTGCCAGAATGAGCCTTTCTCAGAGTTTCTTGATCTGTTTCCTCAATTGAGAAACAGGAAAAGAGACT
Source organism: Oryx dammah (assembly GCF_014754425.2). Classification (NCBI taxonomy): domain Eukaryota; kingdom Metazoa; phylum Chordata; class Mammalia; order Artiodactyla; family Bovidae; genus Oryx; species Oryx dammah. The sequence continues at coordinate 12,854,806 of NW_024070206.1, forward strand.
TTGACTAAATTCGGTCACAAGTTTTTAACTGACAGAAACTATTAAGTGACTATACATTTTTTTTCTTTGAATTTTTGATGCCTGTCTCTGCTTTCATATTTTTATTGTCTTTGGCCCACTTTATGTATGATTTTATTAGAGCTTCTCAAGTTGAAACAATCTGCTCTGTCATTAAGGTGGGCCTGGGATAACTTCGAAACCGTTTCCTAAACTCTGGTTTTTTCATCATATGTTCACTTGAATGGTGACCAAGATAGTGTACTTGGCCATTTTTCTAAGGGAATAAATAACTTGAGACTATTTTTTGCGTCTTATTTTCCCAAGTTGAGGAACCAAAAGAAGTTCAGTTTTTACATCTTGAGTCAAAACCTTTGTTCCCCTTTGTTTTATTTATATACTTTTCTATGCAGAATCATTTGAAAAGATGCTTGAGTTTGTCCAGGGTTGATTGCTCCCTTAAACTAAAAGCTTAAGTGGGGGAAGACAACTAATACTGTTTAAAGCATTAAAACAAGGGAGAAAATGAGTTTTGCTCCAAGTGTACCCTTCTTTCCTTTTCTCACTGTGTTGGTTGGAATCTGAATTTTTAAGTCATTTTTTCTGTTGCTTTCTTGAGGAAAAAAATGCTGTATGATCTTGCTGGTAGTTGCTGAAAATTTGACATTTTAATAGTTAGGGTTTCTTTCATTTTGGCAGTTGAATGACAGCATATAGGATTGTCTGTGAATCACATGAATATAAATACTTTTTGGTTCTACTTGGTGCATTAAAAAGTGCTATAATAAACTTATATGTAGTTTTTATCCTTTGACTTTTTCCTATGAATAGACTCTTTTAAAACCTTAACGTTCCCACAGTTTAACCACTGAATGGGCTGATTCTTGTTAGTTTTGTGAATGATTTCCGTAATTCTTTCTTTGCTAAAGAAAGGGGAAAATGTCTTTAGAAGTGCTTCTATGCTTTTCTGAATGGTTACTTGTTGATTTTACTTAGGTTGCGTCTTAAACTGACAAACATACAATCTGTTGGAGAATGTATGCTGTGGGCTGAAAATGACACTGTTAATATAAAGTGTCAATTTTGACATCATTTTATAGTGGAATTTTCAGTGAAAAAGACTTACAAATTTTCATGTTTATTTTATGAACCTCATAGCTACTTAAATTGTTTAGCAAATCAGTGTCAGAAATCTATGAATAAATCTCCCTTCCACAATTTTCTGCCCATCTGCTTTTCATTAAAAGATTTGAACTATGAGTTTATCATCTTTTGTTATTGAGATTCATATATGAGATTGGTATGCTTAAAAGCAAAATAAAACCAGTCTAAATTACTGAAAGTTGTGAGTTAGGAAATATGTAATTTAAAATTTTAGCTTTCTTACCAAACTAGTTTATGATTTTGTAGCTATTACAAAAATGATCTATCATCTTACCACTTTCCTTATTAGACTTACTTTTTCTGTTTTCTTCTACTTCTTTATCATTTACATACTTTTTAAATGATTTAAATCATAACAGATATCATTTTTATAACAGATAATATATCTATGACAACTTCATTTAGGTATATATGGAAACTCTGATTAGTTACTTGTAATGTTCTAGGTTGATGTTATGTGGGTTTGCCTTAATAAAAATGTAGCTAAATATTCATATTGAAACTGTATTACATGGACTTCCCTGGTGACTCAGATGGTAAAGAATCTGCCTGCAATGCGAGAGACTTGGGTTTGATCCCTGGGTTGGGAAGATCCCTGGAGGAGGGCATGGCGACCCACTCCAGTATTCTTGCCTGGAGACTCCCCATGGGCAGAGGAGCCTGGTGGGCTGCAGTCCATGGGGTCACAAAGAGTCAACACAACTGAGCGACTAAGCACACATTCTTATCTTGTGACCTAAGTTACTTAGCTTCTCTGTTTCCGTCACTTGTAGGATGATGATAGTCCTATTTCCTTGGTCAACTTTTCAGGGTTTTCAAAAGAAGTCACATGAAATAATCAAGGTGAGAGAACTTAGAATAGTATATAGGCTTATACATACTGCTTCCCTGATGGTTCAGATGCTAAAGAATCTGCCTGCAATGCAGGAGACCCAGGTTTGATCCCTGGGCTGGGAAGATCCCTTGGGAGAAGGAAATGACAATTCACTCCAGTCTTCTTGCCTGGAGAATTCTATGGACAGAGGAGCCTGGTGGGCTACCATGGGGTCATAAAGAGTCAGACACGACTGAGCAACTAACACTTTGACTTTATACATATTGCAAGTTGTAGCTAATCAGCAGATATATTTGCATATCAACAATATGCTGAAGTCTTTTTTTTAAACAAACAAATTTATTAACATGTATATGTCACATGTACCTGGAAGATACCTAAGGAAACTTAGTACCTCCCCAAGATGGCCAAAGCCACCTGCTTAAATATCATCTTTAGCTAAAGACAAAAGAAAGGTTTCTTTTGGTTGAGGGAGTCAGGGAGGAAAGCCAGTTACAGGAAGTTACCAGGAAAAGCTCAGGCTTCTCTGTCCATGGAATTCTCCAGGCTAGAATACTGGAATGGGTAGCCATTCCCTTCTCCACAGGATCTTCCCAAGCCAGGGATCTTCCCAATCCAGGGATCAAACGCAAGTCTCTGTATCGTACCAGGGAAGCCCAAAAGCACAGTACACAAAGGTAAATCTAAATTTAAATGCCTTCTCCATTGGTAAGTGTTTCTGGAAATTTAGTCATTTTTCTCTTCCTGGTAATAGGAGACACCTTTACATAAATGAAGATTGTCTTTTTAAGTGTAATTTCACCTTCAGTTCAGTTCATTCGCTCAGTTGTGTCCGACTCTTTGCAACCCCATGAATGGCAGCACGCCAGGCCTCCCTGTCCATCACCATCTCCCGGAGTTCACTCAGACTCACGTCCATCGAGTCAGTGATGCCATCCAGCCATCTCATCCTCTGTCGTCCGTCCCCTTCTCCTCCTGCCCCCAATCCCTCCCAGCATCAGAGTCTTTTCCAATGAGTCAACTCTTCACATGAGGTAGCCAAAGTACTGGAGTTTCAGCTTTAGCATCATTCCTTCCAAAGAAATCCCAGGGCTGATCTCCTTCAGAATGGACTGGTTGGATCTCCTTTCAGCCCAAGGGACTCTCAAGAGTCTTCTCCAACACCACTGTTCAAAAGCATCAATTCTTCGGCGCTCAGCCTTCTTCACAGTCCAACTCTCACATCCATACATGACCACTGGGAAAACCATAGCCTTGACTAGACGGACCTTAGTCGGCAAAGTAATGTCTCTGCTTTTGAATATGCTATCTAGGTTGGTCATAACTTTTCTTCCAAGGAGTAAGTCTCTTAATTTCATGGCTGCAGTCACCATCTGCAGTGATATTGGAGCCCCCCAAAATAAAGTCTGACACTATTTCCACTGTTGCCTCATCTATTTCCCATGAAGTGATGGGACCGGGTGCCATGATCTTCATTTTCTGAATGTTGAGCTTTAAGCCAACTTTTTCACTCTCCTCTTTCACTTTCATCAAGAGGCTCTTTAGTTCTTCTTCACTTTCTGCCATAAGGGTGGTGTCATCTGCATATCTGAGGTGATTGATATTTCTCCTGGCAATCTTGATTCCAGCTTGTGCTTCTTCCAGTCCAGCGTTTCTCATGATGTACTCTGCATAGAAGTTAAATAAGCAGGGTGACAATATACAACCTTGACGTACTCCTTTTCCTATTTGGAACCAGTCTGTTGTTCCATGTCCAGTTCTAACTGTTGCTTCCTGACCTGCATACAGATTTCTCAAGAGGCAGGTCAGGTGGTCTGGTATTCCCATCTCCCTCAAAATTTCCCACAGTTTATTGTGATCCACACACCTTACAAGAAGGTAACTCTTAACCTCGTTTTCAGAGCTTCTCCTGTTTCTGCAGTTTCTCAATACAACCAGCCCAAAATGATCTTTATATCAAAGAGACATATTTTGGGGTGGCACATTCTGCTCCCCTAATTCCCAACTTTGAGACTGTCCCATTAAGTTCTATTTTTTTTAAAAAATAATTTTTATTTTATTTTTGGCTGCACTGGATCTTCATTGCTGTGTGCGGGCTTTCTCTGGCTGTGGGGAACAGGGGCTACTCTCTAGTTGGCGGTGCGAAGGCTTCTCGTGTCGCGGAGCCTGGGCTCTAGGGCCCGTGGGCTTCAGTAGCCGTGGCGCAGGGTCAGTAGTTGCCGCTCCCAGGCTCGAGGGCACAGGCTCAGTAGTTGTGGCACACAGGCTTGGAAGCTCCGTGGCTTTTGGGATGGTCGTGGATCTGGGATCCAGCCTGCGTCTTCCGTACTGGCAGGTGGCTTCTGTTATCACTGAGCCACCAGGGAAGCCCCCTATTGAGTTTTACAATCTAGAAGCTGAGTGAACCATTCCAAGTGAGCCATAGCTCAGTGAACCATTCCAAGTCCTGAGAAGAGGATCCTTGTTCAGTTAAAGGGTCATGTCTCATTTTAGGATGCAATTTTTCAAGTCAGCTTCCAAAGTTAGGCCTATATGGTGCAAACAATCAGATTTATTAAGAGTCATTTCTATAGAAACACAAGAAAAGTGAAGGTTAATGACTGAAGCAGAGTGTAAGCCCAGTTTTTGAGTCCTGACAGTAGCTGGTTAAGATTTCTAGATGTTGGGCTCAAAGAATCTTTTTTCTTTTTGTTGTAAAATACAACTAACAAAATTTACCATTTTAACCATTTTTAGGTGTACATTTCACTGGCATTAAATGCATTTACACTGTGTGCAAATGATCACCATCTAGATCACCCTCTAGAACTTTTCAACTTTCCAAGTATATGCTGGAGTCTTTGAACATACTTTTGTAATTTTTTTGACCACGCTGAGAGGCGCATGAGATCTTTGTTCCCTGACCAGGGATCAAATTCAAGCTCCCTGCCTTGGAAGCACAGAGTATTAACCGCTGGAACCACCAGGGAAGCCCTGAACATATCTTTTTTAATAGAAAGTTAAACAGTTCTTTTCCTAAGTCTCCTCTTCCCATGTTGAAATACTCCCAAATTCTAAATTAATTATTTGAGTTCAAATTACTGAAAATCTGCTAAATATAACAGTACTTAGTTGCAATTTTGAGTTTTTAAAAATAAATTATTTTTCTCTGTAGTGTGAATAATTTTTTAAAAATTTCTGATTTTGTGTGGGAATCCAAATTGGTTCTGCATTTGAGAATATGATAAGATTCTCTCTTAGGTTGCATTGTTCTTCCACCTTTTTCCTTTCCTTAATCTCTGAGATCCAATACCATGGTCTGACAGTTTCCATTGGCACTCTTACATTTCTTAAAAATTCAAAGTGTGGACAGATGAAGAATGAGACACATGGGTTGATAGACAAGAGAAAGTCAAAATAGAAAAAATATGTTGGATAGTAGAAATTGCGTGAAGGACCACAAACAATTCCTTCTGAGGCTATATGTTGGCCCTGTGATGTAGGTCATAGGTCATCAGTTACCAGCCTAAGTATGCAGTTTCTGTTAACTCCACTGGTGAGTATTTTACTGGCCAAGTGTAGCTTATCTGACCTGTTATACCAGCTGACTGAGATATGGTAAATAACTCATATATATTTTTGAGTAAAGTATTAGTTGCTCAGTTGTGTCTGACTCTTTGCGACCCCACGGACTGTAGCCTGCCAGGCTTGCCTGTCCATGGAATTCTCGAGGCAAGAATACGTGTGAAAATTATCAGGAATATAGATACTAACTTCATTAGATGACCCATTTTATATATTTATTTTTGTTGTGGGCACTTGAATTCTTGAACTACAGGCTTCATATGAAATTAGGTTTTTTCCCCTACCAACAAATGTTCCTTCTTGTTTTATTTGTCACTTTTGGAAAACTGCTTGTCATCTGACAGTGGTACTCTGTTGATGAATGAAGGGATGTATGCTGTAACACTGAGCTCTGGTCTTTTTATTTTCATATACAAACTAATGGCAGTGTCTCTCTGAGGTTGTGGTGGAGAGCAGATCTAACCATAAGGCCAGGGTTGTTTTTATTTTCTTCTGTCGCCTTGTGAATTGTGGCTGATGACATCTGGACACATTTTCTGCATAAGGGGGTAATACAGTTGATCATCTCTTTTTATAATTAAAAAAATACCCACAGTTTTAAAACATTTTTAATTGGAGGAGGATAATTGCTTTACAGTGTTGTATTTCTGCCATATAACAGCGTGAATCAGCCATAAGTATACATATGTCCCTTCTCGCTTGAGCCTCCCTCCCACCCCACCCCCATCCCACCCCTCTCGGTTGGTTGTCTTAGAGCTGAGTTTGCTGTACCCACTACTTTTTACTTTGCATTTGCTAAGTTTCTTCATTTTCTATCACGATCGAGCATTTCAGTATCCTCTTCACTATACCATTCTTCATATTAAGGCCAGAGTTGTTTGCCATGTCAGAGGATTGTAATTCAGAGTTTAAATCCAGAGAAGTTGTAAACTCTATACAGTGGTTCTTGATGTGCCCCACCTCCACGTTAGCTAATACAAAAGTTGATTGCCTGGTACAGTGAATGATTTTACGTGGTGTTAAATAGAACTTAAAAAAAAATTACAGTGGCATGGTAATTTGCCAGTTAGATGTTACATCCTTTATGAGTTCCTCTCCATAGGCCATTTTAAAGGGGTGGAAAAATCTGAATTTGTCATGAAGGTTCTTACGCTTGCTTACTGTCAACATGTGCTTATCTGAATATAAAAATCATTGGATTATGTGGAAAAGATCTGGGTTTGTAATTTTGCAGATTTAGGAATATTTGTGGGTTAAGCCACAGTTATGCATTTTGGTGGGAATGGTAATTAGATCTTTCTGGAATGCAATTTGCAGTATTCACCAAAACAAAAATGTCATTGATCTAGCAATTCCACTTCTAGAATTTATATTCAGGAGATGATTGGACAAGTTTAAGAAATGTATGTAGAGAGGTATATGTGTAAAGACAATTGGTAGCAATGTTTATGATAATTGAAAATTGCTAACAATCTAAGTGCCAGTAAGGAGATGTGATGAATGAACAAGCAAATAAAAATGGTGCATCTGCACGCTGGAACAGAATACAGGCAGTAATAATGAGTGTTTATAGACACTGCAAGGAGATCCAACCAGTCCATTCTGAAGGAGATCAGCCCTGGGATTTCTTTGGAGGGAATGATGCTAAAGCTGAAACTCCAGTACTTTGGCCACCTGATGCTAAGAGTTGACTCATTGGAAAAGACTCTGATGCTGGGAGGGATTGGGGGCAGGAGGAGAAGGGGATGACAGAGGATGAGATGGCTGGATGGTATCACTGACTCGATGGACGTGAGTCTAAGTGAACTCCGGGAGTTGGTGATGGACAGGGAGGCCTGGCGTGCTGCCATTCATGGGGTTGCAAAGAATTGGACATGACTGAGCGACTGAACTGAACTGCTAGACACAGAAAAATCCACAGCATGTTAAGTGGTTAAAGCCAGTTACAAAATCATTCATATAGCATAATCTTGTTTAAGCAAGACTGTGTTTTTTATATATGTATTTTTAAAATGTATATATTTATATAATTCTGTTTAAGTTTTTATAGCTTTATTTTTATGATTTTTAACTTGTTATTTTGAAATAGTTATAGATTCATAAGAAGTTGCCCCCCCAAAAAATAGTACAGAGAGATTTCTTGCATCCTTTCCTGTTTCCCCCAATGGTATCATCTTTTGTAACTCTAGTTCAGTACCCAAACCAGGAAAGTGACATTGGTATAAGCCACAAAGATTATTGAGAGTTCAGCAATTAGTGCAGTCATCAGCATCTGCATGTAGTAGTTGTTTAATCACTAAGTGGTGTCCGACTCTTTTGTAACTCCATGGACTGTAGCCTGCCAGGCTTCTCTGTTCATGAAATTTCCCATACAAGAATACTGGAGTGGGTTGCCATTTCCTTCTCCAGGGGATCTTCCCAACCCAGGGATGGAACCTGTGTCTCCTGCTTGGCAGGCAGATTCTTGGCTACTGAGCCACCTGGGAAACCATGTAGAGCTCTGGACAGCTGTTTCACATGGTAAAACACCACCACAGTCTAGACGCATCACTGTTTCATCCTGGCAAGGCTCCCTTGTTCTTTCCCTTCATAGCCACCCCCATTTTTGTTTTATTGGAATATAATGCTTTGCAATGTTGTGTTAGTCTCTGCTGTACAATGAAGTGAATCAGCCATATGTATACGTATATCCCCTCCCTCTTGGACCTCCCTCTAAACACCCCCATCCCACCCCTCTTGATGGGACCCCCATCCCACCCCTGTAGGTCACCACAGAATGCCAAGCTGAGCTCCTTTGCCTTACAGCAGGTTCCCTCTAACTAGCTGTTTTAGACGTGGTAGTGTGTGTATGTCAGCCCCAACTCCCAGTGCATCCCGCCCTCCTTTCCCCAGCCCTTTGTCTGCATGGCCTTTCTCTGCTCCTGCCCCTCTGCTCCTGCCCTAGAAAAGAGGTCTGTGCACTGGTTCTGCCTCCCCCATCTCTAAACCCTGGCAGCCACTCATCAGTTTTCTGTCTGTATAATTTTGTTATTTCAGGAAGGTTATTTAGAATCATGCACTATGTAACATTTTGAGATTGGCTCTTTCACTCAGCATGGTATCCTTGAGTTCAACTTATTGTGTATATCATAGTTTACCCCCCCTCCCACCGCAAGTAGTATTCTGTTGTGTATATCCTATAGTTTGTTTAAACAGTGACCTATTGAAGGACATCTGGATTGTTTCCAGTTTTTGGTTTTTATGAATAAATCTTCATGAACATTTGTCTCCAGGTTTTTGTACAGGTTTTTGTGTGAACGTAAGTTTTTATTACTTTGAGATAAATACTTAAGAGTACAATTACTGGGTTATGTGGTAAACGTTTAGTTTTATACAAGACTGCCAAAACTGTTGTCCATAGTGGCTGTATCATTTTACATTCTCATGAGTAATGTATGTGATATCCAGTTTCTCTAAATCCTTGCCTGCATTTGATGCTATCACTCTTGTTTATTATTTTAACAGCTCTGATAGGTGTCTAGTGTTACCTCATGGTGGTTTTAGCATAGTTCATTTTTGCAGTAACAAAAGTCAATTTCCTTTTTAAAAAAGAAAAATTGCCTTGATTTAAGTTTCTTTCTTGCCACTTATTAAACATCACTTAATACTGAGAAGTTTTGCTAGGTGAATAAGGAATATTGATTTCCTTTGTAATCCACTCGGGTTGTGATTCTACTGTAGTAACATATTAATGGAAATAAAATCAAAGCAGATCATCTGCCATTGTTTGACATAGCTGTTTTGATGCTATTTCAAAATGTAAAACTACTTCAAAAATTACTACATTATGCTGTCTACTTCTCCTCTGCCCTGTAGAGAGGAGAAAGGTGAAGATTGGTAGATTACTTATAAGATGCATTAAGGAATAAATAAATGCAAAGTTGACAGTTTAACATTCATGGATTTGTTTCCATTTGTTGTTGAGTATGTGGAGCTGAGTGCTGAGTACTTTCTGTGTAGTGTGAATTGCACTCTTAAGCATTTATCTCAAAAAAATAAAAACTTATGTTCACACAAAAACCTGTACTTTCTGAGTACATCATAGTGTAGCCCTCACAACTATCCTATCAGTCGCATTCTTACCTTCATTTACACGTGAGGAAACTGAGATGCTCAAATTAAGTATCTTGGCCAGTTCTACCAATTGGAATGAGGAAGCTGGAGTTGAAATATGTGGCTTTGGAATTTTTCATTATATGGGAGCATACGTTGTCTTCAGTAATGGGAATGGTTGGAAATCTATTGTGCCAGAATGAGTTTGTTAATTGATGGTAATGATTAAGTTGAGAGGTAGCACACTTGGGGTATAAGAATTGAAAGTGACCAGCCTGTGAATCTAGTCGCTATAGAGTCATCCATATTATTTCCATTGCCGTTTCTTCCTAGTGTTCCAGTTTGATGTATTATTTTAGTGGAATTAATCTAGAATTTTTAAAGATAATGTACTTGACTGTGTTCTGCTCTAGTAACATTTAGTGGTTTATCCAAGTTTACTGGCCCAACAGTGGGCAACACTGGTCATAGTGGTTGTTGGGTGAGCACACGGTTAGGCTTTATTGTATGTATCTCTAGGGACACTATTATTGTTGATGCTGGTCACATTATCTTTTTGTCTTTTGCTAAAAATCTGAGGATGATTGAAGACGTTTAACCGTCGTATACCTGAAGCACCTTGCTGGTGCTATTAAGAGTTCTGTTAGTGTATATTTTTGAGTATCTGTTTATTGGTTTCCTAGTTTATGTAGGATAAAATCCAAACTCCATAAGGTGGCATTAAAGTTCTTCTCTCTTTTGCTTTTTTTTTTTTTTAACCTTGCAAGTCTTCTCTGCTACCTACTCTGCCCACTTACTTGGCTTTCTCATCGTGAATGTTGGTGCACTCAGCAGAGGTGGCAGAGATGACATTGATTATTTGAGACATAACTTAGAAGTCGTCCAGCCGTGTTACTGATACTCAGTGGGGCCTCTTGTTGTGGAAACTCTCACTGGAGCGGGTAGAGAATGAGAGGTTGGTGTTGATGACAGTTCTTTCCCGAGGGATAGTCTCTTCATGAAATCAGAGCAGAGAAGGGGATAGACTTACGATATAGCCCAGAAATGGCTGTGGTAATGTTTAAAGAACTTTCCTGAAGTTGTGAAAATCTTGATAATCATTCCCTTGCTGAATTATCTTCAGGAAAGCCAGTGGAGGTTCTTAAAACTGTACAAAGCCCTAGACCAGTTTCAGATACTCCCATGTGCATGACAGATTCTCGAGCGTGGCTGTTCGGCTCCATCGGTCCTGTTGTCCACTGGGATGTCACCTGTAAAACTGAGATTCCTGTTCTGTGAATCCATCTGGTTTGGTTGCTGCAGGAGTGATAATGCTCTGAGGAGGAGGAGCCTGGTCTGCTCTCACATACAGGGATTGCTTCGGACAGAGCCACACCTGATCCTTGGATCAATAGGATTGTTTATCTAGAGTTTAGTTCCCTTAGCAAATGTTTGCTTGAGGTGACTAGTTTTCAGTATTTATTCCTAATCTCCCATTAATGACGTTTCAGATGGACCTTGTTGTGGAGTTAATGTATACAGGAAGTTTGAAGACCTCTGTGGTGTTAATTTATTTAATCTGCATTGGTGTGAATATTTGACTGCTGGTTCTTTGCCCCTCTGTTGTATGCTTCTGGTGCCCCAGAAGCTTTGTTGCTTTCAGAAACAGTATTCAGTTTCTAATTGTAATTGTCTTGGAAACAGGCATATTTTGCAGTTGAGTTTTACTTTTATTTACTGCAAATGATGATTTGTTAGTTGCCTGATGCCAGAACATCTGAGCTCATTTGTTTAACTCAACGGTACTCTGCATAGATGCCTGTAAGACGCGGCAGCAGTTACCAGCCACCCCAGTTGCTTACCACCCCTTTTTAGCTCTAAATCAAGCAAATGGAGAAGAAGATTATTCTTAAAATGTTCCAAGAAGTTTAGAAAATTGGAGGATGGGAGGAAAGGAATTCTATTATAACAGTGTGTTGCTTTTGGCAAGGGTGTCCCTGGCTGGTTTCTTTTGTAGAAATAACACTTCAGAGTGCAGAAAATGCAACAAACAGGGCTCTGTAAATCCTTAATTTCATAGGTAACTGTCATGTGTTTTTCTTCTGGCCGAGCCACTGTATCAGGTGTGGTGGGAGAAGGCATGGGTGAATGAGACACTTTCCCTCTTCTCACAGAGCTTATAGTCTGGACATTCAAGACGCTCTGACCTGTGGTGGTGATTTTTGAGGAGGTATGGTGGCTGGGTATGAGCTTTGTTGGATTGTGGCCATCAGTAGGGGACCCAGGCCCTAGGGGCCTAATCGCAGAATGGCAGTGCTGGCCGGTCACCACCAGACAGAGCTTTCTAACAAAGGTGGGATAGTTCCTTGAGTGACCAAGAAACCAGCCTGCTTCTAAAAGATATATTATTTTACATTTGGAAACAAATCTGGTTTTGAATTGTGCTGGAGAAGACTCTTGAGGGTCTCTACCACTGCAAGGAGACCAAACCAGTCAAGCCTAAAGGAAATCAACTCTGAATAGTCATTGGAAGGACTGATGCTGAAGCTGAAGCTCCAATACTTTGGCCACCTGGTGGGAACAGTCAGCTCATCAGAAAAGACCATGATGGTGGGAAAGACTGAAGGCAGGAGGAGAACAGACAACAGGATGAGATGATAGAATGGTATCACCAACTCAGTGGACATGAGTTTGAGCAAATCTGGGAGATAGTGAAGGACAGGGAAGCCTGGCATGCTGCAGTCTGTGGAGTCGCAAAGATTGGACCTAAATTAGTGTCTGAACAACAACAACAAAGGTGTCTTTAAAAATATTTTAATAAAAAATTACACTTGGGGATGGTCATTGCCTTGAAATCTAGAGAATGTGAAGTGTTTCCTGAGGGACAGGGAAGAAATTAATTTTGTCCTCTTAAGTGTCTGACAAAAGGCCTTCATTGATTCGGTGCATTTTTATTAAATGCCTGATTTGTACTAGGCTGGGAATGTGTTGATGAGCCAGGAGCCCCCCGTCTAGTGGGGGACATAAATAGATAAGTGGTTTGTCTTGCTACAGGGTGCTCAGTTTCATGATTGAGTACTTTTGGGATAGCAGGCTTCTTGCCAGGGCTTAGGTGATCAGAGGTGGTTCCCTGGAGGAAATGTCCAAACCATCCTCACTGATACATGTTGGAATTAATTCTTTTTTCAGGCTAATACTGTATTCAAAAGAAACCAGAACCTTGTTTGGTTTTTGTTTTGGAAACACTCTACCTTTCTGTTGGTGTAAGTTGAGAAACTGAACTCTTTACTCCAGCCATCTGGTGTATTTCTCCAGACTTGTAGTTAGTTTACTATTCTCCAGTGTTGACTAACCTCTGCTTCCCAAAATCTGCCACGCTGTCTGTGACTGCCATGCCTTTGCATACACATTCCTTGTGTCTTGAAAGCCTTCCCTTTTTGTCTGCCCAGCTGCCTTCTCTGCCTCCTTCGGGATGGTTACCTCTTCTGGGATGCCTTTCCTGACTGCTCATAGGGTGGGTTGGGTGCACCTCCCGGAAGCTCATGCATAGGGCTGGGTTTGATCTCTGTACTTCCCCTGCACCAGAGAGTCTGTTTCTTCACTCCAGTGTGTAGCCTGGAGGCAGAGACAGCATATTTCACAGAGCCCGGCATGTCCTGGGCACCCAGGCAGTGTTTGTTGAACAAGTAAATTCTGAAGCTTTTGAAGGTTATAGCTACATGTGTATAATTGAAGCTCTTGGTTCCAGCTGGTTTTAAGAGAGTGTTATTGACTGAAGAAAGTAGACGTACCAGTGAAACAGATTTTATACATGTGGTCTAGTTATTAACCTCGTAAAACTTTTTACAATATGTTGCATTTTATACCTCTTCATTTTTATTTTTTGCCCAAGTAACCCATAAACTAAGTAATTCATAGTTTCTACTTCTTGCCAACTACTAATGTGTATTATTAAATCTGACCACAGTGATTTATTAATTGGAAGTCTTTTGCTTATTAGCAAAAATCAATTTGATTTAGGGTATGTCAGTAAAAGGAAGGGGCTTATGTGATGAAGAGACAGGGCTGTCTCGTAGAATCCCAGAAATATAGCTAGGCTTCAGGAAGAACTGGTCCCAAGAATTAGAAGGCCAGTGGGAATCCTGAGTGTCTTTTTTGTTTATCTCTGCCACTCCGTGGATAGAGGATGGCTTCCTGTAACCCTCAGCTTGGCAGCCCATTTCCAGCCATGTGGATAACCTGTCTTTCCATCTCAATTCCAAATTCCCTAAGACTCTGGCATAGCTTAGACTCTATCCAGTCAGCTATGGCCAGGGAGTGGGGTCAGGCTGAACAAGCCTGTCTGCCTCTGCTCACCCCTGAGGAGTAAGTTGGTGGGACTGTAGAAGAAAGGGGAGGGAGGACAGCAGACAGATAATGTGTGGTGGGCAGACATTCCAGAAATACCTAATGCGGGGATAAAGACCAGGAACGTATGAACAGTTGACTGTACTACCATTTCTAGGTAATTTTGGCTAAAAGTTTTTCAATCTTAGAAGAAACTTTAAAGATTTACTTTGAAAAAAATATTTATCTTTGAATATGAATATAATGTAGGGCTTCCCTGGTGGCTCAGAGGATAAAGCGTCTGCCTGCAGTGCAGGAGACCCGGGTTCAATCCCTGCGTTGGGAAGATCCCCTGGAGAAGGAAATGGCAACCCACTCCAATATTATTGCCTGGAGAACCCCACGGACGGAGGAGCCTGGTGGGCTACAGCCCACGGTGTCGCAAAGAGTCAGACACGACTGAACGACTTCACTTTCTGTTCTTGAGATTCTTAAGGTAATAGCATATTCACTGAAGTAGTTAGTTCTAGCTTTGTGTGTATGTACAACACTTCTAATGCGTGATACTGACTTCAGTTGCTGGGAGACAAGTTCTGGAGTAGCTTTGATAGATATAAAAGGTTAGACTGGCATGTATGTGAAGTTTTCTAGTGACCACATTAAAAATGTAAAATGAAACAGGTGAAATTCATTTTGAAAGTATATTTTATTAGGCTCAACATATCCCCAAAGTTACAGTTTCATGAACATTAAGGACTAATAATGAAGTATTTTCTGTTTTTTTTTAACAATTTTTGAAATCCGGTATGTATTTTGTATACCAGTGCATCTCGGTTTGGACTGGTCACATTTCAAGTGGTCAGTCACTGCGTGAAACTAGTGGTTGCCATATTGGACAGCATAGTTCTAGAAACAGTTAAAGTAATCCATTTTCTTTCATAGTTTCTCTAAAATTTTTTTGTCAAAGGCGTCAGTACTTACGGATTGTTCTTTTCAAAATATGCTTTAGCAGCAACAGCAGAGCACCCTGGGAGGTAGGGAGTTTTCAGCTCACCCTGAAAGAGTTGCCCATGTGGAGCATTCACGGTGTGCCATGTGTATGGGCAGAAAAGAACATTTTCAAACCAGTCACCAGGCTGTTAAAGGCTGGTTCTTGTTCTTCCTAGACTACTGATTCCTGGAATGTTACTTAAACTCCAATGGAAGCCTCTGTTTGCTTATCTATTAAAATAGGGTTTTTAACTCTCCTGCTCATTAGAAGAGGTTTTCATATGCTAATAAATTTGAAAGGGCTTTGAAAAACTTCAAAGTTTTTACATTACACAAACTGAAAGCATTATTTTTATTTATTATCAGGGAAAAAAGTACTGCATTTTGGCATCAGTAGTAGCTATCATTGAGGTTTTACTTTATGCCAGGCACTGTTCTAAGTGCTATATTACATAATTTAATAATAACACCTTGTGAAGCAGGTACTTTTTTTTTTTTTTAATAATTTCTGTTTTATGGATGAGAAAGCGAAAAGTTAAATGATCCCAAGTTTACACAGCTAGTAAGTAGTTGAATTGGAATGCACTTTGTTTTAATTGTGGCAGAATACAGTCAACATAAAATGTATCATTTTAACCATTTCTAAGTGTTCACTTCTGTGATATAAGTACATTCACATTGTTGTTTAATTATCTCCACTATCCATCTTGGGAACTTTTTCATCTTCCCCAGCTGAAACTCCATACTCTCCACATCTAGCTTGCCATCTCCCTGCTCCCCACCTCACTGTTCCCAAACACACCAGCAGCAACCACCTTTCTGCTTCATCTCTATGGGCTGCCTACTCTAGGAACCTTATATATGTGGAGTCATACAATATCTGTCTTTTTGTGACTGGCTTATTTCACTTACTGTAATGTCTTCAGTGTACATCCGTGTTGTAGTGTGTGTCAGGATTTTCCTTCTTAAGGCCGAATAATATTCCATTATATACCTGTACCATATTTTGTGCCATCATTCATCCTTTGTTGGACATTTTGTTGCTTCTACCTTTTGGCTGTCGTGAATAGTGCTGCTGTGTATTAGTGTACAAGTATCTCTCCGACTCCATGCCTTTAATCCTTTTGGGTGTATGTATACCCAGAAGTGGAACTGCTGGATCATATGGTAGTTCTGTTTTTGATTTTTTGAAAAATTGGCATACTGTTTTTCACAGTACTTGCTCCATTTTGCATAACCATCAGCAGTACACAAAGGTCCCAGCTTCTCTACGTACCCTCCAACACTTTTTTCATTTTCTTTTCTTTCCTTCTCTTTTAAAAAAATAACTCAGCCTTAATGGATGTGAAGGAATATTCATTGTGGTTTTGATTCGCATTTCTCTAAATGACTAGTGATAGTGAACATCTCTTTTCTTACACTTGTTGGCTATTTTTATGTCTTTGGAAACATAAAGTCTGCAAAATATGAATCCTTTGCAGATATTTAAATTGCTTTTTTTGTTTTTGTAAAGTCAGAGTTTTTTAAAAGTGTATTTTGGATATTAATGCCTTATCAGCTATATGATTTGCAAATACTTTCATTTGGTTAGGTTGACTTTTCACTCTGTTGATAGTATCCGTTGATATGCAAAAGTTTTAAATTTTGATTTAGCCCATTTGTTTTCTTTTGATGCCTGTGTTTTTGGTGTCATATGTAAGAAACCACTGCTGAATCCACTGTCATGAAGCTTCCTTACTTTTTAAATCTAAGAGGTTTATGTCTGTCTCAGTCTATGCCTCCTGTCTCTGTCAGTTTGCATCTGCCTCAGTTTTTCTGTATATTTATAAATTATTGGAGTTTATACATGTGTTTTGTCTCTTGCTTTGTTTCTTTTTCAGTGTTGTTGAACTGTTTGAAAGTATTATAAAAAATAATGGCATTTATCTAAAGAAGTTTAATCCTATGATAAGTACTTCTCTTGAAGCTGGGCACATGAGTCTCCCGCCTTGTGCTCTGTGTTTGGAAATACCTTTCTTGAATTTTTCTATAAGTCCCTCCAGTCCCATCTCTCCTCTCTGCTTACATACCTAAAAGGCAACGTGCCCCAGTTGCTTTTTTTAGGCGTTTCATGTTGAGAATTATAGTAAATTTTCTAATTACATTGAGAATAGAAGCTTTATTTTGCTGATGTTATTGTTTACCAGTGTACACTGTATTTTCCTTCTGAGTTTTTATTATGTTTATTTTTATACATTCCTTTAACTGGTTAGTATGAACATGATTGAAAGTGAAAGTTACTCAGTCATATCCAACTCTTTGCGACCCCATGGACTATACAATCCATGAAATTCTCCAGGCCAGAGTACTGGAGTGGGTAGCCTTTCCCTTCTCCAGGGGATCTTCCCGATCCAGGAATTGAACTGGGGTCTCCTGCATTGCAGCTGGATTATGATTAGTGTTATAGTTAGGAAAATGATTAGTGTTATAGTTAGGAACATGATTAGTGTTATAGTTACTAATTACCTTTCTTCTCTTTCTCCAGTACTGAGTTGAAGCTCCTAGAGGAGGCAACCATTTCAGTCTGCAGGTCTTTAGGTAAGGAGGAAAAATGTGTATGTGTGTGTGTGTAATGTGAGGCAGTTATTTTAAAATCTCTGTTAACAAATTTTGTTATTGCAATATGAATTGAATTAATGAAGTGATGTATTTTTGATGATGATAATTATAATCGTACTAATTATTCTTGGTGTTCATTGATGCCACTAGAGGGTACCATTCAGTTAACAGCGGTGAGACGCATGGTTGCATAATTTGCAGTCTTGGTAATGGACTCTGCTAAGACATAGAGCTTGTTCTTTTTGCAAATTTTGAAATACTGAGAAAAGCCTCCAATATTGTTTGTTTTGTAGTTGCACGTATAGTTCTTAGAGAATACAGGATCATTCATCCTTTGCCAGTTGCAAAAAATGCTGTTGTTGGTTATGTTAACTAGAATAATTATTACTCATTAATAGGAAAATATATTCAGAAACTCTTCAAATTAGTAATAACAACCTTGTGTTAATGGTAAAGTGCCTGAGCTCTGGAATTATTTTATGGTCTTAATTATAGCTCTGCTACTTAATTATTAGCTGAGTTTAATTTCTTAATCTAAATTGTAGAATTTTCACAAGGAAAAGTCAGATAACATGAAGTATCCAGTACAGTGCCTAACATTTGTCATTAATTATTATTTCTGTGAATAATTCAGTGTTACCTTTTTTGGACCTCACTTCTCAAATACTTTACTTCCCAATTGGTAACAATTGGAAAGAAATGTATGCCTTGAAAAATGTGGATAATTATACTTACATTTCACTGTTGCTTTGAAAATTAGAGATAGTGTATCTGTGAAACAAGTGGTGTACAAGAGCTTAATGAGTGATGACAAGCTTGTTTTTAAATCAAGCTTATGGATATGCTCCATGTAAGCTAACTCCCATTTAACTTACTCTGCCAAAAACAGTCTTTGATGAAATATTTTTGCTTTTAAAAACAAATTATGTTGGTAATGATAGAGGTGTTATTATAATAATTGCCTTGAATTTTTTCTTTAGTTATGACCATAGATTTTGAGAATTTTATACCAAATAGAGCTGACTTTCAAAAACCTGTGTGACAGTTTGCTGAAAATTAATTTTGTATAACAGTGATATCAGTGCAGTTATTATGATCTGGTTTTTAAGTTTAAGTGACCTTGGGGTTTTTACAAAAATAGCATTTTAAAATTGGGAATAATACTTATTAATACAATGTGGAGAGCATACTACAATGTAAAAAAGGCAGTATTTGCTCATATTCCACACCCTTCACAAAGCTGTTGTTAATATTTTGCCTTCTGTTATTTCTTCTTTGGATATACATTCACCTACATATAAAATACACACATAAAATTATTTCAATCTGTGTTTTTCACTTGGTATTATATATGTAAGTATGTCATTCTGTATTTAAAACCACTTTGGAGAATTGCAAAAAAAAAATCACTGCTAATCTTTTGTGATAAGACCAAAATCTTAGCAGAGTATTCTGTGTGTATTGATTTATATGCACAGTTTTATGTAAGTGATATTCTTTATATGTTATTTTCACTTAGCAGTACTCAGCTTCTTTTCATGTCAATAGATATAAATGCATATAGATTTATTTAAGGGTTTTGTGGGTATATGACAATTCTCTTTTATTTTTTGGTCTGAAAATGTTTTCATTTTTCCTTTTCTTTTGGAAGATAGGTGTGCTGGGTGTAGAATTCTAGGTTGGTGGTAATTCTTTCCATACTTTAAGGACACCATTCTGTTATTTTTCTGGTTGTTCTCATTTTGTTGAGATTAAAGCTGTCAGTGTTAGTGTTGTTCTTTTGGGGAAAAAAAAAAAAGTTTTTCCTTTCTGGATACTTTTGCGTTTTTTTTTTTTAATCCTTTGGTTTTCAGCATCTTAGAATATGCTCAGGAGTATTTTTCCTTCCTTTTTTCTTTCCTTCATACCTTTTTCCTTCCTCCTCTTTCCTCCCTCCCTCCCTGCTTGTTAGATCTGTGGTTTGATGTCTTTCATCAATTTTGGAAAATTCTCAGCCATTGTTGGTTTATATTAATACATTATTTCTGTCCTGTTCTGTCTTTTCTCTCCTTCAAGGGTCTCTGTTATACTTCTGTTAACATTTTCATTGTGTCCCATATATTTGTTAGGCTCTTTTTTTTTTTTTTTTTTATTTTACTTTTTTTTTCCTCTCTGACCTTCCATAGGATATTTTCTATTAATCTGTCCTTAGTTTACTAATCTTTTTTTGTTAAACCATCTATTGAGATTTCTAAAATGAAAGTTAAATTTTAGAATGGCTTTAGATTTATAGAAAAGTTGCAAAACCATGTAGAGAGTTCGCATATAACCCTCATCAGTTTCCTCTGTTGTCAACAACTTACATTTATGTGGTAAATTTGTCCCAACTAAAGAGTTAACATTGGTACATTACTATTATCTAATCTTGACCCTTTATTCAGGTTTCACTAGTTTTCCCACATGTCCTTTTTCTTTTTCAAGATGCTACATTGCATTTAGTCAACAAGTCTCCTTAACCTCCTCTGGTCTCAGACTTTCCTCATTTTTAATGACTTTTAAGAGTTTTGAGAAATTCTGGTAGAGTATTTCCAGAATGTCCCTCTATTTGTTTGATGTTATTCTCATGGCTAGATGGGAGTTACGGGTTTGTAGGCATCACAGAGGTGATGTGCTGATCTCAACACATCGTATCAGGGGTACATCCATGAGTTTCCCTGATGATGTTGACCTTCATTATGTGGCCAGTGTTGTGTTTGTCCATTTTCTCCACTGTAAAGTTGTGTCCCCTGTTCTCTGTTGCTTTCATTTTGAAGGACAGTTTTTCTAGATACAGAGTTCTTGGTTGGCATTTATTTTCTCTCATCCCTATTCCATTGCCTTTTGGCCTCTTTTCAGATGGAAAGTCTGCTATTTAATTGTATTGTTGTTCTCTTGTAAATAAGTCATTTCTTTTGTTGTTAATTGCTGTTGAGATTTTGCCTTAACTTTTACAAAATTTTGAAATTTATTCTTTATTCTATTTGGGGTTTTACTTAGATACATAGATTAATGTTTTTATCAATTTGGGGATGTTTGTGGCCATTATTTTGTTGGGCTTTTTGTATTCATCTTTATTATTTATCCCCTGAATCTACACATGAGGCACTCTGGGTCCAGGACAAATTTCTTTACCTCGTAGTGAATTTTAAATGCATTCCTGTCTGTTTCCCCCTAGTTCTTACCTGTTAGGATAGTGCTGTGAGAGCCAAGTCAGTTGTTTTATGTAAGGAGGTGAAGATTGCTCTGTGTTCACCTTGTTTACTTCTTACCAGTTGTTTTTAGGGGCTTGTTACCTTTGAATCTGTTTAGCAAAGTATCAGGTGAGACGATTAGCATTGAGTGTTCTGGTTGGAGTAGATGAAAGTACTTTTAGCAGTTAGGCCTGCTAATGATCCAACAAATAAAACTTTTGTTCAGTTCTGTAGGATTTGTGTTTTGTTAAAGGGTTTCCTGTTTTTTGGGGTGGAAAAGGACTGTCCTCATTCAGCATTTTTCATGAGCATTGATTTTTGTGTATTTCTTCATGGGTGTTTTATTTTTAATTCCTTATTTAAAAAAATTTCACACCCATACGAAGGCAGACAGAGAATAATATAATGACCTCCCATATGTTCATCTCCCAGTTCCAGTCATTTTCAACTCATGGCCAGTCTTGTTTCATCTGTTGTTCAGTTGCCTAGTCTTGTCTGACTCTTTGCAACATGTGGACTGCAGCATGCCAGGCCTCCCTGTCCCTCACCATCTCCTGGAGTTTGCCCAAGTTTGTGTTCATTGCATCAGTGATGCCATCCAACCATCTCATCCTCTGACGCCCTCTTCCCCTTCTGCCCTTGATCTTTCCCAGCATCAGGGACTTTTCCAGTGAGTCATCTATTCATATCAGATAACTGAAATCCTGGAGCTTCAGCATCAGTCCTTCCAGTGAATTTTCAGGGTTGATCCCCCTTAAGATTGACTGGTTTGATCTTGCTGTCCAGAGGACCTTCATGAGTCTTCTTCAGCACCACACTTTGAAAGCATCATCTGTATCTTTCACTTATTTATTGGCATATAAACGTGTAGAAAAATGCACAAATAAAAAAAGTGTATATGAATCCAAAAACATATCCTCACATAATTAATTTGGCACAAACCTTAAGCATTATATTTTTCATCCATAGATATTGTGGTATGTATCTCATAGTAATGATTTTTTAAAGGAAAAAATACCATTATTTACTAAAAACAAATTTTTAGTATCATAAAACATCCAGTGACTGTTCAGATTTCTATTTGTCTCAGTTTGTTTGAATCAGGAGCCAAAGAAAGTACACACGTTATTATTAGTTAATATGTCTTTACAATTCTTTTTCATAGCTAATTCCTCCTGAATTTGTCTTTCCCCTCCCCCCCCTCAATTTTTTCTTATTGAAGAAAGTGGGTAGTAGAGCTTTCCATAGTGAGATTTTGTTGATTGCATCTTCACAGATGTTAACATGTCTCTGTCCTCTGTGTTTTCAGTACATTGGTTATTGGACCTTGGGCATCCATTGGGTATTCCCAGTGGGAATAGGCATTTTAGTGAGATTATTATCATTATCTGAGTATTACCTAGACTTTGCTTCAATGCCTGTGGACACAGAGAATTCCTTTTTCACACAGTCATTTTAGTTAACAGATTCAAGCTCTAGAGTCAAATTAGTTTTCTACTAAGTATTATCATTATCTGAATTTTACAGGTGAAGAAACTGAGGTACAGAGAGGTTAAAGAAGTTGACAGGTGTCACACAGCTAGTCAAGTGGTGGAGTTGAGCTTTGAACCTAGTCACTTTTTGTAGTCTAGTTCCACGTGCCTTTCTGCCTTCTTGTCAGATACCTCCTGTTCTTACTCTGGCTCCCGAAGCTCCAGAGCACAGGCTTTAGGGGCATGGGCTTCAGTAGTTGCAGCACGCTGCGTCAGGAGCTGCAGTGTGCAGGCTGAATTGCTCTGAGGCATGTGGAATCTTCCGGGACTTTTAAGCTAAACCCAAAGCTTAAAAGTAGGAAATTTTTGATTCAGAGTGAAAATCTAATGATATCTAATCACATGCCTATTCTAGATTATGAAAGCTGGACGGAACCTGCCCTAACTTAGTTGCCCTTTGGTACTCATTAGTGGAGTTCTCCACCCAGCAGCAGTGGGCATCACCTGGGAGACTGTCACAGATGCAGAATCACTCCACACATGTGGAATCAGAATATAAGCTTTAATGAGAATGCTTGTGATTTAAATGCATGTTGAACTTTGAGAAGCACTGTCAACTTCAGTAGTGTAGGGTGGCCATGGGATTCTGCACTTCCAACAAGCTCCCAGGTAAATGCTGTTGCAGCTAGTCCATGAACCACACTTGAATTAGCAAGGTGCTACACATTTTATCATAATGAGAAGATTATGCAGTTACTTGGGTCTGCTCTCAAGCTGTGACAAGAACACACACCCAGTAGATCAGTTCAGTTCAGTCGTTCAGTCGTGTCTGACTCTTTGCGATCCCATGAATTGCAGCACGCCAGGCCTCCCTGTCCATCACCAACTCCCGGAGTTCACTCAGACTCATGTCCATCGAGTCAATGATACTATCCAGCCATATCATCCTCTGTCGTCCCCTTCTCCTCCTGCCCCCAATCCCTCCCAGCATCAGAGTCTTTTCCAGTGAGTCAGCTCTTCGCATGAGGTGGCCAAAGTACTGGAGTTTCAGCTTTAGCATCATTCCTTCCAAAGAAATCCCAGGGCTGATCTCCTTCAGAATGGACTGGTTGGATCTCCTTGCAGTCCAAGGGACTCTCAAGAGTCTTCTCCAACACCACAGTTCAAAAGCATCAATTCTTTGGTGCTCAGCTTTCTTCACAGTCCAACTCTCACATCCATACACGACCACTGGAAAAACCATAGCCTTGACTAGACGGACCTTAGTCGGCAAAGTAATGTCTCTGCTTTTCAGTATGCTATCTAGGTTGGTCATAACTTTTCTTCCAAGGAGTAAGTCTCTTTTAATTTCATGGCTGCAATCACCATCTGCAGTGATTTTGGAGTCCAAAAATATAAAGTCTGACACTGTTTCCACTTTGCCTCATCTGTTTGCCATGAAGTGAAGGGACCAGATGCCATGATCTTCATTTTCTGAATATTGAGCTTTAAGCCAACTTTTTCACTCTCTACTTTCACTTTCATCAAGAGGCTTTTTTAGTTCCTCTTCACTTTCTGCCATAAGGGTGGTGTCATCTGCATATCTGAGGTTATTGATATTTCTCCCAGCAATCTTGATTCCAGCTTGTGCTTCTTCCAGCCCAGCGTTTCTCATGATGTGCTGTGCATATAAGTTGAATAAGCAGGTGACAATATACAGCCTTGACATACTCCTTTTCCTATTTGGAACCAGTCTGTTGTTCCATGTCCAATTCTAACTATTGCTTCCTGACCTGCATATTAGTTTCTCAAGAGGCAGGTCAGGTGGTCTGGTACTCCCATCTCTCTCAGAATTTTCCACAGTTTCTTGTGATCCACACAGTCAAAGGCTTTGGCATAGTCAATAAAGCAGAAATAGATGTTTTTCTGGAATTCTCTTGCTTTTTCCATGATCCAGCGGATGTTGGCAATTTGATCTCAGGTTCCTCTGCCTTTTCTAAAACCAGCTTGAACATCTGGAAGTTGACAGTTCACGTATTGCTGAAGCCTGGCTTCAAGAATTTTGAGCATTACTTTACTAGCGTGTGAGATGAGTGCAATTGTGCAGTAGTTTGAGCATTCTTTGGCATTGCCTTTCTTTGGGATTGGAATGAAAACTGACCTTTTCCAGTCCTGTGGCCACTGCTGAGTTTTCCAAATTTGCTGGCATATTGAATAGACCTGGGCTAATTGGCCAGTTATTGAGCACTAAACAGGTGTGCTCTAATGGTGTACTTATTCCCATGTACATCTTTTCTTTACAGTTTTGAGTTCTGAGATGAGATAACTTTTCTCCTATAGTTTCTATCATTTTCACTTGTGAATAATTCTTTGCTGTTTAGAATTAAGACCAAGCAGCAATTTCTCTCATTGCTAATTCCCCAAATTAGATTTGAAATTGACAATAAACTTGGTCCCTGAGCAACTTCAATTTGACATTTGGTTTTAGAAATGATGTGATATGCCCACTTTGATTTCAGTTCTTAACTTTTAACTTTTTAAAACCTTTTTTTCTCTTGCAGTTGAAAATAATCCTCGAACAGGAAACCTTGGTGCACTAATTAAGGTCTTCCTTTCTAGAACCAAAGAACTAAAACTTTCAGCAGAATGTCAGAAGTAAGCTGGCTGCTCTCTCTAAATTCAATTTATATTTAACAGTATGACAATTATCACTTATTGGTAGAAATAGGTTATGGTCTTTTGAAGCTATAAAGGAATTATTCTTATTATTCAGAGAAAAAGTAAAAGAGGTTTTAATTAACTGTCCATGTCATTAGGGTGAAATTATAAATTCTGGAATCTGATTTTAGTTAGCATTTTAGACAGTCTTTAGAAATATATTCTTTAAGAAGATTAATTGTGTAATTTAAAAAGTTAATTTTTTCCTATTTTGACTGCTGGATATATCTAGTTTAATGACTTAATGTGAATATTATTCCATTCTACATTTGTGTCCTTTATTTCTTACATATTAGATGAATGAAGGTTCAGATTAGACATTATGGTTTTATATTTATGTAGTGGAAGGTTCACCTTTTATGCACTCAAGAATTTTTTGAAACTATTTTTGGATGATAGTATCTTAAAAGATTGCTCATTTCCCTGTTTCCAAACAATTTATGTTGAATTCAATTAAAATTGTTCTGAGTCCATAATTATTAATACAAATAGCAGGTATACAAAAACTGTACAAATGGTGATGCCCCATTTAAAATTTGATTGTGTATTTGCATATATTTTCTTTATGTTACTATATTTTTTATTTTCTCTGTTTTTAGTTTAGTTTTGTTTGAATTGCTTGTATGCCTAAATTGACTTACTGTGTAAAATACAGAATAAAGTATGAGGTAAACTGCAGTATATGTCATTGGTCCAGTGTCATAAATCATGGGCCATGAAGAAAGATATGGACGTTATTCTAATATTACAAGCAAAATGAGAAATTGTGGACTAGAAATAAATGGATTGTGCTCGTGATTAAACACTGATTCTTGTGTGATTTGCTCTTTCCTGTCTAGCCACATCTTCATCTGGCAGACACACAATGCTTTGTTTATTATTTGCTGTTTGCTGAAAGTGTTCCTTTGTGAGATGTCAGAGGAAGAGTTACAACTTCATTTTACTTATGAAGAAAAATCTCCTGGCAGTTACAGTAAGTCTTGCCTTAGATGACGTTCTGGGGTAGCATGTGTAACATAAGGATAGAGTTTGAAAAATAAAAGTATAATTCTGAAAATTCTACTTTTCCTCATAATTTTCATTTTTAAATGAACTGACACCATTCCTGTTTCTTTGCCTTTATTAACTTAAGCTAACAGAGACTGATAGATTTTTTCTTTTTTTTTTAAATAAGGGAGCTGGTAGGATTGAGACTTTTATTTATTTTGACTTCTGCATATATCACAGATATTTCTTTTTTTAGGAAGCAAATGTTAATTTAAATGCCATTACTAGGCTTCCCAGGTGGCATAGTGGTAAAGAATCCTCTTGCCAAGTCAGAAGACGCAGGTTTCGTTCCCTGGGTCAGGAAGATCCCCAGGAGGAGGAAATGGCAACCGCTCCAGTATTCTTGCCTGGAGACTCCCATGGACAGAGGAACCTAGCGGGCTACAGTCCATGGAAGAGGGTGGCAAGGAGTCAGACATGACTGAGTGACTGAGCATGTAGAGTAGGCTAGTACGTTATTAAGGAGACAACCAATCAGAATTACAGACTTTATAAATGTTAAAAGTGACTTTCGTGGGGCATAACAGTCTCTGAGTCTAGGGATATTTGGGACTCCTTGATCAGAAATAACAATTTTATTTTATTTTGCTCTTATTCATCATTTATCCTTTCACATCAACCTACATACAAATATTTAGTGGCAAGAATATGACAGGACCTCATTAAGGGCACAGTAAAATATAAACAAAAAAGATGGAAGCTCAAGCCTTATTTTTTTTTAAAAGAAGTAACAAATAATTCTAAGTTATAATAAATGTTACAAAGAAAACACATTTGATATGAAGACAAAATAATAGATCAGAAATAACAGGATTTTTCATTCTTCTTGACTACAGTAATCTTTTGTTCTTTGAGAAATAACATTTTAAAGGATAATTTTATGATGCCAAGGTATATTGTCTTTTTCTGAAGTTATAGGAAGAGTTTATCATTTTCTCCTGATATTGGTGAGAATTTTTTTTTCCCCAGTAGTTAGGAGGGCCTATAATTTTCAGGATCAACTTCTGGTGTTTCATTTCTTAGCGTTAAAACTTACAATATGGAAAATAATGAGATTATTAACAAATAAAATAGAAGGAATGCAGTTTTAAAAAATTAATATTTAATTGAAGGATAATAGCTCTACAGTATTGTGTTGGTTTCTACCAAACATCAACATGAATCAGCCATAAGCATACCTATGTCCCCTCCCTCTTGAACCTGCCTCCCACTTTCCTCACTGTCCCACCCTTCTAGGTTATTACAGAGCCCTGGTTTGAGTTCCTGGAGTCACACAGCAAATTCCCGTTGGCTGTGTTTTACATATGGTAATGTGTATGTTTCCCTGTTAACTCTCTCCTTACATCCTTCCCTCTCCTTCCCCCACACCTGTGTAAGTCTGTTCTCTATATCCTTCCCTTCCTTCCCCCACACCTGTGTAAGTCTGTTCTCTATGTCCTTCCCTCTCCTTCCGCCACGCCTGTGTAAGTCTGTTCTCTATGTCTGTGTCTCCTTTGCTGCCCTGCAAATAGAAGGAATGTAGTTTTGCATCTCCCTTTCATGTTTGCTTCTCTCTTTCTCAAGGCAAAGGCACTTTTGCTTCTGAGTTTCCTGGGTTTGTTTTTTCCAAACACCTCTGCCTTTATTGAGCTTTCTTGCCCACATAGGGCTTTATACATTAATATATTTAATTTACTACTTTGATAATCAGCCTTCTATATTTGTTAAATAGATACTGGTATTTAATGATTAGAGCTTTTAATGGGGATTGTGCCTTGCATGTGTTAGTTTTGTTAATGTTAGGCTTTGTCTTTGTGGTCCCAGCCGTGCCAAATGTAGTTCTGTTAGTGAATTGCGTTCCTTTCCAGGAAGTTCTGTCAACAATAATGGAGTGAATGTTTATCCCCACTGAGCCTGAGAGCATAGTCCAGCCATCACCTGCAAACCCAAAACTTTGTTTTGCATTATGTGAGAACAATTAGGGGAATGTTGTGCTTTGTTTAATATAATATCATTTTTATTTTAATATGAAAGCGCTTATTCACGACTCACCGTTGAGAAGACTGATGTGCTCAAGGGATGCAGTGTGCATGTTTGGTCGCCCTTGCTGCACCTGTACTCCCCACTCGCATCCGTGCTTGAGAACCGTGGTTTTGTTGTGCATCCCGGGTGGCTTTATGTCGAGTCAGGGCAGATGACACACCTCAGTCATGGCTGCTTTATCACGATGGCTGTCTCAGTGAAGGAGCCATCAGTGAGGGCGGGTAGTTGATGCTTCTGTGTGTTGACAGACTGTCCTCTTCCTTTATTTGGTGAGCAGTTCAGGATTTTATAATGCTCTTTTGACTTGCAGCTGAGCTGCTGTTTGTCCACCAGCTTAAGTCCAGTGGACATCTTCTTAAGGTTAAAGACTTGCTGTTTTCGGCATATGTAAAATTATTTTCATCTTGGCTTTAGGTTGTTCGTTTGAGACTCCTTATCACTACTGTAAGTCTCAGTGACATTGATATTTTCTGTCAGTGTTTTTTTACAGTTTATAAAGGTATGATAAAATTAAATGATTGCACAGATACTATTGAATGGGAAAAATGGAACCTCACTGTACGGTACCTGAAAACATTCATTGATTAGCCAGTGTATGAACATTTGACTTAGTTGTGTGAAAGACTGTTCAAGAATAGATAAATATACAATGGTAAGGATTCTTTGAAGGTTAAATTGACAGAAGTAGAAGACTGTCTGCAAACAGCTGAACAAATCAACTGAGGCTTTTTAGGATCGTTGGGTTATTGTAGCATACTGCATTTTTTTGTTTATCCCAACTCACTGTAATATTGCCATGATCAAATGGATATTGCTGCCATATTCAGTGAAGCTGTCTTTATGAAGGTAAAGTGACTCTTAGTATGCTTTCAGTTTATAATTAAAATATGTGAGGATTTCATATTTGAGCATTTTCCTGTGGGCTCTCTATGACATGGTAGTAGATTGTTGGAGGGAATTTGTATCATGCAAAGATAGCTCTTTCCACGATTCCGTGCTTTCAGGAATAGTTAAAGGGACAAAACCAGCCCTAGGCAAAACTGTGAAGTACTACAAAATTGTCTGCATTCTCCCTTTGCTTTAGATGCAGGTTTTTCTTTCCTCAGTGTTAGTATTATGTCCTGTTCTTGCTGACACAATAACTGATATTTTACAGTTTGTATGCATAAAGCCAATATTTTAAGTCCTTGGGGACCTAAATCTGTTGCTGGTTTCGTTAAGCACTTAGGGTGGCGTGTTTCCTTAAGCCTTTGATAATGCTGACTGTGAACTTCTATTTGTTTGTTCTTAATCTAAGGCCCCAAGTAAGGGAGGGATTTGCATTTGCTTCTAAAGGGACCCAGAGACCGCCAGCATCGACCACTTCAGTCTCTCTTAGCAGTTCTTGGCTTAATGGGGCTGTCAAGTTCAGTTTCCCAGTGGCCAGGCTGAAGGCTTAGGTCTCCCAGTAGCTGGCTTCATCCTCAGGGACACCCTGTCCTTAAGAGTTTGCTTCTTGCTCGGTGTTTTACTTCAGATTGAAGCCACAGAGTGTTCACTTGTGGTTATTCTTTTTGGTTATGGTGCTGGGGTCCTTGGGAGATTTCCTTTACTTTCTGGAAGCCCATTAGTGCACTGAAGAGTTTATTTTAGCCAAGAACTCATTATTTTTGTACAGGAGGGCTCTTTGGAGTAACTACTGCACAGTACTGCTGCCAGTGGAAGGCAATTATAGTTTCTTAACAAAGTTTAAAATGAATTTTTCAAATGAGGGAAGATACCTTTGGATGTTGAGAGACTGAAGATAGAAGCAAAAAGGAGGCAGCCTTGGCAGAGAGAGCTGGGCAGAGCAGAGGCTGTGGGCTTGAGGGGCCTGAGAACCAGTTAGCACAGCTGTGTGCAGATTAGAAAAGAGACTTGTGAAGTCCAGGTAAAAGGCTTGCTTGAGTACGTTTTGTTGGCATAGAGTAGTTCAATATATATATGTTAAAAATTTTTTTTATTTATTATTTTTTATTGGCATCTAATTGCTCTACAGTATTGTGTTAGCTTCTGCTGTACAACAAAGTGAATCAGCTCTATGTATACATATGTCCCCTCCCTCTTGAGCCTTCCTTCCCTTCCTCGTATTTTATTTTTTTAATTATTTATTTTGTAGGACTTGCTCTCAAGCATAGTGGATTAAATATATATGATCATCTTTGCTTTCTCCTGAAACTCCCAGAAAATATCAGTAAAGGAATTTTGAACAAGTTATGAATTTATTAGGTTAAAGAGAAAGAGGGGGAGACAGTGTTAATCACAATTTGCAAGTTAGAAAACTGAGTGATGCTGAGCTAAACTGACCACTGAAAGCTGGGAGCTAAATGCCTTCAGGGTTGGAGAATTCCAGAAACAAGCCTGTTCTTGCCACAGAACTCTGGAGAGATTTAGGAATTGGAAGTGCCAGGCGTCTCCAAAGGCAGACAAGCAAGGGGATTGACTGGAAGGTCTCTACTCTTGTGACGTGCATCATGGGAACACCCCTTTCCCAGTTTAATGCTGAAATCTGTTCTCTATAGAGGCTGGACCAGCGGGGCCTCCCTGTATGAGTTCTCGGCACGGTGGAGGCAGTGGTGTAGGGAGAACAGGGTTGGGAGAAGAGACTACTCGTGAAAGAGTAACGCATCTTGACTTGGCTTCTAGAATGCTGACGTTGGGGTTTTACCCACTCCACTCCCTTTCCTGCCATGAGTGGATACTCTTCTGAATAAATGAACCAAAAAACAGGGAAAGACTCAGAGAAACTGACATTTGGGTGCCCTTCCATGAAGTGTCTCAGAGCCCTCCGCTGGCAACCCCCGCGTGGCAGGCTGTGCCTCCGCACCTGGAGCTTCCGTCAGTGTGTGCCTCCCCCTGGCAGGTAAATGGGAGCCAAGGATCCCATACAGGTGAGAAAACTTATGATTTATGAGAGACCAAAACGAACAAGGAAAAATTAAGTGAGATGGAAATTTACGGGAAAAAAGTCTGTAACACACCTCTGGAACACAACCACTTTCCTTCACATTCACGTCTGGCTTAAAACTTTTTTGAAACTCTTTGGAATTACCTTCCAAATCTGAGGTGTGTTTGGAGGTGCTTAGGCTCCCGTGATGGCGGGCTCTACTGCTCTTTCTCTGCTTGCTCTGGTCCCTCATGCCTGGGGCCACTAAACCAAAAATTGTGTTGGTGGCACACAGTTGTGTTGAGTGACATGTATTTTATTTTTGTCTTAATATAAAACTTCATAGTTTAATCTCATTAGTTATGGATAAATAATACAAAAAAACCCCCACAATAGTTGAAAAATGTGACTCAGAGAAAAAAGAAAGTGTAGATTTAGCATAGATTTATTCTTTTAAAATATTCAGCTTATAAGAATTATAATCTGACTTTGCAGAAAAATAGTATTTCTAGGAATTCTTGACTTGTTTTTGGTCATATAATAGGTGAGAGTGTGATTCATGATATTTTGTTCTCTCCCCTTCTTTTATGTAATCAGTGGAATAGAATGAATAAAATTTTACTAACAGCACATTTTATGATGAAATCTCATGGACTGTATTATCCTTGAGGGTAAACAGAAGCATTTCTGTTTGACCACAGTAATAGCACTCAACCAGAATTATTGCTGATTTTATTGGAATGGGTAGGACACGGGTTTATAAATATTGTAATGCATGGAAATGTAGACCAGTTTTATTTTTAGAGAAGAGTGAATCCATTTGCTTTTCTTTAATTGATTTATGGAGGCATGTTTGATTTTGCTAATTAGAAGCTTAAGTATGATTTTTAATACTTTAGGATAATGCAAGTATTCGCTTTACAACTAAAATAGACAGTAACCTAGACCCTCAGAAAAAGCATGATTTTTCTGAGTATGAGTTTGTAGTAAGTATAATCTAGCTGCTGCTGCTGCTGCTAAGTTGCTTCAGTCGTGTCCGACTCCGTGCGACCCCATAGACGGCAGCCCACCAGGCTCCCCCGTCCCTGGGATTCTCCAGGCAAGAACACTGGAGTGGGTTGCCATTTCCTTCTCCATGTGTCTTCATTTTAAGAGTCTTTTACTCTGAACTTTCAAGCCCTCTTTGAGTGTGGCCCTGTTAATTCTGAAGTTTTAAGTACCTGTGTTAGCACAGTGTTGGGCACCATTGAGAAACTGACAGTTTAACTGTTTTAAATTAATTTATTTTTGGCTGTGCCAAGTCTTCCTGGCTGTGTGGGCTTTTCTCTAGTTGCAGAGTGGGGCCTACTCTGTAGTCTCGGTGCAGAGGCTTCTCACTGCAGTGGCTTCCCTTGTTGTGGGCTCTAGGGCACATGGCTTCACTCGTGTGGTACGTGGACTCAGCAGTTGTGGCTCACGGACTCCAGAGCACAGGCTTAGTGGCTGTGGTGTACAGGCTTATTAGTTGCCCCGTAGCACGTGGGATCTTCCTGGATTGGGGATTGAGCCCGTGTCTCCTGCGTTGGCAGGCAGATTCTTTACCCCTGAGTCACCAGGGAAGCCCTAGTTTGACTCTCTGAATGTAAAGAAAACAGCAGCCATTTGCTCTCTGTCTTTTAATAGTCCTTTCAGTAACGACGCGTAACCTGATTTAAGTGACCTGTATGTTTCTTTTTTATGGCTGCTGCTTAGTTTTCTGTCAGTGCTATTTTTTCCCCTTCCTTGAGTAAGAGCTGTCAAAATTTTTCTTTTCTCCTTTTCTTCCACACCTGCCATCCCTCTGACTCTGATGGGAGGCATTTTATCACGACAGTGTTTTGTTATCTCTGGTTCTCTCCCTAAGGTCAAAATGAGACAGTTGAGTCTTCTCCACGATACTGAATGGGTGCCAAACAGAAAGCACTAACAGGGAGCAACCACAGCTTAGTTTCAGATGTAGATTATTAGAGCTGTGAAGTGAAGTGACAGTGTCTCAGTCATGTCCAACTCTTTGCTACCCCATGAGATTTTCCTGACCAGAATACTGGAGTGAGTAGCCATTCCCTTCTTCAGGGGATCTTCCCAACCCGGGGATCAAACCCAGGTCTCCCACATTGCAGGAGGGTTCTTTACCAGCTGAGCCACAAAGGAAGCCCATTAGAGCTGTGAGTGACCAGAAATCTTGTCTTTCTCTATCTTCGCTTTCTCGTGTTTGTGCCTCCCTCTGCTGATACTCCTAGGGACTACTGAAGTGGCGTTCAGGCTTTAAAGTGGGAGAACCTCAAGGATGGGGTGAGGTTTCAGTGACCTTGTTCAGCAAAATATTCTTAATAAAAGATTGTATTTATTCATTGTTTGAGATATTTAAGTCAAGGACTTGAGTATGTATTGATGGCTGTGTAGGATATCACCTTGATGTGTAAAATGATCTGTGGTATTTCCAGTCTCTTGCTTAACGTGGGTCAGAATACTCACCAGGGATTTGTAGGGTCTTCAGTGACACTTGGATTGGTTGACTGGATTTTTTTTTCTAGCTTTGTATAGAAACGGGTCTTTAAAAGTAATTTGTAAATTCCACCCCCACCCTCCCTTTGGAAGTCTGAATTTAGGTTAAATCTGAACTCTGCCACTTGCTGTAGGTAAATAGCCTCTCTGAGCCTTGATCTGTGAAATGATGATGATACCTACTCCTTAAGAGTGATTGTTAAGATTAATGTGGGCTAGAGAGAATGGAATGTTTATGATTTAAAGTATTAAAATATTTGGCTGGAGCTATAGAGGCAATTTAAAACTCTTTAGGAGATTAAAAAATCACACACACAACTCTGGTTTGTAAAACTTCACAACACAGTAAACACATTCAAATCTCTGCAAAGTCCTTTACTCAAAGAACATCAATTTACTTTGTCATGGACCTGCAAACTGTAAGAAATGCATGAATGTGTTATTGTAATTTTTGGCAGGTGAATTTTATATTTACTTGTTTTTAATTGAAACTAAGGAAGATGTTTGGCCTCATATGGAAGCTGAGTGATGAATGATGCATGGAAACTAAGGCAGTATGAGTGACTTGTTTAATGTAAAGCCTGATATGCAGTCAAATCTTATCATTCTTCACTTGCCTTGCAGTTATTTGCTTCCAGAGTAACCCTAGAAATAAGAAATAGTATTATGCAAGAATGTTTTTGTTTTAGTAAATGGAAATTGTCAGAGATTTCACTTGGAATTTGCTTATTCTTATCTTTAGTTTTGTTAGAACTTTGGCCTTGAAATGCTGTTTTACTTGTATGAGATGGATTTATCAACATTATTTTCATTAGGATTACATTGATAACGAAGCTGTGAATGTACTCCATAGTTAACCAGCTGTAAACTTGACTGAAGTCATGATTTGGATGGCACATGGATCCAAAGAGAGGTCTTTGTCACCATTTTAAGATTTGGAATTTAGATGTGTTTATACCCGTGGAGGAAAAAAAAAAAATCCAGTTAGTTGCCATCTGTGGGTCCTGAATATGTGTTCCCTCACCTCTGTAATTAAAAAATTTGTGCAGGCTGCTTGGCTAAACCAGGGGTATGTTAGTAAACTGGCCAACTTATTTGGTCTAAAATGTTCTTTAGGAAATCAGTGAGTGATTCTGAAAGTTACTGGGTCTGGATCACCACATTCTCTAGGGTAAGGCATGGAATGACATGACAGTTCAGCAAATACATACTGAGTATATATTATTAATACTTGCCAACAAACCACTTGTTGGAATAGGTTATTAACTCGCATGGGTCATGTTGGACAGCTCTGGAGGAGAAAGGTTGAGTTGGCTCTTCTGACTTTCCTCCACTTGTTGAGCTAAGTGGTAGTGACCTACCGCTTCTAGAGTGAGACTTAACGTGGTTATTGAACTTGAGTCTTGCTGTGTATTCTTTTTAGCATTGATTGATGTCTTCAGTATGATTTAATATTCTCTTCAAGCTTTGCACTGACCTCTCAGAGGGCTGCTGTGCCACTTACTTCTGTTTATGGCAAGGCAAAAAGGAATTTCTTCAAACTGAATACCAAGTGATATTATGGTCTAGAAAAAAGAATTGCTAAACTTCCCTTTGAAATGCCAAGTACTTTGATGTTTTAGAAGCAATTGCTAAATTTGGACTTGGACACCTGTATTCAGTTCATTGAACATGTATTGGGTGTACGTTATGTGCCACACTCTTTGTCTGTCTGTCTTTTTCCCGTAAGAGGGTCAAAGTCCAGTGCATGTATGTGTGCTTGCAAGGTTGCTTCAGTCTCTTTGCAACCCTTTGGACTGTAGCCCACCAGCCAAGTTTCTTTGTCCATGGGATTCTCCAGGAATACTGGAGTGGGTTGCCATGCCCTCCTCCAAGGGATCTTCCTGACCCGGGGATTGAACCCTTGTCTCTGGCATCTGCCTGCACTGACAGGCAGGTTCTTTACCACTAGTGCCACCTGGGAAGCCCCAAAGTCCAATAGCGGCCTGCAGGGGCCTGCTTTCCCTGTAGTCAGAAGCTCTGGGCATTTACAGTAACAGACGGATGCACAGGGCATAGATGCTGTGTAGATGATTGTTTTTATTTAGGGTGAGCAAGAGAGTTGGGTGTGTGCCAGTGTTGAAGGGTATTCTGAGGAAGTGGATCCTGGGAGTGAATTGAAAAAGTAGTGGGTTAGAAAGAAGTCATAGAAACTGAGGGAAGAAAGAATTTCATAGATACAGGTGTCAGTAATGTCCGAAGCTGAGAGCCACATGTGATCCTGATTGACTTTGTAAGTTAGAAAGTCACTTAGGTTTGAGAAGTTTGGGACATAGGAGCATTTCTGTTGCAACAGTAGTTTGCAACCAACCTTTGCTGCTTACTTTGTGACTTGGGAAAGCCATTTTGACTTTGGTCTTTGTAAAGAGGTGTTTAGACCCTCAGTGAGTTCCAGTCTATAATCATTGGGGCTCCATGAGTTCAGAGAAGGCACTTCTGGGTCTGCAAGGAGATCAAGGGTAGGGTCAGATTTTCATTGGGGGAAGAAGTGCAGATAGTCTATTTCTGATTTAAACGAAACAGCTGAAGCAGCTTGAGTTTTTATCTATTTTATATATTTTGACTTCAGTATAACTTTTATTTGAAAAGACATAATACAGTATAAGAAATTTGAAAACCGCTGGTCTATGGAAGTCATAGTTGCCTTCAGACATTAAAAGCAATATAATTAATAGCTGGTGTTCAAAATTCCTCTACTAGCTGAAGGTTAGAGTAGATGTTAACTTGCTCAGCGTATAGATTTTATTCAGAGGGCAACTTAGTATCTGAGTTTCTATAATAATGATTATTCTCATTAGGAATGAAAACTGAACTTCCAAACAACTGAATTCTACTTTATACTTTGTTAAAAAAATTTTTTTTATGTGTCTCACCAGGTTCTGACTCAGAAGATCTTTTGGAAGAATTGCTCTGCTGTTTGATGCAGTTAATCACTGATATTCCACTCTTGTAAGTTCTGGCTAAGCCAGGATTACTTTTCTCTTCTTAATGTATTGAAGATGCCAATTGATCGTGTTGAAGAGCCTGTGGGTTGTGGCGTAGTACTCTGATGTATTGCTTTTATGTATGCCTCCGTGTACATCCATGGGCTTCTTGCTATCTTGTGTGATAACAGTTAGACTTTGATGACCCATCATCAACACAAGAATTTTATGTTGTTGAGGGGAAAATAAACTCTTTAGCAACGTGAAGCATATGATAAGCACAGAATTAATCTGTGTAAACCAGGGTTTGAGAGAAAAGCAGTTTGAATCTGATACATACATGGTAGATATTGCTCCTTGTCCATCTATTATTCTTCCCTTCTTCCTTGCTTCTGGATTTTATATCTGGTCTCTTTTGGAGAGGTTGGATTTCTATTTCTAGCTTCTCTAGAAGCTGGATGTGGTCAGTGAGATGTAGGGGGAAGTCCTCCAGTGAAACTTACAGGCACAGCTCTTTATGGGGTCCTGACTCACCTAAGAGACACATTTATATTTTCATCTGTGAGAGCCCACTGTCCTATTCACCAGAGTGTGGGCAGGGTCTCCTTAGAGTTGTGTTGGACAGCTTGGCACCATGAGCTAGGAAACTTACAGCAAAGTCTACTTTGACAGCATTGAGCTGCTGAACCAAAGTTCTACCACTACCACTACAAAGATCAACCACTACCCCGCTCCTGCCCCCACCCCTGGAGTTCTCATGTAAGAAAAATAGACCTTGTTTACACTGTTATAACTAGATTTCTGTTACTACAGCTGAATGCAGTTCCTGTATAATTCAAAATGTTTGTTACTTTTAAAACAGTTATTCTCAACCTTATTTGTCTCTCAGAGGAGCTTTTTTAGAATTTTTTTTCTTAATTGCCTCTCCAGAGTCCTAATGAAATTTGAATACTACAAATACACTGAATATGTTTATATGCTTTATGACTTTTTGGAGGGCCCTACATCATTATAATATCTGTGAAGTTTTTCTCCCCTGAACAAACCAATTTTCACCCACTGGAGGGTGATCTCTTACACCCACTATTGAGAATGCATATTTTATTATTTAAAAAATTTTGTTTATTTTTGGCCACACCACATGGCAGGTGGGATCTTAGTTTCCTGATCAGGGATCTAACCCATGCTGTTTGCAGTGGAAGTGCAACATCCTAGCCACTGGACAAATGGAGAATTCTCGAGAATGCACATTTTAGAGGAGTTATTTTTTGAAATAAAAAAGTAGGTTTTAAGATTTATCATCACAAAACCTCAGTCTGTTTAGAGATATTGTTGGAAATAAGCCCCTTGTCTGTGGCCCCAAAGGAAAGATGAATATTTGTGAGAAAACAGGACTCTGTTGTGCATGAGTGCAGCATCCAGAATTGTATTGTGACGGTTGCTCAGTCATGTCCAACTCTTTGCGACCCCATGGACTATACAGTCCATGGAATTCTCCAGGCCAGAATACTGGAGTGGGTAACCTTTCCCTTCTCCAGGGGATCTTCCCACCCAAGGGATTGAACCCAGGTCTCCCACATTGCAGGTGGATTCTTTACTAGCTGAGCCACAAGAGAAACCCTTGTATTATAGGCTTATTGTATCATAGGAAGAATTGTATTATAGGCTTAGAAATGAGAACCACCAAACCCTGTTGTGACCTGGTCTGGTCATGTGCAGCCTGGAAGGTAGGGCTGAGATAGCTGAGGA
The DNA here is from genome assembly GCF_014754425.2 of Oryx dammah. Classification (NCBI taxonomy): domain Eukaryota; kingdom Metazoa; phylum Chordata; class Mammalia; order Artiodactyla; family Bovidae; genus Oryx; species Oryx dammah. The sequence goes on from NW_024070206.1 coordinate 12,892,938, forward strand.
ATCACCAACAGGGAAAGGGCATGGAGAAAGTGTCCCAGATAGTGGAACTCTTACAACAGACACAGTTCTTTACATGCCTGGTATCCTTTCTCACCTTCTTCTCCAGTATTGTTGGGAGAAGTGTGTGCCCAGCTTAGTTTACAGGCTCTTTGGGAACTAAATGTGGCTCCATGACAGTTTGGGCCATTACATGTAAGCAGAAGTCAAGAGCTTGCAGAGCATGTATCTTTAGCTCATCGCCCTTGGTCCTTCTCTTCCTACCCGGATGTGGAGGCAGTGCTCTGGCCTTCTTGAGTCTAGGATGATGGGTGCCACACACAAAGGACTGTCCCAGGAGTGTGGGGTATTGGTAATGTTATCGAAGGACTACACCAGCCCTTGATGGCTTATCTTTGATTTTCTTATGTTAAACATGAGCAAACAGTTATTTTGGTTAAGCCACTGTGGTTAGCTTTCTGTTACATATGGTCAGATGTGGGAGAGGGAACACACATATTGCTTGTTGTCCTTGTTTAGTTGCTAAGTCATGTCTGATTGTTCAGCGACTCCATGGACTGTAACCTGCCAGGCTCCCCTGTCCATGGGATTTCCTAGGCAAGAATCCTGGAGTGGGTTGTCATTTCCCTCTCCAGGGCTCTTCCCAACCCAGGGATGGAACCCGCATCTCCTGCGTTGGCAGGCAGATTCTTTACATTTAGCCACCAGGGAAGCCCTGTGTATTGCCTGCCATTTGTTTATTATAGTATGTGTGAGGCTTCTTGTGTTCCTGATGTTAATTTTAAAAACAGCACCACCTCTGTTACATTTGTTATTACCAAATACCAGCAATTTCATATATATCCTAAATAAGTACCTTGTTTTTGTTACTGTTGTTGATAAAATGTTGTGGTAAAGTTAAGGAGGATGAAAATGATAAATACCCTTGGGTAGTCAATAAGCCGTGAATACAATGTAGAGACCAGCCACTTAAACACTTGGAGAGCAAGTAGACAGTGTTGTAATATATCAAACATTTCAGTGTTTTAATGTGTTTATACTTTTTAAATGAACTGAATATGCACAGACAACCAGATGTCTTGTATTATGTACACTCAGCTTTAACCAGCTGCTGAAACAATTTCTTATGATTTAATGTTCTTGGAACTCCATCCTACAAGAAGGTTTGTCTTGGTAACAGTTTCCATGTGAAACCAAACTCCTCTTCAAATGTTTCATCTACTATAACCATAGTGCAGTGTTAGGGATCAGCTTATAATTTAAGGAGGAATATTAACCTGTGAAAACTGGCGGTGCTCTGACACACCTGACTATCTTCTGTCTTGCTGTAAACGTTGAAGTTTAATGTGCTGCCTTAGTGACTGAATAGCGAGAGGTATCTAATTTTAATGGCCTTTGTGGGTGATTCAAAACTTCTCTAGCTTAAACATTTGAGACTCTGAAATCATTCTGTTAATATTGAATGCAAGTGATTACCAAGAACTAGAGTGATTACAAGAATTTAGAAATCTGTAAATTTAATTTAACTGATTCTTCATCATTGGGAGAAGAGGATCTACTGTGGTAAACTCCTAGAATTTCTAAGAATTCATCTGCAATGAAAATTTTTTTTTAAGTTGTAAGTGGATTCTGCTTCTCAGTTTGGATTTGTTGATAAAATATTAATTCTATGAGGTGTTAATCTTCAGTGTCAGATTAAAATTGCACACCTTCTGGAATCCTTCCTTATTAACCCCATACCTCTCAGCTTTTATAAATGTATTTAAAAGAAAGATTAAGTCAGACATGGTCTTGTGACTTGACATTTTTCAGCGTGTATTGGGTTGATCCACTAGAATTAAAGTGTCTTTCAAAAGTAAAACTTTGTCTTTTTAACTGTTGTATCTTCTTGATCTCAAGGAGTTGAATGGGAGAGGAATAAGATATGCTAAAGGTATGTCTCTTAAGATGCTAATGGAGAGTGAAATGGAACATGGTTGGCAGGCTAGAGTTGAAAGCACTACACTTAGAATTTGGGACACTGGTTGAGGTCTTCTCGTTTTACCATGGAGGTTGAATGGAGACCCCATGACTGTACCCAGTGATGGATGGGGCCCTAGCAGCGTAAGCAGTAATGTTGGATGGGCCCAGTACTTGATGTTTTGAGCACTGCTGAGGATGCTTTTCTTATTATGAAATAGAGTTTATTTTGAGAGCTCGAACAGAGTTTCTTTCCTTTTCTGTTTGCTGCTGTTTCTGTCAAAGCTCTCACTCTCAGCTGTTTACAGTGAGGCTGTTGTTGAGAGCAGGCTCTGCTCCTTCCTCTGGGCCCCAGTCTGGACAGGTCCTGGGAGGTCTGCTCAGAGTGGGCCTTGCTGTGAGCTCCGGCCCCTTCCTCTGAGATCCATTTGTGTGTCTTCTCCTTTACTAACCTGTGAACTCAATGAGGGGTGGAGGGAGAGAGAGAGAGAGAGAGAGGGAGGGAGGGAGGGAGGGAGGAAGGGAGAGAAGGAGGGAGGGAGGGAGGGGGAGAGAGGGAGGGAGGGAGGGGGAGAGAGGGAGGGAGGGGGGGAGAGAGAGAGAGAGAGTGAGTGTGTGTGTGTGTGTGTGTGTGTGTGTGTGAGAAAGAGAGTGTGTGTGTGTGTGAGAGAGAGTGTGTGTGTGTGATGGGACTTAGTCTGCTGCTTAGGTGCAGGAGGTACCTGGTATCATCTACTGGCCTTGTCCGCGTTACTCGTTCTGCTTCAGTCACACTGGTGTTCTTCCTAGTTTGGAACTTGCCAACCCACTCCTGTCTTTAAGGCCTGTAACCTTTCTTCTCCTGCCTTGAATATCTTCCCTCAGACATCTGCATGGCTCATGTCCTGTCCTCCTGCAAGCTTCCTTCCTTCTGCTCAAAGTTCGGCTTCTTGGAAACAGTTGCTCTGCCTGCCCTAAAATAGCACCCCTTCATAGTCTGTCCTTTCATCATGCTTTATTTTTTTGTCCTAATGCTTATCACTACTTTTCATATTATTATTTCATGTTATTTTATTTCTCAAATAAAATTAGAATGAAAGCAACGTGAAAACAAGGGCTCTTCCTGTGCCAGTACTTTGTTTTGCTCACTTCTGTCCCCTTAGTATTGAGGTTAGCCTGGCATGTGGAGGACTCGAAATCGTTGTTGAATGAGTAAGGCCCTGGGGGCATAACCTATTCAGTGTGCTTAAATATTTTGTTTGTTGCTCATCATGTGGTCTATATGGAAACAGGATAGTGTGCTAAGGGATAGTCCATTGCAGACAGAGTGGCTCAAAGCCCCTTGCAGTTGGTGAAAAAAGTGAAAGTGTTTGTCACTCAGCCATGTCTGACGCTGGTACATGGTATTACAAACACTAGATGTCTTACAGACATTCGCAGTGTGGAGGCGCAGCCAGAAACTGAAACACTGAGAAATCACATCTCGCAACATGTAAGGAAATGGTAGATTGTTGTTGTTCAGTTGCTAGTGTCGTGTCCAGCTCTTTGTGATCCCATAGAATGCAGCGTGCCTGGCCTCCCTGTCCTTCAACATCTCCCAGAGTTTGCTCAAACCCATGTCCATTGAGTCCATCCAACCTTCTTGTCCTCTGTCACCCCCTTCTCCTCCTGCCCTCAATCTTTCCCAGTATCAAGGTCTTTTCTAATGAGTCAGCTCTTTGCATCAGGTGGCCAAAGTATTGGAGCTCAGATAATTAGCTATAAATACTGACTAGTCTGGGGCCATTTAGTTTAGGGAAAATCAGCATTATATCTCAGTAGTACTCTTGCCTGGCAAATCCCATGGATGGAGGAGCCTGGCAGGCTGCAGTTCATGGGGTCACTAGGAGTCAGACACAACTGAGCAACTTCCTTTCACTTTTCACTTTCATGCATTGGAGAAGGAAATGGCAACCCAGTCCAGTGTTCTTGCCTGGAGAATCCCAGGGACAGGGAGCCTGGTGGGCTGCTGTCTATGGGGTCGCGCAGAGTCGGACACGACTGAAGCAACTTAGCAGCAGCAGTAGCAGCAGCAGTCCTTAGATTATCCCTTCACAGTGTAATAATTTCTTTTTCATTAAGTTAATCTGCAAAAATATATATATTATGAATATACTTTGCTATGTGTATTTACTGTGTTAGGCCCTGGGCAAAGAAAGACATGACTTTGGAAGAGCTTAGAGATGGATGGATGCATATAAAGCCCACTGAGAGGAACAGTTGATACATGCTGCAGTCATTTGGAGCTGTAGTGATGAGCTGTGGCCAGACCTTCAAGGAGGCAGAGAGGGACCTTTGGGGTATATATCATGTGTTTGGGGAATACAAGTGGATTCATTTGATTATAGCAGAGGGTTTGTGGGATACTAGGGCTGGAGAAGCTATGTTGTTTGATGAAGTAAAGACTTGCATGTTAGAAGGACTAAATGTTGATTATGTTTAAGGTTCTCTTTATAAAAATGTATAAGAACATAATACATATATTTTAGAGCTAATTTCTCTGATATCCATTTTGGATGTATTTGGGGAGGAATGGAACTGTTAAGAATCTTATTTATAAAATTAACGTTGCTGGATTTATGAAGTTAAATAAAGTGATATAAAATACATACTTATTTGACTCACAGGTGTTGGTATTGGCTTAGATGTCATACTTTATAAAATTTGAATGTTGAAAACTTTTGGTGCAAATGATGAATAGGTGGTTCAAGAACCTGAAGAGCTGTTAACAGTTCCTTTATGAAGTCTGCAAGTCTTTGAGAGTGAAGGAACTGGAGACCCCGTGTTGGCAGTGAAGGGCCTAACTGTTGGGAAAATGTCTTTCTGGAGCTCTGCGTGTTGATACCCAAACTTGTTTCAAATCCAGCCACAACAGAGTGGGTGGCTAAAAGAAGTCAGCATTTAAGTTTTAGGTGCTGTAAATATCTAGTATAAATTTCTGGCTGGATTAGGTATTCAAGACATTATAAGCACTAAATTAAAAGTGATAGCATTTTCAAATACCAAGACATAATTAAGTTCACAGTAGCTTATTAGTTTGAAACTTGATTTCTGGTGCTTCTGCGGGGGGTGGGGGGGAAATCCTAGTTTAAAAAATTTAACATGGAAGTCTTTACTGGGCTTACTGAAGAAATCTGACTGAGATATATCCAGTACCACAAATGTTAATATTACAAGATATGTGCTCATATTGTTCATAGTCACATAATTGACTATTGTCGAGACATGTAAGAGACATTTTATAATAGTAAAAAAAAAAACCGTTAATTCTGAATCCAGAAGCCAGTGTTTGAATCTTAGCTTTGCCACTCATCAACAGTGTTACTTCAGCCCTCAGTTTTCTCATTTTAAAATTGAGGTGCATAGATCATAGACTGTCACTTGGAAAAGACACTTGAAGGCATCTAGTTTGGTTTAATATTTTAGATGTGGAGATTGAAGTGCATCAGTTCGGAGATCACCTCACGTAGCCATTGAGGGATGAGCTGGCAAGGCGATAGTGTAATACACCATGACCTTGGCTGCCTAGAGGGACCAGCAGCTGGGAGGGGGCCTCTCATCCTGGGATGAGGTCTGTCGAGGGCTCTTACTGCCAAGGATCTGTTGCTTAAGATTGTGTTGAAGACCAGAGTAAATCACTTGAAAATGCTTTTGTTAATTTTAAAATGCTTTATGATTATATAAAAGTGAATATAACCACTGGGGGTCCAGTGGTTAAACATCCACCTTGCAATCCAGGGGATGCGGGTTCAATCCCTGGTCAGGGAACTAAGGTTCCACACTGCTGTGGAGTACCTAGGCCCACGTGATACAGCTTCTGAAGCCTATGCACTCTGGAGCCTGCACACCACAGCTGCTGAGCCCGAACACCACGAGTAGCGTCTGTGCAATAACGAAGGCTCCAGCATGACACAACGAAGATCCCACGGGCCGCAACTAAAACTGACATAGGCCTCCCCCACCGCCAGAGTGTATTGCTTTACACATAGTGGGGCTTCTCTGGTGGCTCAGATGGTAAAGAATCTGCCTGTAATGCAGGAGACCCGGGTTCAATTCCAGGGTCAGGAAGATCCTCTGGAGAAGGGATAGGCAACTCACTCCAGTATTCTTGCCTGGAGAAGTCCCATGGACAGAGGAGCCTGATGAGTCCATCGTGTTGCATAGAGTTGGATACAATTGAGTGACACACACATTACACACAGTAAGTCTTTAAGGAAAGCACTGGCTATGTTTTGTTCCGAGTTAATTTCCTATTTTAAACTTCTCAATAGAAACTAATAGCCCTTGGTCATTAACTAGTATAGTGGTCATGGAAAACAGGATGTGTAAGATTCAGAAGAACAAGGCTGAATCCTTTGTGTGAGAACTGAAGTAAGATTCTGTTGTGTCAGGCTGCTTCAAGGAGCTTCTCTGACTGCTTTGGAGGACTGGCTCTAGCCTGGCATTAGGTGTGAGAGACTAGCAGCAGCTGGAGCAGAGTCCTGAATCCTGACATTTTGCCTGTGTTTGAATATTTCCTTGAAAGTTATTGATTCTATAGAGGTATATAATCACTGAATTTTTAGAACAAGAATTAAGTTTATGTATGTACTCAGTCATGTCCAACTCTTTGTGGCCGCATGGACTGTAGACCACCAGGCTCCTTTGTCCATGGAATTTTCCAGGCAAGAATACTGGAGGGGGTTGCCATTGCCTACTCCAGGGGATCTTTCCGACCCAAGGGTCGAACCTGTGTCTCCTGCATAGACAAGCGGATTCTTTACTACTAGTGCCACCTGGAAAGCCCTTATCTTATACATTTTCATTTTGTGTATGATGGCACTGAAGTAGAGAGAAAGGAAGTGACTTTCCTGAAGTCAGTTTGTAGCATTCTTGTGTATAACTCAGCCCTGAAAATGTTGAATTTCTGCCTTCAAAGAATTTTTACTCTTATACAAGCAAGACTGGTGACTTCCTTGGTGGTCTAGTGGTTAAGAATCTGCTTTCCACTCAGGGGACGTGGGTTTGATCCATGTTTGGGGAACTAAGATCCCACATGGCTTGGAGGAGCAAAGCCCCTGTGCCACCACTAGAGAAGCGCACTCACTGCAGCTCCTAAGCTCGAGTGCTCTAAGCCTGTGCTCTGCCCCAGGAGCTGCCTGCGCACCACAGCTGCAGAAGCCCCTGCACGCTGCAGGGAGTGCCTGTGGGCTGCAGTAGAGACCCAGTGCAGCCAAGGTAAATTAATAAATAAAAGTAGAAAAATAAAAGCAAGACTGGTACAGGATGCTTTCGTTAATTTCTTTTCCTGTTATTAGTACAAGTATCGCAAAATATGAATGAGCTGGTTTAACATTAATAACTGAATTTTAATTCTACCAACGAACAGTTGATTTTTTCTTTCCTTTAAAATTTTTTGTCCTACTTATATATCAATAAGTTAATTCTGTATAGAGTTGTTTCTCTGGGGGGCATAATCCAGATTACATTACCTTTGGATATTTAAAGCTAGTCTTTGATGCTGATGTACTTGTCTTAGATTATAATGTGTATGTGCCTAGGGTTTGGGAAAACAGTTGAGAAGCACAAAGGGGTTATGCTGAGAACTGATTTTGTCTTATATCTCTTTACTCTCCAGAGATAATCTTTTTCATTATTAGCTATTTTGATGGTTTATACACACACCTTTACCCTTATGTTACCTTTATATATTTATCTAAATAATATAACAGTATTTCATTTTTTAAAATTAAAGGCTTTACTTTTCCGAACAATATTAAATTCACAGCAAAACTGAGCAGGAAGTACAGAATATTCCCATATCCCTCTTCCCACACACAGCCTCCTCTGCTGTCCACATTTCTTACCACAGTGGCACATGTATTATAGTCGATGAACCTACATTGATGTATCACTATCATCCAACTCACGGTGTGTGTTAGGGTTCATTCTTGTTGCATTGTACATTCAGTGGGTTTCGACAGGTGTATAATGACATGTGCCTGGTGTGCTCTTGTCCGTGGAATCTCAGAGTCACACATGACTTAGCGACTGAACAACAACAGCTACAACATCCATCATTATAGTTTCATAAGCATACTTTAACTGCCTTAAAATTCCTCGGCGTTCTGCCTGTTCATCCCTCACACCCCCTTAAACCTTGGTCACTCCACTGATCCTTTTACTGTTTCCATATTTTCACCTTCTCTAGAGTGTTATGTGGGCTTTCCAGGTGGTTCAGTGGCAAAGAATCCGCCTGCCAATGCAGGAGACATTGGTTCAACCCCTGGGTTGGGAAGATCCCCTGGAGAAGAAAATGGCAACCCACTCCAGTATTCTTGGCTGGGAAATCCCATGGACAGAGGAACTAGTGATTAAACAACTATAATAATAGAGTGGGTAATAATATAGTTGGAACCTACAGTACAAGCTTTTTTAGATTGGCCTTGTTCATTTAGTAATGTGCATTTAGGTTGTCTCTGTGTTCATGGCTTAGTAGCTCATGTCTTTTTAGATCTGAATAATACTTCAATGGATGCAGTATGTGTACATAAATTCACTTGATACATCTATGCACATATATAGCCCTCATATAAGTCTTAGAATTGGAATTAAGTGTGACCATTTTAAAATTTGATAAAAATATAGTCAGTTTGGTAAAAACTTGTTCCCTAAAGGGAGTATATCATTTATAAGTTCCACCAAAAACATTTAACAGAGCCTTGCTAATATAGTATAGTATAGATTTTTTTGTAAGTTAAAAGTGGCAGAGTAGAAGGACGTGTGCTTATCTCCTCCTGCGAAAGCACCAAAATCATAACTGGCTGTTGATTTTTCAACAGGAGAATGCTGGAACCCACCAAAAAGAGATAGGCCATGTCTAGAGACAAAAATGGAAATCATATTATGATCCTTACATGCATTCTCTCATTGCAAGTGGGGTTGAATATCTCTTCATGTATTTAAAAGCCATTTCTAAGTTTTGATGAAGGTTCAGCAGTCATTTCTAATTTTTGAGAGCTCTTCTCTAATTGTTCTTGTTTGTGATGGAACTTTTAAGTGGGGATAATTGCACTTTGGATACCCATGTAACAATTTCAGTATATTTGCTTTATTATTGTGTATCCACCTTATCAGTGCATCTTAATTTTTGATTTTTTAGAATGTTTCTAAAAACTCTTCTTGGTTGAGCTTTATTTCAAGAAGATAATATGGCTGTTTCATCCATTTGATGCATCATTACATATATAGCATCAGTTCTTTGAGAAACCGTAAACACTTGGAATGTATTTAATATATTCGATCCACTCCATTAATATTTTACATATGATGAAGTTGACAGATAAGGTGACTGAAAGGTAATTGAGTGACATTTCTGATACTAGAATACAAATTTCTTGACTCCTTAATGTCCAGGTACTTTCTGCTCCATTGTTAGTACTTTTATAATTGAGGAGTATTACCATGTTTTTGAATTTTTTTAACTTCAAAACTTCTCTGCTATTGACAGTATCTGAAATATACCACTTTTTAGTCTTTCCTCATATTTTACTTCTGAAATCTTCATGTTGGCATGACATTGATATTTCTAATGTTTGGTATTAATTCTTTGAACTTGTCAGTTGTTTTTATTAAACTTATGTTCCATTTACAGTACTGTCAATTTCTTATCCAATAGTAAGTCAGAGGAGGATGTTTTTTTCCTGCACATTCATTGACTTTGCCCTTAGCCAACACTAACACCCATTTCATGAAGGTTTTTGTCTTTATCCAAGTGTTCCACTCTGCCCAAGCAGAGCAGTACAAGGTCATGGCGCCTGTCTTTTTTTTTTTCTTCACATGAAATTAATAACTTGCTCCAACAGTAGTTTGTTCTAGGACATTTCCAGCCCAGATGGTGGAAAGTTCTTGGGATAACATGGCAGCCGAAGGAACATTTTGGCTTTTTAAAGTTGACTTTGTTTTGGCGATTGTGTAATGAAAATCTTGTGAAGATTATACAAGGACATAAAACAAGAAAGATCTGTTGGCTTAAAACATTTTTCATCTTTTAAAAACCACCACACTCAGCATGGTGGAACTTTGGTTTCTTTCAAGTATTGGCCTGTCTTGGCTCTTTTCCCTGATTATTTGGCACCTAAGATAGCCCAATTAATAGATTTAAATTTTTGTTGTTTTGAGTATAATGTTGCCTTGAATTCCTTTTTTGAGCATTATAGAAAGTTACAGCAAGAATTGACCTTAGGGATCATCTTGCCTAATGTACTTATTTACAAATAAGAAAACTGAGACCCAGGGGAGTTATTTTTTGAAATGAACAGAGTAACTTCAATAGAGAATTTAGAAGCAGAGCCTCCGTTTTCTAACTTGGGGACAGTGACTAATTCAGCAGACAGCAGTATGTTTTAGGTTTTTGTTTATTCTTATTTCAGTGTCATCAGATTTTAATCAGTAAAAGATTGATTTTATCATTTATGATAATCCTCTATTGTTAGTTCTTGATTAATTTCATTTTCAAGCAGGTGATACCTTTATGTTGTTCAAATACTGATCTCATAAAAGTGCATATGAACCGTCTCCTGCCTGTCCTTGTTCCCCATCTCTCTAGCCCTCCTGTTTGTCTCCATAGTAACCACTGTTCATGCTTGGTTTCTTATGATCCTTCCTGAATTTTTTTTATGCATGTATATTCAATTATGAATTTAGATTATTTCCGCCTGTATTCATGTAAAAGGTAGGAAATTATGCAATGTTTTGAATTTTCTTCTTTTTTCAGTTAGCAGTCTATCTTGGCAGTTTCTGTATACAAGCATTTAGAGAGCTTTCTCATTTTTGTGTTTCAAGTAAAAAGTTTACTGAGATATACTTGAGGTACTCCAGAATTTACCCTTTCAAAGTATCTATTTACATGGTTTTTAGTAAACTCACAAAAGTTGTAATCCTGTCACTGCTATCTAATTCCAAAACTTCATTACCCCAAAAGAACCCTTCTACTTATTAGCAGTCATTTCCCATTTCCCTCGCTCTCCTGCCTGTAGTAACTACTAATCTGCTTCTTGTCTGTATAGATTGTCCCTTTGCAGACATTTCATATAAATGGAATCATACAGTGTGTGGCTTTCTGTATCTGTCTTCATTCATAGTGCAGTGTGGTTCATCCATGTTGTAGCATGCCCCGGTACTTCATTTCTTTTTATTGCTGAAAACTATTCCGTTGTATGAATATATACCACATTTTGTTTATCCATTTGTCAGTTGATAAATATTCTGGTTGTTTCTACTTTTTGACCATTATGAATAATACTTCTGTGAGTATTCATGTACAAGAGTTTGTGTGGACGTGGTTTTCAGTTCTTTTGGGTATGTATCTAGGAGTAAAGTTAGTAGGTCATGTGGTAACTCTGTGTTTGACTTTTTGAGTAAATGCCAAACCTGTCTTTAGTGGCCTCATCATTTTACATTCCCACTAGCCTTGTATGTGAGTTCTGATTTGTCTACATCCTTTTTCATTCATTTTTTAAAGTTGCGTTGTATTCTCTTGTATGTCAGTATCAGTCTATATTTAGTCATTCCCCTATTGATGGGCATTAGGATTGCTAACATCTTTCTGCTAATGTCGTTTGCTCATTCTTATATTGGCGCCTTTATTGTATCTATTTCTAGGACCCGTTTTACATTAGAAGGGTTAGTCCTTTGTGACATTGTGTTTTTTCTATATGTGCCTTTGGACTCTTTTTGCTGTTAGCCTGTGTGTTTTTGCCGTGATAAATTTTTAGAAACTATTTTTAAGAAATGGAATTTATCAGTCTGTTACAGCTCTTAGGCCTTCCAAGTTTCTTCGTACCTTTTTGGCCTCATCTCTTACACTCTGTTTGCAAACTCCCTTCAAGACGCATTGGCCTCTGCCATTATTTGAATAGTCTAGGCATGTTCCTACCTCAGGGCCTTTGCATGTGCTGGTCTTTCTTTCTAGAAGACTTTTCCCTTGCTTGTTTATTTCTTTCAAATCTTTGTGCAAATGTCAACTTCTTGTTGAGTGTTCCCACTTAAAATTGTAACACACCTGTGATAGATGTCAAATTTTGAGGTTAATGAAATATGTATTTACTTTTTAAATAACAAATTAGATGTTAGAATGCTGTTAGTTTCTTATGAAGGAACAAAATTTCTAGGTGTAAAACCTTTCAAATAATGCTTAAATGCTTTTAATGACTAAATGCCTTTAATGAGACTGAATCTGTGGCTTTGCTAGTAAGTTTAACTTAGGTCTTTGGCAAGTATAATGGTTAATTTTTGTGTGACAGTTTGAGTTGAGGGATGCCCAGAGATCAAACGCTAGTTCATTATTTCTGGGTGTGTCTGTGAGTGTGTTTCTGGAAGTGATTAGCATTTGAATTGGTAGATTTTCTGAAAAAGATCATATGCACTAGTGTTGGTGAACGTCTTGCAGTCCATTGAGGACATGAATAGAATAGTAAGGTGGAGGAGGGGTGAGCTTGCTCCCTGTCTTTGGTTGAGACACCCGTCTCTTTCTGTCTTTGGATGTTGGCACACCTGTTTCTTGGGCCTTTCCACTCAGGCCGAGGCTTTTCTGCTTCTCAGGCCTTTAGGTTTGGACTGGAACTACACCACTGGCTTTCCTGGGCCTGCAGATGGCAGATAATGGGACCTTTTAGCCCCATGATTGCATGAGCCAATCTTTTATAAATAAATTACTTTCCATATTCTGTATCCTTATATCCTGTTGGTATATTTAGGAGAGCCCTAAATAATGCAGCAAGTGCAGCTAGTTCATTGCTATTGTCTGAATGTTCTTGTCCTTCACAAAATCATATTTTAAAACCTAACCTCTGCAGTTAGAAAAGACCTTGATGCTGGAAAAGATTGAAGGCGGGAGGAGAAGGGGACGACAGAGGATGAGATGGTTGGATGACATCACCGACTCGATGGATATGAGTTTGAGTAAACTCTGGGAGTTGATAATGGACTGGGAGGCTTGGCGTGCTGAAGTCCATGGGGTCACAGAGTCAGACACGGCTGAGCAACCGAACTGAACTGAACTAAACCTCTGCAGTGATAGTGTTAGAAGGTTTGGGGCCTCTGGGAGATGATTAGGTCACGAGGGCTGTGCCCTCATGAATGGGATTGATGCCTTTCTAAAAGATACCCATGAAAATTTCCTTGCTGCCTTCCATAATGTGATAACACAGCAAAAACACACTTAATCTTTGCGAACCAGAAAGCCAGCTCTCATCAGGTACTGGATCTGCAGGTATGTTGATCTGGACTCTCTGCTTCCAGAGTTGTGAGGAGTATATTTCCATTGTTTATTATATGAGTTTGTTATTGCAATTCAAAAGGACGGAGACACTGGGTTGTTTTTCCTAGTTGCAAATCTGCGGCACTTTGTTTACATTGAAGTGAGAGACAGAAATAATTCAGAAAACCTTTGGTCAAAATGAGATTAGAGATGATCCTCAGACCTTCTCTGCTGATACTTTTTTTTTTTTTCCAGGAAATTTTCCAGTGGAGACAGCCAGTTTGAAGCAATCTTTCTCCCACTCATTTTCCTTTATGTCCTTCCCGTTTTGAAAATTTAAATTAAATATAGTAAAAAATAGTCACCTGTAATCTCATCGTCCAGGATTGCTGTTTTTGTTCTTCTCATATTAACATCTGTAGGTGTATTCATTCATACGGTGTATAGTCTTGACCTGCTATCTTTGCTCAGCATCATATCATGAAACAAATATTTAAATATATTGTTTCAAAAGCAGATGGAATAACTTGTTTTTTGAAGCCAGCATACTCTGATACTGAAACCTAACGATGACATTCCACAAAAAAGAAAGTCACAGACTTACATTTCTCATGAATATAGGAGGAAAGTCTCTTTAAAAAGTAGCAAATTGTATCCAGCAACATAAGAATAGGATTATACAGTATAAACAAGTGGGCCTTATTATCTCAGGGATACAGTATTTTTAACACTTGAGAATCAGTATGCCACATTAATAAAATAGAAAAGCTATTTGATTGTCTCAGTATGTGGAAAAAGCGTATGACCAAATTCAACATCTATTCATGGAAAAAAAGACTCTCAGCAAACTAGGAAGAAACATCTTCAACTAGGTGAAGGGCATCCATGAAAAACCTGCAGCTAACATCACACACAATTATGAGAATCTAAGAAAGCCGCCTTTAGCGATCAATGCAAAGAAATAGAGGAAAAGAAGAGAATGGGAAAGACTAGAGATCTCTTCAAGAAAATTAGAGATACCAAGGGAACATTTCATGCAAAGATGGGCTCGATAAAGGACAGAAATGGTATGGACCTAACAGAAGCAGAAGATATTAAGAAGAGGTGCCAAGAATACACAGAAGAACTGTACAAAAAAGATCTTCACGACCCAGATAATCACGATGGTGTGATCACTCATCTAGAGCCAGACATCTTGGAATGTGAAGTCAAGTGGGCCTTAGAAAGCATCACTACGAACAAAGCTAGTGGAGGTGATGGCATTCCAGTTGAGCTATTTCAAATCCTAAAAGATGATGCTGTAAAAGTACTGCCCTCAATATGCCAACAACCTTGGAAAACTCAGCAGTGGCCACAGGACTGGAAAAGGTCAGTTTTCATTCCAATCCCAAAGAAAGGCAATGCCAAAGAATGCTCAAACTACCACACGATTGCACTCATCTCACACTCTAGTAAAGCAATGCTCAAAATTCTCCAAGCCAGGCTTCAGCAATATGTGAACTGTGAACTTCCAGATGTTCAAGCTTGTTTTAGAAAAGGCAGAGGAACACAGAGATCAAATTGCCAACATCCGCTGGATCATGGAAAAAGCAAGAGAGTTCCAGAAAAACATCTATTTCTGCTTTCTTGACTGTGCCAAAGCCTTTGACTGTGTGGATCACAATAAACTGTGGAAAATTCTGAGAGAGAAGGGAATACCAGACCACCTGACCGGCCTTTTGAGAAATCTGTATGCAGGTCAGGAAGCAACAGTTAGAACTGGACATGGAACAACAGACTGGTTCCAGATAGGAAAAGGAGTACGTCAAGGCTGTATATTGTCATCCTACTTATTTAACTTTCATGCAGAGTACATCATGAGAAACGCTGGACTGGAAGAAGTACAAGCTGGAATCAAGATTGCAGGGAGAAATATCAGTCACCTCAGATATGCAGATGACACCACCCTTATGGCAGAAAGTGAAGAGGAGCTAAAAAGCCTCTTGATGAAAGAGAAAGTAGAGAGTGAAAAAGTTGGCTTAAAACTCAACATTTAGAAAACGAAGAAAATGGCATCTGGTCCCATCACTTCATGGGAAGTAGATGAGGAAACAGTGGAAACAGTAACAGACTTTATTTTTGGGCTCCAAAATCACTGCAGATGGTGATTGCAGCTATGAAATTAAAAGACGCTTAGTCCTTGGAAGAAAAGTTATGACCAACATAGATAGTATATTCAAAAGCAGAGACATTACTTTGCCGACTAAGGTCCGTCTAGTCAAGGCTATGGTTTTTCCAGTAGTCATGTATGGATGTGAGAGTTGGACTGTGAAGAAGGCTGAGTGCCAAAGAATTGATGCTTTTGAACTGTGGTGTTGGAGAAGACTCTTGAGAGTCCCTTGGACTGCAAGGAGATCCAACCAGTGCATTCTGAAGGAGATCAGCCCTGGGATTTCTTTGGAAGGAATGATGTTAAAGCTGAAACTCCAGTACTTTGGCCACCTCATGCGAAGAGTTGACTCACTGGAAAAGACTCTGATGCTGGGAGGGATTGGGGGCAGGAGGAGAAGGGGACGACAGAGGATGAGATGGCTGGATGGCATCACTGACTCGATGGACGTGAATCTGATTGAACTCTGGGAGTTGGTGATGGACAGGGAGGCCTGGCGTGCCGGGATTCATGGGGTTGCAAAGAGGTGGACAGGACTGAGCAACTGAACTGAACTGAACTGAAAGCTTTACCTCCTCTGTGATTAGAAACAAGTCAAGGGTGTTTGCTCTAAGCATTTCTGTTTGCTATTATATGAGGCTCTAGCCAGTTCAAGAAAACAAAACAAAGAATAAAAGGCATAGAGATTAGAAAAGAAAAAGTAAAACTGTCTTTATTTGCTGGCAACATGATTGTTTATGTAGAGGGCCCTGACGACATAGAAAAGCTACTTGAGCTGAAAAGTGAGTTTAGCAAGTTTACAGTTTACAAGATAATTATACAGAAATCACATACTAGTAGCAAACAACTGGAAACTAAAACTTTAAAACTTCCATTTTAAAACAATGTGAAAACATGAAATAGTAAATTCAACAAATATGTGTATAGCTTATACACTGATAACTAAAAAGCAGTGCTCAGTGAAGTCAAAGAAGACCTAAAGGTAGACATACCTTGTGTTCACGAATTGGAAGACTCAGTGTTGTTAAGATGTCAGTATCACCCAGATTGAGCTACAGAGTCCATTTATCACATTTGTACCAGGTTTTTTGTTTGTTTTTTTCCTAGACACTGACAAGCTGATTCTAAAATGTACTGGGAAGTGCAAAGAACCTAGAATATCTGAGGCGATAATTGAAAAAGAGAAACAAATGGAATACTTACACTCTGTCTCTTCCCACTGTGCTGTAAAGCTACAGTTGTGTTTTTGCTTTTGAGATTGAGTTCTTGTTTTGGCTGTGGTGGGTCTTTGTTGCTGTGCGTGGGCTTTCTCTAGTTGTGGAAAGTGGGGACTAGTCTTTGTTTCGGTGCCCAGGCTTAGCACTGTGGTGGCTTCTGTTGTTGCAGAGCACAGGCTCCAGGGCACACGGGCGTCAGGAGTTGTGGTGCGTGGGCTTGTGGTTCCATGGCAGGTGGAATCTTCCCAGTCCAGGGATCAAACTGGTGTTCCCTTGCACTGCTAGACTGATTCTTAACCATATGGACCTCCAGGGAAGCCCAAAGCTACTGTTTGGAAAGTAATATGGTATTGACCAAATAATAGACAAATCAATCAGTGGATGAGTTTAGTGAAAAAGTGTTAGTCACTCAGTTGTATTCGAATCTTTTGTGACCCCATGGACTGTAGGCTGCCAGGCTTCTCTCTCCATGGGATTTCCAAGGCAGGAATACTGGATTGGGTAGCCATTATCTTCTCCAGGGGATCTTCCTGATTCAGGGGTGGAACCTGAGTTTCCTGCCTTGCAGGCAGATTCTTTACTATCTGAGCCACTAGGGAAGCCCTGGAGGGAGCCAAGAAATAGATCTGCACTTCTGTGGTCAACTTTTTTTTTTTTTTTTTTTTGAGAAAAACAGCAAAACTATTCAATTCGGGAAGGGAATGTTTTTAAACTATCAGTGCTGGAAAAGATAATTATATGTGAAAACGAAACAAAGAAAACTTTAACTTCTACCTTCACGTGTAACACAGAATAATATACACAGTCTTGGTTTAGGCAAAGAAAACTTAGAAAGGATACAGAAAGCAATAGCCAAAAAAGGAAAGTTTTGATAAGTTAAACTTCTTCAAAAATAAAAATCTTGCCTCCTCAAAAGAGACTGTTCAGAAAAGAACAGTCACGCCACAGATGGGAGAAAATGTCTCTGAAACATAACTAAAAAAAGAATTTATTCTTGAATATATAAAGATCTCTTACAATTTAAAAATAATTAGGCAAATAACCCAATGAAAAATGAACAGAAGATTTAAATTGATACTTCACAAAAAGGATCTGTAAATGACCAGTAAACATATTGAATTTTGATGTTATTAACCATTAGAAAATGCAAATTAAAGCTATAGTAAGATATCACTACACACCACTAAAATAAGTGTTGTCCAAGGTTTTGTGGGGAGGGAAGGATATAGAACATGGGGTATTTTTAGAGCAATGAAACTGTTCTGTATGATACTGTAATCATGGGTACATGTTATTACATTTGTCAAAATTTATTATGATTGTAGAAGTCACGTGGCAATAGTGAACTGTAATATAAATTATGGACTCTGGGTGATGATAATTTGTCAATGTTGGTTAATCATTTTTAACATATATGCTACTCTGGAGTGGTGGAGGAGGCTACACATCTGTAGGGCCAAGGGATATATGGGAATTCTCTGTATCTTCAGTGTTGCTGAGAACCTCAAGCTGTTTTGAAAAATAAAATCTGTATAAAAAATTGATGTGATATATAAAATGGTACAACCAGTTTGAGGAAAGGTTTGACAGTTTCTCGTGAAGTCAAACATCCACCTCTCCTCTCATCTAGCAATTTTATTTTCAGGCATCCGCCTACAAGAATTGAAAATAAACGTTTGCAGATGACTTATATGCAAATGTTTATAAGTCTTTTAAAAATACTTTTTCATAATAGCTCTGATATGGAAACAAATGCCTCTTTACGTCATCTTGTTGTCTCTCTGTACTTTATCCTGGGTTATTTCTTATGACTTAATGTCCAAATCACTGAATCTCTCTTCAGCTGAGTCTAAATAATCTTCTGCTGTTAAACCCATTTATAGAGGTTATTTCTTTCCCTCCTTCCTTCCTTTCTCCCTCCCTCCCCCCTTCTCTTCCTGCGTCCCTCTTCTCTCCTTTTATCCTTTCTTATTTATTTGCTTATTTTTAAAAATCAAGTTTTAAAATTTGGCTGTTGTTTTTTTCAGCTCAAGACATTTTTTTCTAGAACTTAAAAAAAAAAGCCTGCTATATTTATATAGTTTACAGATCCTTGAGAAAATTTTGATTTGATAAATTTGGTTTTTATTCCATAAGTAGAACAAGTATATTTGTGTTTGGTAATTGATGACTATTTTTTCTTTTTCCTTTCCTTTTTTTTTTTTTTAATTCTTTATTAAATCATACATTGACCTGAATCCGCCTCAGGTATACATGAGTTCCCAATCATGAATTAATTACTATTGAAAGAGGTTTGTTTGTTTGTTTTGTAGGTGTATTGTGATTCTTGTTCATGTAGTGTTCTCTCTTTATGTGCCCATTTTTGATTGTTTGCTAGTTTTTGTGTTTGTAGAGTTGTAAAAATAATTTGATAGGATGATTTTATCTTTCTTCAGAGAGGATTGTCTGTTTCTCTGGGTGCCTTGGATTCTTCTTAATTCTGTTTCAGAATTTTCCTGGCCACCCAGGGAACTTAAAGCTCAGTTCTAGTCCATGAGACTGTTGATTTCAGGATCCCCTTGAGAATCGCTGCCCTGTATGGGAGTGGATTTCTGCGGCTTGCTCCCTGGACAGTCTTGGACTCCAGCTTTTGTCCCGTAGACTGTCAACCCTGTCACAAGCACTGCTCAGATTCCCAACCACCGCTTACGGATCAGGAAACATCCCAAGGCCAAAGCAGTTCCAGAAGTCAAGCTGACCTCTTTAGGTTTTCCTAGTGCCTCAGTCTTGGCCTTGTATTAATAATTCTTCATATTTTACTAGCTGTTTGGTCTTTTTAGAACATGCCCTTCCAGACCCTCCATCAGTGATTTTTGTTGACTTCATCAGGAATAGTCTTCTGAATTTTCTGTCCATCACTGCTGGAAATGGAAGTAGTCTTAAATCCTGTGAGCTCTTCAAATATTATATAGTTCTGTAAGTTAGTGTGTAAGTGGTGTCTTATTACATTTTCATTATTTTCTAATAGTTGATATTTTTGGGTTCAGCAAATATTTTCTTGTATGATATAGAGTATGAGAAGCATTATAGTTATGGGTTTTCTGGAGAAGGTGAAGCTAGTGCAAAGTTTTGAATGACAATATGAGTCAGCCAAGCAGTTTGGGGGTGAGCATTGAGGGAGCTTGAGGCCTCACACAGACTTGGGAGATTGAAGAAACATGGTAAATAGATAGATAATTGATGGATAGTTACTAGTTACATTTTATCCATGTGTGCCTTTAAAATGTGTTTAAGTGACTATTTCAGAGGTTTTTCTATCTAGATCATTTTCCCCCCATTGTTGTTCAGTTGCTCAGTCGTGTCCCACTCTTTGCAAACCCATGGACTGAAGCACACCAGGCTTCCTTGTCCCTCAGCATCTCCCGCACATGTCTGTGGAGTCAGTGATGACATCCAACCATCTCATCCTCTGTTATCTCCTTCTCCTGCCTTCAGTCTTTCCCAGCATCAAGGTCTTTTCTAATGAGTCACTTCTTTGCATCAGATGGCCACAGTATTGGAGCTTTATCTTCCGCATCAGTCCTTCCAATGAATATTCAGAGTTGATTTCCTTTAGGATTAACTGGTTGGATCTCCTTGCAGTCCAAGGGACTCTCAAGAGTCTTCTCCAACACCACAGTTCAAAAGCATCAATTCTTTGGTACTCAACCTTCTTTATGGTTCAACTCTCACATCCATACATGACTACTGGAAAAACCATAGCTCTGAGTATACAGACCTTTGTTGGCAAAGTAATATCTCTGCTTTTTAATATGTTGTCTAGGTTTAGCATAGCTTTTCTTCCAAGAAGCCCAAGCATCTTTCCATTTTATGGCTGCAGTCACCTTCTGCAGTGATTTTGGAGCCCAAGAAAATAGTCTCTCACTGTTTCCATTGTTTCCCCATCTATTTTCCATGAACTGATGGGACCAGATGCTATGACCTTCATTTTTTTGAATGTTGAGTCTTAAGCCAGCTTTTTTACTCTCCTCCTTCACCTTCATCAAGACACTCTTTAATGCCTCTTTGCCTTCTGCCATAAAGGTGGTGTCATCTGTATATCTGAGGTTATTGATAGAACCCAAATCTGTGTTCCTTATTTTGAAGCTGACTTTTAAAATACTAGTTATTTTTAGTACCACTTATGATAGAAAATGGAGTAAATGAAAATATGTTCAGTGATATTTTTGCTGTTGCTACTAGTTCTTTAACTGTGGCCCTAGGAGTCTAGTGAATTATTTGGGCGGGAGACATGCTGTGTGGCACTTGGGATCTTAGTTTCCCAGCTAAGAATCACACCTGCACCAGCTGCACAGTGGAAGTATGGAGCCCTGCTGGACTGCCAGGGGATTCCTCTGTGTGTGTGTGTGTGTGTGAATTTTTGTGCAGAGCACTGAATCATAAAATAGTGTTTGGAAGCTGTGAGTTTCAGATTTTTTTTGTCATGTAAAGTTTGTGCACCAAGGAATGTATTTTTCTTGGTTTTGGTAAACCCAAAATTAATTTCTCACTGTGCCCACAAGCACAAAGAGACTATGCAACAAGTATGTGTGTACTGTGGCCAGTCAGTGGTACCAGAGATATAATTGTGAATAACACATAGATTCTACTTGTGGGGTGGGTAGGACAGACAATAAGCAAATTTATATATAATGTTAGAATGTGACAAGTACAATGGAAAAAAGTAATATCATGGTATCTTAGCCAAGATTGTACAGGAAGGCTCCTTATGAAGTGAACCTTTTAATAGAAACCCAAAGTCAGAGAGGGAATCCTGTCAGTCTGTGATGGGAGAGCTTCTAAAGCAGAGGCAACAGCAAAGGAAAGGCCTTAAGGTGGGTACATGAGTAAGACATAGATTGTAGTTGTGGGAAGGGTAGGTAAACAAACTAATATATAATGTTAGAATGTGACAAGTACAATAAGAAATGAGACTATTCTACAAGTATGTGTGTACTTCTGGCCAGCCACAAGATGCCAGAGATACAGTAGTGAATAAATGAACAGGAACTAAAGAGTCTCTTGATGAGGATGAAAGATGAGAGTTAAAAAGCTGGCTTAAAACTCAACATTAAAAAAACGAAGATCATGGCATCCAATCCCATCACTCCATGGCAAATAGAAAGGGAAAAAGTAGAAACAATGAGAGGCTTTATTTTCTTGGGCTCCAAAATCATTGTGAACAGTGACTGCAGCCCTGAAGTTAAGAGACGCTTGCTCCTTGGAAAGGAGCTATGACAAACATAGACTGCATATTAGAAAGCAGAGAGATCACTTTGCTGACAAAGGTGTGTATAGTCGAAGCTGTGGTTTTTCCAGTTGTCATGTATGGATGTGAGAGTTGGTCCATAAAAAAGGTTGAGCACCGAAGAATTGATGCTTTCGAATTGTGGTGCTGGAGAAGACTCTTGAGAGTCCCTTGGACACAAGGAGATTAAACCAGTCAGTCTTAAAGGAAGTCAACCCTAAATATTCGTTGAAAGGACTGATGCTGAAGCTTCAATACTGTGGCCATCTGATGCGAAGAAGTGACTCATTGGAAAAGACCCTGATGCTGGGAAAGATTGAAGGCAGGAGGAGAAGGGGATGACAGGGATGAGATGGTTGGATGGCATCACCGACTCAATGGACATAAATTTGAGCAAACTCCAGCAGATAGTGAAGAGCAGGGAAGGTTGGCGTGCTGCAGTCCATGGGGTTGCAAAAAGTCAGGCATGACTTAGCGATTGAGCAACAACAGTCATATGTACAATCTGTTCTCTGTTGATTTGTGGATCCATTTTATTGTACATTTCTCTAGAAACACAGGTTTGTCCTGTACACTCAGTTCTCAGTTGAATTCCATTTGTTTGTCTTCTTTTTTGTCTGTGTACTGGCAAATACCATACTGTTTTTATTGCTACAGCTGTGTAACATGGCTTGATATCTCGTAGGGGAAGTTCCTCTCTTTTCAGTTTCAAGCTTGATTTAGCTATGTGTTTATTCTTTCAAAAATGTTAGAGTTTCTGAAAGAAGCTCAGTGAGAATTTTACTTGTAATTAATTTGTGTAGAATTATGTTTGTGATATTTTGTCATTCCATTCCATTCAGTCATCCTGTTTGCCCTTTATTAGTGTTTTAATACTAATAAATGAGTTCTGACCAACGGGATGAATAAGATATTCTCTAGTAAGTCAGTTAGTGGTATTCTGGATTTTTTTTTCATGAAAGTCTCTTTGCATTTTTATTGGAATGAGTATTCCTTTTGTATTATGATTGTGTATTATATGACCTCAATATATTTCTTTCTTGCTTTTTTTTTTGCTATTCTAAGTTTTGTATGCCTGGCATGCTATTCTGTTGACTATTCAGGAAGTTCCAGTTAGTTCCAATCAAAATTAGAGCAATAGAGATCCCTCTTGTCTCTCTATCCTTTATCCATTGAATGCCTATTTATGAACTCGAGTTGGGAATACAAACAACTAAAAAACAAAAGAATCCCTAGCTAAAATCTCATGTATTCTGCTAAGAAAGATAGACTTGACTATAAATCATTGCCTCTTATACTTTAGGTCTTAATGTTGGTTTTTCAGAGGAGCTTTTCTTTGATCCTACAGTTAAGATTGGAGTACTGTATAATCTTTTCTTCTTGTTACTTGCTCTTTTTTCTTTATGATCCTTTTTGGAGTAATTATTACTTGAGTTCTTTTTTTTTCCACTGAAGTGTAACATCCACAGAGGTTATCTGTTGTTAATGGATGTATCTCCAATGTGTACAATTTATTAATGTGTAATATAATGCCTGTTTAGACATAGTAAGAATAAATTCTTTATAAATATTTGTTGAATGATGTATCAACTGGAATACAATATGATAAACACATTGAGTTCTTA
Source organism: Oryx dammah (assembly GCF_014754425.2). Lineage (NCBI taxonomy): Eukaryota > Metazoa > Chordata > Mammalia > Artiodactyla > Bovidae > Oryx > Oryx dammah. The sequence continues at coordinate 12,916,408 of NW_024070206.1, forward strand.
TCTGTGGATCTGTGAAACACACCAGTGGCTCAGATGGTAAAGAATCCACCTGCAGTGCGGGAGACCTGGGTTTGATCCCTGGGTTGGGAAGATCCCCTGAGAGATCCATGGCAACCCACTCCAGTATTCTTGCCTGGAGAATCCCCATGGACAGAGAAGCTTGGCAGGCTACAGTCCATAGGGTCGCAAAGAATCAGACACGACTGAGTGACTAAGCACAGCACAGCACATGAAGCACACAGAAATGATTACTTAGTTTCATTTATTTAAGAATTTTGAGGAATGGATTTTCAGCTTGATATGAAAATGTCATTTTGAGTCAGTATTCTTTTATGCTACAAGCTTTCCCTACCTTCCAACATCAAAACCTCTTTGCAAAATTCTGTGGCAAGAGAGGATGGTCCAAGGGTTGAAACTTTTCTTGTTGTCCCATTTGTGAAGTTGTTAGGCCCAATTAATTTCAAAGGAGAACAGCCTTTTGTTCTAAATCTATAGTCTTTCCTTAAGGTTGTTATATCTAGTTTTATTAATAACCATAGTTTTTAATTTAAACAAAGGATAACAATTTCTTCCTGGTTCTGGGACCTAGAGTAAGATGTTGAATTGTAAACCACTAGTGTTTTTTTTTTTTTTTTTTTAAATTATTGATGCAATGACTGAATACATTAACAGATATATTGGAGGTAGTCACCTATCCAGATTACTGTACCCTGTGGCAGGATATTTGTTCTTCAGGATTTGTCTTCAAGCCCTGACCCAACTGAAGAGCCTAGCCAGTTGACTGTAGAGTATGGATTCCTGATGGGCATGGGCTGTATGAATAAGGGATTGTTGTGATTCAGAATCCTTTGGGCTTTGCACCCAAATCATCATTAGCAAAGAATTAATGAACCATAACACAACACATCAGGACTGTTTTTGATTCATTTTGAGAAATAAGAGCGAATAAAAGAATTGCCTTTAATGTGGTTAATATTTACAATAATATTTATGGAAATTTCAGGAAAGAAGTGTTATACTGTATTACATTTCTGAGCAGAAATGAGATTTATTCTTTTGGGTTTTATTTTGCATACTTTACTTCCAAAAGATATTTCTATCCACATGAACTCCATATATATCTGATAGAACTTAAAAATCTGGTGAAAGTGAAAAGTGAAAGTGTTAGCCACTCAATTGTGTCTGACTCTTTGCGACCCCATGGACTGTAACCTGCCAGGATCCTCCATCCATGGAATTCTCCAGGCAATAATACTGGAGTGGGTACTCATTCCCTTCTCCAGGGGATCTTCCTGACCCAGAGATCGAACCTAGGTCCCCTGCAGGGAAGTCTAAAAATCTGGTAAGCTTGCCCATTTCTAGAATAAAATCATCTTTAATTTGCTTAATGAGCTTCCTGTAAGTAGGTGTTAAGTGTTTTCTTTGCACTTTGCATGAATATTTCAGTTCTGTAAAAATATTTTGATTTTTTTTTGGAGCTGTTACTCTTTTTGTTGTGTTGTTGAGATTTTCACTTTCCTGGTCTAACACGTTACTGTTTTGCCTGATAATTGTGTTTAAAGTTTTGCAATAATTGAAAAATTTTTTGATGCATTTGTTCCTGTTTGTGCTCCCTACTTGCTGAAATTGTTTCCTTTTTATTTGATCTGAGGTTTGTTTCTAAAAGGGGTTAATGATTTTTGGAGGACAGTAGTAGTCTTTCGTAAAAGAAATGTGCTTAAGAAAACAAGGATAATTTGTTTACTATTCGTATTTTGCTGAACAGGCAGAGCTGGCCTTGAGAACGTACACTCTTAGAGAGAGGATCTAGAGTTTACCATTGTTCGTAGTATAAAGCGAATATCAACTCGGAAAGTCATTGTTGTCGTCCCTACCCTGTGACTTCTCTTCGGTTTTACAATCTGAATGTTTGTTCCTGTGTTATAACTAAACAGGGATAAACATAAGGGCTTTAGAGTGGGTCTTTGCTCTCAGTTATTTCCATTATACGCTAATATACTTGTCATTCATCAGTAGATGGAACTGGAAAATAAGAAAGTAATGAAATATTTCACCCATTACAAGAACTAATGACAAGGAAAGGTTCCATATTTTTACTTGACTTAGTTTTTATATTAAGCATATTAGTATTTTTTAAAATAATCCAGAAACATTGAATATTTTGATTTATTTTTAAATGTATAGTTTATTTAGAAAAGAGCAATATCTTCCTAAATGATCATTATTCTGCTTTGTTTCTTGTTTTTTCAGAGATATTACATATGAAATATCAGTAGAAGCTGTGTCAACAATGGTGGTTTTCCTTTCTTGCCAACTCTTCCACAAGGAAGTTTTGCGACAGAGCATCAGTCACAAGTATTTGATGCGAGGTCAATGGTATGTTTCTATTTTAAATTTGTCAAGAACTTATTGTATTCATCTATAGTTCTTGTCTTCTCCTCTTTTCTTAGTGTTGTTCTATATCTCCAAACAGACATTTCCTCTGGTTGTTCCATCAGAACTTCAGACTGATCCCATAGGATGTGCTTTCCTGGCTAAACTAGCCATCCTCGCCACCCCCTTCATCCTCCGGCTTCTTTACCTTCTCTAGTGGTTTCTTTACAGAGTTAAAACTATGAAGTCCTCTTTTTCTTCCTGCTGCGTCATTCTGTATATTTTAAGGAGTCATCCAGTCTTATTTGTTCACTGAAATTATTTCTAGCTTCCCGTTCCCATTAGCTCCATTGAAACTACTATACAGTGTATGCCTCATCACCATGTGTTTGGACTTCTCTGGCAGCTGCTTCACTGACCATCCCTCCTTTAATTTAGGCCACAGATATTTATTGTATGCTAGGCATGACACACACACACACGCCTTTGTCTTTCTCACATCCCTCTTGCCACCTTGATTATACCTATGGCACATTCACAGAATCCTTCAGGACTCTTATGGAACACATTTGAAAATCACTAATAATAGAGATGAAAAGGCCTTAAGCATTGGCTCAAGAGCCTGTTTAAAAGCTTTCCCCAGATTGCAGGAATTGATTCATCACTAATTTATGAACACATTTTCCTTTTAACCTATTTTCTCTCCCTTCTTCTCTCCATCCATTACTGAAAGACAGAGTATTAACATTGAAAAAAAAAAGTCTGTATATGTATGGATATATTTTTGTATGCATGCATAGATTGAATGATTTCATATTTTTATTTATTTTTAAAAATGTAAGGTTCAATAACTATATTGGTTATATGTTGAATATTTTGGATATATTGGGTTAAGTCAAATATTACTGTTCACGTCAGATTCCGTATTTTTTAACTCTTGCTTTTTCCTACTGATTCTGTTACTACCTCCCTTCAAGTGTCAAATACTGTATTATATATTGAATTTGTAATATCTCACCTGTTGTACTGACTACAAATAAAGTAACTGAAGCTTAAGAGTTGAAATGATTTGATGAACAACATACAGCACAGTAAGAGGAAAGCCAGAATTCATTCAACCTGAAGTCTGATCTCAAAGCCCATAATCGTCTCTGTTTTGTGACAATGCTAGATTTTCTTTGAATTGTGCTAATCCCTTTTATGTCAATAGATTATATTTATCACAATACAGAGTCAGTTGAACTCCCCAAAATATGAGTTTTATTTTATTTATCTTTTTTTTTCTTTTTGTGTAGTCTTCCATACACCAGCAAACTTGTGAAAACCTTATTGTATAACTTCATCAGACAGGAAAAGCCACCTCCTCCAGGAACGCATGTGTTGCCTCAGCAGTCGGATGGGGGAGGACTGCTCTATGGACTGGCATCAGGAGTAGCAAGTAAGTCTCACCAGAATTTGTCAGTTCTGTGGTGTATGTAGTAGGTTTTGTCCAATTAGTCATAAGAAATTCTGTTCACTTGTCTGCCAGTACTGTTACATTGCATCTGTGTAGCTGGTTGAATGTGAAATACTGGAAATAATTTATAGAGAATTTTTTCATTTGGTGCACTGATTTATACAAGGAAGTATATGCAAATATGCATAGATTGTTTACCTATAAGATAGCATTTTTCAAGAAGAATATAAACATGCATATTGTATGCATTCTAGCTGTGCAATATAAATACAGTTATGCTCTTGGAAACTTTTTTATCACTTACGTTTTATGAGGAAATTGTTCCATTTTAGGGGCTTTCTTGAGTAGGATTTTATATGACTAATTAGGTGTAGTTTTTTTATTATACACAGTGTTTCCTTTGTTTGGTGACAAATTAGCACATTTTGAAGAGGCTTGTAATAAATTCTGAAGTGGCACAAGCATGAATTTTGTCAGATTGGAAGCAAATTTCATTAACTGAAGAATCCTTTCCCATCATCCAGTAAAGCCTCATTTCTGCTTCACAGTGTTTTGACTTAAAAGAGACTAGAAATACCAGAGGACCTAGGTCATGTGAGGTTACGTCAGCTGAACTTGTGCTTTGTTCTGAAGGAGAAACAAAAACTAGGCTGGCGCTTTGGCAGTTGTAAGGTCTGCGTGGGTACTCTTACTTAAGAAACCGTATATGGTCCACTTAATTACACAGTGTAGAGTTCAGCTGTCTGAAGGAATTTTAAATGGAGCTGAGTTCTGCAGCTGAATTAGGCAGTGACATGCTCTCCACACTCTAGTCAGGGTGTCAGTTTGATAGGAAAATGGAGTACTGTGTGATAATTTATGAGATGATTAGTCTCAGGAACCTCTTTGGATTGAAACACCTCTGTTCTAGGTTGTCTTCTTTTGACTTCTTTTAGTATTATAAGTTGAATTACATTTGTAATCACTCTTGGCTTTGTCTCTGGTGCTGAGCATGCTGCCTCGACCATCAGATCTATAGAGGTTCATTCTCTGAGTCACCCCTCTTGTGGCCCTCATTGTTTCAGATAAGGAGGCTTTCAAGGCTTACTCTTGTGTGGTCTCTAAAGGCAGCACAGGAAGGGCTTTGTGTGTTCCATGGAAAGGCTTAATTAATCTGTTAGTAGTTTTTTTTTTTTGGCCACATGGCATGTGGGATTTTTAGTTCTCCAACCAGGAACTGAACCCGGTTGCTTGGCAGTGAGAGTCCAGAATCCTAACCACTGGACCACTGGGGAATTCCCAGTGTTTTCTCTTTTCAGTCATTAAACTAGTGTTAGTGTTCAAAAGCTGAGTATTTTCTAGTACTCTCCAGTATGGTTGGAGGAGATAGTATAAATTCATTAACTGCTTTCTTTGAAACAATGACAATACTTTGCAGTTTTTCAAAGATGTGTGTAGTTCTTGATTTTTCTTGCAGTTATATGTCATCATAAAGAAAGAAGTCCAGTATGGTATATGATGTCATCTGTACTGGGTGCCAAAAGACTTTTTAATTTCAGATATACTCTGCGTATCAGAAAGAAGTTGCCAGTTTGTCTCGCAAATGTCTATCACAGTTGGAATAGATAACCTCTTAAGACTATTTCCACATAATTTTGAATGATTCTCTAATCTTTTCCCCTACCATTAAGAAGTTTAGTATTCAGCTAAGGGCATTAAAATAGACTTAGGATTTTTGTGTGCCTATAGTGATAAAGCATTTTGCATAGCTTCTTAAGTCTTCTTAAAACTATTCATGTAAAAGTATAAGTGATGGAGTAATTTATTATTTTATAGTATATGGCCCAAAAGATTAAAAAAAACCACAAAAAACCAAAGGATATTTTTCTTCTAAAAAGCACACTTATGTATTTTGTGCAAAAAAGAAGCTTAATGAGAGGGAGGTTCAAAAGGGAGGGGATATATGTATACCTTTGACTGATTCATGCTGAGGTTTAACAGAAAACAACAACGTTCTGTAAAGCAATTATCCTTCAATAAAAAAATAAATTAAAAAAAAGAGAACAGTCATAGCCATGTAATTTTGAATTAAGCTACACTCCATGAAAGTCAATCAAGTTGACAAAGGAAATATTTTAAAATTTTATTTGTTTTTAATTGAAGGATAATTGCTTTACAGTATTGGATTGGTTTCTACTAAACATCAACATGAATCAGCCATTGATTTACCCTTGTCCCCTCCCACCTGAACGTCCCTCCCGCCTCCCTTCCCAAACCATTGCTCTAGGTTGTTACCAAATCCCTGTTTGAGTTCCCTCAGTCATACAGCAAATTCCCATTGGCTTTCTATTTTGCATTTGGTAATGTATGTTTCCATGTTACTCTCTCCATACCTCCCACCCTCTCCTTCCTCCCCTTCAGGCTGTGTCCGTAAGTCTGTTCTCAGTGTCTGTGTCTTCATAGCTGCTCTGCAAATAGGCTCATCAGTACCTACTATCTTTCTAAATTCTATATCTAAACAGTATATGATATTTGTGTTTCTCTTTCTGACTTATTTTACTCTGTATAATTGCTCTAGGTTCATCCACCTCATTAGGACAGACTCAGATGCATTCCTTTTTATGGCTGAGTAATATTCCATTGTATATATATACCACAGCTTCTTTATCCATTCCTCTGTCAGTGGACATCTGGATTGCTTCTGTGTCTTAGCTATTATAAATAGAGCTGCATTAGGGAACACGTGTCTTTTTCACTTTTGGTTTCCTCAGGATACATACCTAGTAGTGGGATCGCTGGGTCTTATGGTTGTTTTATTACTACTTTTTTTTAAGAAGTCTCCATACTGTTCTCCATAGTAGCTGTATCAGTTTACATTCCCACGGACAGTGCAAGAGAGTTCTCTTTTCTCCACACCTTCTCCCGCATTTATTGTTTGTAGACTTTTTGATGATGGCCGTTCTGACTGGTATGAGATGATACCTCATTGTGGTTTTGATTTTCATTTCTCTAATAATGAGTTGAAGTTGAGCATCTTTTCATGTGTTTGTTAGTCATCTGTATGTCTTTGGAGAGATGTCTGTTTAGGTCTTCTGTCTACTTTTTGATTGGGTTGTTTGTTTTTCTGGGATTGATTTATATGAGCTGTTTTTGAAATTAACCCTTTGTCAGTTGTTTCATTTGCTATTATTTTTTTTCCCATTCTGAGGGTTTTTTTTTTTTGTTTATAGTTTCCTTTGCTGTGCAGAATCTTTTAAGTTTAATTAGGTCCCATTTGTTTAGTTTTGTTTTTATTTCCATTACTCTAGGAGGTAGGTCATAGAGGATCTTGCTGTGATTTGTGTCACAGAGTGTTTTGTCTATGTTTTCCTCTAAGAGTTGACAAGGAAATTTGACTTTAATAGTGTCATCTTTTGGTTTGATGATCTTTTGGTTGGTAGTTAAGGAATTTTCTTTAATATTAGCTTGAGAAAGATACGATTTGGAAGGTCCTCACCAAAAAAAAAAAAAAAAGAGAGAGATGCTAAAGCCAAATGTAAATTGTAAACCCTTTTGGATTATATTCATTTTCATTGGGATTAAATTTTTCCTGGATTTAGAAAGCATTTCCTTTCATAGCAGGATATGTATAGTATGGTTTGCTTAAATTATTTCCTTTGAATTAGGGTGCCTTATTTCAAAGAACACAACAGTCTTCGACAGTGAGGTTTTTGTTATAACTGGAAAGGAAGAAGAGACTGTTTTTGTTAGAACTGGGGTCCAGAGGAGTAGTGAGCCATACATCTGGACCTTCAAAGAGTTTGGGAGGGCCCTCTCCAGTTTATTCTCAATTTTTCCAGATTTATATTTGATTGTTTCCCAGACTTTAGCAGAAACTCTGCTGCTTTTTACATGCCTGACTTTCTTCCTTTTTTATACTTTTGCTTGGGGTTATCTTTCTAATCTAGAATCCTACTGCCTCCTTTCTCTACTGTTAAGTTTTCTGACCCTCCATCCCTTAAGATCCATCTCAAGTACCACCTTCTCCACAAAACACTTCCTTTTCTACCTCACAGCTAGATGTGGATTTTCCTGAGGCACTTAACACTCTGCTTTGTCTTATGATTACTAGGTTCAAGCCTCATTCTCCCTCCATTGGTTCTATATACAATAAAACTTCACAGTTTACAGAGCAACTTTTATGTATCTCACTTTATTCTCATAGCAACCTTGTGAAATAAATGGTTTTACTTTTTTAATATAGCTGGTAAAGAGCTGTTTCTAGTTATTAAATTATTTGTCTAAGATCACGTAGCAAAGAGGTCATGTTGGTTTGTACTTTAGCTCTGTTCTTTTGACTCTTGACCTTTGCTATCTGGCCTTTTTTTGTTTTTTCATTTTCCCCTATTTAAAAAATTTTTCAGTTGAAATATAGTTGATTTGGGGCTTCCCTGGTAACTCAGCTAGTAAGAATCTGCCTGTAATGCAAGAGACCCTGGTTTGATTTCTGGGTTGGAAAGATACCCTGGAGAAGGGATAGGCTACCCACTGCAGTATTCTTGGACTTCCTTGCTGGTCAGATGGTACAGAATCTGCCTGCAGTGTGAGAGACCTGGGTTCAATTCCTGGGTTGGGAATATCCCTTGGAGGAGGGCATGGCAACCCACTCCAGTTTCTTGCCTGGACAATCCCTTGGACAGAGGAGCCTGGCGGGCTACAGTCCATGGGATGGCAAAGAGTAGGACACACAACTGAGCAACTAAGCAGATTCTCACTCTTTTTTAGATACTTTTCCTATATAGGTCCTTACTGTTTGGCCTTTCATCGTCACCACTCGAGTCCTGAGAGTATAAGCTGCTTCTTGACTTATGTGAAGGTGTCACTGCAGCAGAGCATCTTATATTTGTAGACTGTCAGTAAATACTTGCGTGTAATTAAATACCAAAGCTAAGACAGCTACCTCAGGATCAGGAGCTGACTGTGGCTCAGATCACGAACTCCTTATTGCAAAATTCAGACTTAAATTGAAGAAAGTAGGGAAGACCACTAGACCATTCAGGTGTGACCTAAATCAAATCCCTTACGATTATACAGTGGAAGTGAGAAATAGATTTAAGGGACTAGATCTGATAGAGTACCTGATGAACTATGGACGGAGGTTCGTGACATTGTACAGGAGACAGGGATCAAGACCATCCCCAAGAAACAGAAATGCAAAAAAGCAAAATGGCTGTCTGGGGAGGCCTTAAAATAGCTGTGAACAGAAGAGAAGTGAAAAACAAAGGGGAAAAGGAAAGATATACCCTGTGAATGCAGAGTTCCAAAGAATAGCAAGAGATAAGGAAGCCTTCCTCAGTGATCAGTGCAAAAAAAATAGAGAAAAACAACAGAATGGAAAAGACTAGAGATCTCTTCAAGAAAATTAGAGATACTAAGGGAACATTTCATGCAAAGATGGGCTTGATAAAGGACAGAAATGGTATGGACCTAACAGAAGCAGAAGATATTAAGAAGAGGTGGCAAAAATACAGTAGAACTGTACAAAAAAAGAGCTTCATGACCCAGATAATCACGATGGTGTGATCACTCATCTAGAGCCAGACATCCTGGAATGTGAAGTCAGGTGAGCTTTAGGAAGCATCACTATGAACAAAGCTAGTGGAGGTGATGGAATTCCAGTTGAGCTATTTCAAATCCTAAAAGATGATGCTCTGAAAGTACTGCACTCAATATGCCAGCAAATTTGGAAAACTCAGCAGTGGCCACAGGACTGGAAAAGGTCAGTTTTCATTCCAATCCCAAAAGAAGGCAATGCCAAAGAATGCTCAAACTACTACACAATTGCACTCATCTCACACGCTAGTAAAGTAATGCTCAAAATTCTCCAAGCCAGGCTTCAGCAATACGTGAACCGTGAGCTTCCAGATGTTCAAGCTGGTTTTAGAAAAGGCAGAGGAACACAGAGATCAAATTGCCAACATCCACTGGATTATGGGAAAAGCAAGAGAGTTCCAGAAAAACATGTATTTCTGCTTTATTGACTATGCCAAAGCCTTTGATTGTGTGGACCACCACAAACTGTGGAAAATTCTGAAAGAGATGGGAATACCAGACCACCTGACCTGCCTCTTGAGAAATCTGTATGCAGGTCAGGAAGCAACAGTTAGAACTGGACATGGAACAACAGACTGGTTCCAAATAGGAAAAGGAGTATGTCAAGGCTGTATGTTGTCACTGTGCTTATTTAACTTATATGCAGAGTACATCATGAGAAACGGCTGGACTGGAGGAAGCACAAGCTGGAATCAAGATTGCAGGGAGAAATATCAATCACCTCAGATATGCAGATGACACCACCCTTATGGCAGAAAGTGAAGAAGAACTAAAGAGCCTCTTGATGAAAGTGAAAGAGGAGAGCGAAAAAGTTGGCTTAAAGCTCAACATTCAGAAAACGAAGATCATGGCATCCAGTCCTATTACTTCATGGGAAAAAAATGGGGAAACAGTGGCAGACTTAATTTTGCAGGGCTCCAAAATCACTGCAGATGGTGACGGCAACCATGAAATAAAAAGATGCTTACTCCTTGGAAGGAAAGTTATGACCAACCTAGACAGTATATTAAAAAGCAGAGATATTACTTTGCCAAGAAAGGTCCCTCTAGTCAAAGCTATGGTTTTTCCAGTAGTCATGTATGGATGTGAGAGTTGGACTATAAAGAAAGCTGAGCACTGAAGAATTGACGCTTTTGAACTGTGGTGTTGGAGAAGACTCTTGAGAGTCCCTTGGACTGCAAGGAGATCCAACCAGTTCACCCTAAAGGAAATCATTCCTGAATGTTCATTGGAAGGACTGATGTTGAAGCTGAAACTCCAATACTTTGGCCACCTGATGGGAAGAGCCGACTCATTTGAAAAGTCCCTGATGCTGGGAAAGATTGAAGGCGAGAGGAGAAGGGGACAACAGAGCATGAGATGGTTGGATGGCATCCCCGACTCAATGGGCATGAGTTTGAGTAAACTCCGGGAGTTGGTGATGGACAGGGAGGCCTGGTGTGCTGCAGTCCATGGGGTCGCAAAGAGTTGGACACTACTGAACGACTAAAATGACCTGAACACTCAAGGTAAATGTAAACTCAGTTATATAACATGTCTATCATTTATTGAAGTCTTACGTTTGCCCATCACTTCAGTGGTTAATTTGGTTGTTCAGTTGCTAAGTAGTGTCCAACTCTTTGTGACACTGTAGACTGCAGCACACCAGGCTTCGCTGTCCTTCACTGTCTCCCAGAGTTCACTCAAACTCACGTCCATTGAGTTGGTGATGCCATCCAACCATCGTATCCTCTTTCGTCCCCTTCTCCTCCTGCCTTCTGTCTTTCCCAGCATCAGGGTCTTTTTCAATGAGTAAGTTCTTCGCATCAAGTGGCGAAAGTATTGGAGCTTCAGCATCACTCCTTCCAATGAATATTTGAGATTGATTTTCCTTTAGGATTGACTGGTTTGATACCCTGCAGTCAAAGGCACTCTCAAGAGTCTTCTCTAGCCACAATTTGAAAGCATCAAATTTACATACATGATTTTACCTCCTTGTTGTTTAGTATTTTCTTTTTTTAACATTTTATTGAGGAAAATTTCAAAGATGTACAGACTATGCATAACCCATCTTTAAGACTTATCAACATTTTGCTTTTTTTCCCACTTTTAACTTTCTTTGAAAATAAGCTCACACACATATATATATAATAATTCCAAAAATAAATTCCCCAAATTATCAGTGTATACCTTTAACCAGATTGATTTATTGTTGACATTTTAATCTGATTTATTTTGTATTTGTATTCCTCTACACCCTCTATTCTACACACACGTACACACACAAGTTTTTTTCTTTTAACTATTTGAAGATAAATTATATGCATCATGGCCCTTTACCCCTAAATACTTGAATGTGTTTTTTTTTTTAAAGGGGATGTCTATTCTTTTAGACTTAAAAAATTGAAGTATAGTTATTTTATAGTGTTGTTAGTTTCAAATGTATAGTGAAGTGATTCAGTTATTCATATATATACACACATACATATTTCACAATATATTAAAAGATAATTGAGTATAGTTTCCTGTGCTACATAACAGTAGGTTCTTGTTTTTTACCTATTTACATATAGTTTGTATATGTTAATCCTAAACTCCTAATTTATCTCCCCATCCCCTTTGGTAACCATAAGTTTGTTTTCTGTATCTGTGAGTCTCTTTTTGTTTCATAAATAAGTTCATTTGTATCATTTTTTTGTTTGTTTAGATTTCACAAATAAGCTATTTCATATGATACTTGTCTTTTTCTGTCTTACTTCACTTAGTGTGGTAATCTCTTAGGTCCATCCATGTTGCTAGAAGTGGCATCATTTCATTCATTTTTTATGGCTGAGTAATATTCTATTTTGTGTTTGTTTGTATATGTATATATATGTGAAAGTGAAAGTGTTAGTCGTTCAGTCATGTCCAACTCTTTGTGACCCTATGGACTGTAGCCTGCCAGGCTCCTCTGTCTGTGGAATTCTCCAGGCAAGAATACTGGAGTGGGTAGGCAATCCTTTCTCCAGGGGATCTTCTCAACCCAGGGATTGAACCCAGAGGCAGATTATTTATCGTTTGAGCCACCAGGTAGCCCTACGTGTGTGTGTGTGTGCGTGCGTGTGTGCGCATTAGCCACCAGGGTAGCCCTACGTGTGTGTGTGTGTGCGTGCCTGCATGTGTGTGTCAAAGCCCAGGAGTGGGATGCAGAATCTTATAGTAGCTCTATTTTTAGTTTTCTATGGAACCTCCATACTATTCACTGTAGTGGCTATACCAGTTTACGTTCCCATCAGCAGTGTAGGAGGTTCTTTTTTCTCCACACCCTCTCCAGAATCTGTTCGTAGACTTTTTGGTGAAGGCTATTCTGACTCGTTTGAATTCATGATTCATTTTAATTTTGCTTTACATTTCTATAATTAATGATGTTGACCATCTTTTCTGCCCGTTGGTCATCTGAATGTCTTCTTTGGAGAAATGTCTGTTAGTTCTTCTGCTTATTTTTGATTCGGTTTTTATTGGGGTTTTTTTTTGAGTTGTATGAGCTGTTTGTATGTTGTGGAAGTTAAGCCCTTGTCAGTCACATTATTTGCAAATATTTTTTCCCAGTCTTTTGTTTTGTTTATGCTTTCCTTTGCTATGCAAAAGCTTTTAAGTTTGATTAGATCCCATTTGTTTATTTTTACTTTTATTTCTTTTGCCTTGGGAGACTGACCAAAGAAAACATTGGTAAGAATTACATCAGAGAACGTTTTGCCTGTGTTTTCTTCTGGGGGTTTTATGGTATGTTGGATTATATTCAAGTCTTTAAGCCATTTTGGGTTTATTTTTGTATGTGATCTGAGGGAGTGTTCTGACTTCATTGATTTACATGTGACTATCCACATTTCCAGCATCAGTTGCTGAAGAGACTGTCTTTTTTCCATCTTGCCTCCTTCATTGAAGATTAATTGACTATAGGTGTGTGGGTTTATTTCTGGGCTCTCATTCATACTTTTGTTTCTGTGCCAGTACCATGCTGTGTTGATTACCATAGCTTTGTAGTGTTATCTGAAGTCTGAATGTGTTATGCCTCCAGCTTTTTGTGTTCTTTTCCTCAGGATTGCTTAGGCAATTCTGGGTCTTTTGTGGTTCAACATAAATTTTAGGATTATTTGTTCCAGTTCGGTGAAAGATGTCATGGGTAATTTGATAGGGATCACATGAAGTCTATAGATTGCTTTGGTTAGTATGTATGCCCTTCTTTCTGTTTAACTATTGGTCCTGAGGTATTGGTCTTGTTAGTAAGTGCTTGGATGATGTTTGATTACCACTAGTAAGTTTATTGAAGTCAATGAGAGTAATGAAAATTAACTTCTATAAATTCTGTTCTTTTTTTCTCTTTTTGTTTTTTAAATTATTATAGTTTGATAACACATTTATAGGAGACTTGGAAAATACAGAACAAAGTTATATATAGTTCCATTCTATATTACAATTATTTTCAGTAGATAAGTTAATATTTTTAATTGGAGTTTTAATATCAAACTCCTAAAAGTTAATAGAATGAATATACAGAAAAGTATAAGAATATAGTAGATCTGAAAAGCACCTGGCTCAGATGGTAAAGAATCTGCTTGTAATGCAGAAGATCTGGGTTTGATCCCTGGGTCAGGACAATCAGCTGGAGAAGGGAATGACTACCTACTCCAGTATTCTTTCGTGGAGAATTTTATGGACCTAGGAGCCTTGTAGACTGCAGTCCATGGGGTTGCAAAGAGTCGAACATGACAGACCGACTAATACACACCAATACACTTTTCACACAGCAGTAGGATACAAAGTCTATTTAAGTTCCCATAGATTATAAACTAGGAGACACTGGATTATATCCAGGGACATAAACAAGATGTAAAAATCTCATGGTCTAAAGGTATCAAAATCATACAGAGTCTATTCCCTTATCACTGTGGAATTGTTGGAAATCAATAACAAAAGATACTTGAAAGTAACTCACATATTTTTAAGTCCAGTGACATTTATCAGGAGAGATCTTTGACTTAGCCATTGAAACCTCAATAAAGTTAGAAAACTGAAAAAACAAATTTCGTTCTTTGTTTAAAAAAATAATTTTCATATATATGTTAAATGTGCTTTATTTTTCTGGAACTTGTCAGAGTGAATTATATATTAATATGTTACTTTATCTGGTAATATCTATAATACATACTGAAAAACTTTTATTCATAGTTTTGGAGTACAAAATTACACTCTGGTCCCTTTCTAGTGCCTGAATTTGTTCTGCTGGGAGCCCATCATGGCAGATAATTGAGTCAATACTATTAACTACTGGGGAATGTGTTGTTTTGAGGCATCTCTAATGGGTTTAACTGACCCTCTCCTTTTGTATTACCTTGCTTTCTCTTCTTGCTCTCTGTAGCTGATGTGGTCTAATTTATTAGGATTGGTTAAGTCTGACAGTACAGTACTACAGCATGAAATAAGTTGGAACTCCAAATTCCCTCATTCTGAACACTGTATTTTCTTATTCATCTAGAGTAACTGCCCATTAACTGTTTTGGCAGATAGCATTCAGTTGTTAATGGCTTTATTATTAATTTTATTATCTAAGTATTTTCCATATGTAACTTTTCTGTCCTATTCCCCTTCAGGTTTTATAATACAGGTACAGACCTTTCAGTGTATCTATCTCAGATATAATTTTGTTAGTGTAATGTCATCCATAGCTCCAGCCAATGCATAAGATTTACTCTAATTTGAGCCCTGGATTGTCATTAGAAAAATATTAATATTTGGGGGCTTCCTGCTTCATTCAGAGTTAGGTGCTAGACATCATATTGAGAGGATTGATACATTCTAATTCCAGTGTGGAAAGCAGAGTGTTTATGTAGGTGGCATGTGTAAAATAACAGAGAGTATTAATATAACTAGGGATTTTGTGACTGTTCTACGTAAACGAGATCTCATTTCCTGGGTTCCCAGTGAAGATTTGCTGTGAGGGCAGTAAGTAGTGTGGTTTTCCCAGCTAGCAGACTTTGAGAGTTAAAGTGGATTCCTGCAGTTTTCCCTGACTTAGGACTGGTGCACAAGGATCTTCATGAAACTGGACCTTGTAGTCCCCCAGTGGCAGGAAGTGCTGAGCGAGCCTTTTGTGAGTTCAGATGAGGCCCCTTTCCTCTTGTATCTCCTCTGTTTGGATTGCACCACAGAGACCTCTCAGTTGCTCTTTCTCTTCTCTCATTCCTGAAAGTCCTTGTGGATAAGGGTGGATTTCCAGAATTTGATATGGAGAATTGGGTTATTTGGGATGGAACCCCAGCTTAGCATGGTCCTTAGACAAGTTCTTTAACTCTTTGTATCTCATTATTCTAGTTATAAAGCTGAAAAATAAGGGTTTTTGTATTAGGTTATTGTTATTGTGAAGAGTAAGTGAGATACTGTGTATAAAACCAACTTTAAAACTATACAGCATCCCTCCTCAGGTAAATGACTCTTATTATATGTACTGAAACTCTGCAGTTTCTTGCTAATCAAAATAAAAATAATTTAAAAGAAAATATGTTAAACAGATGACATAAGTGACCGGAAAGTCTCTTAACAAATTTATATAAGACAATTAAAAAATCTGAGAGACTATTTTATCTTTTTTGTCTGCTCAAGCCTTAAAATTTAGGTAAAAAAATGTTTTTAAATACTGACCAAACTGAATATACCAGTCATATTTTTGCTCATTCTCCAACTCACTTTTCATTTTATGTGGTGCAAAATTTGGCTAATGACAGTCAGAAAGGAAAATCTGATTGTTAAATAGATATTGCCCACAAGAGATTTCTCCTTGCTTCCTAAATGAACTTGCCTTGACAACAGTCACTATGGTACTATTTCTTACTCACTAGTTTTTCATAAGATTATATTTTCTTTTTAATATTTTGTTTATAAAATTAGCCAAAAATTTTAGTAAAGAAAAAATGCTGACCCACCCTGAATTGTAATAAATATTTTAAATGTTCAACTAGTCCAAGATATCTTAGTTAGTTGGTAAGACAATTGATTCTTGATGCTTACTTTAATCTATAAGCAAACCACCTTATACTGTTAGAGATGTTTTACAAAACATGTGAATGAAGACTTCTACCTGTGTGACTTGTTATGTGCTGGAGCAGGGTATATGGTGGTAACATTTTGTCAGATCACCGACTCAATGGACATGAGTTTGAGCAAGTTCTGGGAGTTGGTGATAGACAGGGAAGCCTGGCATGCTGCAGTCCCATAGGATCGCAAAGAGTCGGGCATGTCTGAGTGACTGAACTAACTGACTGCTGTAACAAAATACCATAGACTGTGTGGCTTGAACAGCAGATGTTTATTTCTCAACAGTTTTAGAGGCTGGAAAGTCTAAGATCAAGGTCCTGTCTGATTTGGTTCTTGGGGAAAGCTCTCTTCTTGACTGGTTGCACAGTATCTTCACATGGTATTTCTTCACTGATGTCTCTTCTTCCTCCTACAAGGTCACAAATACAATCCTGGGGCTCCACGCTGATGACCTCAGCTAAACCTAATCACTTTCCAAAAGCCCCACCTCTTATTACCACCATATTAGGGTTAGGGCTCAATATATGAATTTGATGGGGAGGACTCAAAACATTGAGTCAGTAGTAGGTATTAAGTAGGTCATGAAGAAATTCTCACTGAAATTCTCGGTTTTGGAGGCTGCTAGTCCCTTATGTTTTTTGATAGCTAAGGTACCTTTTAGCTCCAGTCATTCTTTATTTTAAACCACAAACTGTTTAGTGGTGGTGCTGAGAGTTGGTGGCCAAAGTAGATCACCCACAGCCCATTCAAATCTCACTAATATGTTTAAAAAAACAAACAAAACAGAAGAAGTGGCATTACAGAATGCATAAGGAGACTTTCCAATAATAATCCTGTGATTGAAACAAATTATTTTCTTTTCTGATTTTGGAAAGTGAAAGTGAAGTCACTCAGTCATGTCCGACTCTTTGCGACCCATGGACTGTAGCCCACCAAGCTCCTCCATGCATGGGATTCTCCAGGCAAGAATACTGGAGTGGGTTGCCATTTCCTTCTCCAGGGGATCTTCTTGACCCAGGGATCAAACCCAGGTCTCCCACATTGCAGAAAACCTCCTATAGTGTAACATCAAAGATTTCAAGGAAGCAAAGGAAGCCAGGTTGGAAGAAGAAGGGGGAGGAGGCAGGAGAAGGGGGGCGAAAGGGTTGGCCTTACAGACATCTCCTGCCACCTACAGATATCCAGGCATTATGGGACTTTTCCCTGGGCCGCCAGAGAAGAGAGGACTGGAACTCAGCCCTACCAGAAATCAGAACCAGAATGCGAGTTCTCTGCCAAGAAGAGGTCATCAGTCTCCAGTCCTCAGCTCAGGCTGAGGGCCCTTTGACCAGATTCCTGCGTCCAGGACCGGGGACTAGAAAAACAGGGAAGGACAGGAAGGGTTAAGGAGAGGAAAGAGAGAGGGAAGGGAGAGAGGTCCATCAAGTCTCTTGTTCCTTACCGATTGGGGCACTCTGGCCAGTTGTCTGCGTCAGGAGGAGACCAGGGACAAAAGGGTCCCGGTTGCAGCCGCTCTCTCTAGTCCATTGGCAGGCAAGCTGGCCCCTGAGTACCCTGAGTGGTCAGGATGTCAGTCTCAGTGAAGAAGAGTCCCCACCAGAGTCGCCATTTGTTGCAGGAAGAGGGACCCCTTCCAGGGCCTGAAACTGGGCTCTTGTCTAACACTCAGAAATGAATTGTCCGAGGAGACACATGTGCTGACAAAGCAAGAGATTTTATTGGGAAAGGGCACCCTGTTGGAGAGCAGTGGGTAAGGAAACGCAGAACTGCTCTGCCGTGTGGCTCACAGTCTCGGGTTTTATGGTGATGGGATTAGTTTCCGGGTGGTCTTTGGCCAATCATTCTAATTCAGAGTCTTTCCTGGTGGCACAGGCATCGCTCAGCCAAGATGGATGGATCTGATTTTGGAGGCCACCCCATATGATTGTCCTTTGGAGGGATTTTGGCTCTAGATTTTGATAATTTGGTATCATGGAAGAAGCTCAAGTATCTGGCTGTTGGTAGTAGACCTAAAACTGAATGCTGGTCTTGCCATTTACTCACTAGATGTTCTTGGGCTATTTAACCTCTCAGTGACTCAAATTCTTCAAGGTAAAATGAGAATAACTCTTTCCTTTGTAGGGCCTCTGAGGTCATCAGATGAGCCAATGTGTAGGCAAGAGCTGTTACCCAGCAGGTACACAATAAACGGCCACTATCAGTAGCAAGTATCACATAGTTATATTTGAAAGATAACTTCTGTTTAGAAAAAATTCAGTGACGTTTTAGTAATGATTTACTAAGATTTTTAATGTAAATTATGAAAATATCTGTTATTTGGTATATACATTTATAGTAGAGACTAAAGATAATCACTAAAAGAGTTAGGTTGAAAGTTTATATTGTGAGAAGAAAAAATAAGTTATAACATTTATTGTTTTTCTTTTGATTCTGTTCTTTGATCTTGTCTTTTAATATATTTTCAGGCTTCTAAGTAGCCTCTAATACCTAAAAAAAGGATGAAGCAAAGGAAGAGTTGACTTTGAAATTTCTTGTGTATTTTTTCATTATAAGACAAAGCTGTGATGTGATTATAACTGAGTATTTAATGTTTTAAAGAGCCAAGCCTAGTTAAATATGTTCTGCCAAACTGCTTTCCATCATAAGTACTGAGGTTTTACACAATAACTTCTGATATATGGCTTTTCCATTTGAATGAGCCATCAAAAATGTTTTTTTTTCCTTTGCTTGCTGTGCTGGCTGTCCCAGCCAAACTATAATGCCAAAGTAGTGATTATTTGTTTAGGCAAATGCTATACTAGAAATTAATAAAGATTTGAAGATTAAAATTTATTTCCCTCAATTGTTATTGAAAAAAAGTTACTGAATTCTTTATGATAGGTATGGTGTGTAGTAGTTGTAATTTATTTTATGTGACGATTGTTTTTGTCTTCAGTTTTGGCTTCTTCTGGGCTGACTCATTGAGAGAAAGAAAAACTACAGTAAGAGAAAAAGTATGTGACACTCAGAAACAGGCATAGTTGTGAAAACATTTCTAATTAAAGCACTTTGAACTTTCAAAAAAGAAAGTGGTTTATAAATAATAATTACATTCTACATTCATTTTTGTTTGGAATGATCTGATAGGTCTTTATATACTAGGTGAAAGAGTGACTTTTTCTTTCTACTTGTTTATTTTCAGGACTGAACTCATTTTGTGGCTTATAAAACATAGTTAATTTCAGATTCTGTTTCCTTCTAATGGTTCCTTGCAGGGCTACAGTGAGCATTTAGATTAGTATCTGCGACACAAACATCATATTTTGTTGTAGAGTCATAATATAAGTTACTTTACTTTTAATTGCTCTCTGAAAAAAGTATTATTTTAGGGACTTGCTTGGTAGTCCAGTGGTTAAGAATCTGCCTGCCAGTTCAGGGGACACGGGTTCAACCTTGGGTCTGAAAAGATTCCACGTGATGTGGGGCAGCTAAGCCCCTGCACCACAACTACTGAGCCTGCACCCTGAAACAAAAAGTAGCCCCCACTTGCCACAACTGAAAAAAGCTGTTTTGCAGCAATGAAGACCCAGCACAGCCAACAAATTAATGAGTAAAAATTTTAAAGTATTAGGTCAGATTTTAGAGTTTTAAAAAATGTTTATTAAATGATATTCATTGAAAATGTCAAAATAATAATATTGACTTGTTATCTTTTATCCTTGTAATTTGCTGGAAATCACTCCTAAACCAGTTTACAGAAATGGTGTTGAAAAGTCAGTATGCCAGCCCTCTGTTCTCATTTTGTTTTTAACTGATTTGAAGGGAGGACTGAAGCTTCTTTTATGCTACAGATAGTTTGGGAATCAGTTCATTCATATTCACCAGGAGGAAATCAGAATAATGCAATCAATTTCAAATGAAATCTTAGGAATAAATTTCTAAGCCTTGCTGTCAGTGTTTTTTTATTTGATATCAGTGATTTAACCTGTTTTTGAGAATCTACTAACATAATTTATTTTATTGTGGAATTTAACTTATTAACGATACTTTAAACATAAGAATACTAAAGTCACAGAATTCTAATTTTGGGGAATGTAAATCTTATTTGAAAAATGAAGCAATTAGAGCAGATTTGCCTTAAAACTGTCAAATTCTATCACAGTCAATGAGTGCAACTTTCATTAAGCAGCTGCTTTAAAATTTACATTGATTTCAGCGTGGACGTTTGGAGTAAATAAAAAGATTAGATTTATTCAAGATTACTTGCTGAGAGAATTTGTGAATGGTAGTAAAAACCCCCATAAATTATAGTTGGTATAATTTTGAGACCATTTTTACATGAGTAAATAATAATATAAAGTCTAGAGTTAGGATTCAAAAACTTCCCTCTTAAAATGTTTCTGCACCTTACTTTGAAATGCATAAATAAATTAAGCTACATTGATGGGGAGTATGGTGATGCATAGATGGATAGGGATGTTATCTTAAAACAAAATGTTGATGTAAAATCTAGATGGTTAGTAGATAGGTTTTTAGTATATATATAATTCTTTCAACTTTTCTGGATGTTTAACCATCTTTATAATAAAATGTTTGGGAAAAAACAGAATCACTGTGATGATGGATTCAGTCAGTTCAGTTCAGTTCAGTCGCTCAGTCGTGTCCGACTCTCTGCGACCCCATGAATCGCAGCACACCAGGTCTCCCTGTCCATCACCAACTCCCGGAGTTCACTCAGACTCACGTCCATCGAGTCAGTGATGCCATCCAGCCGTCTCATCGTCTGTCGTCCCCTTCTCCTCCTGCCCCCAATCCCTCCCAGCATCAGAGTCTTTTCCAGTGAGTCAACTCTTCGCATGAGGTGGCCAAAGTACTGGAGCTTCAGCTTTAGCATCATTCCTTCCGAAGAAATCCCAGGGTTGATCTCCTTCAGAATGGACTGGTTGGATCTCGCAGTCCAAGGGACTCTCGAGTCTTCTCCAACACCACAGTTCAAAAGCATCAATTCTTCAGCGCTCAGCCTTCTTCACAGTCCAACTTTCACATCCATACATGACCACAGGAAAAACCATAGCCTTGACTAGACGGACCTTAGTCGTGGATGATGGAT
Organism: Oryx dammah; assembly: GCF_014754425.2. NCBI lineage: Eukaryota > Metazoa > Chordata > Mammalia > Artiodactyla > Bovidae > Oryx > Oryx dammah. The sequence goes on from NW_024070206.1 coordinate 12,937,947, forward strand.
TAGTGTTGTAAATTTCAGTTTGTCCATTAAAAAGTTATCTCCTAACTTCTAATCTTTCCAGAATTTCTAGCTAAGTTTTTAAAGAGTATGGTTGTCTGGCCAGACCTGGACTCACACCCTTACTGCCAGCTAATTAGCTCTATAACCTTGTGACAGTTTTGTATCTTCTCCATGTCCTTTCCCATTGGTAAAAATGGAATCATGATTCCTTTCAGGATTTGATAAATGCCTCTTCATTTTTCTCTTGTACTTTGCCAGACTGTGATCCTTGAAGACCCATTAAATCCAATTGGATGCAGTGGTGGAGAGAAAGAGGGAGGTACCATTCGTCGTGTTGGCCAGCAGCCTCCGGAATCAATTCTGCAAGGCCATGGGGGTCCCATACTTGACAGAGGCTAAACAAAAGAAAGGAGGGAGAGAGCAGTCGTTAGCCATCCTCACCAGATCGCGGATAGCTTTTGGCATCAGATAGGTCTGATCTGGAAACCGGGCTCTGGTTTTGTTACTTTATTTAACTTCTCTGCATCCTAATTTTCTGGTTTTAAAAGTGGAACTTAGGACTTCCCTGGTGGCTCAGTGGTAAAGAATCTCCCTGCCAGTGCAGGAGACACAGGTTCTGTCCCTCATCAGGGAAGAGCCCACATGCCGTGGAGCAGCTAAACCCACGTGCTGCAGCTACTGAACCTGTGCTCTGGAGCCCAGGAGCCACAACTGCTGAAGCCCCCGCACCCTAGAGCCCGTCCTCCGCAACGAGAGAAGCTGCCGTGGTGAGAATCCCATGCACTGCAGTGAAGAGTAGGCCCCTGCTTGCCGTAACTGGAGAGAAGTCTGCACAGCAAGGGAGACCCAGCACAGCCAAAAATAAATAATAAATAAAAATCTTTTTAAAAGTAGGACTTAGAATATCCTTACCTGTGGGCTTTTGTTACATATAAATAATATATGACAAGTAGTGAATGTATGTCTAGAACATGGTAAATACTGATAATAAATACTAGCTATAGTTTGCCTGCCTCATCTTCCCCAGCCCCACCTGTATCAATTTCTCTAGTTTTCCAAACACATTACATATTTTTATCTTACATGTTTCATGTTCCTTTAGCCTTTCCACTTAGAAAATTAAGAAAATTCTCCCCCCCTTTTTTAGGTTATGAAAAGGGAAGCGAATCACAGATCCAGGATCTTCGCATGTTTAACCGTAACTTCAGGTTGAAAACCTTGCTAGTTAGCAGTACCATTTTTCAGGCCATTTGAGTGGTGCAAAGTGAAAGTCACCCAGTCATGTCAGACTCTTTGCAACCCCGTGGACTGTACAGTCCATGGAATTCTCTAGGCCAGAATACTGGAGTGGGTAGCCTTTCCTTCTCCAGGGAATTTTCGTAACCCAGGGATTGAACCCAGGTCTCCCACATCGCAGGCAGCTTCTTCACCAGCTGAGCTACAAGGGAAGCCCAAGTGGTGCAAAAGCAAGCCAAATTGGAGCTAATTTTGCAGTTAAACATGTCACAAGTTGATAAACCATGTATTTCATAGTCTGACGGGTATTATAGTCTCTGTGGCTTCTGATGCTACAGATTAAGGGGTAAATGTTGAAAAATTTAAAAAAAATTTTAAACTTGTATTTTCAAAACTCATTCTAATAATACTTCCTATGCCTCTTTGAAGTTAGTTTCTAACCCTCAGTTTATTCTACAAAGTGTACACAGATGAATAGATATTAGCTTTAAGAAAGGTTTTATTTCAGTCATAATTATTCCAAAGTATAAATTGTCCCACAGATATTTCTAAAAGTAAAAATAGTTTTGCCAAGAATTGTCTGTCGGTCTAGTGGTTAATACTCCGTGCTTTCACTGCTTTGGACTTCTCATCCCTCCTCCTCCCACCCCGGTGTCTTCTGTTGTCTGCTCTAACTGAAGCCAGCAGGCAGAGAAGTTTGGAAAATAGAGTTCACAGGTTTCTAGCCCCTTGTATTACAGATCATGGATGGGGAGAGTGTGTGGAAATGAGAGCAAAAAGATACTGGATGTCCAGATCTGTGATACTTATTTTATAGAGGTTATATAATTTTCATCAAGTCACACAGCTCGTAGATATCATGTGTGGCTATCTTTCTCCACACTGTATGCTCTGTGAATGTGAGAAACATATGTGTATTCATAGTCTTAAACATTATGGCACAGGGGCACTCAAAGTTATGAAAATTTTAAAAAATAAGATTAGCTGTAATTCTACCACTATAATCAGTTATTTCCATTTTTTCATTCTTTTCCTTGTCCTTATATATAGGTATATATTTATACATATAACAAACTAGATATTAAAGTAGGTATTTAAAATATGCAAATATTGTTTATCTTGTCATTAAGGTTATGAAAATAAAATTACTATATACTTGAAAAGTTTGAGTCCTAATAAAGGTGCAGTTTAAATTCAAGCTATTACTTTTATTAATTTCATTTCCTGACTTGGTCAAATCAGGAGAGCAGGCAAATTTTTGCTGTAAAGCAGCTAAAATTACTTCCTTCTTTTGGCTGTATGATTAATAGCACATGTTTTGAGGTATCCGGTTGCTAGTATTCAAAGGGAAGATGTCACGGTACCAATACTTCTGCCAGTTCTCGTGTTGCTAACGGAGCTCACTGGTTTATCTGGGCACAATTTCCCTGAGTGAGGGTAAAGAAAGGACTCAAAAGACAGGATGCCTAAAGCCAATTAGCTGTTCCATCATCTTAAGTAGGAGGATATATTTTGGGGGACATTACAAAGGATGTATTCAAATGTGGCATGATAATGACTGCTGATTGGTCTCCTCCCATCTTATCTGACTACATGGATGCTAAGAATAGATCATATTTCTCAGTCCTCTTTGAAACTGTGTATGTATGTGGTCTGTAGTTCAGCCAAGGCAATGTAAGGAGCAGTGGTATAGGCAAATGTGCAGATAAGAGTTCTTAAAGGAAGTGGGTGTCACCATCTCTTACCCATTGACTTGAAAATATAATGGCTGGAGCTGGATTAGTCACATTGTATCATGAGTAAATTTAGAAGTGGAGATAGTACACAGTGGAACACAGGAGAAAAGGAACCAGCTCTGGAATATCATGGAGTAGTGTGCAAGCTCTGCTACACCTACTTTTGGACTTCTGTTGAGGCCATAATTAATATAGGTCTGTCACTTGTAACTTTCCCTAATCTTGATTTATACTTGGTTGACAATGTATGGTGTATGAGACAAGGTAATGTAATAAACTAGCTTTCTAGGACAGATTATTTGTAGGAATTATCAGAATAGTCTCACAGAGACCAGAAAAGTGTGATGAGATAGAACCTAGTACTTCTCCCTCTCTCCATACCAATTTTATCTTCAGTTCCCCAGCATTTTTGTTACACTCTTCACAAAATACAGCATTTAGGTTCAGAGTAAAAGAAACAACAAAACAGTGAATTATGTAAGTAATCTTTTTTTGTTGTTGAATTCTGTCAACCATGGTAATTTATGCATTATTGAGAAAACTGTTAGAGCCATTAACAGTGCTTTCTCAGGCAGCCTGTAACAGCTGAGGCAAATGAGTGATAACCTTAAAGATCCAGGAGTTTGTCAGAAGCCACTTGACAGTGTTCAGGTTTCATGTTTTATAAATTAATGTATATTTACATTCTACTTAAGTAATCGTATCTACATTTGTTTTATTACTATTAAGATGGGATTACATGACAGTCCAGTGACTTTAATTAACTTTCTTAAAATCTTAGTGTAAAGTTAATGGTCCAGGAAAAAATATCATGTTTGTTTTCTGACCTTGCTTATTTCTGGCACATCATGGATGATCTCTAGAACATTTAGCCTACCTGTTGGAGGAATAACATGTGTACGGTTTGGGTCTAGTGGAATTTCTTAGCCAACTGGATTTTTCTTCCTCTCTTCTGTCAGTTGTGTGATACATTGTAAAAAAGCCTGAAACTTGGATTTAAGCCTGCTAGTTTTGTGACCTTAGGGAGTGATGGAGAGCATTGAATTTCTACTTTCTGGTAGCTTTTGTGATCTGCTGTTTTGTTATTTTTCTGTCTCTGCTATTCTTTTTTGGGGGGCTGCACTACATGGTTTGTGGGATCTTAGTGCTCTGACCAGGGATTGAACTTGGGCCCTGGTTGTGCAAGTCCAGAGTACTAAGCATTGGACCACTAGGGGATTCCTCTGTTGTTCTTTTTCTGATATTTCTGTCATGTCTTCAAAGTCTTCATATCCTTAATCGCTCTTAGAATTTCATTTGTCTTTCTGAATTCTGAGTAATTTCTTCAGATTATCTTCCAGTTCACTCATTCTCTTTCCAATTGTCTCATCTGTGAGATCCTTTCACTGAAGTTTTCTAATGTTTGAAATATAACATAGGTGCAATAAACTTTATCCATAGTTAAGTGAGAGGTTGATTAAGGTGAAGCCTTAGAATTGACTGTTGAAATGTAGTAAGATGGAACTTACTGGTACTTTGTCAAGAATCATTTAGGTGGAAAACTAGTTAGGGTGGGTTGAGAGGAGAATGGGAGTCAGAGAATGTGAAGAAAAACAAGGCAGCAACTGGAAGGGGGCATGGGTTTTAGGGAAGTTTTTTTGTTTATTTTTGGTTGGGAAAATGGCACAACATGTTTATATACTGTGATAGAAATGATCCATTTCAGTTCTATAAATATTACTAAATGCTTGCACTTGTAGAACTTATATTTTAGTAGAGATGGAAAAATTCTTATTCCTGAAGACAGAAGAAGGGGGTATTTCACTCCTTTACAACAGGAGTGAAGGCAGAGTATGTACACACTGACGCAGATGTGTTCGTGGATTTTAAAATGGAAATACAGGGTAGTTCTCTGATGGACTCTATTGAGAGTCAGTTGAGCATGAAGTTTGGGGGTTGGTTTTGGAAGTTTACAAAATGAGAGCGGTAGGAGAGTTAAAGAAATGGACACCAAAGAAACATAATAGGATTGCTGGACAGAGCTGACAGCCCACTTGAAATCCACAGGGAGGAACTTAAACACAATTGGAATGGTTATAGCGTTGTTCTTCAGTTGTGTATAGCCGCTTTGGAACGTGGAGTTGGTGGAGAATTGGATTGAGTCAAGGCTGGGGTTCTGCTCAGCAGATACAGTGGAGGAAAGCAGGAGCATGAGGGAGTTGGGAAGGAGTCTGCCAGGGAGTGATCCTAGTCTGGTCCCCCAAGTCCCAGCTGGGTTTGGAAGGAGTGAGGACATGGGGTTGGTGGTGGACAAAGACAGGGGTAGAGAGGGCTGGTCAGGTCAGACATTGTTGGAATTGGATATCAGAGGAGATGTCCTGGAAATCTGGGAGGTGGCATTCAGAGTGGAGTATATAAATTCAGAATTGGGGTGGTAGTACAGTCATGAGCAGAGAAGGTGTAACTAGGACATGACCAAGGGAATGGGTTAGAGAAAGCAAACAAGCAGATCAAGGCCTTGACAATCATGTGGGCTTAACTGTGAGTGTGTTGGCATTTTTATTAAATATTTTTTTGTTATGGACCATTTTTAAAGTCTTTTTTGAATTTGTTACAATATTGCTTCTGTTTTATGGTGTGGGCATGTGGGATCCTAGCTCCCTGACCAGGGATCAAACCCACACCCCCATTATTGGAAGGTGAAGTCTTAGCCACTGGACCATGAGGGAATTTTAAAATGAGGACTGGACAGTGTGGAGGGGCAGACGGTGAACCAGGTGCTCAGCTAAGGACGCAAGCAGCAGTGACAGCGCTGTCTGTAGATGACTGGAGGAAGAATTGTTGATGGGTTATGCCGGCTGATGGGATGTTTCAGAGCACCTGGGATGTCAGGAGAAACGGTTGGGAAGCTGTAATGGTTCTCTGTGGTACATGGGTTGTGGGGAGAGAAAAGCACATCCCCACTTACAAAGGCTCCAGAGAAAGAGCTGTCCTTGGGGGACACCCAGGTTTCTGTTAGATCAGGGGCAAAGAGGTTGAGCTTGAAAATATTGAGGATTTTTTCTGATGAAATATGTGAGTTCTGGAGGTGATGGGGAGAGAGCTATGGGAAAGTCTAAAACAGTTTTAGAATTGCATTAAAAAAAATATTTTTTTTGGCCATGCTGTGAGGTTTGTGGAATCTTAGTTCCCTGGGCAGTGAAAGTGCTAAGTCCTAACCACTGGACCACCAGAGAACTCCCTGGTTCCATTATTATTAAAATAGATTTTTACACGAGTCAATTTAGTTAAACTAGACATATAATCAGACACACTAGAGCTCAGTAAGTCTCCTTATGCTGCAGAAATCCCACTCAGGGTATGTATACTAAGGCTTAGTGTCTTCATATTTCTTAGATGAAACATGAAGTTCTGATATTTTCTCTCCTTACCCACTCTGGAGACTACTCATGTTAGTATGTGTTTATGGACTGCTAACTGGATTGTATTGAATGTTCTAGGGATATTTCTTCAGTCTCATGAGTACTTTCAGACCATATGACCTATAGTGTTCACTCTTATTTGTATTTGCTACCTCCAGCTTTCATTTGGGGATCATTTAGGTCTTGGGAACTTTTTGGGTTTATTCATTTGGTTTTCTGTTTTTCAGCTATTTATGAAAGTCCTCTCATTTCATAGATTCTAGTTTCCTAGTCCCTTCTAAGCTTTAAAGGCAGCTGTTGCTGCCTTTAAGGCATTTAAAAATTCATTTTAAAATAGTCAAAATTTTGGAAGAAATACTTCTCATCTTTTCTTGAATGTCACTTTCAACCAAAGAGTAATAGTTACTCATAGACTCTCAGTTTTAATGCCCAGAGGAGTAACAGCTGAAGACCTATATGGAAAAAATGATTGTTACTGAGGTGGGAATAAATCTGTTCTACATATTTTATTATAGTCTTTTGATTTATATTTACTCTTTCACAAGTAAAAGTTGGATGCTAATTTCAGTCCAGTCACTCAGTTGTGTCCGACTCTTTGCGACCCCATAGACTGCAGCACGCCAGGCTTCCCTGTCCATCACCAACTCCCAGAGGATTTTATTATTAGAAATTTATTTGTAGATTCCAAATTGATTCTTTTTGGTTATTGATACTGTTTAAGTTAGTAAACTTATTAATATAGTTTGGACAAAATCTCTTGCATAATTCACACTTCAATCTTGATTTTTATTTGGAGAAAATAATTTCATACAAATGTTTTTACATTAAAGGTAAATTCAGTCTACAAAAATGAAAAATTAACAATTACTCATTTTCCCACTTGGTGTAACATAACAAACTACATTGTCAGGGTGCAGAGAAACCACAGTGTAGAAGGGAGACATTCGTCTCAAGCATCCCACAGTTGGCAGGGAAGACAGTCATGCCAGCCAAGGGTATGCAGTAGTACAACCGTGTGTAAGAGCCAGAAGGCGTTTGTAGTTAACAATGAAATTTATAGGCCTGATAAGGACCTATAATTTTAACATGGGTGACAAACAGTACTGTTGGATGTAGTACATTCAGCTGAAGGAGGAGTGAATGGTTGTATTTGGTTGAAAGGTACTTACCGTTTCTCTTCCATCACTAACACACATACCTATATTTTATGTTTTGTTGGGGATGCCTCACTGCCAGTAGATGGAAGGGTGGCCAGGGTGTTGAGGGGTTACAGACCGTGTATCATTGAAAAATATTTTGGGACCAGGGCTTTTTTGGTTGAAAGAGGGGAACTCTTGTGAAACTATACACTGCCAGATGCTTAGAGCTGTGATATGAGGGCTTGTCCTGTTTCCCTATAGGAATATTTCTCCCAACTTCACCCACATCCATGCAACCACCATGACTTTGTCTTATCTGAGTACAGATTGAATTCCAATTTACTTACTTCACTTTTTCAAAAATTTAAGCACATTATTTACTCTATCCTTATATTAAATGGTAAAGTCCTTGAAAATTGTGTGATTGATATCCTAGTTTATATATTTCTAATGTATATAACTCTGAAGATTTTTTAAAAGTTAAAAATCTTAACCATCTCTCACTTCGTCAGTATGGGGAAACTCTGCTTTAGAGGCCAACCCTGGGACAGATGGAATGAAGTTACTGGGGAACCAGATACGGGCCTGTTCAAGGAAGGACTGTCTGTTCTCTGAGCACACAGGCACAATGCCCCTTTCTTATTTCCTGGATCATAGTTATTTGCATGGGATTACGAGATAGGATTTAGCTCAGAGGACACTAGGTTTCTTATTCATTGTGTTTCCTTTCATACTCTACACTTTAGGATTCCCACCTGGCTCATCTTAGGTTCTCATAAATGTTTATTTAGGGGTGTGATTCTCGAGTTTTACTTAGACAAATGAATTCTATTACCTTTCATTGTTTTTCCTTTTTGAAAACAGGTGTTATCTTCATAAATACTGAATTATTTCAGCAGATTTTTTTTTCAATTTTTCTTTAATAGTTCTATTTTCTACTCTTAGAAGAGTAAGACTTTTAAAGTTTCATATGGCTTATATTATGCTGGATTACAAATCAGAGATCCTGACAGATTTCAAACTACAAAGGTGGATAAAATGTTTTAGTGTGCTATGAGTTTCTAAAACATTTTCCTCTGTTCTTTTATGGTGTGTTTTTTTCTCTTTTCTGAGATGGTCAAAGCATTCCTTTTGGGAGACAGGCTGGGGGTAGTAATATCATGTTGTTTTGTGTTAGGAAAATTGAATTTGACTCATAACTGTTTTAGGAACTAACAGTCACCAGATATTTTAAGAGTGCTTTAAATGTGAACATATGTAAAAAAGTGAAAATATTAGTGACCTTCTCACCACCCTTTCCCCTTTCCTAGCACTATAGTATGATTGGCTATAGTTCAAGATTGTGTATGTTGCTGTTTTATATTCATTTTAAAATGAAAAAAAGAATTGCTAATGAAAGTTTCCTTAATATAGGCTGATTACATAGAAAGAAAGATACTTGAGGACTGGGTGGGCCCTTTAATAAATAGGGTATGTTTTCATCAATAAACTAATATTTTAGTATATTTCTTTTAAGAAATACTGTTCTAAAGATATCATGTA